>NC_134702.1:247135090-247735090 GCF_043290135.1 Rhipicephalus microplus
ATGGAAGACTTCAAGGTGGACCGAGGAAGCGCCTCTTGGCCCAGCAGCGTATTGGCCATCATGTTTCGATCGTCAGGTAACGCATGTCTGATTTGCAGTATTAGCTATAAATGCTGCGCAAGATACAATTACAGATATGTTGAACGCCGGCTCGCTTGCTTGCACTAACTGCATTGTTGAATGGCCTCGGGTGCAACAGATCCATGATTCTAATCCCGGTGCTAGACTATTCCCAACCAGATTTTTAAAAATTGGCTGGATTATAGAGTTGTATAAAAAAGGCCTGTTGTTTGGCGTCACTGACCAGAATAGCTGATAATGTACTCTCTCACTAAAAGCAGGATCGTCCACCCTGGTGCACTACTTGATCACTGCCTGCTACACAAATACGCTAAATAACCCTGGGCCCTGAGTTCCCAGCAGCTGTGAAGCAAATGACTGAAGCGGCGGTCAGATCTGTGGCGCATCGCAGGCTGCTAAGAATCTCTGAATCCAGACAGGCCACCTTAAGAATCTGTGGTGCGACGCAGGGTGGCCCGAGCTTCTCAGGCAAACAAGTTTGCTCCGAGATCACTCAGCGGCGGCCACGGCAAGAAGACAGCTAGAAGAACGTGATGGCAGTGTTCATAAAAATAGCTACAGGGACGCACGTGGTGTTGGAAACACTGGTGCATTTGCGATGGTTGTCAAAGATACACCGCGTGCGAACACTTCAGCACCACCAATCAGTAAACACTTTAACAGTGCTGCAGCGGCGTCAGTGTGATTGTAGTGCTATCTTTTTGCCAACTCAACAAGCGCCTCCCACAGGCGTATTCGTGGGCGCATGTCTTCTTTCGAGCAGATTGTTTCATTTCAACTGCAGCATGAAAACTGCCACACTTGACGGCAGCAACGGTGCACAGCTGCTCTGTAGTGCTCCGCGTTTCGCTTGTATTAAGTATTGGAGATATATATAAGAACAGGTGGTCTTGAGAGGGGCTCGCGTCATGGCGGCAACGTGGCTGTGATTGGATACGTCATGAGCGCGGTGAAATTTAAAGCGAGAATTAGTAGCCACGTGGTGATATCACTTCTACTTCTGCGGGCGTGCGTGCATTGTCTGACCGATTAAGAAGATAGATTAATCGCGCCCCTCGAAGTGAGTACAGCTTCTCAGCCTGAGCCAACTAAGTGCACGTACTCGATCTTTTTCGCGCGTGTCTGTCAATCAAACTGACTGACGCGTGAAACTCGGATACACACTCATTGATATTGAGAATGCCCGAGTGAAATTTGTGACTTTAATGCTGGTGTGACGGTCAAGCGTTTGATGTAGTGAACGCTAAGCGGCAGAATTTTTGCATATAAAATAATTTGGTGAGCTTACACTACTTGTACAAGGCTAGTAAGCTTGTAATAATCTGGCTTCTTGCAGAAATTTAAGTTTGCTCGTTTACTCATTTGCGTGCTCGGCTTTGAAGTGAGAACCGCATCGCTCTGTCTTAATTTTGATAGTACTGATTGACTAACACTGAACGACCATTACACTGCGATGTTTGGTTTCCAAAGGTAAGGCTTCAAAGAAAAGGGAATTATCTCGGGCGCAATTAGCAATACAATGATCAGTATGGAGCTATAAAACTTAATTATGATTAGCATGATACTAATTGACATCATATTAGTAAGGGCTAAATAGCATGGTTTTACTTAGTGTACCCTTGATTAACGCCATGTTAATTGGCATTGCTTAGATAGCTCATCACCTAGCACGCTTTAGTTAGCCCGGTTCTAGCTTTACACGGCTTCATCAGTACGCTCTTCTTAAGATGTGGCGTGATTACCTCGGCCCTACCATGACTCGACGTCATTAGCTTGGTCACAGCATGTTCTGGCTGACTAGCCAAGTAAACTGTCCCGCCAAATAGCTGATTTGGCGGCCACACGTGCTCGTGTGCTAGCGGCCGATAACCACAAAGACGACGCGCACTGGCCGAGCAGTCCACTAGAAGGTACAAGCTCATCATGATGCATCACACGTGGCCTCGGGTTTAGCTGCGATCGCGATGTTGTAAGATGCTGGGCCAGTACTGATCTCAGAGGCCACCGTGCTGATTATTCTAAAACAGACCTAATGCAGGCATTAAGAACTTCAAAATAAATTTAAAACTACGTGCCTCTCAAAAGTATCATCACGAAAAGTTTCTGACACCTTTACTGCATTGGTGCACTTTTGCACTCAGTGGAACGACAAAACAATGAAAGAGCATGCTTCTGCTTTGAAAACATTACCAAAATTAGTCGCCTGACCTTGACGCGATGACTGGTTTCATCGTAACCAATTAAACAATGTGCGCTGAGGGGTGAATTTGACTGTTTTGCACTGTTGGTTCGTTCATAAGAGGGTGTCGCCAAAGCTCGAGAAGATGCCGAATTTAGCAAAACTCGGCCAATACAGCATAGCACCCCAGAGCTTGCGAATGCTGAACAATCTCGGATTCAGTGAGCGCTACAATTGCAATGCAGGATGGCCTGAGCTTCTCGGGCACCCGAGTTTTCTCAGAGCTCAGTTACGGTGGCCGTGGCATGAAGAAATGGCTACACGAACGCGAGTGGCGTTGAAAACGCATGGGGAATATTTAAGGTGGTTATCAAAGAAACACCACGTGCGAGCAAGTCAGCGCCGCCACCCACTCAAAGTGGTAACAGTGCAACGGCGTTAACGTGAATGTTGCGCTATCTTTTTGCCAACTCAACACGCACATCCAACAGGCATGTTTGTGGGCGTTCTCTTTCGGACAGGTTCTTTCCTTGCACCTGCAGTATGGAAATTTCCACTATGGAAGGAAGCGAGGGTGCAGACGAAGCACTCTCATGCTGTTCATTTCGTTTATAATAAGTATTGCAGATAAATATAAGGACAGGTGGTCACTAGCGGCGTGTGCATCTTGTCAGGAACGCGGCTGTGATTCGATGTGTCGTGAGTGCAGTGAAATTGAATGCGAGACATTTTAGCCGCTTGGTGATATAACTCTCACTTTTGCGTGCGTGTTTGCATAGTCTACGTGATAAAGCTGATAAATTAATCGTGCCGCTCGATGTGAGCACTTCTCCTCGGCAAGAGCGAACGTGGTGGGCGTACCCGATATTCCCCGCGGGCGTCTGTCAATCAAACTGTAGGACGCATGAACTCAGATACAAACCCGTTGGTTCTGAGAAGGCCTGAGTTCAACTCGTGACTGTGACTGTGCCGGTGTGACTGTTAAGCGTTTGATGTGGTGAACGTATAGGCGTCAGCTTCATTGCTTAAAAATAATTTGGGAAGCTTACACTACTTGTGCAAGGTTGAAGCCATAGAGGAGTTTGTGATAACTAGCTTCTTGAGGCTTTTTAAGTTGGTTCTCTCCTCAGGAACGTGATCAGCTTCAAAGTGAAGACCGCATTAGTTGTGTCCTAATTTTGATTGTAATAATTGGCTGAGGCTTAACGATTATTACACTGAGCTGTATTGTCTTTATTATTAGGGCTTTGTTGAAAGGTAATCATCTCCGACCTTACTATCGTGGCCATGATCAGTATCGAGCTATTGAACGTAATCCTGATTAGCAGGATACTAATTGTCATCATATCAGTAAAGGCTAATTAGCATGATTTGACTCACCCTTCATTAAATTAACATTGCGTTAGTTAGCGTAGTTTGGTTAGCTCATCAACGAGAATGCTTTAGTTAGCCTAGTTCCTGCTTTATATGGCTTCATTAGCATGGCCTCAAAATGTGGCTTAATTACCTTGTCGTTGTCATGACTTGGCGTGAATAGATTGATAATAGCATGTCCTCGACTAACTAGCGAAGTATACTGTCAAGACGAAAAATTGACACCATATATCCACGGAGTGATTGTTGATGAGTGGAGCGAAGCTTCGGAGGGTTAAGGGTATAAACTGTGAATCGTCTCTCTGTCTATCTGTCTGTCTGTCTCTCCGTCTGTTCGTCCATCCGCACCTGCTGAGTGAGTCATTAGCTTGGCGGTCACGTCCCACGAGCTAGGAGAGACACACCCATGGCTTAGGAGCTTCGCGCCCAATAGCTAATTACCCGCCGCACATGCTCGGGTGCTAGCGGGCAATGGCAACAAAGATGACACGCACCAGCCAAGCAGCGCATCAGAATGTACAGGCTGACCATGATAATGAGCCCGTGTTCTCGGGTTTAGCTGCAGTCACGATGTTGTAAGGTGCTTGGCCGATACTGATCTCAGAGGCCACCGTGCTGAATATTCCAAAAGAGACTTTGTTCAGGCATTATTGCTTCAAAATCAGTTTCAACACCCCGTGACTCTAAAAGATACTATCAATAAATGTTTCTCACACAATTATTGAATGGGTGCACTTTTGCACTCAGTGGAACGACAAACACATGAAAAAAGATGCATCTGGTTTGAAAACACTGCCCAACTTAGTCGACCATCCTAGACGCGATGACTGGTTCAATTGTAACCAATGAAACACAGCGTGCTTAGGGGCGGATTTTACTTTTTTGTACTGTTGGCTCGTTCTTAAGGGGTGGCGCCAGAGCTCGGGAAATTGCCGAGTTTCGCGAAACTTGGCCAATCCTGCATAGCACCCCCATGAACTTGGCTTCGCTTGATGCAAGAACGTTGTGTAATAAGGGGAGTCTAGATGTGCTATTCTAAGGATGGGATGACGTTAATCGAGATGTAAAAAAAGCAAAATGAGAGAAAAAGAACGGCAGGGAGGTTAACCAGCCTATAGGCAGCCGGTTTGCTACCCTGCGCATGGGAGAATGATAGGGGAGATGAAAGATAGAAAGCAGAGATTATTAATTGATTTGTTGGGTTTAACGTCCCAAAACCACTATTTGATTATGAGAGACGCCGTAGTGGAGGGCTCCGGAAACAGATAGAAAGCAGAGAGGGAAGAGAGATAAACACAGCACATTCGGCAGCACACGCGCGCACACTCAGTCATAGTCCAGTCTTGTTTTTCGTGGTATGTGACATTGCTGTTAAAGTCGCTTGTTCAAGTCCGTGTCGCGTTGGAATTTCAAAAAACCTTTCTCGCCTTCTGTTTCAATGTCTTCTCTCGGGCACTTGACAGAGTAGTGTCCACATACATTTGGCTGTTGTCGAGGCGCGCAAGAACGTACGCCAGTGACTGTCTCTGGATGTCATTCTACGGACAGTCACACAGGATGTGGTGTAGCGTCTCTTCGCAATGACAGGCATCGCATAAAGCGTTGTCGGCCATTCCTACGACAAAGAAATAAGATTTTGTAAATGCCACTCCTAGCCATAAGGGATGAAGAAGGGTGGCTTCTCTTCGGTCGAGCCCAGTGGGCATGCGGAGAGCCATCAAAGAGGATAGGTAGTGTTGACAATTCATCTCGTTGATTGGTGGGCACCATAGTGAAAACGTGATTCCACGCGCAAGTTGTCGAAGATTACTGGCTGCATTGGTCTGAAAAAGTGGTATCGCTTCTTCGCGTGTTCTCTCAAGAGCTGCCCGCGCGGCAGTATTGGCATGTTTGTTCCCTATGACGCCGCAGGGACTTGGCAGCCACTGAAACGTCACATAATGCTTTTTCTCGTGCGAAGTTGGGAGAAGGCATCGAATTTCAAAAACAACCTGTTCGTACGGCCCACGACGCAGTGCTGAGAGCATTCATCGCAGGGCAGCCCTTGAAGCGTTGTAAAGGGGCTCAGTGAAGTTAGGAGAACTCATGAGGCACATACACTGCTGAAGAACGAACCCTTGACATACTGCCGTGCCTTAGTTGACTAGGGATGAGATTTCTTATCTATAAATATATAGCTGGCAACATGAAGAAATACCGTAGTAATACTGATATGGTAGCAAATACCCTAATTAGGTTTATTAATACGTACAACATCCCTGTGTCACAGTCCTAAGCGCCTAAATTCAGCCATGATAATCATTTAGTAGAACACTTCTACAAAGGCGTAAAATCAGCAATGAGTAAGGCAGAAAGTTTCATGAAACAATTCCTAGAGAGGAGTCTGGCGCTGCGGTCGTGTATTCTTGTGATAATTATGGAAAGCATAGGCTTAGAATTCAATTGCGCTAACTATAGTGAGCTGTCTGCGAATATTTTCTACGGTTTCAGTCTTGTTCTTCGTGCAGCATGGGTAGTGGGGTGCAGTTAAAAGCACTGAAGCAGCGGCTTTGCTGTTCAAAGAGGCTGAAGACCCCTGGGTTTGAAATCTGCTGCGCCTTTGGAGGTTTACAAGTAGTATTTGACAGTTTATTCAAAGTGTCGTCCACTCACCGCTGCGCATATGTGTAGCGTCTCATGCCAACGCAGAATACTGCATCGAATAAACGGTTTTGCATTAGCGCGTGTTGCCTAAACTAGTTTAAATCGACTACAAAATGACAATAAAACAAAGTAGACGCACCGTCATGCTCCACTGACTCGAGTTCACCAAAAAAACGAGAGGGACGTTCGTGGCCGAGTCCCGGCAGACCACTTGGACAGACGCACCTGGCATCACAGAAGACGAAACTTTTGGCCTTTCTCAAAAAAGACTGTACTGTTAGTTCCATGAATAGATAATGCGTACTTTCAGGGGCAAAACAAGGATGTTAGTTTTAAAGCATAGTATATAAGAAGTAATTCATTATATCTTGATGCTAATTGTAGAACGCTAAGTCAGAGCAATCCATACCCTGGTGATTAAATTAGTCCAGGTTTCACTTCTACCTCGTGGTCGCGGCAAGCTTTTGCAACAATATTTAGGTACAAAAGAATGAAGCAATTGTCATCATTATATACCTTTATATCACTTTGTTTTGCACCCGAAAAACAAGCGTCACGAATTTCAAGAACGTAATTCATCCGAAACGAATCCCAAGCCAATACTTCTCATTATTCACATGAGAGTAAAAGCATCTCTGAAGGATCCGGCGTAAACAATTGTGCCAGATTCACCTCTACGTGTATTGTATGAAGCTCTATGGACACCTATTTCTCTGCCCCTGTAAAGTACAATTCTTCAAGGTTAACCTCCCAGTCCCTTCGTTTTATTTATTTTTCTCTCTACATAGAGTAAGATAAAAACAAATCATAGCGTACCGATGAGTGGCAATAGTGCAAACGTAGCCAAGACCCCCAAGGAGTGGGGAATATGACATCGGCTCAAGAATTACCAGAGGGGAAGCTGTTAGTATAGCTAGCATATTTATTAATATACGTATCTTAGATACCCTCTACAAAAACAGGCTAAATGCAACTGGACATAGAGGACTCGTATTGGCGACACTAAAAATGAAATAGACACCATTTTGTGTGCACAGCCGGGCATTGTAGAGAATGAGGAAGTAGTTGTCAAAAATTGATGAGGTGACCATAGGACGGTAAGTTATGCATTCCATCTAGACTTGAGAGACGAACGGTAGAAACTGATACTCAAAAAGACAATTATTAAAGTATAGTGCTTTGAGAGACAAAACACAAACTCAGACTTTCACTTCATTATGTTTCACTTCATTCAGAGTTTCACTTATCTTTATCTGTGATGGAGAGTACATCGAAAGAAGATACTCCTTCGCCCGCCAAAACATCCGCTGAAGCGATTAGACCTAACCCAGCCATCACTTCAAACAAATGTTCCAGCACTCACCACAGCACCCGCGCAAGCGCCGTTCAACCTATGACGCCACCCTTGCACAACGCTGCTGCTTCGCATCATGTGAGGGTTCCCTTTGGGAAGATGGTGTGAATTGGTTTGTGTTTCATTTGTGTCTGGAGTTTTCTATACGTTGTGTATCGCTTATGATGCGATTTGTGCCCATTACCGTATGTGTGTCACAAAGTAAACACCCAGCGCTGCTAGAGGAGTGTAAAAGAGTGAGCATACGCAGCATAATAAATGAGCGCACAGCTGTGGCAGGAAGGCAAACGGGATAGAAAAATTAAGCAGAGGAGGCGCACTGCCATCTCTTCCATTCCAGCTCCCCGACGAGAAAATCATTCTACCTCCTCATGCTCACATGAGGAGAGCTGGCGCATGCGTGGTCAGGGTGGTCATGGCACACACTGAATAATTGAACTCCGCTATAAGGTGATTGGCATCTAAACAAAGCTAAAAGAAGTCATGACACATTGATTTCCTTCGGATACTAACTTTACCCTTTTAGAAAGCTAAAGAAAACAAAACTACACAATCTCTCGCTAGAAAAACTATGAGTAGATGCAAAGCAGCGGGCAATAACGCTTATATTGGTTGCAGCGTTGACACAGGCGTTCATCGCGGCGTAGCATTAGAGAAAAGACACAACTTTGCCCTAAAGGCGAAGCAATGAACGCGATAGCAACACGTTGGAAAGTCACGCGCAGAATGGCAAGCAGATCGAAACGTGCCCCGCATTTCTCACGCAAAATTCACGCACGAAACGCACTCACACGTACAGATTAACGCGAATAAGCGTCACAAATGTTACTTTGCTGAGTCGAAGCCATGCCATTTTCACAAACGGAGACTGTGCAACGATTTCAGTGACCTTTGTGCGCCCGGTAACTACAAGAGAATTGTTCCGGTGAAAGCGCAAAGCCAGCCAAGGCGTAAGATTTTCCCCACCGTGAGATCAGCCAGCCAAAGCGTCAGCGTTCACCCTGACCCCTCTCTGCAGGGCAAAGTACGCGTGGGTAAAAAGAGCGCACGCCGCCGCGTTGGGATGTGGCGATGCGCGCTCATTGCGCCATCTTCCTTGTATTGCTGAAAAGCGGATAGTTCCTGCCGAGATACCCATCACCAGTGGTAAGTAGTAGATATAAATAGCTTGCCATTTGAACATTGACATAGGTTCCTCTTCGTGGCTCAGTGGCTAAAGCCTCGCTCTCACAATTCAGAAGTCCGACGTTCGAGTCTGCGCGCCGAAGTCTTTTTCTGGAATATTTTTCTTTCTTGCGTTTTCATATATATACGTGTACAAATACGATGAGTGACGGTGACGCCAGTGAAAAAAGTGTCCGTGTCATTGCTGTCACAATAAAAACTTCCGCCAGCACCACGTAGAAGATCAAGTGTCTCTATATACGGGGAGGTGGTCCGTGAACGGTTGTGCAGCGCGAGGGTTCACCGGTGTTGGCCCTCCGCTGTCGTCGCTTTTGCTCGACTTCCCTGGATTGCGTCTAGTCTGTGTTGACGACGCGTTGAAGACGCATGTGCTCGGCTTCTTTGGCTCGCGTCTAGTTGGTATTAACCGCACTGTCTCTGTTCTCAAACTCGATCTTGGGGCTTGACTTGCAACTCGCCGGTGTCATTGGTCTTCAACTGCCGACGCTTCCATTCGACTTCTCTGGGATAAATATGAAGTTGGGCGTGTTAGTGAGACATAGCTAATCACGCTCCCCTTTAGTTCCTTGTCTTGTCCTGTGTCTCACATATTTCACGCACGACGTCACTAGCTTTTGCTTCCCTGACTGCCGCCTTGTCGGTGTTGCAGGCGTGACGTCAACATTCGCGAACGTGATCGGCTGTGCTAACTAACCTTCACAACGCCAGCGACGGCCGGGTTAGACCAAATTGTTTCGGCACATGTTCCCGCAGCCAAGAAGCTTAGCTTTCTGGCATACTCTTCATAGCTTCTTCTTTACTGAAAAAGTGTTCTCTCGATGTGCGCTTGAACGTTGCGAGCGATAGCGAGAGAGAGATGACACACAGCATGCGCGGCAGGCGAGGGAAAGAATGACACCATCGCGAACTGCGAGATAAGGCGTGACCTACTTGTCGCCACTCCAATACCTGTGACGAGGGGAACGGGGTTCGGCGCATTGGCGCGAAGACACAGATAGACAGCGTTACACAGGCTAGACTAAGAGCTGCTTCGCGTCTAAAAGAAAGTTGTCAGCTCTAGAGGATTCACACAGCTCTCGTGCAGCGCGCTTCGGTTGGTTTTCGTATCAAAGGCACCGCCCTATTCAGTCTATACAGCGGCCATAGGCGGCGCAACGGTAAGTAAAAATGGTGGCTGAGATGGTGCTGAAAAACGCGTCAAAGGCAGCAAACCTCACCGGGCCCTCTAGTTTTGCGGCAGACCACACTTTTTCTCGCTGAAGAGATGCATAGATGTTTGAATGAAAACGAATCATGCTTATGAATACCGTGAGACCGAACTGCGTCGCAGACTTGTCACCGTGTGCCAGGTTCGGAGGAAAACCACGTGGCACTGCGTGCGTCACTGGAATGACCAAATACACCGTGCATATCACATGTTTTCCAGTCGGCGTCCTTGGACAGGCCTGCATGTTTGCTTAGCGTGGCCTAGCGCTGACGTGGCAGTGCCCGCACTGCTTTCTATCTTATGGAATGTGTCACTTTGGTTGAGATGGTTGCGTGTCTTGCAGCTTTGAGGTTAGGCAATTATGCGCATCTCCGGTGGAAGTCACGCAGTACTTCGTGCTTGTTATGACGATTGGAGTGAGGGACAGAATAACCTAATGAAAAATAAATGATTCCCAGTCCAGGTCAATTAATAAAACAAATTAAGTGCTAACTATCAGACAGGCCTAGAAGGTTTTGCTGTTAAGAATACTCATGTAGTTGCGGACAAGACCAACCTGAACCCATTAACGGTGAGTGACTGCTTTCGTAAGTACTAATTACACGATGGTAGCTGGGCGTCTGCAACAGCTCTGCAGAAATAGGCTGCCAGGCATTTACAACAGTAGCATGCGTCCGCTAAGTTGTTGCACAGTCCTGATCAAAACTGTCACTTCACATGTTAACAATTCTATGCGCGTTGCTGTTTAAGCAATTGCATAACGCATAAATTCTGTCATGCAGTCATTTGGATATTGAGATACCTTGCTGATCACACATTGTGTCGTTAACGCTGAAAGTACTAGATATTCTTTTGAGATTCGCTTTCTTGCACCTGATAATAACGTTTTCATCGATGCTGGAGTGTGCAGGTGCTTCTGCATGTAGGAACATAAAGAGCAAAAAAAAAACGTCTCTGTACAAATATGCAATGTATATTGCAGCTTTTTTTGCTCAAACACAGTAGTTTAGGGCAAATAAAGGTGTATTCAACATCTACGCAGCAGTAACCTTAATGTTCATGACATGCATCGCCGTAAACGAGAATTGCTCTAAACTTGAGCCGGCGTGCATCGTTGGGGCTGCCGCCGTGTGCTCTTTCATATCATTTCTACTTGCCGCTTTCGTACTTTGCCTACATCTGCGCTAACGCTCAGTGTTTCAACTTTTAATGGAGTGAGTCTAAGGCACCGATGCCTGATGTTATCGTAGACGGCTTCCGCGTGCGTTGCTGTTGTTAGCGCTCTTGCACTCGCATGTGTTTTTAGAATAGAGCTCCACCATGGTGGTCTACTGGCTGAGGTACTTGGCGGCTGACTCACAGGTTGCGGGATCTATCTGATATGTGGGGTTTGACGTCCCAAAACCACCATATGACTATGATAGACGCCGTAGTAGAGGGCTACGGAAATTTGACCACCTGGGGTTCTTTACCGTGCACCCAAATCTGAGTACATGGGCCTACAACATTTGCGCCTTCATCAAAAATGCAGCTGCCACAGCCGGGAATCGAACGCGGTCAGCAGCTGAGTACCGTAGCCACTAGACTACCGCGGTGGGGCTGGTTCATGCTAAGTTAAGGGGGTGATCATGAGAGCACCCAAACGTAAGCGGCGAGATAGATAGATAGATAGATAGATAGATAGATAGATAGATAGATAGATAGATAGATAGACAAACAGACAGACAGACAGACAGATAGATAGATAGATAGATAGATAGATAGATAGATAGATAGATAGATAGATAGATAGATAGATAGATAGATAGATAGATACGCTCAAAGTCGCCGAAGTTCGCTAAGAACTGCTTTGCATTTAACGTCAGTGACAGACGCTAACATAGAAATAATGACACGCATGTCATAAAGTTGTGACTAGACGCCAGTTTCATAATGCGCTGGCTGTCGTTTCGCTAGCTTCACATATACCAATTTTGAAATTACGGAACGTGAATGGGTGACGAAGATATATGACTGGTGCAAACCTTATAAACATGACTTGCGTCTCAAGGAAAACATGGGTACATGCTACAGTCATAGCGTGCTCGCGGACGTTTCACTAGCTCCACGTATACTAACTTTGTTATTGTGTGACGTGCATGGACGATGACAGTAAATGACATGTCCAAAACGAAAATTATGATATGCCTGCCATGCAAAACGTGACTACATGCAACGCTCAGAGCGAACCCGCCGCCGTTTGGAATTCACGGGACGTCAATAGACGACGAACATAAATGACACGTCTTAAGGTAATAATTGTGAAATGGTAGCCATGTACGACACGATTTACGTCCACCTCGTAACGTTGTGCTAATTTTAGTGACATATCATTCTTCCTCATTCGTGCTTCGCATATCATCGATTCCCACTGTATGTGGTAACTGCCAACTTTTGAACAACTCTTTTTCAGAAAAGGAGTGCTTTTTTTCCAGCATAATTACTATGGAGTGCGGTTACCACCTTCTTTTACGCGTAAGTTTGTTTTCGTCACAAACTTCTTCAAAACAAACGCTCGTCTAAGATGTGAGGAGAGTAGCGGTGTGCTGAAGGGTATATTAATGGGTGGGTTAAATAAAACTGACTAGTCTGTGTGTTTGCATGCTGGTTACTCCCAGAATCTTGGATTCTTTCTTTAGCCGCTTAACTCCAGTTCACAGTCCCACTTGGAGAAACGTAAGTGCTGCTGTGTTCTGGCGCGTCTTCTATAGTGATGGGAAAATCAACAGTTGCATTCGCCTTGTCAACAATGTGGTCAGTCCTACATCTTCTTTCGTTGGACAAGACGATGTCGGAAACGAGGTGAGTGGCTTCACCAAGGACCCGCGGACGGCCGCATACTCTTACGCAGGCAAAAAGAACACGCAGTTGGACACGCGTTCCAGCTTCACGACCTCCAGGCGGCCTTACGCAAGATGAAGCGTGGCACTGCACCCGGGCGTGACCAGGTTACGGTCAAACTGTTGGCCAAACTTCCCGACGCAGCCTACGCCACGCTCCTCAAATACATCACTAGCATTTGGGACGGAGAAACTCCTCTCCCTCTTGAATAGAAATCAGCTCTCGAGACCTACATCCCGAATGCAGGTAAACCCACTGACGTGGAGAACCTTCGCCTCATATCCCTCATGTCTTGTGTCGGCAAGCTGATGGAAACAATGGTGCGCGACAGACTCTCCGAGTTTCTAGAAACACAGCACACTTTGCGTACACTATCTTTGGTTTCCGCCTTCGGAAGTCAGCCCAGTACATACTTTACAGCTCCACCATGACATATTAGATCCTGTTGAATGCCCCCACAATGACAAGGTAGTCTTGGCCTTGGATCTTAAAGGGGCATTCGGCAACATGAAGCATGAGGCAATACAAGACCACCTCAGTCAGACCAACTGTGGTTATAAAACATTCAAATATGTTAGACAGTTTCTTACAGACCCTCAAGCCTACATACGCATACAAGATGAGGAACATGGGCCTTACGTCATCGGCTTGAGGGGAACTCCTCGAGGCATGGTCCTCTATCGCCTCCTATTTAATATAGCCATGCTTCATCTTCCCCCCAAATCGGCTTCTCTACCAGGGATACATCACGCTCTTTACGTGGTTGATATCACGATCTGGGCCACGCAAGGTAACCTGGGTCACATGAAGTCATGGCTGCAAACAGCAGCGACTGTAGTCGACGACTATGCGACCCACTGCGGACTCCAGTGTGCCCCGGCTAAGTCAGAATTTGTGCACGTACGTCCCTCCCCTCAGGCCACAACTCAGCTCCATATAAGTCTTTCCTCGGGACCGATTCGTGAGGCCAAGGATATCCGCGTCCTTGGCCTCTTCTTACACCACCAAAGCAAGGCCACCGCCACAATAGCCAAACTTCTCACGGTGGGAGACCAGGTGGGCCGTATGGTCCGCCGGGTCTCCAACAAGCGGGGCGGATCGCGAAGCAGGGATGCAATGTGGCTTGCCCATACTTTCGTGACGAGTAGAATACTCTTCTCGACTCTCTACTTGCGCCTACGCAAATACGAGGTGATCAACTCGAGGTCATCTACTGTAAAGTTATCAAGCGGGCTCTCGACCTCCCTATCACCACGTCCAACCAGAGCTTTCTGGCCCTAGGCGTGGTGAATACTTACCGGGAACTTCGAGAAGCCCACCTCGTTAACCAATACACGCACCTTGCACAGACCCATTCCGGTCGCCACCTCTTGGGCCGAATACAAATCAAACACGATTACTATATTGAGGAAAGGGTGAGAGTGCCACAACCTTGGAGACACGCCCTCCGTGTCCGACACCTCTCCTGCAACATGTCCAAAGAAAACCACAGTGGTCACCGCCAGGCGCGAGCGAAAGCGTTGCAGCGACACTTTGGTCAAGAGGAACACGCGTGCTACGTGAACGTTGCCGGCCCGCACAATGAAGGGGGTGGTATACGGCCGCAGTCATACACAACACAAACACCGTAAACGGGCTCACTTTCAAAGCCTACAGCGCAACACACGCGGAGGAGATTGTCATCGCTCTGGCTATCACCTATCGCTCTTCTAAACATATCATCACCGACTTACGAGGGGCCTGCCGGAACTTTTAGCTAGGGTGGGCTTCGCCGCTTGCTCAGCGCATACTGGAACCTAGCTGCCGATACGTTAATACAACTCCGCGAAATCTGGTTTGGGCACCCGGTCACTAAAGACTCAGGGGTAACGAATAGGCTGATCAGGCCGCCCGCGCACTCTCTTCCCGGGCTATCTCCCTGTCTTTGGAAGCCTACTCCCAATCAGACAACTCGGTTCTATCATTCAAAGATATTACCGGCGCTACCTAGACCCTTGTAAAGGACTGCATGGCACTGACGAGCGCCTCCTTTTAAACTGTTTACCAATACTGTACTGTGCCCGGCGGTGCTAAAACATTTAAATTCATCCTTTGATGGTACGTGGCAGTTCTGTGGTGACGTGGCTGACACCTTCCAGATCGTCTGGGTGTGCCAGTCCAATCCATCTATATCCCCCCCACCTCAACCCCACGAGAGAGGACTGGGAGGTGGCCCTGTTCGGCTGTCAAGACCTGAAGGCCGAAAAGGCCCTGATTCAACGAGCGCGGGTGGCATTGCTTCCCAATGGAGCCCCGGAATAGGGGTTCCACATAGTGCTGCGAGGATAGGAGACCGATAAAGCCCCAACCCAAACACCTCTCTGTAACCAATGGTTATTAAATGTTTCGCCACCACCACCACCACCACCACCACCACCCGCGAAAATGAGCCCGAAGCCAATAAAAAAGGCTCACATCTTCTTGCGCTACAATTTTGTCACCAGTGACAATAAACAAAAGCTACTATTTTGAGTTTGTGTTTTACATGACAACAACGAAAATGGCTCCTTACTTTGCCTGTTTGTGTTTGTAGTTTATTTGTGAGCGTTCATAATGTCTGTATGAATCACTTTGGTTTTGCAAATTCTCACTGCGATTCTCTTTTCAAATACCAATATCGCGTTCTTGTTTTCAGGTATACCATTTTGAGGCTGCTCACGCTAAAGTGCCGTCAGGACTTTTTGATTTATATATATTTATAGGAAATAATATAGAAACCTGACGCTGATATCAGCAGCTTACTTTGCATTACATCACGTTATGCACATCACGGTCACACACTTTTGACTGTACTCAGAAAAGTATGTAAATGAGCACTACCTCAACTGCTTCATGGAAAATCACATCTCTTCACGCTCTCTATGCTATTCTGCAGGAAATTATGTGTTGTTAAGGTGATTCTTACTATTGTGATTCTAAAACAAATTTATTCCTTTTTGCTAGGCTATTTTGCTATTTATTTGCTTGGCACTATGGCAAGTATCACTGGCGTTGCTTTAAATGGATTCTTTACAATTCCCTACAGCAGTCGCGCAAAAGTAAAGCAAAGGTAACTGAACAGTTTAAATAGCCGTAGTCTCTTCACGCTTCGTTCAGTGTCGTTTGACCTACGTAGGAGAGTCACCAGCAAGATTCACCTGACTCCATAAGAAGTGGTTGTGTGATCCGTCGCGAAAGAGTCCTTTCAGTCTTGATTAGAAGGTCAGGCGACTCTTCTAAAGAACACCCAAACCGACATATTTAGAGAGTCACCCTGTATCTGTAAAGAGAGTGCTATACCTGGTAAGTGAGAACACTGCAAAAACAGTCACGCATACTTTTTCTTAGTGCAACGCCGATACAATGTCATTCTGTGGTCAAAGAGCGCCCAAACATGGACACAAGGACGAAATGAGGACATTACGAACGCCTACTGAAGGTGCACGCAAGGATGAAAAAAAACACACGAAATGGTATCTGCAGATGCCCACGCAATATGCGAACCTATTATTCTGGCAATGGTACTCCATCGACTATGGTGGTTTACAGTTGAGCCGCGGGTCACGGGATGGTATGCCGGCTGCGCCAACCACATCTTCCATGGAGGAGAATGTATTTGAGGTACCTAAACTTATATTTGGCTTTGTCTTAAAGAACTCCATGCGATTGAAATTTTCGGAGCTCCACACTACACGTCCTCTTCCATGATCATATCAAGGTTTTCGGGCGGTAAACCTCAATAAAACTATGAGTAGTTCTCCTATGAGTTTCCTTCATTAAATTAATATGATATATAAGAATATAGCATACACTATATAGCAATGGAAGAAAGCACCAGACACTTTATTACTTGTCAACTTAGCTGCAGGAAGCCAATAGAAAAAATTTCGTATTCATGAAAATAAGAAAGAGAATGTATCGTGTCATGCTAATCCCGCATGGATGATTCGGGGCACGAGGTATCACCCACGGAATAGCTTGCATTCCCCTGTTAGTTTTTGCGACGACAATGACTAGGCGCTATCACTAGCACAGACACTTTTCTACACAAAAAGCCAGTCCTCAAAGGTACGACTCACTTGCAATAGACCAATTTTCCATTGTTATACATGTCAATAACAGCACGGACCAAATTTAAAGTGCCTTTTGTTCGCAATTTTTTTTAAATGGGTCGGCCAACTTCGCTAATATATGCCAGGTCAGCAATCATCCAGCCATTCACGCACGAATACGTTTAGCGGAAGAAGTTTTATGTGAATACTAATTCTCTGCATTCATCAAACCTGACATCAGAGTTATGGCACTAAATTCATTACATATTTGCAGCTTCAGATTGTGTGACGCTAAAGTACCTCGGTTTTTCAACCAACGAAGTCAGAAATCTAAGTACTTTAGATTGCGCCACTGCTTATATACTCCACGGATAGTTTCCAATCTATGTTTGGGCATGTTATCTCACATACACGTGTCGTAAGAAGTGCATTTGCTTCAAAGATGTAACATATTGCCCCATCAGTGTATTAATAAAGGTGAGCAAGCCGGTTACTTTGTTGGTTCAGCTAGTTGGTTATTACTTGAACAAACTATATATGACGCATAAAAACCAGGATGAAGTCAAGACGCGTTTTTTCTTTAACTTGCTTTCAAAATAATTAGGCCTAAGGCAATCTTTAACGAACTTACAAATACGCGTTTGACAGGTGTTTGCCAGCTCGTGTTTTCACTTCTTCTCCATCATTTTTGTGCCACTTATAGCTTTCCCAAGTATAAGTGTCATTTAACAATTTTCAAGACGATAGTGTTTCTTGGGGACCTTCCACAAAAAAGTTTTGGTCTGTCTGTCGATCTGTACACTTGTCTGTTTGTCCGCCCTAACGGCACCAAACGGCTGACCCCATCCGCAGCACCCACCGATATTGCTCAAGGTTTAGCGTCCATAGTTGTGCGATTGTCAATTAAAAAGCAATCATTGCGCATATCTGAGGCGCCACAACAACGCTTCGATGTTTTCTATGTCTGTCTTTACACTAGAAGAGGCGCACCACACACAAGTAACTCTAAGGAATGTAGAATTTATTCGCGCTGCGCTGACACTGCAACGCGATGCTCAAAAAGGTGTTTCCAACGCTTTGCTACGACGTCACGGTGGTGGCACCTGCCCGTCACTTTGCGTTCTACACCTTATCACGTCCGAGACTGGCGCGCATCTTTATCCGCGGGCTGCACCCTACGTTTTTGAAGATAACTGAAAGATGACACTTGTGTCTGACGTGCCTAGGTGCGCTCGTTCGCCTCCACCACATGCTCGAGGCACTCTAACGCAGCGCCTGCAGAATACCGTTCACCAATTTTATTGCGCAGAACATCAAATAAACGTTTTGTTCACTCTCTCCAGACGCAAGACTATCGTCTTTCGACGACATTTACAGTGTAATACGTAGATTCGAGCAAATTTTTCTCCACGTGCCTCTATGAGCAACTGAAGTTAACGGAGGGCTAAAACACTGTTTCTTGTAACCGCGGAATTAATATATTGAAACAGCTTATAGCCTCTTGAATTCAACGCCACAAAATTTTAAGAATTTATACAGTGCGATTAGAGTTACAAAAGTTTGTCGCATGCTGCGATTGCATTCCCTCTTCTGTTGTCCCGCCGAAAGCGCTCGAAGGTAAGCAAGCAGGGATGACAGGGCCACAAAGAAACATCACGCGCAACTCGTGACTTTGAGGATTTTTGTCCTTTTGTTTCTTCGGGGGCCGAATTCGCAAAGCTTTCTCTTGGCTACGTATTTTGTTAGCCAAGGATTCTCTTATCTGGAGGGATTACTATAGCGCAGGTACGAATTTAACTTATTCGGCACTTAAGAGGGCAAGGAGGACACACGATAGCCGATGAAACGACAAGAAAAGAAAGAAGTATGAGTCGATAATATCAAGGTAGCACGCAAAGCGTCTAGCATCGAGAGTATACGATGATAGCCAATGATTTGCTGCATCTAAGTTTCAGTTCCGCGAGCGTCTGCTACAGCGCTTACGGGATGCCGCGTACGTTGTAATAGACGTTTTGGTGTGCTGTGCAAAGCCAAGCACTCGCCTTTCATCAACGACAGTAGCTAAAAAAGAAATTTCTCGATAGCCTTGAGCCATCGAGCAACCAATGCACTATGTCGCCAAGTATAAGTAAACAACACTCCAGGTGCACCACATCAATGAAACGACGCATAAATCGATGCATGAATTGTTTGAAAATGTGCCTCAAATGTCTTCCCTTGTTTGAAGGACCTTACGATTTAATGAAGTTTAACTTTCTATGAAGTTTAACCTAATGAAGTTTAACCTGAACTTTAATGAGGTTTAACCTTAAATTTTAATCAAGCTGCGCTGCTACTCAACTAATCGGGTGTAATCGAGCACGGTATAGTGGTGAACATAAGGGTGTTTTGTACCTAGACGAAAAAGGTTGCCTTTCTTACAATACTGTTATTTTAATGAAGCTGCGCTGCTACACGAACTAATCGGGTGTAATCGAGCACATTTTAGTGGTGAACATAAGGGTGTTTTGTACCTAGATGAAAAAGGTTGCCTTTATTACAATATTCTTATTACAAGACACTGGAGCGACTTTTGTGCCTGCGGACGAATTGTGCACAAATAGAGAACAGCAGTGAGCGAATGAAATTGTGAGTGGAATTTCGCTGGCTCCATGCACCGGAGCCTTATTATAAAGCCGGAATGCGAGAACGTGCATACGCTTATGCTTTGATATGTGTCTACGCAAAACGAGGGAGACTCGTCGGGAAGTGTTTCAGTGCTAATGATTTTCACAAAAGACGGTGCAAATATTTCGTCCAGCGTTGTTTGAGTGAGCAAACAAAGCAAGGGACGTGTATACGAGCCTAAAAGTCGAGAGTTGTTATAACACGTGCGAAAAGGACGAAAAAAAAGGAGAAAGAGAGAGCGACTCTCGGTTCGTGTCCACGAAAGCTTGAAATTGATAGATAATAAGGACAATTTTCTGGCCCAGCAGACGTCAGGGAAAGTTTCCGCAAACCAGCGTCGGATGCTTGGAGAGCATAACAAAGTGGAGTAGGCGTTTTATGAGAGCGACAGCCACACAGAAAGCGAGATGAAGTGTGACTGTCTTTAGATATGAGAAAATCAATGTTAATTAGGAGAGTTGTGAGTTAATAAGCCGAGTCTTCCTTAAATAACGGTAATGGAAACAAGCTGAGTATTCATCTAGTGAAAGTGACACTAGTGACAATGAATTCATAATAGTTGATTAGCATTGTCGCAGGCTGATATGTATTTTTATTTTTTATTTATAGTTGGCAAACTATGAGAAGGTAGCGTACGTTAGAGCCAGCTATCCCAACATTATGACAGTAATGTATAATACAAATAGTGCATGGTTACACAGCCACACGTGCCGGTTTCTATCTTATAGTAACCTTGGGCAAGCGCCTTATAACTATTTTTTTTATTTTTGACCACGATTCACCACGCATTTGGCGTCATTCGAGGCATTGAAGATATATCAGCAATAGGGTGAACACAAGCACTGCTGCAGTGGACGAGCGGTTAAAGCGCTCAGCTATGCTCTAGGAGGTTCTGGGTTCGATCCGCAGTTTCAACGAGCACTTTTTTTCAAGAAGTTGCCCAGCCTGAGATTGTGCGTAGCAGCGGGTACTAATTTTTTTGTGAAAGTGGCTTTCGCGCTTTCTTCTTTCACTCCCCTTTTGACCCAAAAGCGCTATGCCGTGCTCCTTCATAAATTACATACCTCAGGGTTCATAATTTTTCCTTCCATTCTCTCTTATCGCAGAGCTGAAATACCAAAATCATACCTGGTATATCACTTTTTACGTGTTTGGATACTCAACCAGCGATCAGTCGTCACGGTGTTTTGAAGAAAATGTCCACGTGCAGCGAGCTAATTGCTTACGGCCAAGTTGACTGCTTTTGTCGGGACACATTTTCGTGCTAATTTGGTGGGCATCATTTCATGCAGCAAGGCCAAAGAGCACGGGGAGTTAGAGAAGACACAAACAGAGTGATTAGTTTGTGTATTCTCTCCCGCTATCTGTCATTCTGCGCGATTCAGTGTAATGTCGCTAACAATGAATAAAAATTAACTATAGCAGGTAATCGAGTTCTGCTGAGAGGGTCCCCTGTTGTCCAGAACAGAACAGAACAATGGCAATTAGATTTGTGTCATAAAGAGATATTCTGCTTTTGGTTACTACAATTATTGTTTAAACCGAAGTTTATTTTTTATTAAGAACAGTTCCAGTACAGATGTAAAGTGCATGCACAAAATTTGTGTATTCAGCTTGACTAGGTTTGTGGCATTATAGTAATTGCCAACCGGCATTACAATATGCTTAAATATCACACACATGTACAACGACGGGTGATAGCTTGCTTATTCCGATTAAAATTGATATGTTGAAATTGACATATTCGACCGACGCAATGTGTACAGATATCCCATGTAAAGTAGCTATGATCTACTAATCTTCGCTGGTTGGTTCCATTTAACCCCGTTTCTTGCTCAAGACTGTTCGTTGGCCAATAAAACAACTTTTTCGAATACACGTAATTTGTGTGAGGTTATATTTATTTTTATGTAGTAAAAACAAATTTAAATGTATATAGGCTCAGAAAAAAAGAACTACAAATGAATTCAGCCATACCATTACCAAACTTACTCATCAATGACAAACAAATTCTGATTTAAAGGACACACACACACGCACACACACACACACATACATACATACATACATACATACATACATACATACATACATACATACATACATACATACATACATACATACATACAGGTGTAAATATTAAGATGAATGGCTATAAAACAACAATTCTGATACACTCATTTTGAATATACCGAAAGTAACTTACGAGGCAAGTCCACCAGCACTGTTATGTCTGGAATTGGTGTTTCTCGAACCATCTCGGAAAAGCTTGATGCATAGTTTCTGCTGCTTCCCAGTGACAAGCAGTCTTTAAAAGAAACACAAAAATAAAGCCCTTGACAATGTAATGCTAAAGAAAAGGGCTGTGCATCAATAATTTGCACATGTCTGCAGTATTACTCTGTTTGTTTACATGGCTTGGCTCATTCACAACACACTAACAAAGCATGTTAGGACACTTGGGCTGAAAGGCTGCACAGCGCAAAGAAATTCTAGACAATACATGAATAATACAATTCTAAGCTACTACGCTCCTTGGTGCCAACAGTGTTTATATTGACAGCTATAGACCCCATTTCGTTCCCCGAAAACACTCCTCAAAAAGACTTCAGAGTTGGCACATGAACAAAGATCCCATACAGCTGTCTGTTAGTCTGCTTGAAAAAAATTCAGTTCACTGGTGGACAAAGGCTATACACTAATTATGTGATGTGATGCTCCAGTCCACTGCATGTATGTCTGGCTGCTGGCCTCAACTGCGAAGTCGCTCAGCACATAAGTGTAAAATCTCAACTAATACTATGCCACTATCATACACAATTGATAATTAGCGCAGCATTTCAGCTGCTCTTCTCTCAATCACTTTCACAGGGACAGGTACCGAGTGATTGGAAACTCGGTAAAATCACTCCATTGTTCAAAAATGGCAACAAAGCATCCCCATATAACTACCGGCTCATATCGCTTACAAGTGTCCCATCCAAACTTATGGAGCACATTTTATTTACCAACATCATAAATCACCTCGAACAGCACAACTTCATTCACCCTTCCCAACATGGTTTTCGTAAAGGCCTGTCGTGCGAAACGCAACTTGCTGCCTTCATCCATGACTTGCACACAAATCTTGACCGGAACATCCAAACTGGCGCCATACTTCTTGACTTTGAAAAGGCTTTCGATAAAGTTCCTCACCACCGCCTTATGACCAAACTTTCTTTGCTTAACCTCGACCCATTCGTCTTGTCCTGGATTAATAACTTTCTCACTGACAGAAAACAGTTCGTCTTCATAAATACAGCCAGGTCTCAAATCTCTCCCGTCCTCTCCGGTGTTCCCCAGGGAACAGTACTCGGCTCCCTGCTTTTCCTGATTTACATCAACGACCTTCCACACTGTATTACTAACAATATAAGATTATTCGCCGATGATTGCGTTATTTACGCAACAATCTCTAGTCATGAAGATCAAATAGCTTTACAAACAGACCTAACAGCCGTTCAAAATTGGTGCCACAAGTGGCAGATGAGTTTAAACATTTCCAAATGTAGATTAGTGTCTTTTCACAGACGTACCAATCCGTTAGTGTACAACTACACCCTACATAACAGTTTTCTACAACTGACTGGCTCGTATAAATATCTTGGAATACACATCTCAAGTGACCTATCATGGACCCTGCACATCAATCACGTCACTTCAACAGCTCGTAGATCTTTAGGTTATATCCAAAGAACCCTGAAATTTGCTCCCAGCCACTTAAAAAAGTTAGCTTTCACCACAATAATACGCCCCAAACTGGAGTACGCCGCAGCAATTTGGGACCCACACCAGCATTATCTCATCCAAAACCTAGAAGCCATCCAAAACCGCGCTGCCAGATTCGCCTTTTCTGATTACTCATCGTTCACCAGTGTAACAGACTTAAAGAACGTGCCGCATTCATTCCCCTTAGTCAACGCCGAAAAACTGCGCGGCTCGCATTATTCCACAAATTCTATCACGCATCCCCATCCAGCATTTACGTCACCCAACGCCCCCATTTCTCTGATCGTTGTTGCAACACAATGCAAGTACATTACCCTCGTCCCAAAACTACCACATTTGCAGAATCTTTCTTCATTCGGACAGCTAAAGAATGGAACGCCCTACCAGATACCATTGTTAGCATTCAGAATGCAGAAGCCTTTCAAAATTCCCTGACAACCATCACTGAACTGTAATAAATTCGCAGGTAACTTTCTAACGTGCCAATTTTTTTTTCGTGTGACCTGCCATGCTATTTCTTGTATAATGGTTTCTAGTGTCATCTTCCTAGTATGGCATGTATGTATATTTTGTGTACTTGGCAATGTTTCAAAACCTTTTAAATGGTACCTTTTTGTCACTGAAAAATGTTTTCATCCAGAGTCCACAAACAATTGTATCTGTTACCGCCCCCCCCCTCTTCTTGTATGCCCACCCCTGATGTAATGTCCCTTCTATTAGGGACCCTTGAGAAAAATAAAATAAATAAGTAAACTATCAAGTAATTATGTGTCGTTTGCCTGAAACAGGGAGCACAATAAAAGAACATAATATTTAGCTTCACACAGTTCAAAAAATGTAAATACATTTCCATAGAGTTTTTACAGTTCATCTGAGGATAGTAATAATGGTTCTAAACACATTGTTACTTCCACTAACAAACTACTTTAAGATGTCGGCTTCAATATTAGAGTATACCAGTACCTTTGTAGGGCTAAACAATTGTACAGGCACCTAGAAAAAGATCAGCAAATGCGCACTATAGCTACATATAAATTAAAATAAATACTTTTATTTCTAATCTGAGTAAAGCTGCATACATGATAAGCCACTTGCATAGTACACAATTACGTTACGAACAAACATATCCGAGCAAAGCATACACTAAAAAGTTACATTTACACAGCAGAAACAGAGAAGTAGACTGTAAGGACAGACAGGCTGTGGGATAACTAAACACAAGCACCAAAATATTCTGTTAGATATACTAGGAGTAGTGATGATCCTCTTCCATCCAAAAAAAATAGTCCACATACATTCAATTCCCAGAGCTTATACGCTCAAGGCATCTTTGATGCTATACAAATGAGGGCACACTGAAGAATTATATCGACTAGGTAGAAGATTACCGCATCCATGGCTTTACTTATTGTACTACAAAGAATTCAAACGCAGTTACCATTGCCGACCTTGGATGCTGTAATTTATGGCAGTAAAGTGCAGAGACAACCAGGCACATTAATTACATGCATGTTAAAACTTCAGCTCAACATTATATGTCCACTAACACCACAGCAGCCTTCGAATTAGTGTCACAGTTTGGTATCGTCCATGCAAAATTTAAATGATTTGGAATGCAAGCAAGAAAACTGGTGAATAATGCACTGCTAAGAAGTTAAGCTGCAGCTGCACAGAATGTTACTACGTATACAATTCAAACTGCTCCTGACATCACAATCAGCTCTTTCTGCTGTCGTAAAGTTTGATTAGGAGAACAGTCACTGCCAGTCCCTTTCTACTTGTTGGTCTTCTGTGCTCCGTTATTGACTCACTGTACATGACCGTGGAGCACTGGATGCCTTGTTACTGCTGGAACGTAGAAAAATACAGATCATTGTTACAACCATGGTACATGAAATTGTGTACAGTTATAAATATGTGCCTAATTTTACAGAAGTCGTATTTTCAGAAGCCGATGACAAGCCTCAAAAAACACAAAAACATTGAAGACTGAAAATGTATTTTATTATGATACAAAGCAAAACTACAATGCTATAGATGAAGGCATGAAACTTCTGCCAGGCATAATAAGCCAATAAAATTTCTTCTATTTCGTCTTTACACTAGGTGCGAGAAGCAGACCACAAATAAGTTCACTAAGAAACACAAGTTAGACTGCATTACAAAACAACAGCTAATGTTCATAATTTAAGGCTGTCTAACATAGCCAGCTCACCATACCACGTATAGGAGCAAATGGGCAGTCTAGAAAACACAAAGCACTTGTGGATTGTGAGTATGCTTGTTGCTGACATCTATTATTCCAAACGAAGAAAACCTTTTAAAAATGCACATCATCAGGGGAAATATTCATACGCAACAAACACAACGGGCTCCTTCAGGTGCCACCAATACTCACCATTATTGTTTATACCAGTTTCTTGCAGGATAGATATGCTGTGTCCTGTACAGAACACCGAAGGAGCGCTCCATGACTTTTCTTGCATATGTGCTGGCTGCATCGCGCTGCTGCTGAAGTAGGCTAGCCACAGACAGAGAGATGAGGAGCCATGTCTTCGAAACACACTGAACGTCAGCTTTAGAGATCAACAATGCATACTTAGGTCACGTAAAATTTCTAGATAAAATGATATCACTATGCAAGCGTCGTGCACATGTTCAGCTGAAACACAACATGCCACAGCACTGAGAGAGAAAAAGCTACATCCAGTAAAAGATGCAGTTACTGGCCGTATGTTGTCGGAGACTTGACCAATAGGTCTTTCTCCTAGCAAGTTGTGAACTGCCAGGCGATTTTCACCCACTTGCTATTTTCTTCCAGAGCCCCGCCGTGGTGGTCTAGTGGCTAAGGTACTCGGCTGCTGACCCGCAGGGCGCGGGTTCGAATCCCGGCTGCGGCGGCTGCATTTCCGATGGAGGCGGAAATGTTGTAGGCCCGTGTGCTCAGATTTGGGTGCACGTTAAAGAACCCCAGGTGGTCAAAATTTCCGGAGCCCTCCACTACGGCGTCTCTCATAATCATATCGTGGTTTTGGCACGTTAAACCCCACAAATCAATCAAATCAAATCAATTTCCTTCCAGAGCACTTGATCCACAGAGTGAGTAACGAGCTCGAGAGCTCAATAAGAAATCAAAGAGTGCTCGTTTAAAAGCGCAAGCTTTTGAGCCTCAGATGACTGAAGTTTCATTCATAAGCTGCAGGCTTTCAATTTTCAACATTCTCAATTATGTTGCAGTTTAGTTCTATAAATGTTGAATAAGAATTATGTGTGAGAATAATACAGGTATTCACTGCAAGTAAACATGCTTGGGTTTTCAATTTGTGCACAGTAAGTGGTGTTCACTTATTTGTATACACTAAAGAAAAACTAACCTTGCAGTTAGCCGTTAGGCAGTTTTGTGCCCTCGAAGCTCCCAAGCAGATCGCAGTCCTTCCAAATGAGGCTGCCATGCATGCTTCCAGACCACATCCGCTGAATGATAACAGTCCCAGCAGTGACATACGCTTGAACAGTTTGAGAGCACACGTCCTTCCTATTTTTGTACAGGTGCTTCAAGTCATGATGAGGATTAGATGTGCCAGTGTGTGCAACCGATGCATCAGAGGACCTTAACAAACCAATCTCTGCGATCTATGAAGAGCCGAAAACGAGATATTTAAAAACAATCATTAAAAGCACTCACTTCTAATACTTCTTTAACGAAGCTATCACTTCCTCAAAGTGACCAAAATCTGTTATAATCATTTTGAAATAAACTGAAGCCTCATGTGAAATTTATGTACCGAAATATATATGTCCCGGTGAAGTATAGTGCTACTACAGCAGTAATCGTCTTTTGAACTAATTTTCCAAAATAACATAAATTTCTTAAATGCAACCTGGCTCCTGGAAAATGAATTCACAATAATTTTAACTATCAAACGTGCTAAATTTACAGGCCCAACCTCATAATCAAACAAGAGCTCACTTGTATCAAATCACAAAAAAAAATTCTCATGTATTTGCTTCATGATATATGTCTGTATATAACAGTGGTAGTAAACTTTTTATGCTTGAACTTATCATAGGGAAACATTACATCTGATGGGCTTAAATATTTCCACACGGTATAGTACTGCGTGAATAGCAACAAATTTAGTTCTGCAAGGTCAACTCACACATGGCAGCATTTGGTAGCCGTCGATGTCATGACGAACCAAGTGTACTCTAAGGCCAACAGGCAAAGCATATCTGCAGACTGGAAGCTGCCGATGACAGCAATGAAGGGCTGGCCAGGCGTGCACGTCCATTGATATAGTTTAAAAACTGGCCATGACCGGCTGTTGTCAAGGCTCTACTGCCGTGCAAAACTATGGCCAGACAAACTCGGAAACCTGTAGTTAACCGATATTGGCCTACAACTTCATTTAAAGCAAGGCACCGGTGAAATCTTTGCTCTTTCTGGGGGCCGGAGGGAAGACTGACGTTCACGGGCTCTCGCTGCCATATTGAACTCTTAAGTTCTTACCGAAGAACAGCCTAGGTGCGCTGCCAAAGTAACACAATCCACAACAGCGTGTACCATCTCGCAGCTTTTGTTCATCACATCACAGTGCTAGGACTATGGTTATCACAAAAGGCGAAGTGAAGAGTTAACAAACAAAAGCGCCAAGCTACACCACCGCAACTTCGCAGAGCAATAGAGTTATCAACGCTGTCTTTCAATTTTTCTTCACACGAGCACAGCTTCTTCACAAGTCTTGGAAACGTCAACACAGCACCACGGTTCACAACGAACATCGTTTCACTCCCGAACACTAGATTGCTCGCAAGAAAATAGAAGCGTCAGGGCTAACCAGTGGCGAAGCAAGAAGCGAACACAGCACGTAGTTCATACGTTTTCGTACGTACTTGGGGTCACTCAAGTAACGTGCGAAAACGCTGTCAATCCGAAATGTCGCACAGCACTCAATAGAGAGACTGAAAAGTCAAGCGAACGAACTGTTACCAGCACACAAACACACATTGCAGGCTTCACGAGGGCTAGTTGCTGTCGATACACCGGCGCCAATCTCCGCTTGATAAACACACCGACGCACAGGCTTCGCTGCGTTTCACCGTACACCATTGCATTGCCGCAACTTCCGCACTGCTTCACGCACTGAAAAGCTGCCGTAATCCCAACGCATCCGGTCGAACGCTGAAGTAACTCATGCGAAAAGCGTTTGCTCAAATTCGCACCGATCAATATGCTGTTTACGACGCCATGTTGTTTTCGACAACTGCGCAGCACGTAAGAGAGCTCTTAGAAAGTACTTGCGCAACTTTCACGGCGTGACAAAATTTGCTCCTATGTGCGAGGGGGGGTGATATGCCGTCGCCTGCTCGCATTTGTCGTCTGCTTCGATCAGAGCATGCGACGGGGGACTCGCCTTCGCAACGCTATTATTCCCAGGTCAAGTGGTCGCTGCGTCGCATAACATACATGTCAGTGGCTCGCACTATCTTTGAATGATATTTGCGCGCCAAGTTAAACGGCTAGTAATTGTCGCAGGGATGAATTTAGTCAAGGTTTCTTCCAGAATCACGAGGGTTTGCATATTTCCGGTGTCATATAAAGTTACTAGGGTCATTTCATTCCGACTGCTTGCCATATTATCACGGTCCATATCGGTTTGTGAACAGTGAAGGTGAAAAGGCTTGATTTGTTTGTAGTTCATGCGTAATCACGCACACCCCTAATACGCTTCGGTTTACAAAGTACGCGCCGTTCCAGATCATCCCAAAGTGTATTGACAGCTGTATTTCAGAGATCGCACAAATTGTACAGTTAGAGCCAATGAAAGTACACTAGAGCACATGCTTTATGAACCATTCATGAAAAAGCTCCTCTCATTTTTATTTCCAATAGAGTGCAAGGAATGTGCTCCTATTAACCTCTTTGGTGGTTATTTCCGCTAATGAGGCAAGGATCTCGAGTCGTACTTTTAATTGGATGAGATGGGGCGTAACACAACAACATCACAAATAAGGTGGATCCAACGCCATGCCACGTTCGAATGCACCGACCATTCACGTAGCACATCGGTTTTCATCCAACCACAAATTCTTACATGCATATTTTACGCAAATGATGCCCAATGGGATTCTTTAATTACTGTGACTTCGAACTTATTGGACGACGGTGGTTGTAAACACCATTCACTGCGTACAAGGGAAACAACACACGAAACTCAAAGTGCCGAAAGAAATAAAAACGCACCAGCAGTCATCAGGCAGCCCTTTATGGGTGCCAGCCAGGGCAACAAAATATACTGCCATGGCGGCAGGTTCTATGTAGCCATATTGTTCCTAAGAATGGTCCGGACCACTCTTAGGATTTTTTCTCAGCCACGCTGTTTTAACGCAAACTGTTGCTTCGTGAATCTACTTACGAGCACTTTTCGGTGAAGTAAACAAATATATCAACTGCATCACCATCGCTGACATGTTCTCGGGCAGTCACAGCGCGCTTTTTTGCAGCGGCCGATGTAACAACGATGGCCTTTTATGACGTTTTTTTTCGTTTCGTGAATCGACATACGCAACATAATTTCTCCTGCGCAAACATGTTTTCGTAAGTGAGTATTGTGAATTTGGTCCCAGATGCGCAGCTTTGTCAGTGTGATCACGTGTGCACGCGTGGACAAGTAGCGGCCTCCCACGGCAATCTCTGCAGCGAGTGAGCGCGCCATGTTCAAATCAGCCAATGGCTGATAGATTGGCTTGCTACGTGTGATGTTTTGGCACATTTGGTAATTTGTCTAGAGAAGAGAAAGCAAATGCTAGCTGACTGATAATTTATTGTGAATTCCAGTCCACGTGCTCTGCTACTTATTTCGACTTGCGTGTTGTCAGAAGCCTCTACAGCCGATCGGTATCGTTTTCTGACCATGCTTAAAAAGTGTTGCAGGGCCCCTCTAAAGTCTTTATTTTTGTACATGAAATAAAACAAAACTGCCACTACAGTGTGGTGTATCCAACTCTTTCATGTGGTGACACGTTGCAATAAACTATGTACGAAATATGTTATGAACGACATTGTGAAATATAAAGTCCGTAGACATTTTTTTGCATGAGACAGGGATGCTTAGATGAGCTATTATGAAGGATAAATTAGATTTTTTTCTCCTATTTAACCATTTCGTTCCTTCTCTTCTTCTCTTGTTTCCTTCTTGAGCGTGACTTTCGTGGTACGTTCTTCGAGAGGCAGGGAAGTTGGCCAACTGGGTAGATAACATTTGTTGCTTCAGCCAGCAGAATTCTACAAGCGGTGGTGTGAAGACCACAACATTCTGTGCTAAACTCTTGCTGACGCCTTGGCAGCGATGAGAGAGTATTTCTATGTTCCAGTGTCTGCCGGAGGCGACGGCTGATTAGTCGAAGGTGCAAGCATGGCACTGTGGGAAAGGCCGTGTAGTAGTGCTGAAATAGGACGGGAGGAACTATGGAGAGGCGTGCTTTTACAGCGAAAGCTGTATATTGCTAGGGCAAATAAAAAAAATCACAGAATATCTATGGATTGAAAAGTGATGAGTTGAGCGAAGCGCTGAAAGGTTTCATCGCTAAACCGTGAACTATCTACGAAAACTTTCCACTACAATGACAAAGATGTGACAAATGCTGTATATATTTATACAAGGAATTTTGTTATTCGTAAGAGGTAGCTATGCGTCGCTTCCGTTCCCCCTTCATTGCAATTGTTTTATGGTCGGTGAGATAATGTATAGGTAATGGGGCGTAGTAGGATGTTTGCAAGAATAAGTAGGGGTCAGTTTGCAAAATAGAACTCATGGCGGTCATGTACAAACAAGGGATGGTCACAGAAGGACAATCCATGCTTCTTCAACGCGCACCATGATACAAGTACACGACCATCTTACAGTTCAAATTGACTACTTCTCAGCAGTATTTGCTTTTTGGTCGGTAAAGTAGTGGATCGGTGATGAGGCGTACACAAATGTTCAAGAACGAAGTAGTGAACGGTTTGCAAAGGTGAACTCTAGGTTGTCACGTGCATACAAAAGATGGGCGGACTCACGTCTTTGGGAGCTTCGCCCCTGAAACAGTCCGGTGACGTTGTACGCAGCGTCGTACCTAAGCGCGCGATCAATTAGCTGCGTTGTGAGTGACGTCGTTCATCCTGTCGAAGTCGTGGCCTGACCACGCGTGCACGAGTTCCTCCAGAAACCTTCCACATGAGTATGCTACGAACTATTGTAGAAGAACGCCGACAGTGAAAACGTGAGAGAGCTCGCACTCGCCGGGCCGATGCTGCAGTCGGGGCAAGAAAAAATGGCAGATCCCACGTACAGCTGAAATTGATGATATGCAAAGCACAAATGAAGAACGCTGATATGTCACTTTAAAATCAGCACAACTTTACGAGATGGAGTTAACCTATGCCGTACATGACTTCCGTGTCATGATTATCATGGTTAGATGTGTCGTTTTGCTTTGTAATCTATTCACGTCATGTGATATCAAATTTAGTATACGTGGAGCTACTTCGTCGTCCATTGACGTCACGTAAAACCAAATTTGTTATATGTGGAGCTAGCGAAATGGCCGCGAGCACATCATAAACGACCTATTATACTACAATGTAACGTTGACAGCGCGTGCACTGGGCACAGCGACGCTACGTTAGCAAAAACGCGAGCATTTTAATCTGACGCCAGGAGCGACCAGCGTCCATCGGTGCGGCCCGATGGCAACCAGCACGAAATACGAATTGCTGCATTTCACGCCGAATAATTACCCAGACAGCACTGCGTCTGCCTCTTTTCATGACGGGGGGAAGACGGACGCACTGAAACACGCATGCGTCAAAGCAACGCAGCGCGGCGCACGCATGCCAGTATACGGCCGGACAGGCGATGCGACGAAACGAACGCTGGCGTGCACGCGCGCTGGGTCCCGTCAAAGTGTATTGGTGACTTGACTGTGCCATGTAGTCATGTTCTCACATGACGCGCACCTCCTGATTATCATGTTTGCACGAGTCCCATACCTTTGTCATCTATTGACGCCACGTAATACCAAATTTGGCATATCTGAAGGTAGCGAAACGGCCGCGATCGCATCATGAGTATGGCATCTAGTCATGTTGCTACATAACATACATGTCCTGATTATCATGTTTGGATGTGTGATTTACCTATGTCGTCCATGCACCTCACGTAATACCGAATTTGGTAGACGTGAAGCTGGCGAAACGGCCGCTAGCATATCATGAGTGCAGCATGTAGTCATGTTGTTACATGACACGCATTTCTTAATTCTCATGTTTTTCCCTGTCGCATAACTTCGTCATTCATTCAAATATCGTTATACCCAGTTTGGTATATTTGAACCTAGCAAAACGGCCACGAGCTCATCATTAGCGTGGCATGTGGTCGTGTTGTTACATGACACGCATGTGTTGATTTTCATGTTAGGGTCTGTCGCTTCTGTTCACCATGTGATTATGTCATACCATGCCAGTTTTGCAACATGTCATGTGAATGAAACCACCGCAGGAGCGGCAAGACCATGAAATGTAAATCATGAGAGAGAGAGAGGGAGAGAAAGAGATAACTTTAATGGGTTGAAAAAAGAAGGGCTTTAGGAGCTAGATGGGTGGCGCCCCATGTACAAGGCTCCACTGGCTTGCGCCACCTGCCGGACGTGGTCCAGGGACGCTAGTTGCACCTCCGGGTCCGCGCTAGCAAGGAGTACTTCCCACTGCTTCAAAGAGTTTTCCATTCTATAGATACGCTGTAATGCGATCGAGTTCATTTGGCTGTTTAGCACAACTTCACGAGATATGGTAAAGGGTCGGTGGTGAGTCGCGACACCACAGACAATCGCGCCCTTACAAAGTTGGAAGAATTTTGTTGAGTCATAATAATATATGGATAAACTCTCGTTCGAATTTCACGGATTTCTATGGCGTCTTCGACTTTAACAGATTTGTGGGGGCGCCATAATTCTGTCGCATGCATCGCTGGAGAACAAGAAGCTCTCGCGGAGCCATTCGTCCTCCTCACGAAAGCCATCGTGCGTAGTGCTGGGTCATTGTTGGTAGCAGCGAGGAAGTCTGCTGCTCCGCTCGGTTCGTCAGCGCTCGAGCTAGAGCCTCCGCTCTCTCGTTACTCTATAGGCTTGCATGTCCCGGGCGCCAGACGAACCTATAAGTGTTGCTCAATTCACCGGCTAAAAGTTTGCAACTGCTTAATGGGAGGTGAACTTTCGTGAATAGCCGGCACGCCTCTTGCGAATCTGAGAGTATGGTGACGTACGTCTGCCCGCAGTTGCGCTCTCGACTTGATGATCGATGTATTGTACAGTGATTAGCTGGACACCATGCTTCTCGTGTCGCTGCTTACCATTGTGACGACGCAGCGCTTCAAGTTATACCTGGAAGCGTCAGCGTATAGCACGTTCTCATTGCCTCTGACTAATTTTTTTATCCATTTTACGCGCTCCTCTCAACTTTCGTGGTGCCGCTCCTTGGTCATGTTCCTGGAGATAGGGGCAACTAAAATGTGCCGTCGGACTAGTTCTGATACATCAACCACCTCCTCGACCAAGTTTTGGGGCTACGGTGGTATACCCACCCTCATCAATATCTCTCTTCCCGACTTCGTCTGGCTGAGGTGGTTGTGCTGAGAGATCAATATTGTTGCTTTTAGTTCAGCGTACGTGTTATGCAGGCCTATCTCGAGAAGCCTGTGTGTAGGAATGCTTATCGGTAAACCTAATGCGGCCTCGTAAGCCCCTCTGATTATAGAATCTACTTGTTGTTCCTCGCTCTTGTTGAGCGTGTGGAAAGACAAGCTGTATGTCAATTTGCTCATTACGAGCGCCTGCACTAAACGCACAGCATGACTTTCCTTCATGCCTTTTTTGTGGAAGGTGATCCTCGGAATCATCCTAGCCACTTGTTTAGTGGCCGATTTAAGAAGACCGATAGTGTGGTTTGCCCTACCATTCCTTTGGACCCTTAAACCCCAGAATCCGAGTGACGGTAACTTCTTTGATTTTCTGCTTTCCGATTTCGATTTCTATTCTTCCGTTTCTTTTGTAGCGTTTGCTGTGTATTCTGATTACCTCCAATTTTTCGTGTGCGCAGCTGAGGCCACTGATTCTGGCAAAGTTTTTTACGGCCAGTGCCGCCTTTTGCAGAGTCGGCTCTTTAATGGCCATGGAACCCTGTATGTCCAAATGAGTAATGTCGTCCGCGTAGAGGTTATAACTTAGCTGTGGTACACAGTCCAAAGCCCGGGCGAGTCGACGCATGGCGATAATAAAAAACAGTTGAGATATGATGGCTCCTTGACGTGCTCCCTTGTCTGGCCTTAGGAATGACTCAGACCTAACGCTTGAAATACCAATTTTTTTCTGCCGCTCGGTGAGAAAATCCTTTATATATTTATATATCTTTTCCCCGCAACCAATTATATTTACCTCTGAGAGCATATCTTCTTCAGAGATATTGTCAAAAGCTTACTTTAGGTGTAGAGGAAGCAGCAAATGCTCTCCATCCTTGGGAAAGCCTCTGAGGACAACTTCTTGTATCAGGAGGAAAACGTCCTGTGTCGAGAGACCACTGTTGAAGCCCAGCATGGTGGCCGGAAACACCCCCTGTCCTCTATGAAATTGTGAAGTCTGGTGTGAACGACCCGTTCAAAAATCTTCCCCATACACGGTGTGAGTGATATAGGTCTAAGCGCCTGTAGGAAGGGCTTTTTTCTGGGTTTTGGAATGGTTATAATTTTGGCGGTTCCCGATTCTCCAGGGACGTTCTCTTTTAGCCAATAGTGCTATTTGAATCGATTTGTAAGGCCTTCAGTAGCTTTGTCACCAAGGTTCCTCATCTTCGCATGCGTAATTCGGTCTTCACCGGGAGCTGTGTGTCTCTTGGCAGCCTGGGCTGCCGCAAAGACATCCTCCTTTGTTACAGGCTCGTCTAGTTTCTCAATTCTAGTTCCGCTGTGGCTCATGTGATTAGCCGAATTACTTGGTAGACTATCACCACTATATCTCTTCTTGATGGCTTTCACGAGGTCGTCGTCTGTGCCCGGAATTGTTTCTGCAATTTTCTGGAGTGTTCTGCTTGTTGTAGACTTGGACTCATCTGGATCAAGAATATTTCTAAGGATGGACCAAGTTTTCGTGGTGCTCAGTGTGTTCTGAAGCAAACTGCAGAACCTGACCCATCTCTCGGTAGCCAATTTGCTTGCATAGTCGTTTGCTTCCTTTTCAAGAGCTGCGATCCTACGCAGTAGTGTCCTATTCAGATGTTGACGTTTCCAACGCTAAAGTAGGCTGCTCCTGCTCTCCTATAGGTGTAGCAGACAGCTGTTTACTGCTGGCGTCCGTATGGTTCTAGCTATTTCCTTCGTTGTGATTGCGCGTATCGACATTGTTAACTCCGACCACGCCCCTATTGAGTCCGGTACGGAGTCGGGTGGAGGATCTCGTTTCCTGAACTCAGTCTAATCTGTGTTCGTCGCGTCGTCTATCAATCTGCGCAGTTTCGTAGTCCATATGGAGACGCTTGTAATGTAATGGTCGCTTCCTAGATTTTTCTCCAGGTTTGTCAAGGATGCGTCTTTAAGGTTTAAAAGGGAGGTCCAGGAACGTGTCTCTACATATGCTGTTACCCGCTTTCGTGAGCGCGATCGGGAGAGTTATTAAACTCAGGCCCAGCCTAGACGCAGCATGTTCGAGAGAGACGCGTTCCTTTCGGCGAGTTTTTCGTTAGCCCCATGGGGTGTTGGGTGCACTAAAATCACCCAAAACCAATAAGCGGTCTTTGTTTCCTGCGATTTTAACCGTCTCAGCAAAGAGCTCATTGAAGTCTTCGCCTTTGTCTTTTAGAGGACTGTATAGGTTCCCTAATATAGTCTTCGCTTTGCCTCTCTTTTGAAGGAATAAACAGATAATCTGGTGATTGATCTCAAGCGTTCATATTTACTCATCCGTTGCCGCAATCATCTCGCTCACCAGCGTCGCTACGTGGGGATGATTGGGGTTCTGAAAAGCATAATAACCATGAAGCTTCACTATTCTGGCACCAATTTCTCGCAAGCATATAACGTCGTGTTTAATTGGTGCCACATTAATATAACTCTGGAGTGCTGCAGCGCGTTTGTGAAAAGAGCAGCAATTGCACTGCCAGATCTCCAATTGTTCCACGCTGCTCTGGCTATTTTGGTCATGATGTTGGGTGCTTCCGCGTCGTCGCAGTTTCCCTTAGATTGTTTGCTGTTTCAAGCGAAGGTCAAGTGAGAGCGCTCGTTTATTGCCCTTTGAATGCTGCTCACAGCATCATTCACGTAATGCCTTTGAGTTCTCAATTCATCACAGATGTAAGATTTTATCTCAATCATGATATTGCCGCGAGGAGTCTTCGATTGCCGGAGGTCGTTGTCCAGGGCGTGGCCGTGGTGCCTGAGATGAGAAGCCATGCAGTCCCATCCGCCTGTAGGGGCAGTGTCGAAGAATGTGGCCGGCCTCACCGCAGTGAAAGCATAGGGGACGGTCGTCGGGAGTTCTCCAGGTGTCACATTTTCTTTGGCTCGGGCGTCTCTTGTATGTAGGGTGGGCGGGTAAGGGCGGACGGCTACTTGGGGCTGCAGCGTACCGTCGAGGACTGGGCTCGTTTCGTCGGGGTGGCCTAGTGTTCACTGCAGCGGCGTAAGTCATTGCTTCGGCCTCTGTTCGAGTCGTCGCTGATGAATAGCCAAGCGCCTGCTGGACTTCATCACGCACTATGTCCAGGAGAGATGCTCCTTGGGGGGGCTGGGGGGTAGGAGGTAGCAATCGGCGTAGTTCTTCTTTAACCACTTCTCGAATAGCTTCCCGCAGATCGTTGGTGGTTAGCCGACCTCGAATCGGTTCCGAGTAGAGCAAGCTGAGCTGAAACGGGCGGTTGTATTGCCGAGTCCGGGCGTCCAGGGTCCTTTCTATGGTGTGCGCTTCTTCAGTAAATTCGGCGACTGTTTTAGGAGGGTTCCTTATGAGACCGGCGAAAAGCGACTCCTTCACCCCTCGCATTAGGTATCCGACCTTTTTGTCTTCGGTCATGTCTTGGTCCGCTCGCCTAAAAAGACGTTTCATTTCTTCGACGTACACGTTCAGGGTCTCATTGGGCTGTTGGGTCCTCGATTCTAGCAGCAGCTGGGCCCTTTCTTTTCGCATGATGCTGGTGAAGGTCCTGAGCAACTCATTCCTCAGAAATTCCCAGGTGGTCAGTGTGGTCTCATGGTTTTCATACCACGTTTTGGCGGGGCCGTCCAGGGAAAAGTAAACGTATCGCAGTTTCATTTCTTCATCCCACCTGTTTATGGTAGCCACGCGCTCGAATTGGTCGAGCCATTCTTCTGGGTCTTCAGCGGCATAACCATGGAAAGTTGGGGGCACCCGCGGCTGCTGCAGCATGACAGGGGTAGGTGATTGCGGGGTGCTCATGGTGGCTGTGGAAGCGTCCTTTCGTGATCGCGTGGGGTCCGGTAGCGGTCCCAGCTCAGGTGGCAGGTTTCGGAGGCGGCGACTGCTTCGAGTATCTGTGTCTTCAGCGTCCTCGTTCTCTGCAGTGGCTGTTTTAAGGTCGTTTTTGTGCATACCCAGCACCTCCACCAGATGTCACGTAAGAGTGAGGGTAGCCCGAAGACAGGAGACCGGGAGGTTAGTAGAAATATAAGGAGATCCGTTTATTTGGTGGACTTGCACAAGGGCTGCGAGCGCGTCATCGCGTATGCAAGCCGCTCACTGTCGAAAGCGGAAGTGAACGATTCCACGTCTGAGAACGAGTGTCTTGCGATAGTATGGGCCACCTCGAAATTCCGCCCATACTTGTATGGCAGACCCTTCAATGTCGTAACGGACCATCATGCGCTGTGCTGGTTGGCCAGTTTTAAATACCCTTCTGGCCGCCTCGCTCGATGGAGCCTACGGCTTCAGGAGTTTGACGTGAAGGTAGTCTACACATCTGGTCGTAAGCACTCCGACGCAGACTGCCTCTCAAGAGCCCCTGTCGGCGCACCACAAAGCCATGAAGACGACAATGCCTTTCTTGGGCCTATCAGCAGCAGCAACTTTGCATTACAGCAGCGCTCAGACCCGATCCTACAACAGTTGATCAACTACATCGAAGGAAAGGCCTCTATACCGCCTGCACTGTTCAAGCGTGGGATATCCTCCTTCTGTGTGCAAAACGGGGTGGTAGTTAAAAAGAACTTCGCACCGAATAAGGCAGCTTACCTTCTTGTCGTCCCAAGCAGCCTCAAAGAAGAAATTTTACAAGCGTTACATGACGAACCCACTGCAGGCCACCTCGGTTTTACACGCACACTCCACAGAATTCAAGAACGATACTACTGGCCCCGCCTCTACTCAGATGTTGCGCGGTACGTCAAGAGTTGCCGTGAATGTCAGTGCCGCAAGAGACCTCCAACAAAACCAGCTGGATCTCTCAAGCCAATTGAACCCCCGTCGAGACCATTCCAACAGATTGGTATGGACCTGCTTGGACCTTTCCCCACGTCAACTGCCGGTAACAAGTGGATCATAGTGGCCACTGATTACCTTTTCCGATACGCTGAAGCTAAGGCCCTTCCGAACGGCACAGCCGTAGAAGTTTCCAAATTTTTTGTCGAATCAATTCTCCTCCGTCATGGCGCACCTGAGGTACTAATAACAGACAGGAGAACGGCGTTTACGGCTGATCTTACTCAGGCAATCTCACATTAAAGCCATACAGATCACCGAAGAACAACTGCGTACCATCCGCAGACAAATGGTCTCACGGAATGCTTGAACAAGGCCATTGCCGATATGCTCGCTATGTACGTGGACACAGAACACAAGACCTGGGACTTAATTCTGCATTACGTGGTCTTCGCCTACAACACCGCGGTGCAGAAGACCACTAAAATGACACAATTTCATCTTGTCCATGGGAGGGATGCCGTTACTACCCTGGACGTCATGCTGCCTAATGTCACCGATGAAAAGAACCTAGACGTGGCCGCCTTACTTTAGCGCGCAGGAAAAGCCCGGCAGCTTGCTCGTCTGCGCATAAAAGACCAACAGCGAAACGACGCAAGACGCTACAACCTGCAGAGACGCGATTTAACATACAGGCCAGGTGACAAAGTCTGGGTTTGGACGCCCGTTCTCCGCCGAGGATTAAGCGAAAAACGCATGCGCCGTTATTTTGGCCCATACAAAGTCATCCGTCAAGGGGGTGAAGTGGACTATGAAGTGGTCCCTGATGGGGCTAGCTCATCCCAACGACGCCGCGCACGACAAGAAGTGGTACACGTCGCCCCTTTGAAGCCCTATCATGCGCGCTAAAGGAGGCTCCCTGTTTGTATCTCTAGTTTTGTTTATGTGTGCGTGATTCGTACTTATTTGCCATTTACCTGTCCTTTTGTTTTGGTTTTATTTTAAACAAAGCATCGGGTCAATGCTTACGTTGAGGAGGGGAGCAATGCCGCGAGGAGTCGCCGTAGCGCCAGACGCTACGGCGACTGTATCTCGGAGGGTGAACGTGCCTTGCGTTCCAGTGGGACATTCTGTTCCCCGACGGCCGTCGAACGCGCTGTTCGCCACCCGCTAAGCCGGCGCGTCTGTTTTCCTTTAGTGGGCGCAAGTCCGCCAAATAAACGGATCTCCTTCTATTTCTACTAACCTCCCGGTCTCCTGTCTTCGCGCTACCCTCACTTTTACGTGACCATATTGACTAGCAGTTTATTAACGTTAGCTATACGTCCCTGTTTTCTTCTAACTGCGCCTGTAGTTGTTGCGTTATTTGGTCGTAGATATTTACTGTTGTGCTTGGGGTAGGTGTGGTTGTACCTGCTTACACGATCCCTTTCTCAACTTCAGCCGACGCGCTGCTGTCCCCCGAAAGGGGGGCGGGGTATTGAGGGGTGATATGTCGCTTTCTGACTGCATCATCCAGCTATTCCTGTTGGATTTTGCAGCCGTAGTTTGGCCTCTAGCCGTCTCTCTAATGACGATATTGTTGCCTGTAAGTCATTTCGCTTTTCGGCTATTTGTTTTTTTAGCTGTTTGACCCCTTGGGTCAATCTCCTTTTTTCTTCCTATATTTTTCTATATATTGTAGATTTTCTGTTAGAGGAGCATTGGAAGACACTGCCTTCGCAAAGCTCACCTGATTTATGTTTGTCCGGCTGGCGGCTAAGGCATCTTGTGATTCCTGGCAGGAACCCATCTTGGCCGGAGGTTCACGGCGCTTTCGTTGGTTCTTCAAGCTATATTTCCCAGGGACCGGAGGTGCCGTGCTAGTGTGGTGTTGCCTGTCACTCCTCGAACGCGATCTTTATCGTGACCTTGACTGGGATCTCGATCGGGATCGTGAACTTGATCTTGACTGACGCTGGTCCTGCTGGTCTGAGCTGAACAATCGCGGCATATCTAGCCTTAGTGGAGGGAACTATTTGAACGAGTTGGCACCGCCGGTCCAATCAGGTTCGCCTCCCCAGTCTTTTGGTTGATATGTCCTCACTTCCTTGGGAGTAGGAGCGTTCTTTATTTTTTTTCTTGCACAGACTGTCTCCTGAGGGGTGTTCACCGTCACAGATGACACACTTTGGGATGCAGTCGCGTCCTTGCATTGGTTATCTTGCCCCACACCTGAGGCATACATTGACATTTGGAGTAGGACAGACATCCGTACGGTGCCCGGTTAGGAGGCATAACTTGCAAACCTGCACTATCAGCATGTATGGGTAGCAGATTAACTCGGTGCCCATTATGTACACGCTCCTCGGTAGCACACTACCCGAGATTGTGATAATCACCGTTTTATACGAGGCCAACATTCTTGCTCTCTCAATATTCACCCTTTGAGTCTGAGCACGTAGATTCTCAATTAGTTCATCTTGTGAAGTCACCGCTGGTATTCCGTGTACAATTCTCCGCAAGGCGCCTTCGAGGTCGGCCACATATGCATTGAAAGCGTGGAGTTGTCTCCTGATGTTTAGTTGACCGATTCCTCACAGCCTACTCACTACCTCCATGCTTGGCGTAGATAGCATTGCAATGTTCGACCCTGGGTGAACTCGCAACAGAAAGTTGTTGCCATTGAAACTTCGTTGACAGGCATCTATCACAGCCCTGGAGAGTTCCAGTTCCAATATGTTTTTAACCTTTAAACCAGAGACCTTTTTGTGGCCTCAGAATACTCTTGATCTCCTCTTTTGGTAGAGGAAAAGGGCCGCGTCACTTTCTACACCAAAAACCTTGTGTGGTTCACGTTTTTGTTTGTCGGCGATCGGATGGCTTTCCTATTTCTCGTTCGCGTTCACAGCTTTCTCCATCTGAGATTGCTGCCTTGTTGACTGGTTCTTCTTTTGCCTGCGCGAGACAACGGTATGCCAGGCATCCTCAGTTCGTCCACGGCGTTTCGAACAAGTCGCGTCGCCAATCTCGTTTTCAAGAGTCTCGTCAACAGACACTGGTTCGTCATCCTTTGCCTACCGAGACAAAACGCCACTCGCGTCCGTGTCAGCGTTGAATGATTCCGGTGCCCGAGAAAGGCTGGGATAAGCTTCGTCAACTTCCATATGACAAGGAAAAGGCGTTCAGCTCCAGCCAAGCATGATTGGCAGAATAAAAGAAAAGTGATCGCTGCTCTTGACAAGTTATTTGCAGTGCTTAGGCTGCACAGTTTTCCCGACAGCATTTGTCGTGTCACAAAACAGGTCAAGAAAGTGATGTAAACAACGCCCACCTTCGATCCTTGTCCCGTGGTAGCAAAGCTAGTGTCCAAAGTTCAATGTCTGCTAGTCCGTGCTCTCACAAATACACAAAACCGTCGTGTTCTGCACGTCGGAGTGCCTTCCCGGGCGCGCGACGCTGGCCGTGGTCGTTAAGGTGAGTGTCTCCACAAGATCATTTCATCTTCCGGCGATAGTACATTCTTGTATAGTTGATACTGTCCCAAGCTTTGAGTACGCATGGAATCAGCAGAGCTTCCAGAAGCAGACTATATGATTGTTAGATCGTAAACCATGACATTCATGACATATTTCTGATGTTTTTTATGTTATGACTAGTCAGTTAAGCTCGTCATACAGTCATGTCATGTCATACCAAGTTTGGTATTGATACCATTATCGAAACGGCCAGGAGAGCTAAAAGTCATATGCAGCAAGATAGATAAATAGATAGATAGATAGATAGATAGATAGATAGATAGATAGATAGATAGATAGATAGATAGATAGATAGATAGATACGTTCAAAGTAGCCAAAGTTTGCTAAAAAATACTTCGCATTTAAAACGCCTTGGAGGCCGAGTGCCTGCAGCAACTGCGTACTGATAATCGGAAAGCATTCCAAACTGCCTTAAATAGCGAACGGGAATGCAAGTGCCAGCGGCGGGTAAATCCTGCAAACCACACTACCAAGTAAGCTCGCGATGTCAAACGTTTGCAACAACGTAGCCATTTGGAGCTCGCTTTCGGTGGCAATTTTTTCAGTGGCACATTGGCGCCAGCGGCGATGCCTTTGACTTCGTGAACAACCACTGTGACAGCCGCAATGCGAAACGCAATTAATTTATGATTACGTTCCTCCATGACATTGATCATGCGCGGCACAATGTGCGGCAAATGAAATAAACACTGGGGTTAATCCAAGCTTAGCGAGTGTCAAACATCATTAGGAAGCACGAACATGTAACCAGTTTTTGTGAAAGGCTTCAGTGCAGCGTTGGATTCAAATAACTACTGAACACCGGGGCCACACACTTCAGCTTCCGCTGGTTAACCATTCATACAGAGTGCTCGGGTGGTCATTTTTAGCGGCGAAACTCATGAATTCGGGGGCCCTGTGTCCTCAATCTATATAGATTAGGTAGCCAACCCTCGTTTAGGAATGTCAGCTAGATGGGGCTACTTGTATATGATGGATATATGACAAATATATGCATCATGGCGGTAATTGAAGTGTTCACTAGAAAGACAAAATGATGGACGTCTGGACGGATGGATTGACAGACAGACAGACTGACGGACAGACGAACAGACTAACCGATGGACGCATAGACAGATAGAGAGATTGACGGACAGACAGACAGACAAATAGACTGACGGATGGAAGGTTGGATGGACATACGCGGCCGGCGGATGGATTGACTATTGACGGTTTACCGATAAAACCCTCCGAAGCTTCGCCCCACTCATCATAGTTCACTCCGTGAATATATGATTTTTTTAGTGGCGAAGCTTAACATTTCGCCACCCGTTCGTTCTCCGTCATCGCTTGTAACCACCGATGACACACACTCGTTTGTAACCACCCGTGGCAGATACCCAAGAGAGCGGGTATGTGCCACAGGAGATAGACATTTAGGGGCGAAGCACCTTAGGCGGTGGGTCGTGCGTCCTCAATATATGTAGTAGGTAGCTACGTCTAGTTCAGTTCTAGGAGTGTCGAAGCTCTTTAAGCCGTGGGCCGTGCGTCCTGAATGTATGTAGTTGGCAGCCACCTCTCGTTTAGTTCTTGCAATGTCCACTAGATGTCTGTGGTACTTGTGTAAATTCAATATATGATGAAAAGATGTGAGATGCTGGTACTTGGAGTGTTCACCAGACGGACTGACATACAGACAGACAAACGGACGGACTAACGCACGGACGGACAGACTGACTAATGGTTGGATGGACGGACGGATGCACAAACAGAAGGATGGCCGCTTCATCCCTCTCATCATCATATAGTCCCTGGATATGCTGTGGTTTTTTTTCCTTGTACTTGTCTTTTTAAATGCGAAGCATTTTACGCTGGGGGATTGTCTTGCAGCGTTTACGCCACACTGCCCATGCACGTCCCCTTCTCCCCCTCTCATCTCCTACGACCCATTTCACCTCACAACGCCGGCGCAGACAGCGGCTGCTAGCCTACGCTCACGCTTTCTGTCTCTCCTCATTTCTGCCAGTGGCGTTTACACCCTCATTAAGCATGCATGACAACTCCAAATTACTCTGCTCTCCTATACTCTCCCCTCTGTCGCCTTGCAATGGTGACGCAGGCAGCGTTCACTTGCAAGTTTCATGATTGGAAAAGGCTCCCCGATCGTTCACTAATAAACGGCTTGCATGTCTAGGCACATTATCTTTACCTCCAAGGTGGTGATGGTTTGAGACTTGTCCTGTGCATTTTTTACAATAAAAACTCGCTGTCGTCTCATTGACCAAAAGCCGACTGCGGGTCTTTGTGTCTATTGGCCGTATTCTGTCTCTAATTGGCCGCTCGCAGTGATTGACAACCTATAGAAAACACTGGTTAATCAGAAGTATCCCACCAGTCATGGGGAGAAAGGGAAGGTTGATATAACACGGGTAATTTCAGGCAAACAACGGCCATATCGCACTTTTCGAGCTCTTTCAAATCACTTTGAACTGAAATGTTCTGACTTATTCCACTGTTGATACTATAAAATTCATAAAATATTAGGAAACGTGTGGCGCTTGACCTTTAAAAGAACAGCACATTGGGATATATACTTCTTGTTTCAGTCACAAAATAAAAATCTGAGATATAGACTTCCTTTTTGATTGCATGTAGGTACCTCTAGGATTATTATCATTATAGTATATGAAGTTGCAATGTATTTTTACGTAAATATTATGTGCCTTATATTTTATTTCTTGATCACAATCGCTTTATCCTCTTTGTTTTTCTACACAGCGTAATAATCTCACTTTCAATCTGCTGTTAGTATATGTACTAAATAATGACTACAATATGTACGCATGGTTTGGGCGTGCTAATCAAGAAGTGCTATATCCCTATGTTTACCGTGATGCTGCTGCAGCTCCAACTTTTTGTATTTATTTTTTCTGCTATTTTTGTATGGGGTTCTGAACTAGTAAGACTGTTTTAAAGCACAGCTCTTTTTTCACAGTCCTTTCTTTCTGTACTACAGAATGGAAAATAAACTTTGATTTCATTTGATTTGATCACTGCATGCTTTTTACCTCCAGAGCTTTCTGTCCTGCACAACGCAGCGATGAGTGCCATCGTCCACGCAGCTGCCAGCGTAAGCGAAGGCACCCGCTGCTTCACATGCATACACGGTTCCCTTAAGTGAGAGTTGCCGTTTTTTATTACTTCAGTAAGGATGGGCACGTTTGGGATGCCTTCGCTAGGTTTCACTGACGTCACTATCGCAGAATGCGCAACGGGTGCGCAGTGCCAAGCAGAGAGAGGTCGGGGGCTTCTGGCGACGCGGAGTCGGCTCTTTTACAGGTATCAGACGATGCACGAAGAACGGTGCGCACGAATGCGTGGGCACCAATTAGGTTCACAGCGGCAAGGGTTTGTGCCTCAGCGTAGAGTGGTTTAAAACGTCCAACGCTGTTTTGTTGTCCGTGCCTCTGGGTGAGTCAGTGAGAACACTCACTGTGTCATCAACAGAGTGAGATGTTTCCGAGGTCTTGGAAGTCAGACGCGTTGATGAGATCAGCAGGCCCCATTGCTTCTTCACGTTCTGTCCGAGCTAAAGAGGGGCGTATCATGGCTTTCACTTGTCTCATCGCGATTCCTGATAACCGGGTTTGTGGGTATGGTAGTAGTTTCGACTCCTTGAGGTTAGCAAAATGAAAAACCTCACTATATCCTCAGCACGGGCAGAGTGAGAAGGCTCTGGCCGGGGTGGTGTGCATTTTGGTGTATCCTTGTGGGTGGCAGAAGGTACGCTGGTGCGAGCACAGCCCTTAGAGGCGCGAGCAGGGGCACGCTGTCGAGTGGTCTGATCTCTTCTTTGAAGAGAAGCCTGACCGTGAAAGACTTTGTTTTTCTGTGTTCAAGTGGAGGTCGATTACATGGCTAGCCTTTTTGAGGAGTGTGTCAAGCATGCGTGAGTAGCCCGCGGTGAGAAATAGGCCGTGCACGGTGTCATTCACCCATCTCAGAGAAACTGAGTTGGAATGGAGCAGTAACGAAGCCATGCTACATGATGGTCTACCTCCTGCGAAGTCCTGAAGAGAACTACATTCGAGAGCACGGGCGTAGAAATTGGAACAAAATGAAAAGGGCATGACTGAGCCAACAGTTGTTATATCGTTACGAGGAAGAAGTAAAGGAAGAAGAAGGACACAAGCAGCTGACCGACGCGCGGGTGTGCTAATCAGCCATTGTGACTCTTGCCTGCGGCTTTTCCTCAGTAAATGCATTTTGTGCAGAAGTCACCAACCCCGTAACATATTAGTGGAGGTACTGGGTAACCATCAAGCAGCAGAGTTACGCAGCGGATGTCGCATCGGTTTTCCAGCCATGGCCAATGCTGAGCCTTCTGCATCAACGTCAGTGTCTCCGACGAACACGGCATTGCAACCATACGTTTTCACGCCACTTAAGGATCCCTGTACTTTCTGCGAGACTGATGGCGTCAACGTTTACGATTGGTTGGCATGTTCGAACGAGTGTTTGTGCCGAACAGATTGGATCGTAAACTTCAGTTGGCTAATGTGCTGTTTTACTTAGGAGGTACGGCGATGATGTGGTATGAAACAAGGAAGAATAACTCGGAACCTGAGAGCAATGCAAAGAGTAGATGCGAGAGCTCTTTGGCATTACCGCCAGTCGTAAGATCGCCGCCAAAAATAAATTGGCCTTTCATGCGCAATACCCCACGAAATCATACCTCATATAAACTCAAAACGTGCTAGCCCTCTGTCGAAAGGCCGAAAGCAACATGGCAGAAGGTGACAAGGTCGGGCATGTCCTGGAAGAGATAGCCGATGACGCGTTCAATCTCCTCATGTACAAGGGCTGTTCCACCGGGAACGCCATCAACAAAGAGTGTCGTCAGTTTGAGCAAGTTAAAAGTCACCGTATTCTGCAAACATTCGCCCGACTTTCAAACACCGCTGCCACATCGACGTGCGAGGACCAGTCCACACCACAACGTCCGTTGCCACCGGGAAACCTGACACGCATTGTTCGTCGCGAACTGGAAGCAATGGCGCCCTCGTCGTTCTATTCGTGCAGTACCATTACCACTCCTGTTACTGTCGCTCTTGTTCAAGCCATCGTGCGACAGGAGCTTGAAAACATTGGAGTGCATTCCGTGTGCCATTTTACCGCGCCTAGAGTCAGCGAACGCCCTTTCGCGATGCCCTCCTCCGATCGGCAGTTTTCTCCACGTGCTTGCAACCCGGCTCAGTGGTGAATTGCAGATAACCGCCCTATATGTTTAAACTGCCACCGCATTGGACATATTGCTCCTTACTGACGCAACACATGGTTCTCGGCTTCTCGTGCAACGACCAATATGACCCGTTTTGACGGTACCGCCCGTTTTGATGGTACCACCCGCACCAGTCTCGTTCGCCGCAAATACGTCGCCCAACGTACCATGCCTTCCAGCCACATCATCTCGGAAAACTGAGAAATTCAGCCCCCGGAAGTGATGCTGCATTAACGACTTCCTCAGCAAAATCTCTCTCCGTTTCCACCAGACGAAGTGTAACAGACGTTGAAGTAGACGGTGTACCTGTACAAGCACTTGTAGACACCAGCGCAAGCATTTAGGTCATGAGTTCAAGCCTACGCACACGTGTAAAGAAAGTTCTGACACCAGCGGCTGCACAAATGCTCTGTGTTGCCAATGACGACATGCCGATGGTTTTGGTCTGTGCACTGCCCGCTTAAGTATAAAAGACAACACTGCATCTGTCATTTTAGTCGGGATTGACCACTGCCCTTATGACTTTATCCTAGGTCTGGACTTCTTGTCGAATGAATTTGCTCTTATTGACGGTGCTACCGGCGTCCTACAGCCAGACCTGCCTCAGATAGTCGCTGAACCCCACACGACCCCACCGTGCCTGTGCTCTCTTCAGAATGTGCGACTGTCACCTCAGGCAGCCGCCTACGTCATTTTGACCGCAATGCCACAGGTTACCTATGGTCAATATGTTCTCCTTTCTCTCGCCAACGTTCTCTTGAGCCGCAACATCGCCAATCCCCATACGCTTTTGACAGTCACTGTGATTTTACATCGCTCCCACTTCTCAATTTCAGCTTGTGCCCTCAAGTGCTTCCTCGTGGCATGTTCTTGGCCAGCGTATCTAAAGCTGACGAATTCGAAACAGCGGTTTTCACCACCTAGATTGGTTTACTTTAGTCTCCTGTAGCCAACAGCACCCGTTCTCTGCGAAAACGTTTATCGAAGATGATTGCACCCGACCTCAATCCAGCGCAAGCCAACGACATCCATCGCCTTCTCGCGCCATATACCGACATTGTTTTTATTTCAACGGCAGACCTGTAGATCAAACATCCACTGTTCAGCGCCGTATAAACACTGGTGACGCCATTACTCTTCGCCGACGCCCCTATTGTGTTTCCCTCTTTGAGCGCAGAGTTATCCGAGCGGAATCGGAAAACAAATGCTCAACAAAGGTGCCATAGTACCATCAAGTAGTCCTTGGGCCTCCCTTGTCGTTCTTTTGAGAAAAAATAACGGTGCTTGGTGCTTCTGCGTTGACTACCGCCACCTCAACAAGATCACACACACGAAAAGACTATACCCGATACCACGCGTCGATGACGCGTTGGACTGCCTGTATGGCGCTACATACATCTCGTCTATTGATCTTCGGTCCAACTACTGGCAGATTTCTGTCGATGATATGGACCGCGATAATGCGGCCTTCATTACACCGGATGGTAGATACAAGTTTCAGGTCATGCCTTTTAGACTATGTTGTGCCTGTGCCATATTCGAACGAATGATGGACTCTCTCCTTCGTTTTTATAAGTGGTCTACTTGTCTCTCTTACCTACGATGTGATAGTCTTTTCATCTACTTTCGATAGCCACCTGACCCTTCTAGCTGCAATTCTCGCAGTCTTCAGAACAGCTGGGCTAAAACTCAATTCCAAGAAATGTCGATTTGGCCGCCATCAGATTGCCGTTCTGGGCCATCTTGTAAACGCCGTTGGCGTCCAACTACATCCCGAAATGATCCGCACCGTCCGTAGCTTTCCTGTGCCCCATTCTACATTCGACGTCCGGAGCTTCATCGGCTTATGTTTGTACTTTCGTCATTTTGTCAAAAACTTCCCCGACGTTGCCAAGCCACTCACATATTTGCTGGAGAAGGATACCACGTTCTCATTAGGCCCTGAGCAGGCTCAAGTGTTCACCGCTCTCATCGGCTACTTAACTACGCCACCCATACTTGCTCACTTGAATCCTTTTGCTGCCACAGAAGTTCGCACCGACGCCAGTGGCCACGTTATTGGCGCAGTTCTCACTCAGTGGCCCCACGGCAGACATTGCGTGATAGCTTACGCCAGTCGCCTGCTTTCTCCCCTCAAAGGAATTATTACATCACCGAGAGGGAGTGTTTAGCCTTATTCAGGGGCGTCAGGAAGTTCCGGCCATGTTTATATGGTCGCATATTCTCCGTCGTTACGGACAACCACGCCCTCTGCTGAATGACATCTCTGAAGGACCCGACTGGACGTCTTGGTCGTTGGGCTTTGAGTTTGGGAATTTTTGTTAAGAGTCAGCTTCAAGTCTGGCTGTTTGCATGAGAACGCAGACTGTCTTTCTCGTCATCTAGTGGATCCTCCTGATCCCCTTGCTCCTGACCTGGAAAGCAGCGTAATGACGTTAACTGACATCAACAATATGCGCATTGAACAGAGATGCGATGTGGCAGTGCGCACTATCATCGACGCCATCCAGTGTGACAGTGATAATGCTGAATCCCGCATGGTCGTGCTGCATGATGTCATCCTAAACCACCGCAACCTCAACACTGAAGGCCCTTAGCTTCTGCTTGTTATTCCTCGTCATCTATGGCCTGCCTTACTTGAACAACTTCACGACGTGCCAACAGCTGGACACCTCGGTGTTGCCCACACATATGACCGCATGCAAAGTCGATTCTTCTGGCCAGGACTGCATCGATATGTCGGCAATTGCGACCTCTGCCACCGCCGGAAACAACCTCCTTTGCTGCCAGCTGGATATCTTCACCCAATCGAAGTCTCATCTGAACCATTTCATCAGGTGGGACTCGACCTTTTGGCCCTTTTCCAACGACGACACTGGGAACTAGAAAGATCGTCGTCGCCACAGATTATGCGACCCGTTGCGTGCAACGAAGGCCAACAAACCAGTTGTGCCACTGACGCCGCGGATTTTCTTCGTCATGACATAATCTTACACCATGTTGCACCACAAAAGCTGCTTACGGACCACGGCTGCTCTTTCTTATCCAAAGTCGTCGACGACCTCTCAGATCGTGTGCCACAGTGTATAAGCTATCTACTGCCTACCATCCACAAACTAATGGCCTAACTGAACGTTTCAACCGCACGCTCGCAGAGATGCTTTCAAAGCACGTCCCTGAAGATTATCGTGACAAGGACACCACGTAGACCTATGGGACTTTCGCATATAATTTTTCTTGACATGACACCACGGTATTCTAACATTCTTATCTTTTGTATGGTCGCGACCCCATATTACCATTTGAAACAACGTTGCCTCTCAAGCCACCTGCTTCCGAGTACGCTCGAGAAGCCTTTGATCAGGATCACATGGCTCGTCAAGTTGCGCATTCTTATCTCACCCGGTCAAAGGATATGCAAAAAGCCTGCTGTGACCACCGGCATCGTAGTATAACGTTTTTCCCAGGTGACCGCGTGCTCCCCTGAACACCGTGTCGCCATGTAGGTCTCTTCGAAAAAGTTTTTATCCTGATACGCAGGACCCTACCTAGTCTTACGCCAAGTTAGCGACGTCAACTGCGAGATAGCGCCATTGCACTCCAATACGTTGCCAAACTCGTCAATTGTTGGCATTGTCCATGTTTCACGCATAAAACCTTACTTCTGTCGCACTTTTCTCAACTCACAACAAGACGGCGCTCCAACGCCCGGGGGTCCTGTTACAGAGATGAAGTCGCGGATGACTTGCGGTTGCTCTGCGCAAGCTCTTTTATCTTCGCAGATGCCTTCGGTTGGCCCCTCACTCAACCAAGCTTTTAGCCTATACTACTTACGTAAGGCCGGTATTAGAATATGCTAACACAGTATGGTTTCCTTATACAGTCAATAACATTCAAAAGCTAGAAAACGTACAGAGGAAGGCAGCAAGATTCATCTGCAACAAATATAAGCGCACTGATTCTCCTACAAATATGTTAGCAAGCTCTGGCCTCCAAACACTTGCGATTCGAGCGAAACAAGCGCGCCTTAAATTTCTTTTTCAGCTACTTAACAACCATTATAAAATTGACCCATCATTGTACATCCGTCCGTCAGATTCCCGCGTTATTAGGCACAAACATTCATACACACTGAAAGAGTACTCTTACCGCAATGACACGTTCAAACACTCCTTTTTTTCACTTGCCATAAGGGAATGGAACAGTTTGGATTCCTCCATAACTAGTGCGAAGTCGGTATCCGACTTTGCACTAAAATTAGAAAATATGTTCTCTTAATGCGGCAATACTCGCATTACCAGAAGCATTGCGCCACCAGTGAAAGCGTATTAGTGGAGTGTACAAGTGTCAACTGGAGTGTTTGGAAGTTAGCTATTTGTTTGCCTGTGTACCACTGCACTTCATGCAAAATTTGTGTTCTTTTTGGTGATGGTTTCTTTGTCTTTGCAGATGTAAACAATTTGTATATTTTTCGCGCTTGTACTTTGTGATGACTGTCATTTCACTACATTTCTGTTAATGTACCATCTGCATGTACATTCTGTACGCCCACCTGCTATGGTCTCGGAATGAGACTGGCAGTATTGAAAATAAATAAATAAATAAATAAATAAATAAAGTAAAGGAATGGAAAGTACACAAGCAGCTGACAGGCACGCGAGTGTGCCCATCAGCCATTGTTAGTCTTGCCTGTGGTTTTTTTCTTTGTAAATGCACTTTGTGCCCACGTCACCAACCTTGTAACAATATAAAATGAAAACGGGGATGGTGCTATTGAAACACGTCTCAACAGTTTGTTTCCGACGGCGCTTTTTATCGAGGCATTGATCGCATAGCCCATTCTGTGGTTCGGGCAAGTAATTTGGCCTGATATCCGCTTCAGCACAGTTCATGACTTTATCCCATGAAAGTTGAATTCTTTCCTTTTTCCTTTTCTACGTGACTTGAGTATCTACCATGTACTTGCTACTTGTACCGTGCCCACCTGCTTGGACCTGTGAAGGTCTGCAGTATGCATTAAATAAATAAATAAATAAATAAATAAGTGATAAGGGCCACACGTCCGCACATCCTAACTGTTCTGATGCTTACAAATGGGTTAACACTCATCCGCACCTCATCTTGAATCACACAGCGCGACACCTAAGTTCGTGGTCATTCAGAATAGTGCTAAGAGTTCTACACCACATGTACGGGTCTTCTCGTGTAGCCCTGCTTAAATTTGCCATGCATGCATATGCACAAAACGTATGCTAAGGAACAAATAATTGTGGCACAATTTCTTTGCAGGTCTTTTCGTCGCAGTCCTGCAGAGATATACGTCCCTCTACCACATCGGCGTCATCGGAAGTATTCTCCTGTGGGTCGGCATCTTAGCCTCAGCGTGGTCCCCAAACATTGCTACCATTACCATTACCCTTGGTTTCATCCATGGTGAGGTGTTCTACAACAATCATTTGTAAAGTTTTTATAGCAGGGAAGCCCTCTCTGCTGTTATGTTTGAGAAACTTCAACGCGCCTTAATTTTTTGTGTGTGTTGTACTCTGTCCACTATCTTCTGCTGCCATTATGCGAGGACAGCGCTTCGCCAAGCTACTCCTTGCAATAAATTTCTGTGACTGCTATTTTTCCCTTAGCAATATATAAAAAAGCGCGAAATAAAATCGCACATTTTGATTATCGCGGTATTTATAGTATTAGCCTCCACCACTGTCAGGATTTATTTTAGGCGTACCATATTTACGAGAACTTTCTGTTCGTAAATGTAGTGCGGTACCACACAAAAAAAAACACCGCAGTCTTCGCTTGTTTCAAACAGGCGGCTCGCGAACCTGTCACTTGCTGTTCGTGGCCAGGACACACTTCCATAAATCTAGTGAGGAGCTGCATGCTGTCACGATTTGTCGCGAAGGCGATGTCTCGCGGAAAGATTTTTCTTTTTCAGCTACCGCTGGAGTTCGTTATTTGCTAGATGCTCTTGTTAGAGGCACTATTTAACGACTTGTCTCGAGGAGGGCGCCTCGGCTAAGAATGAGAGTCTGAACGGAAAAACCTGCATCTGGTCGGTCACTGTGCGCTTTGCCCAAACCAGACCCTGCACCGTTCTCCCGACTAGGCTGCGGAAATTAGGCGCCTTTCTCCTCTGCTAACCACTACCACCACTGACCCAAACCAGCGAGGTGCCGCTTGAGTCCTCGGGGGCAATCGGGGAGCGTCATTTGAGCAATTATGTGTGCATCAAGACCGTTTCAGAGAATATGCCCGTTTCAAAAAGCTGCTACAGTTTTGTTGCTAGGCAGGCTTCACATGACCATGAAAACTCGTGTTGGGATTGGTTATTCTCGGCTTGCCTGAATGGTCCACGCACCCGTGGATGCTGGAAAACTCTATTTAGGCAGCGACTTGGGCCCTTTTTGGTGTGAGCAGACTCGGGGTCAACAGCGCATCTCACCACCGGAAACCAGTCATGCAAGGCGAGGGGTATGCCATCATTTTCCATGTTTTGTATTTGTGACTTAGCGGAGTGAGTAAATTTAAGTTTTATTAGATAAATAAACCCCCAATGAGTGCTTTCCGAAATCATTCTATTGACTTGTCATTGGTTGCCTGTGCGGAATTCCTCCAACGCTTCTTCGTCTCGATGGTCTTCAGATGTGTCTAGCTTAAACAACCCCGTAGTTTCGCTACAATATGCTGAAATACAACTACACAGCAAAACTGTCTATTTCATCAAATACATCCAGATTTTAGTCATTCTGGAGATCAATGGCTTTATTTTTCGAGTCCCGAGAACCGATATTTTTCAGTAATGAACCAAGCATAAAACTGAGGAGGGACTTCTGCAATACGGCAGCGTTAGCATACTCTTCAATTAGCCTTTTTCCCAGAAACTTCATTTACTGCCCTAGCATGACAAATTTATGTTACGGCGACCCACTAATCGCGAACTTCAAACACATTGGGATGCTAGGATCTCCTAATATATTGGTTCAGTTTATTGCGATAGCAATCATATGGACACTCTCGGCTGCATTTCGCCGCCGGCATCGACGTGGACGTCATTCACCGTACACATATCTTTATATATGAACGCTCAAGAAAAAAAATTATCTTGAAAAAGACTCCGGTGCATGAAATCGAACGTCCAACCCCTTGTTTGTGATAGCGAGGCGTTAGACACTGAGCCACTAAGGAACACCTTGTTCGACTTGAAAAGGGCAACCGATTTATATCTACCATTCACCGCCGCCGATGGACGTCTCGGGCAACTATCGCGTTTTCACCATTACCAGCGAGATGGTGCAATGGGCGCGCGTCGCCAGATGCTCACAACGTGGCGGCGTGCGCTCTTATCTCCCAAGCGTAATTTGCCTCCCCCGGAGAAGGCGCCAGGAGTTGGATGCTCACGCGTGCACACACTTATCTCACGATGGCTGGAGCTGTAGACCTTGGGCTTGCGCCGGAACAATTCTGTTGTAGTTACCGGGTGCACTTAGGTCACTGCACTCGTTGTACAGTTTCCGTTTGTGAATAGGGCGCGCTTTTCAGACACAGTGATGTAAAAACTGCAAGGTTAATTCGCATTAATCTGTACCTATAAATATGTTTCGTGCATCATTTGTGCGTAAGAAACGTGGAAAACGTTTCGATCTGCTTGCCACTCTTCGTTTGACCTCTCAATTTGCGACTATTGTGTTCGTTGCATCGCCTTTGCGGAAAAGTTGTTACTGAACGGAGGTACGCTTCGAAACTGAACCTGCGAGGAAGTTAGCGATAGAGAGCGTCATGATTCCGTCCTTTGAAGGGTGATCACTTAAAACTGCGATTTTCTAGACAGAGCATAGTATCACCTTACCAAGGTGCTTGTTCTGGCTATTTGGTACCCAATTGAAGTAATATATAGCGCAAAATTCATGGATCACAGACAAAATAATGTGACAAATAAACCTTGTGTGTGTCACATATTCTTGCCGTTTGAGCCTAAATTTACAAGTATAGATCAGTTCACTGTTTCACAATTTCTTCGCATATCTTTGTTGTGTTCTGTAAAAAAAAGGTCCAGGGCAATTTCTGCTAAATGTCAATAAAAAAAGAAACATAATATGGAAAAATAGAGTGATACAGATCTGATTTTAGGCAATTGTGCTTACACTTCCACGATTGTGCTTCTTTTCGTTGTGCTTTTACAGGTTTTGGAGCTGGCATTGTCTTGATGTGCAACCTGGTGGAAATAATGCAGTACTTCCAAAAGTATAGAGGTATCGCTTCCGGCATCAAGTTTGCTGCTGACCCCATGAGCGCCATTGTTTTCCCGGCGTTGCTGTCCTATCTGAGAGCGACGTATGGCCTACGGGGTGCTTTGCTGATATACGCAGCCCTCAGCATGCACGTGATGGCATTCTCCATTGTCCTCAGAGAGCCTCAATGGTTGAAACGGGACAGAATGGAGTCACCGGTTTCCAGATATCCACAGAAAGAGGCACGGCCCGTTCAGAGTAGCAAAGCCGTGAAGATTCGTCATATGCTTCGACAAATGCCACATCCACTGCTGAAGCCCAGTTTCTATGCTGTTGTGACGGGATCCGTGTTGTTAGATTACGTCAATGCCGTGCACCTTTCAACGTTAGTCGACTACGCTCTGGACAGCGGTGTTTCTCGTGCACATGCTGAGCTTACAGTCACTTACGCTTCCGCGCCTGAGATCCTTGGAAGAGTTCTACTACCACTAGTAGCAGATGTGGGACTAGTGAGGCGAACCACCTTGACGGCTGGTAACGCATTCGTCTTGGGCTGCTTGCTTCTCTTGACGCCTCAGACCAGCAGTGCGACACACGTAGTTGTGCGAGCAGCGTCTTCAGTTGCTCTGGCTACCCTAATGACAATGAAACACGTGCTGGTGGCAGACTATTACGGCACGGATGCCGTGGCTCTCCTGTCCGGTGCTTCTGGAGTCCTTTTGGTTCCCGTGCTGCTGACCAACCCATCTATCATAGGCAAGTGGACGCGTACTTTCACACTTGAATGAATGTAAAGAAATGTTTGTGACTAATTCAGAAATGTCATCATAAGCATCATCGGCTTGACTACGCCCATTGCAGGACAAAGGCCCTTCGGAAGTTTCTTCAATCACCCTGTCTTTTGTTTCTTGATGCCACGTTATTGGGAGCGAGGGCGACGACTGGAGAGGCTAGCACTGCCGTCGCTATAATGTAGTAAACAACATCACATGACCAGCCTATTCCGTCGTCAGTGCAGCTCGGTTGCTTTTATTCCTGAGCCAGTTCATTTTCTAACTTCCAAGTTTGTTTAAACGCTCTTTCTGCGTGAAGTGAAGTCTTGCTCTTTATTGGTATACTATTGAAGAGTGTAAGTGTGGTGTGGTCCTCGTCGTGGCAAAGTGCGTTTCACAAGTCGAGAACGGATAGGTCGTCGGCTCCAGTCCCGGGTCTCTGAATTTGCATTTTTTTCCTTTTGTTCATTTTTATGCACCTGCTGTTTTTTTAAAAAAAACGTCATTTCCGTGACAGAAATACGTCAGTGAAGTCTTGCGGGACCCCGGCATCAAACTCTTTCGTGTTAAAATCGGGGGAGCCTTGATAATCGTCCTCAAAAGTTGAACGCGAAAGCGATATTTTGTTCTTAGTGCACACTTCTAACGCTTAGTGTATCAAATTTTTTCGAATTTGCTCAGCCCCAATGCGTGGCCTTAATGTTCTAGTAGCACGTGTGCCTTTTGTGGAATGCGACTGGCTTCAAATAATGAAGTAATTATGTTCTGACGCTGATGGCAAGGTACGCTTGTATCACGCACTATTACGGCAATAGTAAATGCTGACTTGTGAAGCCTGTATACAGCACGTGAGTGTGTGTAAAGCATGAAAGATACTTTCAGTGCATTTCCAAGCAGATGAAGTTATTTTCACTCTACACACTTGTAGAAGCGTAGCTATGTGGTAAAACACCCGCATGACGTGCAAACGACCCATGGCATGTTCGATCCTTACTCAGACTCCGAATATTTCAAAATTTTACATTCTTCTCACCTTTCTCTATTTTTTCATAACTCAAGAATGATATATTTTTCGGGCACAACCAATGACGCCAATAACGATGCCGCAGCCGAAATTTCTGGGAAACAAACTCTTTAACGCTGTCGCGTTAAAGATGTGCCTTCGAAAATGCGACGCGGGGGGCTCACTTGTTTGAAGAAGAAAAACTGGAGAAAAGCTGCTTACCTGGGATGACCGCCATGCTGGAAAGAGTTAATGCAGATATTGTGATAATTTACTAGTTTATATGTCCCGATTATTTAACAGTACAGTGTCACTCGCTTTCTGCATTGCGATAATTTATCACTTTACGCGTTCCAATATTTAGAGTGCAGTTTACCTATGTGTCTGTTTTGTTGTTTGTTCAAGCTGCTTAGGACAGTATGAAGTACACAAGTGGAGAGAAGGCTGATCGTACGGACAAATGCAAACATGACAAAGTCGTGGTGATCCCTGACATGCACCAGTTATTGTGCCGGGTAAACAAGGTCGGCCAACGCCTAGGCGTGCAGGTTGTTTTTTCAGCCCCACACAAACTTTCCCAGCTCGCCAAACTGACATGTGCAAACAGTAGGCCTAAGCTTTCCTGCAGTGTCAGGCACGAATCCGTGGTTGTCCGATGTGTCATGAATGTAGTGTACTGGATTCCGCAATCATGTGCTGCGTGCTACATTGGGCAGAAAGGGAGGTGCCTCAACGAGTGCTTGCGCGAAAATGCATGCAATGTTCGCAATGGCAACGAGGGCTTCTTAGCTCAGCATGTCAGCAGGTGTGGTTGCCTTGCGCTGTTTAAGAATAGAGTTGTATTGTACAGGCACAAAGATGATCACACGCGCATGGTTGTTGAAGAAGAGAGAATGGCTGAAGAATCCGACAACTGCGTGAGCAAGCCATCGGTTGCCCTCTTAGTTAAGGAGATTCAATTTCTGGCAAATGGCGCATGCGTGTAAGTCATCCGATATTGTGCCTCGTGTTTCGCGTATAAAAAGTCTAAAGTTTTTTTAATGCTACTTTCGTTCCTTTCTTTCTTCCCTTTTTTCGTGGTTGTCATATATATATATATATATATATATATATATATATATGCAATGCGGGAATAAACATTCAGTTGATAGTCTGCGCTTGTCCTTGTCTTTTTCCCGTCCGTGTGTTCTACCGCGGAGTACACTTAGATCAGTTATAACCAGCTGGCCCAATCGTCGACTTTGATTCGCCGTTAGCGACCAGCGAGAACCACACACTTCAAGACAACATTCGCAATCTGGAGCCTTTTATCACCATCGAAGATTGATAATCGAGTAGTCAAATTCTAAAAGGTTCGCGCACGCAAACATACGACTGAGCGAGCTAGTTCAACCAGAATCGACTTCGTTAAGTACACAGAAAACAGGCACGCCTCTAAAAATCACTACTACAAAAAATAATTCCGAAGTTGTCTCCATGCATGCGTACGAACGTGTAGTACACTATTGAGGCATGTCCATGACGCAGGTAGCAAGCAACAGTTCGCCGCGTTTTTCACAGCAGGAAGCTTCACGGGAATCATAACAAAAGCGATGAACAATAGCTTCAAACACTCGCCGCCACTTGTGAACACCTCATTTCGCACGGCGAAACATGCTTTGAAAGATAACACCACATATAATGACAAGCGAAGGCGCAGTACTCAAGTTCATAAGTCAAGCCCTCACAAAGATGGCGGCGAGCGCGTATGGCACGTAGGAAGGATCTTTGTGGCGTCTGATAGCCCGAAACCTGCTTGAAAGCTGCACGAAATCTTGCAGAGAGCTTCCATGACTAAATTGTCCTGGAAGCGTCTGGCGGTTCTCGGGCTTCCCGCAGGTTGCCAGAACCGTCTAACCCGAGAAATACGAACGCCAATTAGAAGTGCGCCACGAGGGGGGGTGGGGGGGGGGAGGTCACTGCTTGAGAAAAACGAGCGTGCATTGGCTGGCTTTAGCAGCCCGCGAGTAGCAAGAAGTGGAAAATTAAAGAGCCCCAGTAACGTTCAGAAATCCGCTTTTGCACGCGGATGATTTGAAGTGCGCTAACGCAATGCGGATTATGAAAACGTAAATTTATTTTAAAAAGAGCACTTCGTCGGCACTAGAGTACCACTGCGAGGTTTCTGAACCACTATTTTAACAATACCCTCTCCCAGGCTTACGCGGCGTCTTAATAGGCAGCTCGAGCGCACAACAGTAGTCTTTTCCTCATTTCCCTATTGGGTTTATAACCGCGCCCATTCTGGTGAAGGCTGCACCGAGTAGACGGAGAGGGCCAATGGCAGAACAGGGAGCACGTCTAATAAATTGCAGATGTGCATGTTTAGTCGGTGTCGGTGCGTGTGCCTCCAATGTGACTACAGAATTGGCTAACGAGAGAGTGTGAGCACGACAAGGCGCGGGCGGGGTCTTCGAGAGACCACCGGTAGACTGTTTGCGTCTTCGCAGTGTACATAGGCCGACGACAAAAAAAAAAGGCACTCCCACAACACAGCCCACAGACCAAACCAAAACTTGCCTTAGGCAACACCTGAACCTGCGCAGCTGTTCACATAGTGTTTGTTTTTGTGCTAATACCGATTACATTTTTCAAACGCTTTCTAATAAATTGGCCTATACAGTATACTTAATCTTCGCGTTTTAGGCCTTGTGCGACTCTACATTTCTGCCACTCAATAATGCGTTTGTTGAGGCGCCTCCTACGACTACATGTTATTTTATATACAGTTTCTTGAGCGGAATCACAACCAATAAGCTGCACACTTCCACTCTACCAGTGAAAACGTGACTCAATAAAAAGTCAATGTATGTGCCATGGACAGTAAATTGTACTCTGCAACCCACCTTGAAGGCGACCGTCCAAAAACAACAATCAGAAAAAAAACTTCCTATCACAGCTCATGTTAGTAGGTTTTTCACTTTTAAAGGGAGCCCCACAAAAATACTCTATGCAGTCTGGTAATGCTATAACACGCCGAGCCACCACGGTCTATGGAGTCCGTCTTCTGTGAAGAAGCTGCTCAAGCGCCCAGTGTTGTTGAGATTTTTCACTCAATTCGGGAGTAGCCTCTCGTTCTGGATGCTTGTGTGTGTTTGCTGACTGATTAAATGCTTCATACGATTGGCAACAATGCACGTGTGCGCAAAGGTAATTTTACTATGACGAATGCTGTTGAGTTTAGTTCACCATTACTGGGGTTGATTCCGTGATTCGTAAATGAAAGAAAAATTTATGGCATCACTTCGGGTCAGAACAACTGCTTGCCACGCAGATGGCCTGGGTTCGGTTCTCACTCCAAATGAACTACGTTAATATTTATTTCAGATACATCTTTCTTACTTTTACAGTCCTGAATAAGATGATAATTTTTCGCTGACAACCAAAGACCCCACGAGTGTTTTTAACGCTCTCGCGTTGAAGAGATGTTCTATAGGGAATTCTACTAGTAAATCCATTTCAGCTCCCCGACGCCTGTAATTATGAGGTCATCACAACAACAGAGGAATCGGGTATTCAAGATCAAGGAAGCTCAAAAATGATAATACTTTCAAGAAAAATGAGACTTACTTGTTCTGTTGATTTTCAAATCACTGTACATAGAGATTCTTTTTATTCGCAGGATATTTCCGGGACACCCGTGGAGCCTATGACAACCTCTTTAGGATACTGGCTGGTATGGTGCTTGCTATGGCAGTCGTGTTTGTAATGCTCGTGTGTTCTACAAGGAAGCGCACCTCACACCGCACGGACGACGTGCAGAACGGCTAAAATATGCCGCAGCATCTGTTATTACGTTTGGATTGCAATGTTGTCTTCCTCAATGTTATGAGAAATGCGAAGTCTGTCGCAATACAATTTAATGGAACACATACTAAACCTTGCTGTTTTTTCTTAGCTGATTATAATAAAACTATAAGAAGTGAAGTGTAACGTTGCCCATATAAGTGCACCCCCCTCTCATGCCAAGATGAATTGCAACAGAGTGGAGGTGTGCACTCAGAGTATTGGTGTACTAACTTAGGCGTGCGCACAGGGCGGGGAGGTACCTGGGGGGGCGCCCGCTCCTAGTCATATAAAAGGGGGCAGGTTGTATGTCCGCCTCATATCGTGTTGGTAGAGAAGGAGGGGGCGCGCTGCGATGTACCTCCACCCCCTAGGAAGGGAAGCGTGCGCGTGCCTATAGGTGCTATCACTATCCGGCCCTAAATCTACCAAGCCAGATGCGTACTCTCGGTGTCAAATGAAGTGAGAAAGAAGGAGAAGCCTTTGCAATAATGTAGTCCATCTAAACAAATAATAGCGCGACAAAAACAGGGAGGTGAAAGAAAAAGCTTTCAGCGCTGTAGCTTGCCTTTTCTTTCCCGTCTCTCTTTTTGTCGCGCTATTATCCGTTTAAGATGGAACTGCACCAACTCGGCTAACTGCCTCGTCTGACGTAGTCCAAGCCTACCATTCACGCCTGTTGATAAGCGCGCACATCCCATTTGTCACTATTGCTTAAATTCGTGCATGTATGTGGCCATAACTAGATGGCGCACACATTACTACTAGGAATCCTTGCTGGTGTTGGGGTTTCATTTGAAAACTGCGTGGAGAAAACAGCACGATAGGAACATAGAATACGCACTCTCGAAGCGCAGACTTCCAACACTGGCTAAGAGTAAAAAAAGAAACCTTTGACTCAACAATGACATTTTGTTGTGCCATATTTTCGTTGTTTGTCACGCAACGTCAAGAAAGTAGCGGAAAGACTTGGGGTTCGCACCATACTTTCAGCGCCATGCAAACTCAAGAAAGTGGGTCCTGTACTAAGCAAAGAAAGAAATGACAGGCCTGCGAAGAACGCGAAACACAATCAGCGAAAGCTCTAATAGTAGCCTTTCAGAGCTTTTTAAGTACTCTTTAGGTCACCACTTCAAACACACTTGCAGAATACCCACCACGTCATAAATTAATTTTTTTTTTCTTTAGTAGGCAGGCATTCACTACGCCATCCTTTGACATGCATCGGAGAAGTGTGATGTCCGCTACACACTTGCAAGGGCATTTGCGGAGTTTTTCGAAGCTGCGCCTGACGACGATGAAAGAGATAGATCAATGTTTTTTTTAGTTTTGTTTCATTAAAATTCATTAGAAGTGTATATTAGATCAAGCACAATAATTTACCATGTCATTTATATTCTTTCTATTATATACCTTCCATTATTCTAGAATTTATGCTATTTTATAAAACCACTCAATCACCCCCACCCACAGTGGGCATGAGCCAGAGTTAATAGGTGGAGACGGACAAGCTTCAGTGATTGGTAGGATTATTCAGTCATAATGACGGATTGCCTTTAAGTTTGTGCAGCTCTGACAGCTTCAGGGAACTCTCGAATTCTAAGGACATTCAGAACATTAGCACCACCACAGTTGAGACTCCTGAGGTTACTGGAAATTTCAGGACACTGTGGGTCAAGATTGAATCAACTGGCCGATTCCTTAGCACGAGCCGCACTTGATGGCCCAATTTGATCTGTACTGCCAGAAGTGAAATATATTACAGCAATATGATATCGAAAATCTGCAATCTGCACTGATATCATAGAAATGGTAACTATATAGACAGACTGTAACACCTAAAGTTTCCATTGCGTCCCCACTGAAGTCAGTCCAGAAAGCTCGAAATTTTAAATACTAAATTTCAATGTCGTCCTCCCCCCCCCCCGCCCTCGAAACCTGTATCTACACCAAGCTGGTCAGACAATTTCACCCCTCTCTGCATTCTTTGGAGAAATGGAATCAATTCAACATTATTTTTTTATTGTCGCCAATGCGCAATACTTAGAAAGAGACTTCGAGTTATTTCATTTCTGAAAATAGGCGTAACATTGACGGCAAAGCTGCACTAAACTTGGTGCCTCAGTTTTGTGATATTGCCACAGGGATGCTTTCGATGCCATTTGCGACTGTATTTAGGCATCCAAACGTATCCTATTTCAATCTTCGATCCAATAAATATTACTTCGTATCTTAAAAATTCTAAATGATGAGGTGAATTAAGCTCAGCTGTGTGGTAATCACAACACCTGAAATCTTAAAATTTATCACAAAACTTTTTTTTCTTTTACTCTCTTTTTATATGGGTGTCAATACATCACTCATAATATAAGACAAATTAATTTTTACACATAGTATAATGCTCACAGAAAAAGTGCACTACGCTTTCTTGGCCAATCTCATGGGTGGCTTTTAGCCGTGAGTCCAGAGAAACAAACAAACAAACAGCGAGCCATCCGTTACGCAAATCGTATTGTTTGACGCTTGGTGTTTTCTTTGGTGTTCCTAGCACTGTTTTATTCATATTTACGCGAGTCCTTTTATGAAATAAAGCTGCCTAAAGTTAATTAGCAGTGCAGTTTTAAATACAGGCCTGGCTGTGTAGTAGAATACTCAGTTAATGGACACAAAACTTCGGTTCTAATCCGCGTGTGTGGTTGTATTTTTCACTTGAAATGCTCTTTTTTTATTTCGCTCGACAGTGTTTATGGAAACTGGTGGCGGCAGTGGACAACTACGGTACACACCACTCTTGTTGTGATCTCATAACAGTTTTTACTGCAAAATCACCACCCGATCTAGAGAGAGTGAGAATTCATTAGAAAGGAGAGAGGTCCGCCAGACCTAATGCGGTCCAGCCTGCTACTCTACGCAGGGGATAATGGAAGGGGCAAATGAAGAGGGATGAAGTCTGATGATGGGGACAGGAAGAGGTGGTGCGTATGTACAGTAGTCCCTTATCATGGTACCCTAGAGCTTCGTATCTAGCCCTGTGCTTTTGATAAATTTAAAACAGCCCTTCTAGCAGTTTTTGACACTGTTTGGTAGCACAATCTTGGCAAATGTAGCTTTCACGAAGTGGTGTTTATCCGCTTGCCGACGTTGAAGTTGGAATTTTACTTTGCATTACGTATGATGGGCAGTCACAAAATATCTGGCTTAAAGTTTTGCGCAATGGGAAGTGCTCACAGTTCCGGCTGTACGCATGACCTATAAAGTGGGCGTAGTGCCGAGTGAAGGAAACGCCAAGGTATATCCGGTCAAGCACACTAGTACGTTTGTGGCTCAGTTTAGCCGGAACTCGAAACGTCGTATCGGAGTTTGTTATCTATGGACGCTTGTTCCCACGATCTGGTTGCAACCAGTGAGAGGCAGCCCATTAGCATACGAGCGATACCAACGATAGGTTGACGTCACTTCACGAATAAGGTACTTTGACATACATAGACGCGATGTGTACTGTCTCCCTTGCTTCGCAATCGGCTAGTTCATCGCCAACCAAGCCTCCAGCAACCCACTGGAGTGTAATAAAGTGACTACGTCTGCGTGTTAGGTCGAATTTTTAGACGATTCGACACGCTCATACGTAATATAGGCAGCTTCATGAGTTGGAATTGATGGCTTGAAGCGCTGCTTTTGCATCGGACAGAATCCTCCATTTACGTGGTGCTTGGCCATTCACAAATCGTACAGTTTTCTGTACAGCAGCAAGCTCCGCATCTGTCATAGATAACCTGTGATCTAATTTCTACTGCCTAGAAATACCGAGTTGACGGATCACGAAGAACACAGCTGTGGTGGACGAAGTTACGGGTCCATCGGTGTAGATGTGCACTGAGCCGCTGTATCTGGCAGTCAAATAATCCAATGTGAGTTGCTTGAAGGCAACATAAATAACACGTGAATTATTGCGATTTCTACGTATGTGAAGGTGCACCAGTGGTTTAGTCAACATCTATGGAGGCACTCCGGAGATTACGACAGGTGTGAGTCTGGAGGGGTCAGATGTTCATGCGTATCGAGACATCGTGAATAGGTACCACTTAAGCACTACATACATATGGTTAACAAGCGAAAGCTGAAACGTGTGGCCCCGGTGTTCAGCAGTGGCCTGCACTGAACAATGCACTGAAACCTTGCAGAAATATTAGTTAGATACTCGTGCTTCTTATTAAGGTAAGACACACGTTTGGCTTGGGCTTACTGCAGTCTTTATTTCACATGCCCCACCATGTGCCTCGCATGATCACCTTCATGGGGCAGTGTAATGAGTGGCTTAATGTGTTTCGCAATGTGTAAATCACAACAGTTGTTTTCAATCCACACAGAGTCAGAGACATCAAAGCCGAAGCCCAAGTGCAGCTGCATGAACGGGCGACAAAAGCGGGCGTTCGCCCCGGCGAACGCGCTTTTGGTATCATCACGTTGATGCCATTGCGCCGCAATGGCGCTGGTTTGGCATGGCGTTGTTGCAAGGGCTTGACATCGCGAGTTAACTCGGCGGTACAATTAGCTGGATCCGCCCGCCACCGGTGCTTGCAGTCTTGTGAGTGATTTTGTGTGGCTTAGAAGGCTGCCGGATCATCGGTACGAAGTTCCCGCTGAAAATCGGCCCCAATGCTGTTTTTTACTCGGAATGCATTATCTGCCCGGAGAATGCCAGCTCTTTGATGATTCCGCTGACGGCTCTCTTCTGGATTTGTCCGCTGCTTACACATGTGGTAGGTCTCAGTGTTCACCATTGAGAAAGGAAGGATTAGGAGAGACCCTCGCATTGCCATTGCAGAGCGAGAACTGTGGCGGAAGTCGCATGCGTTTCTAGGGAGTTGTGGGAATACGTTGGCACGCCAGCGTCTCGTGTAGTCTGCATTACCACTCATATGACCACGTTGTTGATAGCTGGCTGAAATTCCCATTGTGAATTTTCATGAAGCTGTATACCTAAGAGACGATACAATGTGTTAGAAGCCTAGACTGAACATTCGTCTTCATGATTGCGAGTTTTGTTTATATCGCTTGAGGTCGAAAGCGGTTGTTTTTGAAGCTCGCGGCCACTTTTTCGAAAAGAATTGTCGCCACAGCTACATTGTCTTCGTTCGGCACTGTGCTCCTGCGTGGCTTAGTGAAGGCAGTCCAGAATTCCTAGAAGAGAACTGCAGCGTCTACGGCTTTTAATATGAGAACCAGTGGTCAGTCGTTCTCGTGTACGACGGTCACAGCTATCGGAAAGCAGTAGTGTTCCTCTATTCTCACCTGAGCTTGCCAAATCAAGAATTAGACGTGCCTGAAACAGTAAGGGGATTTATTGCATTAATTATCGCTTCCTTTTCAGATTTTGCGAGTAGTAACCTAATCTTTTGCGAAGTGAATTTTCAATACGGTTGCAGTCAGCCAACCTAAGCTCATGTGAACTATACTCGTGCGCATGAGTCGTGGCACACGGGGCAAAGAATGATGCGCAGGTTCTTCATCAATCTAAAAAAATTGCGAGACTAAAAAATAACATTTCACTGTTACACTATGTTCCATATCAAGAACTTACCGCATCTGTAGAAAAAAAATCAGCCTGTCATGATGATTACCCGGCCTATTCGCGCCATTGCTCTCTTGAATCCAGCGGATTAAACACGGAGTGCTACGCTGCACGTGTATTGCGTATTCACAATATAAACCACAATAAGACTTCGAATGGCACACATGCGCTATACAAGCTAGTACCGCAGAACATTTGCTTATAAGCAGCACAGAAGTTTTGATTTTCCAGCTCGTCTATGAGATGGCCGCGGCGGTGCCTACCGGCTCGTCCGAAATACCACCCTCGCACCGCTCGCCATCATCTCGGTAGCACCCATTGCACATGCACGAGCCACCTTAGTGTGCCCACCTTTGTGAGGACGATTCTTTTACTTTTCGCTTCTTCCGGTGTCCGCCTAACATGCAAGAGGTCCGTGGTTCAAATGTCGGTGCCGCCAAGTTCCCAACCAGAAAAAAATGCGTGGCGATGGAACTGTATTAGGAACGCTGGGTTTGGCCTCACCGATGACCACCGCCGGTAACGCACTCCCTCACCAGCGAATGATTGGCCACCCTGGTGCAGTAATTGGCCACTACCTCTCAAATGCATACGTTAATTAACTCACGGCCCACAGTCCCCAGCAGCTGCGAAGCAACTGACTACGGCGGCGGTCAGATCTGCAAAGCAGCAGAGGGTGCAGAGGGTGCTAAGAATCTCTTGATGCGGACAGGCCGCCATTGGAACCTGAACTTGTCAACGTTTAACGCTAGAACCTTATCTTCGAGGCAAGTCTAGCTGTACTATTCGAGGAGCTAGAGGGTGTTTAATAAGTTATTGTGGGGCTCAGCCCCGCCACGGTGGTCTAGTGACTAAAGTACTCGGCTGTTGACCCGCAGGTCGCGGGATCAAATCCCGGCTGTGGTGGCTGCATTTCCGATGGAGGCGGAAATGTTGTAGGCACGTGTACTCAGATTTTGCTGCACGTTAAAGAACCCCAGGTAGTCAAAGTTTCAGGAGCCCTCCACTATGGCGTCTCTCATAATCAAATAGTGGGTTTGGGCCGTCAAATCCCACAAATCAATCAATATAATCATCATCATCGTCATCATCATCATCAGCCTGACTACGTCCACTGCAGGACAAAGGCCTCTCCCATGTTCCGCCAGTTAACCCGGTCTTGTGCTTGCGGCCGCCAATTTATACCCGCAAACTTCTTATTCTCATCTGCCCACCTAACCTTCTGTCTCCCCCTAACCCACTTCCCTTCTCTGGTAATCCAGTTTTGTTACCCTTAATGACCAGCGGTTATCCTGTCTACGCGCTACATGCCCGGCCCATGTCCATTTCCTCTTCTTTATTTCAACTATGATATCCTTAACCCCCGTTTTTTCCCTAATCCACTCTGCTCTCTTCTTGTCTCTAAAGGTTACACCTACCAATTTTCTTTCCATTGCTCGCTGCGTCGTCCTCAATTTAAGCTGAACCCTCTTTGTAAGTCTCCAGGTTTCTGCTCCGTAGCTAAGTACCGGCAAGATACAGCTGTTATATACCTTCCTCTTGAGGTATAGTGGCAATCTACCTGTCATAATTTGAGAGTGCTTGCCGAATGTGCTCCACCCCATTCTTATTCTTCTAGTTACTTCAATCTCGTGGTTAGGCTCTGCGGTTAATACCTGCCCTAAGTAGACATAGTCTTTTACAACTTCAAGTGCACTATTACCTATCTCGAAGCACTGCTCCTTTCCGAGGTTGTTGTACATTACTTTCGTTTTCTGCAGATTAATTTTAAGACCCACCTTTCTGCTTTCCTTGTCTAACTCCGTAATCATGAGTTGCAATTCGTCCCCTGAGTTACTCAGTAATGCAATGTCATCGGCGAAGCGCAGGTTACTAAGGTATTTTCCATTGACTCTTATCCCTAACTGTTCCCATTCTAGGCTTCTGAAAACCTCCTGTAAGCACGCGGTAAACAGCATTGGGGAAATTGTGTCCCCCTGCCTTACACCCTTCTTGATTGGTATTCTGTTGCTTTCTCTATGAAGCACTATGGTAGCAGTTGATCCCCTGTAGATTTCTTCCAGAATGTTTATATATACTTCATCTACGCCCTGATTCCGCAGTGTCTGCATGACGGCTGATATTTCTACCGAATCAAACGCCTTCTCGTAATCTATGAAGGCTATGGACAGTGGTTGGTTATACTCTGAGCATTTCTCTATTACCTGATTGATAGTATGAATGTGGTCACTTGTTGAGTAGCCTGTTCGAAATCCTGCTTGTTTCTTTGGTTGATTGAATTCTAATGTTTTCTTTACTCTGTTAGCAATTACCTTTGTAAATAGCTTGTATACTACAGAGAGCAAGCTGATCGGCCTGTAATTCTTCAAGTCCTTGTCATCTCCTTTCTTATGTATTAAGATGATGTTAGCGTTCTTTCAAGACTCTGGTACCCTTCCCCTCAGGAGACACCTCGTAAACAGGGTGGCTAGTTTTTCTAACACAACCTGTCCTCCATCTTTCAGCAGGTCTGATGTTACCTGATCCTCACCAGCAGCTTAGCCTCTTTGCATGCTCTCGAAAGCTTTTCTGACTTCTTCTATTATTACTGCTGGGGTGTCATCTGGGTTACTGCTAGTTCTTATAGTTTTAAGGTCGTGGTTGTCTCGGCTACTGTACAGATCTCTGTAAAACTCCTCCGCTATTTTAACTATCCTATCCATATTGGTAGTTATTTTGCCTTCTTTGTCCCTTAGTGCATACACCCGACTTTTGCCTATACCAAGTTTCCTCTTCACTGCTTTCACGCTTCCTCCGTTTTTCAGAGCGTGTTCAATTCTCTCCATGTTATACCTTCTTACATCGCATACTTTACGTCTATTAATCAACTTCGAAAGCTCTGCCAGTTCTATTTTGTCTGTTGTACTTGACTCTTTCATGATTTGACGCTTCTTAATTAGATTCTTCGTTTCCTGGGAAAGCTTGCCAGTGTCCTGTCTAACTACCCTGCCTCCAACTTCCTCTGCACACTCCGTAATGATACTCGTCAGATTATCATTCATTGTATCTACGCTAAGGTTGGTTTCCTCACTAAGAGCCGAGTACCTGTTCTGCAGCGACACTCTGAATTCCTGTACTTTCCCTCTCAGTGCTAGCTCATTGATTGACTTCTTGCGTATCAGTTTCTGTCGTTCCTTCTTCAAGTCTAGGCGAATTCGAGACCGTGCCATTCTATGGTCACTGCATCGTACCTTGCCAACCACTTCCACCTCCTGCACGATTCCTGGGTGTGCAATCATTATAAAGTCTATTTCGTTCTTATTTTCGCCATTAGGGCTCCTCCATGTCCACTTGCAGTTTTCTCGTTTTCGGTAGAAGGTATCCAAATCCGCAAATTATTGCGTTCTGCGAATTCTACTAGTAGCTCTCCTCTGGCGTTTCTATTGCCGATGCCATACTCTCCTACTGCCTGGTCTCCAGCCTGCTTCTTCCCTACCTTTGCATTAAAGTCGCCCATCACTATAGCATACTGTGTTTTTACCTTACTCATTGTCGATTCCACGTCTTCATAGAAGCTTTCAACTGAAGCGTCATCATGGCTGGATGTAGGCGCGTAAGCCTGTACTACCTTCATCTTGTATCTTTTATTCAGTTTAATTACAATACCTACCACCCTTTCATTAATGCTATAGTATTCCTCTATGTTGCCAGCTATGTTTTTGTGAATTAGGAACCCCACTCCCAGTTCTCTTCTGTCTGCCAAGCCCCGATAGCAAAGGTCGTGCCCATTCTGTAGCACAGTATAGGCCTCATCTGTCCTCCTAACCTCACTGAGCCCTATTATATCCCATTTACCACCCTCTAGTTCCTCGAATAGTACAGCTAGACTTCCCTCACTAGATAAGGTTCTAGCGTTAAACGTTGCCAAGTTCAGGTTCCAATGACGGCCTGTCTGGATCCAGAGATTATTAGCACCCTCTGCTGTGTTGCAGATCTGACCGCCGCCGTGGTCAGTTGCTTCGCAGCTGCTGGGGACTGAGGGCCGTGAGTTATTTGACGTATGCATGTGGGAGGTAGTAGCCAGATACTTCACCAGGGTGGCCAATCCTTCTCTGGTGAGAGAGTGCGTTCCCGGCGGTGGTTACCGATGAGGCCGCGCCCCTAGGCCTCTTAATGCAGTTCCATCAACACGCGGATTTTTTTTTTAATCCGGTTGGAACTGCGCGGCACCGGGATTTGAGCCACGGACCTCTTGCATGCGAGGCGGATGCTCTAACCACTACGCCATCGCCGCCAACCCCAATATAGATAGGATAGTTAAAATAGCGGAGGAGTTTTACAGAGACCTGTACAGTAGCCGAGACAACCCCAACATTATTACAATAAAAACTAGCAGTAGCCCGGATGACCCCCCCCCCCCAGTAATGACCGACGAAGTCAAAAAAGCTTTGGAGAACTAGAAAAGAGGTAAAGCTGCTTGCGAGGACCAGGTAACATCAGATCTGCTAAAATATGGAGGACAGATTGTGTTAGAAAAACTAGCTACCCTGTTTACGAAGTGCCTCTTGATGAGAAGAGTACCAGAGTCTTGGAAGAATGCTGACATCATCCTAATACATGAAAATGAGATGACAAGCACTTGAAAAATTAGAGGCTGGTCGTCTTGTACTCCTTATTATGCTAGCTGTTTACAAAGGCACTTGCTAACAGAAGTAAGACGACATGAGAATTCAATCGACCAAAAGAAAAAACTGGATTTTGAACTGGCTACTCAACAATCGACGACATTCCTACTTTGAATCAAGCAATCGAGAAATGCTAAGATTATAGCCAACCACTATACATATTCTTCATAGATTACGAGAATACGTTTGATTCGTTAGAAATATCAGTAGTCACGCAGACACTGCGGCATCATGGCGTCGCCGTAGCATATATAAATATCCTGGAAAATATCTACAGGGGATTATCCGCTACCAAATTGCTTCATAAAGAAAGCAACAGAATGCCAATGAAGAAGGGTGTAAGGCAGGGGATACAATCTCTCAATGCTATTTACCTCGTGCTTACAGGAGGCTTTCAGAGGCCTAGAATGGGAACAATTAGGGATAAGAGTAATGAATACTACCTTAGTAACCAGTGCTTCGGCGATGACATTAGATAGCTTAGTAACTCAGGGGACGAATTGCAACTCATGATTACGGAGTTACACAAGGAGAGCAGAAAGGTGGGCCGTAAAATTATTCTGCAGAAAGCGAAGGTAATGCATAACAACCACTGAAGAGAGCAGATCTTCGAGATAGGTAATTGTGCAATTCAAGTTGCTAGAGACTATGTCTATTTAGGGCAGGTAAGAACCGCGGAGCCCAACCACGAGATTGAAATAACTAGATGAATAAAAATGGGGTGGAGCACAGTTGGCAAGCACTCTCACATCATGAAAGGTAGATTGCCACTATCTCTCAAGAGGAAGGTACATAACAGCTGCGTCTCGCCGGTACTTAGCTATGAAGCAAAAACCTGGAGACTTACAAAGAGGGTTCAGTTCAAATTGAGGACGACGCAGCGCGAAATGGAAAGAAAAATGGTAGGTGTAACCTTAAGAGACAAGAAGAGAGCAGAGTTGATTAGGGAACAAACGGGGGTAAAGGATACAATAGTTTAAATCAAGAAGAGGAAATGGACATGGGCCGGGCAAATAGCGTGTAGACAGGATAACCGCTGGTCATTAACGGTAACTAACTTGATTCGCAGAGAAGGCAAGCGGGTTAGGGGGAGACAGATGAAATTAAAAAGTTTGCGGTTATGAAATTGCAGCAGCAAGCACACGGCTGAGTCGAAAGGCGGAACATGGGAGAGGTCTTTGTCCTGCGGTGGACGTAGTCAGGATAATGATGATGATGTTGATGATGATGATGATGACGACAACTTTTGACTTCACAAAATGTGACGCAACGCCCACTCCTCAGTATATTCCTCTTTCTTGGTAGAAACTCATGCACGCGTCATGGCTCAGCGCCCCTGCTCCGACGGGATGAACGACGTCACTCACAATGAAACAGCTGGAGCAGGTGTGCTGCGTTGAGGTTGGTGTGTGCCTGAAGGAAAATAGGTGCATGTGTTGGCGTGTTGAAATTCTAATTAAGAGGTGAGGCGAAGTCGAACAGTTTACCTGCAAGTGAAGCAGGTCTGCTGCCTTGAGGTTGGTGTCCATCAGAAGAGAAATGGTTGCGTGTCTTAGTGCGTCAATATTCCACATAATAGTAGAGTTAACGTATGTGCAAACGGTTTACTTATGAGTGAAGCAGCTGCAGCACGTGTGCTGCTCTGAGCTTGGTGTCCGGTTCAAGGAAAATGGCTGACTATGTTAGCGTGTTGAAATTCTAATTAAAAGGTCAGGTTATGTACAAATGGTCTACCTGTGAGTAAGGCAGCTGCAGCAGCTGTACGGTCTGAGGTTGAAGTCCGCCTGAGGGAAAATGGTGCATATGTTGGTGTGTGGAAATTTCAAATAAAATGTGTGGTTATGTGCAAATAGTTTGCCTGTGAATGAAGCAGCTTCACCAGGTGTGCTACCTTGGGGTTCTTGTCCGCCTGAAGAAAAATGGTTGCAGTTGTTTGGGTATCAAAATTTTCATTAAGAGCTCTGGATATGTGCGAACGGTTTACCTGTCAATTAAGCAGCCGCAGCAGTTGTGCTACCTTGAGTTTAGTTTCCGCCTCAAGAAAAAAAAGGTTAGTGTGTCAAAGTTTCAATTAAGAGGTCCGGTGATGTGCGAACAGTTGACCTGCGAGTGAAGCAGCTGCAGCAGGTGTGCTGCCTTGAGCTTGGCATCCGCCTGAAGTAAAAATGGGCACTTGTGTTGGTTTGTCGAAATTTCAATTAAGAGATCAGGTTATGGGTAAATATTTTACCTGTGATTGAAGCAGTTGCAGCAGGTATGCTGCCTTGAGGTTGGTGTTCGTCTAATTAAAAATGGCTGCTCGTGTTGGTGTGTCGAAATTTTAAATAAGAGGTCAAGCAATTTGCGAACGATTTACCTGTGAGTGAAGCAGCGGTAGCTGGTAGCCTTGATGTTGGTGTCTGCCTAATTAAAAATGGCTGCTCCTGTTGGTGTGTAGAAATTTCAATTAGAAGGTCAGGTTATGTGCAAACGGTTTACTTGTTGGTGAAGCAGCTGCAGCAGGTGTGCTGCCTTGAAGCTGGTGTCCATCTGAAGAAAAATGGGTGCATTTGTTGGTGTCTCGAAATTTCATTTTGAGGTCAGGTTATGTGCAAATGGTTTACCTGTTAGTGAAGCAGCTGCAGCAGGTGTGCTGCTTCGAAGTTGGTGTCCGCCTGAAAAAAATTGGGTGCATTAGTTGGTGTGTCAAAATTTTATTTAGAGGTCAGGTTATGTGCAAATGGTTTACCTGTCAGAAGAGCAGCTGCAGCAGGTGTACAGCCCTGAGGTTGCTGTTCGCCTGAAGGAAAATGGTAGCATATGTTAGTGTGTCAAAATTTAGGTTAAGAGAACAGGTCATGTAGAAACGTTTTACCTGTGAGGGAAGCTGCTATAGCACGTGTACTGCCTTGATGTTGGTGCCGGTCTGAAAGAAAATGCATACATGCATTAGTGTATCAAAATAGCACTTAATAGGTCAGGTGTTGTGTGAACCGTTTACCTGTGAGTGAAGCAGCTACAGCAGGTGTGCTGCCTTGAGGTTGGTGTTCGCCTGAAGGAAAGTGGTTGCATGTGATAGTGTGGCAAAATTTCAATTAAGGGGTAAGTTGATGTGTCAACAGTTTACCTGTGAGTGATGCAGCTGCAGTAGGTGTGCTGCCTTGAGATTGGTGTCTGCCTGAACTAAAATGGTTGCTTGTCATAAAAATTCCAATTAAGGGGTAAGTTGATGTGTGAACAGTTTACCTGTGAATGATGCAGCTGCAGCAGGTGTGCTGCTTTGAAGATTGTGTTCGCCTAAAGAAATTTGGTTGCATATGTTGGTGTGTCAAAATTTCAATTAGGAGGTCAGTTTACGAGCAAATGGCTTACCTGCGAGTGAACTAGCTGCAGAAGTTGTGCTGACTTGAGGCTGGTGTCGACGTCAAGAAAAATAGGTGCTTGTGTTAGTGCGTCGAACATCTGTACAAGAGAGGATCGATGCTGCATGATGATTGCGTACCTTCGTGTTAAATAGTTGCAGCAGGCTGCATGCTTAGTGTAGGTTGCGGTACCTGAGGTTAATGTTCTTTTGTGCCCTGTAAACTGAAGAATAATAACTGTAGACCCATTTTCTGCTGCGGCAATAAACTGCCTTACAACTATCTTGAAAGCTTCAAGCCTAGGCATTGGCTGCTCAGCAATACTTGATGCCAACAATTGCAACACTTCACTGTTTTTTGCTTATTTTTCGATCTCTAACAATATTCTTGTCGTTGTACAGCTCTGCACATCATCGACAGTTTTTGTCCCAGGTAAGGCATGAAGCTGCAACTCAGCAAGTCTTAGCAAAGTAGGCCTTTGTCCAACATTCAGCAACTAGACAATGCAAAATCCGGAAATCCTGCTGCTTTTTGCATGTAAAACATGTGCTTACAGGGGATTTCGAGAGCTATATAAGTGGGACATGTGCAACTGTCAGTTATCGATGTTACTGAGGGGCGAACTCCACTTATATTATCAGATGCCTCCTGCTGCTCATGCATTCTCTTAAAGTTATATGGCATACTAGACTCGGCGAATTGCTCTCTTCTTTTTTTAGGTTCAATACTGCAGGTTTTTTCAGAAAGGACTGATTGATTGATTGATATGTGGGGTTTAATGTCCCAAAATTACCGTATGATTATGAGAGACACCGTAGTGAAGGGCTCCGGAAATTTCAACCACCTGTGGTTTTTAACGTGCACACAAATCTAAGCACAAGGGCCTAAAGCATTTTTGCCTCTATCGAAAATGCAGCCGCCACACTCGGTATTCGATCGCACGACCTACGGGTCAACAGCCGAGTACCTTAGCCATTAGATCCCCGTGGCGGGGCATTCAGCAAGGACTCCGCAGCACGCTGGTCCCTTTCAATACAAAAGCTGCTCAATAATGCCATCAGCACACTGAAAAGCTAGGGCGGACTTTCATATTTAGAAATTATTTGCAACACTTTTTGATTGATGCGTTCAATCCTCTTGTTAGTTCTATTACCTACGGCCAGTGACCCTTGCATTCTTGAAACTACTGGTATCTCATCGGATGGTAATTTCCATGAAGTAGTCTATCATTTTAGGACCTTCCATATCTTAAATGCTCTACAGCAGCTGTGAACATTGTTCTTTTGTTCTGGCATAGCAAATTGCTTCCAGTTTTTTCAAGATTGAACTTCTCGCATCTGATGAAATAAACATTTTAAGGGCGTTATTTGCCACCTGGATGTTGGTGGCAAATAACGTGGCAAATGAAAATTTGCATTAAAATCTTTCTGCAAGATTTTTCTTCTCAGTAAACTTCTTATTCCTTAATATTGCCTATGTGTTCAGGATGTTCTATTTTCTATACTTATCAGCAATGAAATGAAAAAGAAATCATACGCGGCTTTCATTTTCTGACACGCGCATGAAGAAACCAGCTATCTCTGTATAGCTATCTGAGTCCTTTACGCGTATGAACTATTGCGGAAACTTTCTGTCATTTGTTTTGTGACTAGCACAGGCAAAGACTATTTCAGGATAATTTTAAAATGTGCTTTACTTGTTGTTATCTTGGATAAACATTCTGATAAGCTGGCTGTCATCTTCGCGGGTTGAAATGCCTAGGGACTCTTCTACATGCATAACAATGGCTGCTATGAATTACAGTGATTCACTTTGATGGAAATATTTGCTGTGGCTGCTGCTGTGAGCACACTATGAATATCTCGTAGTAGCATAAAACCTCCACTGCTCCACAGGTTTGCTTGAAGTAGCTTCTTGTCCCCCACCAAAATAAATTATCTTCTTGGTTTCGTTATGCTCTTGCCCACTGAGCCAGCACTGCCTTGGCATTTGTTTGTAGCATCTTTGTAATGAAAGTTTTAGAAACCGAGGTTCAATCCCTGACTACTTCTTAAACACGTGACATTCGTGCGCTGCTTCGAAGTTCGTTGAACTTGGGTCAGAGCATGCCAGAGATCTCACACACTTTTGTGACTAGCTTGAGTGTGTTAAAAAATCGTACTCCTTTCTTGCATTGGAGATATTAAACAGATGAAATATTTTACTCAAATTTTTTTCGAGCACATAGCAGCCTTCCAAATTGGGCAAAATGTTCTTTGAATGACGTCAAAATATTCATTCTGAGAACTTCGTTTTTTGTTTGGCTAACAAATTCAGTTCACATATTAAAAAATAAGGAAAAACGTGTTTGAATCTCTAATCTCACTGCAAATTTCTGTCGTATAAACCTCCACAAATATCACCGAAATGCTATATGTTAGTGTTGATTTCATTGTATTATTAGGCTCCTATAAAGAACAATTACTCTAAGAGGCGTATATTTTGCATTGAAGGAGATTTCAGACCTCTTAACCTTTAAGTTTCACATGGAAAGAAAAATCACGTTTTAAGAATATATTCACGTAAGGGCCACATTGTGATGAAATGTACACCATGTTGTGCCCAATGTAAACTCATTGTTATACCTTATTTAAAAACAAATAGTTTTCAATATATCACACCCTTCAGCTTTAAAACTGTTATTACCTTGATCTCAGTTGGTGGTCCTGGCCAGAAGGTTCCTGGAATTAGAGGCTCTCCCACTTTCCCTAACAAGCTTTACACAATGAGTTTTCTTTCTTTCTCTGCTCATTGACGGAAAAGAGGAACTTCCATATTGAGAAAGCTGCCCTATAAATAAATGGGCAGATAGCCATCAACCGAAAGTTTACACTTAATTTTTTTTCTTGAAACAAAATTTGTTGCCGTAGACAATGAACCATTCCTTTTTTGTGCGATTCAGGTAGGAAGCTGGATCTTAGTTGTAGCACCACATGACGCGAATTACGTCCGAATGTGGCCCAAAATAAATATTTTCTCAGTTTCATGTTTTTTGGTAAGCTTTCACAGCTTCAGAGGTCTTAAAATATTTTTAACAGAAAACCTACGTCTTCTAGGATCCATCTATTACTGGTAAATTTTTGCATACTGTTTTATACCAGTGATAAAATACATACCTACGACGTTTCGAGAACAATTTTTGAGACGTATATGGCATAAAAACCCAGTAAAATGGCGGAGTCGAATGCCTTTTGCCAATGTTTTTGCTAGTATGCAAAATAATGTTTTTATTCATTCAAGTAACAATGATCTAAGAATTAGGTATATACAAAAAGTACTCAGAGGACATACTGCCACTGGGAGGTGTCTTTGGCCCTGTTTTATCATTTTCATTATATATGTTTGGGTCATTGGTAACATGGTCTGAAGTGATGTCGAGATTCAATTATTCGCATTTGATTGAGTGCTTTTCAAACACATTAATGACTCAATAACCAGACTAGTTTTAGTTGTTGTTTATATAGTATTCTTAAATGGTGCACGTACTGGGAAATGACCCTAACACTGACAGAAACATACTCATGCAAATGACACACAAACAATTAGCTTTGCTTCATACGCAATAATTAGGTTTATGCCCCGTTCATAAAATAACCAATTATAAGTATTTAGAACTCACGTTTAGCAACACGTTACATGGAATGATCTTATAAGTAATACTTGCACCTCAGCATTGAGAAATTGTCTTCTGAGGCACAAACTTGAAAAAGCATCCCCCGATGAAAATTGTTGTGCTATAATACCTTAATCATACCTGATTAAAATATGTATGTGTCGTTTGGTATCCGCATACTAAATCTAATATTGTAACCTCGAGAGAGTGCAGTAAAATAAAGTTAGATTTATATTTACCATAGTTTCAAGACTGCATCCACCCACAGAACTTATGAAAGCTAACTATATTGAACTATTTCAGATGATAAGACAAAGACAGCGAGTGAAATCCCCTAAAGTAATATACATAGGCAATTATCCACAATGCAAATCTCTATCTATCACCGCTATTACCTGGAACTACGCGTCACTTTAGACAAGACGCATTAACCCTTGCGACAACAAACACTATTAGGAATTCTTTTTTCCCTCGTACAAAACCAAATGTAGTTGTATGATTGCGTCGACATTCTAATGCAGAGTATTACTGAATTATTTATTAGTGCTTCACCAAACATGTTGACTCTAGTTCTGTATTATATTTTTGTTTAATTTTAATGTTCTCCTAATTATTTTACCCTTTTCTTCCACAGCTTGAACGTATCCGCAGTATTTGAAGAATAAAATAACTGATAAAGTAACTTCAGAATGCTCCCACGTAACCTAAACACAGTTATGAGTGAAGTATTTTAGCAATTCACCATCTGCAATGCAAAAATTGAGCAAGAGTTTTTCCGACCCCAATTGAGGTGGTCACCAGAATGACGAGAACGTTTAACATGTAATGACCCACTTATATTTGTCTTTCTCAAGCGCTAACAAATAACAAAAATAATTCAACGACACACTACTAACCTTGCTGACAATGTGGTTTTGAGCTGTCTCTCCTGCCTGCCCTAACTTGCAAAGCGTGGCCTTCCTGCGATGTATGAACTTTATCCTGGCTTCGCAGCCAATCCTTGCAATCCTGTGTTTATGAAAATGCGAAGATAGAAAATGTTACTTTTGAAGAAAACATTTTCAAAGCCTATTTGACAGGAAGCTCACTTCTGGCTCAGAAGCTGAAAATTTAATTTTCATGTGAATTTCGGACCTCTATTAGTTCAACTGTACTAAATTTTGGCAAACTCTGACGGCTAGATATACGTCTCTTGTTAAATTTGTTTTTCTTTGCCGCTGCAATAGTTCGTCACAAATTTATCCAAAACTGCACATAACTTTGCTCTTCACATTGACCGATGACTGATTGTACATATTCGCTCGACGAAAACTTCGCTGCTATGTCGAACGCGTCATTTGGCCGAACATTTCTGAACATTTTTCATGGCACAGGTGCGAAGTACCTAGAACGTTAATATAAAAGTGACATGCCTAAAGAACAGCTGAAAAAAAAGGCAACGACAAACGCGCAATTCGAACATCAAACCAACAGCACGACCGAAACATGCATGCGCCCTTACACGCTAGCCACCAAAACAGAACTATGAGACCGTCTCACCACCGCACATGACTGTCGCCCCCTCGCAAATGTGCAGCAGCCCAGCCAGCAAAGCGTTTCTCGACCCTCAAGTTTTGATCAACATCATCATCATCGTCATTATCATCATCCTGACTACGTCCACTGCAGGACAATGGGCTCTCCCAAGTTCCGCCACTCAACACGGTTCTGTGCTTGCTGCTGCCACTTTGTACCCGCAAACTTTTTATTCTCGTCTGCCCACATAACTTTCTCTCTCCCCTTAACTCACTTCCTTTGTCCGGGGGTCCAGGAAGCTACCCTTAACGACCAGCGGTTATTCTGCCTACGAGTTGTGATGTATTATACTGAATAAAGGGTGATAAACCCGCTATTCGAATATGTGCTGCACGGTAACACATCGTGCCTACGAAACGAAACAACCGAACTGCCTATCCACGCTCACAGCAGGTAACTTTCCCAGTTAAATAGAGCACCTGCACAGCAAACTAAAGTTATCTAGAATTGGTAACTAAAATACCATAATGAAAGAATCATATGCAGAATGCGAGCCGAGGTCGCACTCCCGAGCGACGTACTGCGTGCACGCAAGCTAAATCATGTGGATTTATCAACAGATGTAATTGTTGTTCCACCACGTGCACAAGTTTTAAGAACCTTTTGAGGTCAATGTTCGAGAAATATAACTGAAAAAATCACAGCATATCCATGGAGACAAAGATGTTGAGAGGGGTGAAGTGTCCATCAGTCCATGCGCGCTTCCATCTGTCAGTTCGTTTTTGCTTCCACCCGTCCGTGCATCCCCGCGTGTGTCCGTCCATCCGTGCGTCAAACAGACAGATAGATGAAAGACGCAGGCGGCGAATGATTCACCATTTGCCGATAAAAGTCTCCGAAGCTCCGCCCCATTCTTCATAATTCCCTTCATGGATATGCTGTGAGGTGATTAGTACATACATGCATACATACAGGTGACGTCCTACCCACGCTTTAAGGAGATTCGCCCCTAAAAGGAAGGAAAGTAGAGGAGAAGCGTGGGCTTCAGGCCTAGGCCGAGTGAAGGTGCGGTACACTGTGCCATCAACGCAGAAGGAACGGATGACGAATCCCATACCTGCACACTCCTAAATTTTCAGCAATACTCCCAGTTGTGCGGGCACGGCCACCAAATCTTCCGATAAATAAATAAGCCCGGAACCTCCTTGAAGAAACGTAGTTAGGTACAATTCTAAAATTTTTTTACATTATCTTATCGCATTGCAAATAACTTCTTAGATCACGTTTGCAGCGGTGCACAAGTGTCATGCAAAAAAGCAAACTAAAAATCTGAGAGGAACGTTAGCAGTCGCGGGAATCTAAAACAATACGTGTCAGTATGGTCACTAAAGTCTGAGAACACAAGCAACAATCTTTACCCTAAACAAACAATAAAAGCGCATGCACGTCTGCCCCCGCCTCCTGCACTACGATATATTATCTGAAATTTCAAGGCCCGCAGGTTGGCAAGAATTAGTCATCAATAACGGGCGGCCGACAACTGCGCGTAGTGTTGTCCTGTCTTGAGTTTTCTCATGTGTCCATAAGAAGTAGAATTTTCAAGGGCTCCATCGTTTTTTTTTTGTTAGACAAAATTATATTGAGAACAAACCGACAACACTGCCAATTAGTATTCGGTTATTATAGTTGTGTTGGTTAGTTTTTTAATTTGAAGTGAATGGTATACCTTAATGATACGCGTTGCCAGTTTCGCCCGTAACAATAGGTATTCAGCTTGGCCCAGTATTTAGCCGCTTCACTGTGCGATGTTCTGTGTCTCACGGCGACGGGTGCTGGTGCACACACCGCCAACAATAAAAAGAAAGCGGTGGCTTTATTTTCTCCATGCGGTAATGTACGAGCACTTTTAAAAATGGCGGCGAAACATTTTTATTGGTAGTTTTTATTGCTTTGGAGCGGAGCTTGTGGGGGAAAAGGGAAAGTTCAGATCAGGACTCCGCTGCAGCTGCCGTACCGCGCTGGTTCAGTGAGCCCCATCAGTCAGATAGACTCAGCTGATTGTCCAGGTTCTCACTGTCCATCGCTTTCTCCCGTTGCTGTACCGTAGAATGTTGGCCAACGCGATTATATTTTTAAAAGAAGTACCATCACTCGAAACGTTATTCAAGATGATAAAAAAACGAAAAAGTTTCCTTGTTAGCCGCGATTAGACCAAGATTGCACAGCAACACTTAAAGCATCATGCATCGCCCTCTGCTTCGAGAAATCCGAGCGGTAGTTGTACATGCATTTCTTTAAAAAAGAGATAAGAAGAAGAAAGTGGCAAAAGCGGCTTCGCACCAAGGGAGTCCTTGAGAACTACCACTTTGAAATCAGAGCACTTACCCACTATGCCGCATATTTTCTGCTTTAGTGCCTATTTCCAGACACGATGTACATGCACACCGACGTAAAGGTCACGAAAACAATGAGTGCCAGTCCTACTGAAGGCACAGACTGCGGCGTTTTCTTCAGTCCCAGAAATTTCTCCATGCACTCTGGGAAGTACATTATTGCGGGTCGCGCATCTTAATCACAGGGAAATACTGCCATACGGGGCCGCCATACACGGTGGAGGCCTGTTAACATCAATAAATGAAATGGCTGAGCATCCTCATTATCTATCGGGAAAAATCAGATACCGCATGGGTCTAGCGCGAGTTCCTTTTCGGTTGCCCCATGCAATATATATACATCCACACTTACCTCCCTCACATCAATGCGAAAAAACGTAGTTAATAGTTTCTGGCTTAATACAAATGAGATATTCTGCCCCCCAAGGTAGAAAGACACTCCGCTTTTCTAGAAATACGTTGACGTGCAAAGTTGCCAGTGTGAACTTAAAGAAGAAAAAAATGCGCTCATTCCATTCCGAACGTACCATTCATTTCAGTGACCATCTCAAATGTATCTGAAAAAAATGTGATCATTTACTGCATTGAAAATGGAAAAGCGGAAGAATATTTCCGAGAGAAAAATCTTTCTGGCCACGTTGCCACCTTCTGAACTTTTCGAAATGTCGCTTGGGTGTTGTTTGCAAAAACATATTTAAAAACACCGTTCTTAATATCTATATCGAATTCGGTTACATCTTAAGTGAAGGTTCTTGTGTAAGTTTTTTGAAGCTCAGTACTGTTACTTAGACGTGTAGCAGTTTCGGCTAGTTGGTAGGACATTGTAACCCGGCTGGACGTGTGGCTATCAGATAACACCCGTAATCAGGTGGCATGTTACGTCACGAATCTCTTTATATAGCACTAACCCAACTGCAATAAAGTTGTTGTTCACCCGACTGACGGCCTGGCTACATAGTGGCATTGAAACCCACCTGATGCATCAATGGCGTCAGCGTTATTACCGCCCCCGAAGCCAATGGAGACGTCACAGAACCCTTGGATTGCCTGGAAAACTTGGAAAAGTGAGTTTCTGCTGTTTTCAACTGCTACGAATTTGAACACACTGCCAAAGGATGTTCAAGCAGCCACTTTGCTAGTTACAATAGGCGAAGAAGCTTGAAAGGCATACAATACCTTCAAGTTCCAGAAAGTGGAAGACAGAAATTATGTAGAAGTCTTGATAAAAAAATTTGAAGAGCACTACAGGCCTACAGCCAACTTGACATTTTAAGAATTTCTTTTTGGTTTAGGAAACCAAAAAACAGGTGAACCACTTAACGAGTGCCTAACAGAACTGCGTGTGTTAGCGAAGAACGGTGAATTCGGGAGTCTCGAAGGCCGCATGTTGTGCAGCCGAATAATTCTGGGCACAACGGATAAGAGCCTCCAGCAAAGATTGATAGCGGAAAACCCGACGTACGAAAAGACCATCGTTATGTGCCGAGCGCAGGAACAAAGCAAAGAGCACTTCAGAGAAATAAGTGGAGCCACAGGATCAGGTGAAGGCACTCTAGTAAAGGCGGTCGCAATAGGAAAATATCGTTGCTACAAATGTGGGGGTCAAATGCACCGCAGTGCCATGTGTCCTCCAGCGAGAGCGAAAACATGCCGTAAGTGCGCAAGGTTAAACCAATTCGCTAGAGTATGCAGGTCATCCAAGTACCCGCAAAACGTCAGCCAACAAATACGAGATCTGCGAGCCGAAGACAACGAATTGTTTTTTCTACAAACGTTGACTGTCTGCGCGATCGCCAGTGATGACTGGAGCGCAACTGTGTATATCGAGGCCTATCCCATCACATGCAAGCTAGATACCGGTGCAAACTTTTGTGTAATTTGAAGAAGCGATGTTTCAAAGTTGCTATATAAACCTCGGCAAGCTTGCAACGTCAAACTCGCAGCATTTTTTGGGCACACAACAGCCGCGCACGCGCAAGTTCAGATGATGCTTTCAGCAAAGGACAGAACCAAACAACAAACATTTTTCATTGTCAATAAAGACACTCCTGCCACTCTGAGTTGTGCAGCAGCTGAAAGTCTTGGCTTCATCTACCGTATGCGAGACCTACAGTATGAACTGTACCCGTCCGTACAATCTTTCGCAGACGTCTTTGAAGAACTAGGGCTGCTAAAAGACTTCTAGTATGACATGAAGCTCAAGCCAGACGCTGTGGGAGTGATCGTTCCCGCGAGAACAGTTCCCGTAGCTCTTCAGGACAAAGTCAAGGCTGAGATGCAGCACATAAAAGCCCAGGGCGTCATCGCAAAGATAACAGAGCCAACCAAGTGGTCTAGTCATATGGAAACAGTTGTAAAGAAGGACAAGGTTAGAATTTGCCTGGATCCTACAGCACTTAACAAAGTGCTGCTGCGGGAGCATTATCCAATGCCAATCTTGGAAGACGCAGCCTCGCAACTATCCGGTGCCAAGTACTTTTCAACGCTTGATGCGGCGTCAGGGTTCTGGCAAATTAAGCTAACCGAATTAAGCTCAAAACTTTGTACAATGAGCACGCCGTATGGGCGTTATCGGCTTCTTCGAATGCCCTTCGGCATCGCGTCTGCCCTAAAAATATTTCAAGCAGCTATTCATTGCATGCTGGAAGGCTTGCCGTGCGTAGCCGTAATAATGGATGACATATTGCTTTGGGGCCGCACAAAAAAGGAGCATGACAACAACCTGTCACTTTTGTTGTTACGCTGTCGTGAAAACAACCTCAAGCTTAACCTAAATCAATGCACTTTTTTGCAGCCTGAAGTTCGCTACCTCGGACACATTCTTAGCACTGAAGGCCTCCGCCTGGACCCAGGTGGAGTGAAAGACATACTAGAAATGGAAAAACCAAGGACTTGTAATGAACTCTCAGTCTTTTTAGGCATGATGAATTACGTACAGCGCTTCAATCCTAACATGTCCCACGTGACAGCCCCGCTAAGAACATTGCTGCACAAAGACATTGCATGGGTTTGGTGTGACTCTCAGCAGCGAAGTTATGAAATTTTGCGTGGAAGCTTAGCAAATGCACCAGTTCTTGCTTTCTTCAACGCAAATAAGCCAGTAACCCTCTCGGTTGACGCCAGCCAAAAAGAAGTTGGTGCTGTGCTTATTCAACTGCCGTCCTGTCGCATTCTCGTCACGTTCACTAACAGATGCGCAGCAACGCTACGCTCAAATTGAAAAGGAAACATTGGCAATTGTACATGGTTGCGTGAAGTTTCACGATTACATCTTCGGCCAAGAAACTGTGATCGTTGAGGCCGATCACCGCCCCTTGGTGCGAATATTCAGCAAACTGCTTTATCAAGGACCACTCCGCTCACAGCGCATGCGTTTGACTTTGCAACAATATCCTATTACATTGATCTACAAGCCACAGAAAGAGCTCTTCCTTGCTGACGCCTTATCTAGGTTTCCCAGCGAACAGCTCATGCAAGAAGAAACGGAGCAATTTCAGGTGAATGTGCTTGAGTACATTTCAGCTTAGCGGTGCAACGACTTCGGATCTTCGTGGTGCAACGACTGAAGATCTGGCCCTGGTCAAACTTCGAGGTTACACCGAAACAAGCTGGCCTGAAAAGAGCGAGGTGCCCAAAAGTGTCCGTCAGTACTGGTCCTACCAGGAGGACCTACACACACAAAATGGTCTTGTTTTTCGCAGCAATAAGGTAATTATACCAACCTCACAGGAACAAAAAATTATGTTGCTGCTTCACGCTGCGCACCCGGGAGTTGAAAAGATGAAGGCATGGGCAAAAGACATAATGTACTGGCCAAATATGTCGCCTGAAATAGAGCAATTTTACAAAAACTGCAAGGTCTGTCACAAGTATCAAACGCGGAATGCCAAAATGCCCGTTCACAGCCACGACATCTCAAAGTTGCCGTGGGAATTTGTTGGCATGGACCTTTTTTTCTATGAGGGCCGTGAATTCGCCATAATAGTAGACTTCTATTCTTTTTTTTGAAATCTGTGAACTCCGGCAGAGCACTGCTAGCCCTCTGACAGTGTAGCGCACAGAATTGTTTGCCGCACATGGCTTACCATCGGAGCTCTGCAGTGATAATGGCCCGCAATTCAACAGCCACCTTTTCAAAAAGTTCTTGCGACAACTAGGCGTACCCATATTACGACAAGTTCTTATCGCCCCCACGCCAATGGTATGACGGAAAGAGCCGTACAGGAAGCTAAAAAGCTCCTAAAGAAATGTGCGCGCAACCAGGTTGATTGTTATATGGCGTTGCTAGAATGGCGCAATACCCCCAGAGATGCTAATGTCCCCTGTGCAGTGACTCATGGGACGGCAAACCAGGACCCTCCTGCCTGTGTCTAACGACCATCTGGAACCAGAAGCAGTACCTAGGAAAGCTGTTTACAGCAGGCTCCAAGAGATCCGTCAACGCCAGAAGGTCTATTACAACCGCGGAACGATGGCTCTTCCAGCCCTGACTCCAGGCCAGCCAGTGTCCGCATACGACACCCTCCAACGAACATGGTCACCGGCGGTTTTTCTGAGGCCAACCAGCACGCCCTGGTCGGCGATCCTTAAAACAGAAGAGAGTTGAGAATTCAGGCGCACAAGAAAGCACCCGCGGGACAGGAAAACCTACAGCGACGAAGGCCCCAGAGAAGACAACTCCCCTCGAGAGCTTCGCCGAAGCACAACAGCTCGCCGCCAGCCCTGTAGATACCCACAGCCTGAAAGGCATAGTTATTTTGCGCTACAATAAAAGGACGATGTAACTCGGCTTAATCAACGTAGCGCGTTTTGAAACATAGGACAAGGGAAGAGACAGAAGGGAGCGCTCACTTCCAATTTTTAAGTATGCCTTACCAACATGCCCAACTTTATACCCTGGTAACCCGGCTTGACGTGAGGCCATCAGATAACACCCGTAATCACGTAATATGTTAGGTCACGCATCTCTTTATATAGCACTAACCCAACCGCAATAAAGTAGTCGTTCACCCGACTTACGCCTCGCTACAGACATGACCATAGTAATAGCGTGAGAACAGAACGACGACAAAGAGACAAGAAGCGCTCGTGTCTTTCTTGTCTCTTTGTCGTCTTTCTGTTCTCGCGGTGTAACTATCACCAGTAATGTTAGTGAAATTTTTCTGGCACACATACTACCAAGAATTTGGGCAAATAGGTTATGTTTGTATTTTGTTCTATTGCAATACTGCGCTTTGTTTGATTATCTGAGAAGAAAATACTTACTCCACAGAAGATGTCTTTTGAGGAAGAAATATCCTTAGACGTCTCAAGCGACCGAACTTTACAATGAAAAATCGCTAATTTCACAAAGTCGTAATTCTTGTCTTTATTGAGACGCAATTTGCACCAGGTCGTGGTCTAAATAAAAATTACCTTTACATGCAAATCAAAAGGAAAATGAACACTTATTTTAATATGACAAATTTATCAATACATTTCTTGTTTTAAGAAAAAAAATAAATTTTTAAATTTTTTTATTTCCGCTTATTATTCCTTAAAGTCAAACAACAGCTGTCGCCTTGAAATTTCCCATCGCGGTGAATGAAAAACTTCAAAAATTATTTTCTTCCTTAAAACAAGAATTGTATTGATAAGATTGGCCATATGAAAAGAACTGTTTATTTGCTTTCGATTCAAGTTTAAAAGTAATTTTTAATGGAACCACCATGGTGCGGATCACGTCTCAGTATGGCGAAAATGACCATTTGCAAATTTTGTGATTTTTTATAAAGTTTAGTAACTTGAGAGGTCCAGAAATATTTTCCCCTCATATTATAACTTCTGTAGAGTAAGTATTCAAGACTCAGATATTCACACAAAGTGCAGTATTGTAATCGAAAAAACGCAAACGTAACACACTTAAGCTAAATTCTTAAACGCGTATGTGCCAGCGAAATTGCACAAATATTACCCAGCTTTAAAAAGCTTACACAAACACCTGTATTTAACATGAAGACCGAATTTGGTATAGAAAGAAGACGGGGCACTTTTAAAATAAGTTTTTTGACAAACAACACCAGAACGACGATCTGGGAAGTTCAGAAATCAGCCAAGTGACCAAAAATATTTTATCTCCAAAATATTTCAGCAGCTGACTGTTTTGGATGCAGTAAATCAGCGCGATATTTTTGGGATATATTTGAGATGGCCAGTAAAATGGCAGAAGTGGCAGAAGCCACTTGCATTCTTTTAACTCTCTTTAGTACGTCCTGCCCTTGCCCTCCACTGTGTATAGCCCTGTAGATTGAAACAGGCAAAATAGCACTGCACACATTTCCGTACAGCTTTTTGCATGTCACAGAAAACAGGCACACATTACAAAATTGTACAGACGAAATGCGAATGCTTAAGATCACCTTCTTGAGATATGCGTAGACAGTGCCATTCATGCGGAATGTACTGAATGCATGTCCCGGTATAAGTCTCATCAGCCTCAGTTGGCACACCGTACGTAGGAAAGGATCACTCACGTTACGAAAAAAGAAGAACCCGTTTAAGATTTGCCTGATGAAAAGATGTGGTAGTCCCACACTACCCTTCTTTACACGCCTAAATAAACGAGTTCGACTGCATTGTTCCCAACTTGAGGCCAACACGAACACTGTGAAGACACGATGAAATTTTTTTTTACATTAGCTCGTGTACAATGCAACACCTGCATCACGTACCGCTGTTTCGAGACGAAGAACAAATTGCAAACCATTTATCTAGAAAACATTGATAGAGGATATCCATGCGACCTACTCGCCTTCAACTGGATTTCTCTTGCTTGTTCTTGTCAGTAAATATCATTGCCTTGGTAGTCTTTTAGGGGTGCTCCTAGGTATTTGACAGGTGTCCTCCACTTTACATTTGCAAAACGTTGTGGGTCTGGAGAATGGTCATCCAGACCCACTGTGCCACCACTGCATCACGATGGTTGTGTCAAAAATGACTACAAGTTTAAGGTAACGGCTCCCTCGCTTTAACGATTACACTACAATGACGGGTCCTTTCGCTTTTACGTGAAGCACAGAATAAACCAGCACAGAATATCCAAAAAGAGACATACACACAGACAGACGGATGAACGAACGGACGGATGGTCGCTTCGCCACACTGTTTATCAGTCACCCCGTGAATATACACTAATTTCTTTTTAAACGAAACTTTCGTTTCTTCAATTATTTTTTGTTTTGAGTCGGCTTTTGTTTTCTCAGCCGGTTATTATTGCTTTTTTTTTCGTGACGGTAGGAACAACTTGGCGCGGAACACGACCCCAACCGCGCCGGCAGGTTAAACGGGCGCACTTAACCGCTGGTTTTGATCCCGAAAGAGTCAGAGGTTCACTTTCAGAAGAGTCTGAGGTTCACTGCAGGATCACTTTCAGTCGCTGTTCCTCTGACATCCATGCTAAACTCATTCTGTAGCAGCCCTTATCACGACGAAAAGCGTCCATGCACCACCAAGATCATGGCAAGGTGTGACCGCGTGCTTGATAATATAGATAATATGCTCGGTTTTACATTCAAGAACCATAACATGAATATGAGCACCACCATAGTGGAAGGCTCCGAAAATATTGATGATTTGGTGTGCTTTACGTGAACTGGCATCGCACAATACATGGGCCTCCACCATTTTGCTTCCATCGAAATGCGACCGCCACGGCCGTGATCGAACCCATGACCTTATGGTCAGTGACCGGGCACTCTAGGCACTCATCTATTGTGGCGGATAAAGCAAGCCTGACTGCGTGCATAACTTCGAGGCTCCCTCGCTTCGGCGATGCAAAGTTGAAGGTGGCAGCCACATTTCAATAAGAAATGAATAAACAAATTGGCCAAAATCTACTTGTTGCACTGTAAATGTCTTCGAAAGACGAGAGCCTTGCGTCTGGAGAGAGTGAACAAACCGTTTATTTGATGTTCTGCGCATGAAACTCGGTGAATGGTATTCTTCAGGCGCTACATTAAAGTGCCTCGAGCGTGTGGTGGAGGCAAGCGAGCGCATCTAGGAACGTTAGACACAAGTGCCATCTGGCTCTTATCTTCGAAAACTAAGGCGTGCAACCCGCGGAGAAAGATGCGCGCCAGTCCCAGAGGTGATAAGGTTTAGAACGCAAAGCGCCGGGCAGGTGCCACGACCGTGTCGTCGTAGCAAAGCGTTGGAAACGCCTTTTTGAGCATCGCGTTGCACTGTCGGTGCAGCGCGATTAAACTCTACATTCCTTAGAGTTACTTGTGTGTCCCTCTTCTAGTATAAAGGCAGACATAGAAAACATCAAAGCGTTGTTGTGGCGCCTCAGATATGCGGAATAATTGCTTTTTTATTGACAATCGCACAACTATGAATGCTAAACCTTGAGCAATATTGGTGGGCGCTGCGGATGGCCGTTTGGTGCCGTTTGAGGTAACGTTAGGGGTGGACAAACAGACAAATTGTACAGACAGACAGACAGAGAGACAGACAGACAGACAGACAGACAGACAAACAGACAGACTGAAATGTTTCCGTCGAAGGTCCGCAAGAAAGACTATTGTCTTTAAAACAATAAATTCATACCTTTAACTACGTTTTTGTACTCCAATTCCTAGCGTTCTCGAAGTTAGACATTTTTACTTTCACTGGTGTGATAGGTGATGTATGCGTCTGAATGCAAGGAAGTGTCAGTGCGTCTCCTTCACTCGTAAACGCAACCCATACCTGTTTCTTTATACATTAGGCACCATATGGCTTACGCGAGTAAATGAGTATAAATAACTAGGTGTTTACTTTTCATCAAATCTTACGTGGACTAAGCACACTGATTATGTCGCAGCAAGATCCTGCAGAATGTCAAACTTTGTTAAACAGAACTTCCGGTTAGCTCCTCCCAAATTCAGAAAACTACTCTACTTTTCGAATCTCCAACCTATCTTATAGTACGCCTCTGTGGCATGGGACCCACAAAAAAAACTTTGTCTAAGATGCTTGAGATTGTTCAAAAGCATGCAGCTCTCTTTGTGACTAGCAACTACAATTTCAGTGTCAGTGTTACTGCGCTTAAAGATAGGTTAGGGTGGGATTTGTTGTATTACGTAGGCAACATCTGAGATTCCAAATGCTATTCAAAATATTTCATGGGTTGATCAAAATATTCGAAAAATCTTATCTTTCACCTCCCCATTTTTTCTGTAAGAGAACTGACCACCCCTTAAATTAGGACAAATGTTTTGCAAAACAAACATTTATCAAAACTCTTTTTTTTCGCTCACAATCTCCCAGTGGAATTGGCTCCCACAGGAGGTTGCAGACTGCCGCACTGAAACATCTTTCAGGGACATATTGCTACTGTGATAGCTGCATTTTCTGTCATCTGTTTTTATGACCATCTTGTATTTAAATTGTTCTCTTTGTGTAAGCATACATTGCGTTGTGTATTTTCCCCCCTGCATTAATGCCCTCGGGCGCTGCAGGTAATTTACCAAATTAATAAATAACGCAATGAGCAAATGAGCTACGTCTTGGTTGCACACACAAAAATATAAACAATACAACCACAACATCCTCTCCGTGACCAAACAATGCTTCGTGCTCGGTCAACAGAAAACCATGAAAACAGCATTCATTTTCAATATCCCACCGATACGGGCGAATAGAAACAAAAAAACACAAAAAAACATAAAAAGTCGGCATATCTCACGTACCTTGGGAATTGAGGGTATGCAAAGCTCTTGGAGGGCTAGTATTGGTGTTGTTGTGATTTACTGAGTGAGACTGTACAAAATGACGCAGAAGCTACGTACAAATGTTGTACACACAGACATATGTTAAACAGCATGTTTAATGTTGCGTAACGATGCTAACAGCAACGTGGGTAAAAGCAAAACCAGAAGTAGTTAGCCGATACGTAGCGCTTGTGCTAGCGGGGATTGCAGCCCCGGACACTGCTAGATAGTTGACCTTCAGTGTGCTTCACAACAACTGTCGCTATCGTGACGTCATGACTGTGTAATAGGAGCACGTATGTACTGTTTACAAGCTTGGATAGCCAGCACTCGAACTACAATAATGGTCTACTTGGAAAGCAGTCTCGAGACCAGGCGTGGTTCTGCAGTAAGGTAGTACTTGATTGTCACGAAGAATCCTGTGGTTGCATTCTTGCTGGAACCATGATCTTTATTTTATACACTGGTTGGGTCAAGGCTGCCATGCGACCTTTTAGCCGCAAAGCTTCTTATGGTCGACCTAGTTCGCGTCCATCACGCCTCATGAAACTCAAACCGAAACTGCCACCTCCACAACAACAAACGGAAACATATGTACAAACAACCCACTTTATGCTGAATCAAATATACGACAGTACATCGCAAGATCATTCCCGCCATCCGTATGTCCTTTGTTCCGTGCATCTGTCCGTCCACCAATCCACTTACCATCCACCCATCCATTCATCTGTTCGTCCGTTCGTGCATGCGAGCATACGTCAATCTGTCCGTCCATCAGTCAGTCCTTGATACCAGTTAGCGTAGAAATTATGGATAGACCTTAGAACCTATAACTTCACCCAGTCGTCCTCATTCCCTTTGTTGAGGTTCACTGTTTTTTTCTAACGCTCCCGCGTTTAAAATACTAATGCCTGTTCACACCATTTCTTCTTTCATATGATACTGTCACTTACATTCAGTGCATAGCGAATAACTACAGCTTATCTTAACCGGACGTGACGGCTGTATCGTAAGAGTATATATGTAAAATTTAAGAAATTGCATTGACATGACTGCATCTCCACTTGACAATTCACGAACATGACGGTCTCTTCAAAAAGCGGTTGCGAGACATGGCGTGGCTCTTTGGTAGAAAAATTTGAGAATCACAATTTGCCTAATGCGAACCAAGTCTGCGTTTCTAGACCGTTGCTCTATAGACATATTCCACCGGACTTACGTCACGAAAATGCAGTGGCACTGTCTTGGCACGCAAAAAACGTTCTGCCTACCGCAGTTTTTGCTGGGTTTCCAAAGGTGCATGCGGTGTTTTCAGTCCAGCAACGAGCAAAAAAATTGACCCGAATCTGCATGTTACACTGCAAATGTCGTCAAAAGACGATAGTCTTGCGTCTGGAGAGAGTGAGCAAAACATTTATTTGATGTTCTGCGCAAGAAAATTGGTGAAGGATATTCTGGAGGCGCTGCGTTAGAGTGCCTCGAGTGTGTAGCGAAGGTGAACGAGTGCATCGAGGCAAGTTAGACACGAGCGCCATCAGGCAGTTATCATCGAAAACGAAGGCGTGCGCGCTCGCGGACAAAGATGCGCGCCAGTCTCGGAGGTGATAAGGTGTAGAATGCAAAGCGACGGGCAGGTGCCAACAACACGTCATCGTAGCAAAGCGTTGGAAACACTTACCTTTTTGCGCATCACGTTGCACTGCCAGCGTGGCGTGATAAACGCTACAGTGATTAGAGTTACTTGTGTGTGCCTCTTCTAGTATACAGGCAGAAATACAAAATGTAGACGTGTTGTTAGGGCGCCTCAGATATGCGCAATAATTGCTTTTTAATTGACAATCGCACAACTATGAAGGTTAAAGCTTGAGCAATATTGTTGGGCGCTGCGGATGGCTTTGGTCGTTTAATGCCGTTTAAAGGGCCACTCACCAGGCACCAGACCAAATTTTAGTTAGACAGTGGAAGATGTCGGGTGTCCAATGAGGAACATTTTGCCACAAAAAATTTTTCGAATCGGTTCGTTACGAGTGGAGCAAAAAGGTTTTTGAAGCGGCGCGAAACGAGAGTGAGAGGAGGCGAGCTCGAAACCCTTGCCGCTCTTCCGCGTAGCCTTCGCAAGCCAAATCTTTTCCCCACCCTCTCCAGCATCCGACCATGAGGTGACGTGCGCATGACGTGCCCGAACAAGCCCAGCCCCCGCGCACGCCAGTGACGTTGCTTTGTTGACCAGCGCTATCTTGTGGTCCTCTGCCTGTTTCTGCGGGACTGTTCGGAAACGCTGGCTTAGACGCGGTAGAGTAGATGAGCACAATGAGTGCGCAAACGCGTAGGGGCGTTCCGCGGCGGTCGGCTGCTCAATGCGCTGACCGCGGGGGCCCGAACGCATGCGAAACCCTGGCACATTAGCCCCGCATCTCGTAGCATTTCACGGGAATAAATGTAAGAAAAAATTGCCCGCAGCTTCCCTCGGGGGAACACTGAGGAGGATGCGGAGCATATAATTGGTTAACGGGGTGTTAAAGTGCGACTTACTTGGGTCGATGGCTAAATTGGTTAACGTGGTTGTGAAATGGGGTGTTAAATTGCGACTTACTTGGGTCGCTGGCTAAATTGGTTAACGTGGTTGTAGGAGGGGTGTTAAATGAGAACACGTACGACACGTATGCGAAAGGGCGGTGTTTATTTATTGCGACGAACTTTGAGCACGACGAGCTCTTCTCCGCGCTGCCTTGTCTTCGGACGACGACTTGGTTGCGGTTCCGCCAACACTTTGGCCGGCGCTGGTCGAAGGGACGTCGATCATTGCGACCTCGGACGTCGACGCGCCGTACAAACCAACCGACGAGCGGCAACTGAGCGAGCGAGCACCGACCTTGAGTATATATACAGCGCGACGGCGCATGCGCTGTCAGCTGTCGAATGTTCGAGAAGGGGGAGAAGCGCAACGGCGCATGCGCGCGCGTCAGCTGCCGATGTTTTCGAAGCGCGACTGCGCATGCGCGCGCGTCAGCTGCCGATGTTCTCGAAGCGTGACGGCGCATGCGCGCTACATTATACAGCTAGCGAATGTTCGTGAAGAGGAGAAGCGCACGCGGTGTGTAGAGGAGGAGGGGTGCACAGATGGTGGAGGAGTGAAGCGCGCGCGGAGTGTAGAGGAGGAAGGGATGCACAGATGGTGGAAGAAGGAGGAGGAAGCTTGCGGACGGCGCCGCACTACAAGCCTCGAGTATTAGATGCTCCGCATCTAAAAACGCGCACAATTTTATACTGCGTCTCATCATTTATCTTCTGTGACCTATGTCTTCTTCTGTCACCAATGAGATTGAACCGCTCAAGCCGTCCACGGACAAGCGCTACCTTGGTCGTGAGACAGTCCACGTCAGTCACCTCAAGCCCTGCTACGACCCTCCTGTTCTCTCGACACCTTGAGTCGCCAAGTTAGCTTGTCTTCATTGCAGGGGTATTGTAGAGGGGAATTCGCAAGGCACTGACAAATGGGACCATCTCTATCTGAGTGCGAAGCGCGAGTGTGTGCACGAGCTGTAGACGCTGGACTGCTCGAGCATTTCTGTCCGTACCGGCTGCCTGCCTACTACCAGGCGTCGCTATTAAACTCCCTTGCACATGTTTTATTAATCTCTTAACGCAACAAATACATACGCTACGCTTGTTGTGTTAAATAATTTTTGCCATGTCATGTGGTATACTGTTGACAACGTCAGAGCAGAGTTGTCTACGTAGAGGACCAACGTCACTGCATTGCCGTGTACGTAGGGCCATTCCTACGCCTACGTCATGCCCTCATTCTCTACGCGAGCGTCGGCAGAGAGAAGCGGGAGCAGCTTTCATCTTGAAGTTTGACCCATTTACGCGGCACGTAGCGTTGCAAATTTTGGCAGACGTGAGCATGAACGCCTCGTCTATGCATTGCGCTTGTCAGCTCAAAATTGTGAAACCTGGTGAGTGGCCCTTTAAGGTATCGTTAAGGTTGTACAAACAGACAAATGTACAGACAGACTGACTGACTGACTGACTGACTGACTGACTGACTGACTGACTGACTGACTGACTGACTGACTGACTGACTGACTGACCGACCGACTAGAGTGACCGACCGACAGACCGACTGACTGACTGACTGACTGACTGACTGACTGACTGACTGACTCACTGACTGACTGACTGACTGACTGACTGACTGACTGACTGACTGACTGACTGACTGGCTGGCTGGCTGGCTGGCAGGCAGGCAGGTAGGCAGGCTGGGCAGGCAGGCAGGCAGGCAGGCAGGCAGGCGGACAGACAGAAAGAAAAAAAGAAAGAAAGAAAGAAATAGAGAAAGAAAGAAAGAGAGAAAGAAAGAAAGAGAGAAAGAAAGAAAGTAAGAAAGAAAGAAAGAAAGAAAGATAGATCAAAGTTTTTTCGTTGAATGTCCCCAAGAAAGACTTTCGTCTTTGAAAAGCGGTATGCCGACGAGCTGCATCACGGTTAGATGTGAGTCGTGACTCACAACTTAGTTTTGTTGGCACACATCACAGCCCTAAGCGCTTATGGTGGAAGTTACGGGTGGACGTCGCTATAATTTTACCCATAATGTCAACATTAGCCTACCTGTGTTTACAATCATGGAATGGACCTACACTGTAAGCAAAAACTACCCGAGTTTGGGGTTTTTGCGGCTCATGACCTCAAAAAACTCTCTTGTGTTTAAAATTACTACCTCGTGTAGGAGTAAAAGATGGTACATGACATAGTTTTACCACCACCTTTCAGGCAAGTAGTAAAAGGATGTCAAAATCCAGTTTTACCACGTACGGAGTTTTCTATCACGTGATTTTTAACCTGCGTTTCAGAGTTTATTACCACGTGACTGCAAGGTGCAGCTGCTTCGGTGGCTTTTGTCCCATACCCCTATCGTGACGCTCTCAGTGAATACGAAAGGTACGCGAGGACCACAGATTTTTTTTTTTTTTTGGCATCGACGTGCCTCAGGACTGACCTCGAGTCAGCGCACTTTCACTGGAACGGGGGGCAGCATAAGCACAACAAGCGAGAACAGCATTCTGTGAACGAAAATGAAAAAAAAAGACAGGAGGATATCAAAAGAAGAAAAAAAAGAAAGAAAACCTGCTGTGGAAAGTTGTCCTGCGTATTTTCGCAAATTGTTGGCCTTTGCTCGGCGGTGGTGCCTTGGAGACAGACGGTGCAAGAAGCTCGGTATCTGTGTGTCTGGTTGGGCTGATACATCTCACGTGTTTCCTACATCGTCAAACGACAGTGCGCTTCCGAGCGCCTCTGAACCTGCACGTCGCGGATATCTCGCTTCCGAGCCGAATCGCGAATATCTGCCAGTGGTAACAAAATCAATCTGGTGTCATCGTCCGTGCTTGCCTACTGGAGAAGCAAGAAGCGAAATGCTTCACTCTGTCGTCGGCACCGAGCCGCGGCCGCCAGTGACCAGTGGGAGTGTGTCGCCGGGAAAGGTGAAAGAAGCATCGCATATATTTTGTTCCACAGTAGGCGATGTCTGCGTGAGTAATGTGCTGCCTGAATAGCCCACCTCATGCACCAACTGTTCTCAAACATGTAGCGCGAAGCCGATGCAAGTCAGACGAAACCAGCAAGCGGCTGCCAGTGAGCACGAAAAAAGCCCGGACGGTGGTCTTTCGTTGGAAGTATGCATACACCGCCCCGTCCCCGTAAGATAGCGGTCACGTGTTCATTTGTGTCTGAAATGACGACGAAATTCGCACAGGATATGTGTTCTGTGATCGGCAGCTGTGTTTCATCGGATAGCCGTGCTCCTCGAAAAGGCCTAGTACGCCGTCGATAAGAAGCTTGTGTGCAGGCGTGCACCGCTCCTCTACGCCCGTTGTGATGAATACGTGCTGCTACTGTGTTTGTGCACCATCGCTCAATGAAAATTATTGAGCCACCTTGGTTTAAGCGTACTTATTTATAATTCATGGACTTGTGGATCAGCAGTGCTAAGACGCGTGGGGCCATGAGCCCGGTGTGCCAAGTAATTATTGGATACTCAAAAAGGTGGGATTGGGTAGATTTATAATAAAAGGTCGGTGTGACGTTTAGTTCCGTGCAGCCCACCTTAAGCTTACGCTTGCAGCTTCAACCGTTGTTGTTAATCAATGCAAAAAAAGAGCTCTCCTACCGGTCCTACACAGCCGGTCAAAAAGTCGTGCCCATATATACCGGATTGTCAAAGTGTAGTTGAGCAACGCGTGCAGTCTGTTCGAGTGGTGTATTATTCTGCATTTGATGTGTGTGCGTGCTTGTCTGTATGTAAATCTATGTGTCACCAATTCTGCTGTTTAATAAATTCATTCAATTCTGCTATTTAATAAATTAATCGACTCTCGGCGAATGCACCCGTCAATTTTTATTTTTTTACCGCCAGAAATAACTCGCAGAAATCACCTCAAAAACCTTGTGAAGGCAGTAGAAATTTACTCTCTCTATACTCGCTCAAAACCTCACTGGGGTAAATAATTACTACTCTCCCTACGTTCAAAAACTCAGTTAGCACGAGAGTAAATTTTTACCTCAATAGTAGGTGGTAAAAAAACCCAGGAGAGGTAGTGCGCTAGAGGAGAAATGGTTTACCAAGTTTTTGAGGTTATTTCAGGTCATTTTTGTTTAGTGTGTATATCAAGAGGAATCAACTGCGCGCTCAAAACTGTACATTGTGAAATGACGCGTACCACTTTTGAAAAGAAGTCCATTGGGTCCCTAAGAGGCGCCCAAACTAAGACAAACAAAAGTAAATTTATTTGATTGATATGTGGGGCTTAACGTTCCGAAGACACCCTATTAATATGAGAGACGCTGTAGTGAAGGGCATTGGAAAATTTTACCACCTGAGGATTTATAACAGACTTATAAATCTGAGCACATGGGCCTACAGAATTTTCGCCTCCATCGAAAATACAGCTGCTGCAGCCGGCATTTGTTCACGTGACCTGGCGGTCAGCAGCCGCGTAACTTCGCCCCTTGACCACCACGGCAGAGCCACAAAAAGAAATGATCAGGTAACTGTGGCTATTATCAAAATAGCGACAAACGTTGACTTTTATATTGAAATGAAATTATTCCAAATGTTAATAAAAACACCTTTACTCAAGTCTGACTTGTGCTTTGTATGAGTTTATATTATCTATCAGGTGGTGCTTTTTAATGCTTTGTATATTGTCTACCCGGCATGCTTCACAGCAGCATTGTGTTACTCTGACAAATGCAGCTAAGATTGCAATTATGAGCTTGCGTGTAATGATGTCACACTGTACAAAGAACCCGAGGCCTTTCTCAGACGCTGTAACTTTTAGCCCCAGCTCCTCATTTCTGTGACAGCAAAATGAGCTTCACTTCACTATGGTCTCCTAGACGTTTGGCGCCCGGCATGTTTCTCTCCGGCCATCTCAATCACCACGCTTCCCAGCAAACTCAACGAATATTGCCTCACGCGCCCAGCTACCACGAGAGGGCGCATTGAGTGAGGGTTCCAGCGGCGGCTAAGACCATGGCATTCAGCAAAGCACACGGGATTTGAGCGTGCGCATATTTTTTTTTCTTTTCCGCCTACGAAAACCGCCAGGATCTTCTGGCTGAACGAAGGAAAGTATTTTTTCTTGTACTGCATTTATGTTGGTTCATTTCGCGAAGCAAAACATGTCAACTGCTGCGTTTCCCTGGTAGGTATCAATTGCTCTGTGACAGTATTACTTTTTTTCATTATAGTTGAGTTTACCTCGGTGCTAAATATCTCAATTCGAGAAATATAGCCGCATTCTAGCATTCTTAGTTTCCTTTCGTGATTTGTATTGGTGAAAACTTGACTAGTTATCGTCGTTGAATCGTATTGCACTCCTATGCTGACTTATAATTTATAATACATCGTGTACAAATATTTATGGGGTGGTGAACTAAAGCACATTTACGCTATAGATAACTGGGTGCCCTGGCCTTGTCAGTGAATTTAAAGATCTTTTGAAGCAATTTAGCTGGAATATTGTATAGGGCTTAGATAACTGGGCTACGTTCAATCCTTACGTCTTAACAGTGAAAGTGCTGGAAATGTCATCTCTTTTTTCCTCATCTGGATTTTGATCCTATTTTGGTAGCGCAATGGCATTATCAGTGTCGTGTTCACTTACTGTACTCACGACTGCATCCAAATCAAAGGGTGGCACATGTAGCATAACGGCGTCTATTTAATGAAAACCAAGTATTCATCGAGGTAGGCTACTCAAGAAAGAAAAAAAAAGCAAATTGTCACTGCATGTAATCCCCCGTGTCTCATACCAGACTCGTCAAATTCTGAACGCGCGTTGCGTACTCTTTGAACAAGCAAAACATCTCGATGTTCTTTCTGATATTGCCCAACGTATTCACTGAACACTATCAAATTCACAGCGCAAATGGGTGACCATAAGCCACCCAAACGTGCCTGTAACTAGGCTGTGGTTGTCGCAGAACCAGCGACGTTCAGTCTAGACATAGTATAGAAAGATGGCGACCACCTGCGCCTTCCTCCTTGTATTCTGATTCTGCAGCTCGACGGGAGGATTCTTGAAACGGCGTTACAATAAAAAACAGCACTAGTTTCGTGATAGGAAATGAAAAGCAATCGCTTTAATGGAGTGTAACACGGAACCCTAAGACGCTGCACTCTTCTGACTTCGCTTGTTGATCGGGCTGCAATTTTTTTTCTTAGGCAGTGCCTTTCATACGATACAGCCTGTAAACTTCGAAGTACAGTACGTTTTGCAGAAAATGCGGATCTCTTGCAGAGGCATTGCCATGATAAGTGGCGCAAATCTACAGCAAAAAAAAAACAAAAATACATAGGCCAAAGCATTGACTTTGCCTCTCGTAAACCTTGGACCGATGCTTCCAAATCAGTGCGAAGATATATAAAAGCGTATAACCATTTTTTTTCTCGTCACATGCAAGCTTCACCAACAGCGCAGCAGTTTTTTCGAGCATACGGAGCAGCGCCAAGGTGCCGAGAAAAGAGTGGAGCACGCCTCATTTTTGAAACACGCTCTCTTTCTGCAATTGGGACAGCCGAAAAAAAAAAAACCCGCCACGCGACCGCCAATTCGGAGGTCATAAATTCCCTTAACAATGCTTGTTTGTACGCAGAATTTTGTGGTTTGATATCTGCTAGGACGCGAAATTTTTTTCTTAACATTGGGTCGGTCAACACAGCCGATACCAGCAGTTTCTTAACGCTCACAGGTCAAACTTACCCATTTGTGTTCCCGCCATTGCTGAGTAGGTATGAAGTGTCAATCACCTATGGCACAAACCCGCATACTAGTGGCACATACACGCGCGCGGGTATGTGCGACTGTCGGACGAAAAGTGTGACAACATACGTACGTGACGTGATTGTGACATTATTTATGTCATGAACAGAAAGTTTTAAACGTCAACTCATCTGACTCTTACTTATTAATTTTGGTTAACCTCAAATTAAAGGTGCGCCGACATACTTTAATGAAGTAACCATAGAATCTATTCACTAAAAGAGTTTATTGCCACACAAATTCAATGCTTCAAAAAATTGAAGCATCCGTTCCCTGTGGGAAGAGTTACAAAGATCTGTCACACGCTGCAATCGCATTTTCTTTTCTCTCATCCCAAGCAAAGCACTGGAAGTTAAGCTGGGAGGGATGGCATGCGCAAAGAAATTACGTCACGAGCACCTCATGTGCGTGAGCACCTTCAGATTTTTTTCTTAAAATACACGGTTTTTTCCGCGTGATCAAACGCGCACACGTGAACAAGTCGTTCCGTGCACGACGATCTCGGTAACGAGCGAGCGCACCATGTCCAAATCAGCATGTGGCATATAGCAGGCCTTCTACAAGTTATTTTCGAGCTTCCTCCGTCAATTGTCCAGAAAAGAGAAAGCAGCTGCTAACTGACTCTGATAATTTATAGTGAAATGCAGCCTGCGTGCTACGCCAGAATATATGACTCGCGTGTTCTCTGGAGCCTGTACTACCGGTCGCCAGTGTTTTCTGACCATTCTTAAAAAGTGTTGCAGGGCCCCTTTAAGGGTTGAATATTTACGCAGTCTTACCTTGGTGGAGATAGATAGATAGATAGATAGATAGATAGATAGATAGATAGATAGATAGATAGATAGATAGATAGATAGATAGATAGATAGATAGATAGATAGCAAAAGTGCTTGCAGTATGCAATGAAATGCCTCGGACACCTATTCCTAGGAATTGATATCACGAAAGCGAGAAGGGCCTTCAGAGAGGTTGTTGAGCTTTATTGTGCATAGTTTTTGCCAAAAGGCCCATGGGACGAATGCTATAGCAACGAATTGCAAAGTCACGCGAAGAATGGGAAGCAGCTCGAAACTTGCAGCGCGCACCTCAAGCACAAAGCACGCTAGAATTGTGTACACCAGATGAGTGCGGACTAACAGCTTTTACAGATCAACACATGCTGGTAAATCAGAGTTAAGGATGCACGAAACAAATGCTCAAGTATACGCATGAAAAGCGCGAAAAAGTTTCACAATGTTTACTTCGTGAACAGCGAGCTCCTTTCGTAAACGCAGTCGTGGCAGCGAGTGAAGTGACCGTGCTCTCCCGAATCACAAGTCCGGTAAGCACGCGCAAGAGAGTTCATGCTCCGTGGAGGCACACGGTCATCTAAAAGCGAGCCGGCGACCTTTAGAGCACGCATAACGCGGGCTCTTCACGCCAGCTCCCTACTGATGGCGAAAAAATTCGGCAGATCTCACGTACCTGGTAATCGGGGTTATGTGAAGTATGCGTAATGACGGAGACTGTGCTGCAATGTTTTTATTGGACGCACATTATGGAATGACTCTAAATAAATGTACAAATGTTGCACGTGGAAACATATGCTGAAAACTTGCAGACGTTTATATAACCATCTGCTTGCACTTGTGCAACAATGCCAAATGGAACATGCGTATTAGCAACACCACAAGCTTACATGAAGCGCTGATGCTCGAAAGGGTGCAAGACCTAGAGACCGGCACTTTAATGACCACAATTGACGCTAACCTGACGTGGCAGCTGTATCAAAGGAGTATATACGTAATCTTTATAAAATTGAGTAGGCAGCACTGCAACCACAATTGACGTTTCACCAATATCAGCGTCTACTTGAATTACAGTTCTGAGGACTGGCATAGCTCTATGGTAAAATGCTTCATTGCCAAACAGAATGCTTGGTTTCCATTACAACTGGGGTCCCAAATTTTATTCTTTGCATTGGTCAGGTCAACGCTACCGATGTTGGACTGAGCGCTTGCGTGTTAAAATGGTTCATGTGTGTTCTCATCGTTCCTGGGTAGATACTAAGTGTCAATCACCTGTGGCGCATACCCGAATACCAGCACCACATAGCCACCTGTGGGTATGTGCCACTGTCTAGCGGGAAGTGTTTGACGGCGTGCATGAAGGGATTGTGCCATTGTTTATGTTTTGACCATCACGTCATATTTTCAACCCATCTTAAGCTCTCGTGCTAATTTTGATTCACGCCAAGGGGCGACGACGACAGCACATAAACGTAAGCGGCTAGGTAGATAGATAGATAGATAGATAAATAGATAGATAGATAAATAGATAGATAGATAAATAGATAGATAGATAGATAGATAGATAGATAGATAGATAGATAGATAGATAGATAGATAGATAGATAGATAACTAGATAGATAGATAGATAGATAGATAGATACGCTGAAAGTCAGCGAACTTCCCTAGGAAATGCTTCTAATTTAAAACGCGCTGCAGTTGCGGAGCTCTAGGGACAGGGACCACGAACTGGTAAAAGGTGTACATAAATAGCTCTCCAATAGAAAGCAAAACAACGCCCATTTCATGGCGTAGTTACTTGCGCCGCACGTTAATGAGCGAGATGTCGATGGTTCCACGTTCTGCACCAGAACTTTTCCTTCTTGTTTTATCTCTTGAAAACTGTTTTATTTTACATTTTACTACGTCATAAATGCGCCAGCAGAGCCGTGGTAGACCATGGCAGAAAACACGTTCATGTTAAAAAATAAACACTCAAGTCTTGATATTGCAATTTGCGTGTATGATGGCCAGATCTTTTGTGCGAGCTGTCTGGGGTGGTATGCCTAGAAAAACTGTCAATTTTGCTAGAGGTTACCATCGAGATAACGCCGATACACTGTACTTTTTTTCTTTTGAACTAAGGTGAAGCGACAATCTCGCAGTGTGTGTGTGTGTGTGTGTGCGTGTGCGCGCGCGCGTGTGTGTGTGTGTGTGTGTGTGTGTAGAGTTTTCTTTGCGTTTAAATATTTAGCGTCACGTCACTCCATACGTCATAGTGGGACTTTTGAACTCATAATGGTTGATATGTTACGTGGTTTCGTTCACAGGAACTACACCACTAGTGTGCATAATTTTGATTGATTTGTGGGGTTTAACGTCCCATAGCCACCATATGATTATGAGAGACGCCGTAGTGGAGGGCTCCGGAAATTTTGACCACCTGAGGTTCTTTAACGTGCACCCAAATCTGAGCACACGGGCCTACGACATTTCCGCCTCCATCGGAAATGCAGCCGCCACAGCCGGGACTTGAACCCGTGACCTGCGGGTCAGCAGCCGAGTACCTTAGCCACTAGAACACCGTGGCGGGGCACCACTAGTGTGCAGAAAAGCTGCATAGTGTGATCTCACGTAAGTTTTTGTAAATACGGCCACTCCAGGGAAATGTTTCGCACAGTGCCTTCACGTAAAGTGTGAAGTAGAAAAAAAGATACTCCTCCTCCGTCTAAAGGAAACCACATGTAGATTCGAAGCAGTGGGCGATGAATCTCACGCTGGTGGCGACGTTGACCCTGGTGCTCATCGCGGCGCTGCGCAGGAAAAAATCTGGAACAATGCAAAGTGCGCACTGATGGACTGTTTCTCATTTATTTCTTTACCTATTTATTTATTTATTTATTTATTTATATAAATATTACAATACTGCGGGCCCTTCTCAAGCCCGTGCGGGAATGGGTTGAAAAAACCATCTATACAGAGGAATAGGTATGAATAAGTATAGGTACAGAGGAATAAGTATGAACAAACGACAAAGAATATGACCAATATACAAGAAACAAGGTGTGCGTATAAACAGCAAACAGTATTAGATAACTGTGCAGATTGGAAGGGTAACATAATAAATATATTTAAACCAAATATTTCATCATTTGAAATAAATTCTGAATGCTGCTAATGAATTCGTTGACAGATGAGCAGTTTACAACATGAGCAGGCAGTGCATTCCTAAGGGATACGGTGTGTGGAAATAAAAAATATTTAAAGGTGTTATTATGACAGGGATCTTGACGTATTGTTTTATTAGGATTTGTCCAAGTAATGCCTGAATTGCATACAAATGCTTGTCGCTTGGGGCATTCGATAAGATCCCTGATAAAGGAGATATAAAATTTTACTCTACGAACCAGTCTGGGTTGTACAATTGATTAGACATGAACCCTGACCCGCAAGTTCGCAATGGATGTTTACTGCAAATACTGTGAATAAATGAATCACAATCCTAAGTTCTGTATGCGTTCCAATTTATTGGTTAAATCATTTTGCTGTGAAGCCCTTACTACGTCTGCATATTCTAAAGCAGACTTACTGAATGTTTTGTACGGATTTAGTTAAACGCCGGGAGGTGTGTCTTTTTTTTAGTTTCCTCTAAAAAGTGAAGCTTGCGTGGAACGTTTTTATATACTTCATATATATGACATTTCTAGTTTACTTTCGTCGTAAAAGTTGCCTAGAGATAATTGACTTCTTCGCACTTCTTCAGCGGGACGTTATTGACAGTGTACGGATAGTGATGAGGTTTTGTTCTTTGCACAAAGAAAATACTAGCTGTTTTAGTTGCATATAATTTCATTCCCCATTTGTTGCACCAGTTTTGTATAAAAATAAGAAAATGTTTATTTATGTTTGGGGGTCACTGCTATTTATTGTTGTGTATGCCACTCAACAATCAGCAAATAATCGAATCTGAACAGGTGGATAATTGCATGATTGAATATCATTGATGTAGATAAGAAATAGTAGGGGCGAAAGCGCTGAACTGTGCGGCACACCAGAGTAAACGTTAAGGTAATCAAAAACAAATATTCACAGCTCTACACTGCATGCTGTTTTTCAGGTAGCTTTTCATCCATAAAACTGCTTTATCGTGTATGCTAATGGCATTTAGTTTAGTAACTAAGCCTTGATGGGGGGCAACATCAAATGTTTTTTTTAAAAACCTACAAAAATAGCATCAATTTGGCATTAATTATTCATTGCGTCAGCTATATTATGGCGTATTTCACATAGTTGAGTAATGCTTCACAGTCCTGAACAGAAAGTATGCTGCCAGTGTATGTAAAGTTAGTATGCTCTATATTGTCACGCTACAACGTAACTGTAACCTGTAGATAATGGCACACAAGGACGTCAAACTGATTCGAGCTACGGCAATACGACTTTATGGTTTTTCTCTGCATGCACACCTTCGTCCTCTTCTGGACAGCAGCACATACAAGCCTGCCAGCATCTATGGAAATAATACTTTTAGAACTTGTACTAGTGGCATTACCCCCCTTCCGAAAGAGCATCGTCCCGATGTCACAACAAAATTAGCAGATGAAAAGAAAAGACATACGATAAGCAGTACAAAAGGGAGTGTTCCCAATCACTGTAAGTCTACTCAAGGAAGTTTGACGAATAGTCAGCGTTGGTAAAATGGTTTACCCCTCGAAACATGAACGACGTGTGGCTGTTGTGAACGGCGGGATTTACGAGCCATGTCCTCGTCAAGAACCTCGTAGTTTACTTCGCTGAGACGACGGAGAACTCTATAGGGACCAAAATAGTGGCGTAACAGCTTTTCCGAGCGGCCCCGTTGTCGAATAGGAGTCCACAACTATACTCGTTCTCCGGGTTGGTAAGAGACATCGCGACGACAAGCGTTGTACCGCAGCGAGTCGATGCATTGTTGCTTGTGGATTCGTTCGACTGCAAGCTTACGTGCTGCGGCTGCCAGTCTGATAAATTCGTTCGTCTTGACACTAATCTGGCGTCTGTCTGCTAGAAGCATGGCATCCAGCATTGTAGTGACCTCCCTGCCGTGAAGCAACCGGAATGGTGTGAATCCAGTTGTTTCTTGCACAGCGGTGTTGTAAGCGAACGTGACGTAAGGGAGGATGTCATCCCAGTTTTTGTGGTCTTGGTCAACGTACATGGATAGCATGTCGGCGATCGTCTTATTTAGTCGCTCTGTAAGGCCGTTGCTTTGTGGGTGGTATGCAGTAGTTTTTCGATGTACTGTGCCGCTAAGCTGCATGACGTCTTGTATCATCCGGGCGGTAAAAGCTGTGCCACGATCAGTTGTGACAACTGCTGGTGCTCCATGTCGGAGGACGATGTTCTTCATAAAAAAAGTGCGCAGTCTCAATGGCGGCGCCACGTTGTAATGCCTTCGTTTCGAAGTAGCGCGTCATGTAATCAGTAGCGACTACATCCCAGCGCTTGCCGTCACGAGACTTGAGAAAAGGTCCGAGTAGATCCATGCCAATTTGTTGAAACGGTTGTGTCGGAGGAGTGACGGGCTTCAAAGAGCTGGCTGGGCGTTTATGTTGTGCTTTACGGCGCTGGAACTCGTGACACGTTTTCACGTAATGCTTCACGTCTCGATTGAGGTTAGGCCAGTAATAGTGTTGGCGAATCCGGGCCAAGGTACGTGTGAATCCTAAGTGGCCTGAGGAAGGCTCATCGTGACAGGCGGACAAGCCATGGGCTCGTAACGCTGGCGGGACGACGAGCAGGTACTCAGTCGCGTAAGGGTCGAAGTTTTTTTTATAGAGGATATTTCTGCGAACGCAGAACGATGATGGCGAGCGGGCGAACGCTGGTGGTGGATGCGGCGTACGGCCTTCGAGATATTCGATGAATCGTCAAAGCTCTGAATTGTTCTTCGGCTGTTCAGCCAAGTCGGATACACTAACGGCGCAGAAAAAACGGCCGTCGATCACCTGACGCTGTCTTAAGAGGAGCTCGGGAAAGGCAGTCCGCATCAGTATGCTTCCGGCCAGACTTGTACACGACTGTCAAATGGAACTCCGGAAGGCGTAAGCTCCACCTGGTCAGACGTCCGGAAGGGTTTTTAAAGTTCGCCAACCAGCAGAGCGCATGATGATCGGTAACAACTCTGAACGGGCGACCATACAGGTACGGTCTGAATTTAGCTATTTCCCAGACAACAGCTAGGCACTCCTTTTCAGTGGTTGGGTAATTCGCTACTGCAGATGATAAAATCCGGCTCGCATAAGCGATAGCGCGTTCAACGCCACCTTGCCACTGGACGAGGACTGCACCAAGGTCGATGTTACTGGCGTCTGTGTGTAGTTTAGTGACGGCATAATCGTCATAGTGTCCGAGTAAGGGCTCAGACTTTAGACGCTGCTGGAGCTCGAAAAAAGCGCGTGTTTGCTCAAGGCGCCACACGCAGGGAACATCTCCTTTTGCCAGACGAGTGAGGGGTTCGGCAATGTTTGCGAAATTTTGCACAAAGCGTCTTTAGTATGCGCACAGGCCTAAAAATCGACGTACATCGCATTTGTTAGCAGGTGGTGAAAAGTCTGCGACAGCCAATGTTTTGTCTGGGTCCGGCCGAATATCATCAGGGCTAAAAAGGTGGCCGATGAACCTTAATTTGTTGTAACCAAAATGACATTTTTCTGGTTTCAGTGATAGGCCTGCCGTGCGAATTGCAGCAAACACAAATCTAAGTCGCTGCAAGTGCTGCTCAAACGTTTGGGAGAAGACAACGACGTCGTCTAAGTAAACAAGGCATGCTTCCCACTTGAGACCGGAGAGCACTGTATCCATCATCCTCTGGAATGTCGCAGGGGCAGAACACAGACCGAAGGGCAGCACCTTGAATTTGTACACACCATCAGGCGCTATGAATGCTGCTTTCTCTCGATCGCGTTCATCAACTTCGATCTGCCAGTAGCCACTGTGTAAATCCATAGAGGAGAAATATCGGGCGCGTCGGAGGCGGTCTAGTGAGTCGTCGATGCGCGGGAGCGGATAAACGTCTTTCTTTGTGACTTTGTTGAGTTTGCGGTAATCGACGCAAAATTGTAGAGTGCCGTCCTTCTTTTTTATTAGTACGACGGGGGATGACCATGGACTGTTCGAGGGATGGATTACGCCATCTTCGAGCATCTGCCTCACTTGGGAACGTATTGCCTCTTGTTCCTTTTGTGATACTCGGTAGGCGTGATGACCTATGAGTCGCTCAGCATGGTCAGTGGCAATGCGGTGCGTTATGGTTGGCGTTTGTTTTATCTTAGATGTAGACGCGAAACAGTCGCTAAACATGCGGAGGATGCAGCGGATTTGCTCTTTCTGCGCACATGACAGCTTGGGATTGACATCGACTGTATCGGCTAACGCGGTGTCACTTTCAACGGCTGCAGAAATTGGGGCTATCGTCGTACACGCTTCATCGTCAATGGCATCGAAATGAGCCATATTCGCTTGGCCAAATGTTTGTATGCTCCACTAAAATTGGTGACCAACAACTCAGTCGTCCCACGTTTATATTGAATTATGCCGCGGGCAACGCATATTTGCTCAGACAAGAGCACCAAAAGGTTGGCTTCAGCGATACCACTACCGTCATGGTCTATGTCACTCTGTACAGTAACGAACATACTGGTGCGTGGCGGAAGTGTGACGGTGTCGTCGACAATGCGAAGCGCAGTCTTTAGCGCATCGGTATCTCAAGGTTTTCGGGCCATAGTCGTCAGCAAATGTTACGAGGCAGTCTCGAAGATTTGTAACAGCGCCGTGCTCGCGAAGGAAATCCATGTCAAGGATAACTTTCCGGGAGCATTCGGGAAGCACAACGAAAGAAGCAACGAACGTCGACTCACAGATTTGCAGCCTTGCGGTCCATCTCCCGATTGGTGTCAAGAGATAACCACCTGCTGTGCGATGGTTTGGTCCATGCCCCCAAGGAGTCGTGACTTTCCTGAGTTCAGCCACAAGTTCAGCGCTTATAACTGAGTAGTCGGCGCCGGTGTCGACCAGAGCAGTCACTGGATGGTTGTCGACGAGGACGGCAATGTCAGCAGAAACGGGTTCGTCCGCGATGTGAGGTGTCGGCTGAAAGGAATCGTCGAAAGTCGGCGGATGGGTCGGAGAAGGGTGTTTTGACGATAGCTTAACAGTGGTCCCACCCCCGGAGGCCGCTGATTCTAGTTTCCCCGGCGTGGACTTGGGGACCTAGCGGATCGTCCCGCAACAACATCAACGAAAGTAGACTATTGATTCGTGGACGTAGAGCGTCGAGGAGACGGAGAGCGTGGTTGGTGTCGCTGAAGATTCGGAGACGGTAGACTTGCTAAGTATTCTGCGATGGCGCAAGGTCACTCGCCGTCGCTGGGCCGACAAGTGTCTGGAAGAAATCCAGGTAGGCCCATCTGTCTGTACGAGCACTCCCGGTAAGTGACCTGGCTCACCACAGTGGTAGCATAGTGGTCGCTTGTCGGAAGCGCGCCACACGCTAGATTTTCGCAAATTAGGTAGCGCATTCTCATAGTGTGGCAGGCCCGAGAAGTACTGCGGCATCTGCAGACAAGTCGGTCGTTCGTTTTTCATAATGTGGCAGGCCCGAAAACTGCTGCGGCGTCTGCAGGCTAGTCGGTCGGGGGAAATAGCTGGCTGCCGGTGCAGGAGTACTTCCGCGTACGTTAGCAGAGGAGCTACAGAGGGAGGTGGCACTAATGGTCGTACCAGCTGCCGCACCTTTTCATGGACGACGTCTGTCAGAGCCCCCACTTGAGGCTGTGAAGTCACAGCGTGAAGCTTTTGCAGCTCTTCGCGTACAATGCTACGGACTAGCTCAGCAAGGTCTCTCACGCTCGTGACATTGGGTGTTACCAAGGGTGCTGACAGACATGCAAGGTTGTCGGACCGCTGACACTGCGAAGACCGCTGCTTAGCATTCGCTTCATTGTCGGTTTCATACAGGTCCTGCAAACAGCTGCTCTTTGACACCCCGCATCAGAATGCGTACCTTTTTGTCTTCCGTCATTGCAGAAGCCGCTGGACAGAACAGACGAGACATCTCCTCAACGAACATGGCCACGCTTTCATTGGGTCTTTGATTGAGAGAATAGAGGAGACGTTTGGCTTGTTCTTTCCGGTCGGCGCTACCATACGTGTTCCGCAGCTGAGTGCAAAACACCGGCCAGGTTGTCAGGGTGGCCTCGTGATTCCCGAACCAAATACGCGCCGAATCCTCCAGGTAGAAATAGACATACCGCAATTTCCGGTGCTCGTCCCACTCGTTGGCGACGGTGACTCGATCGTATTGGTCCAGCCAGTCTTCAACGTCTTCGTAGGGCTCCCCATGGAAGGGCTTTGGCGTTCGAGAGGCTGGTAGCCATGGAGCTGACGGAGTCGTGGTCTGTTCAGTCTGGCTTGCAGTTGTCGCATATCCCATGGTTCTGGGGCGTTCTGGAAGAGGGCTGAATTGGGACAGTAGGCCTAGTTGCCGCCGACTGCGTCGAAGGTTGGCTGTTTCTACCAAGGCGTCGATGTTGGGGCCGAGATCTTCCTCGTGGTAAGAGTGCATAGACTTTTACCCAGCACTTCCGCCAGTTGTCACGTTACAACGTAACTGTAACCTGTAGATAATGGCACACAAGGTCGTCAAAGTAATTCGAACAACGCCAATGAGAGTTTATCGTTTTCTATGATGATGATGATGAATTCACAGACATGGCTCGTACCCACTCAGGGGGATCGGCCAAGAATCGGTGACTTAATTAAGTAAGTTTTTTTTAAATATCGAAACCACCCACCAGAAAAAAGAAAGAAAAAAGAAAAGACACCCTAGTCAGAATGAAAGAATTGCAATAGTTGCTTGTCACTCGTGCAGATAAGACAATTATTCATTACCTTGAATAAGAATCAGCATGGTTAAACAATGCTCTTGTGTTCATTAGAATTTTTTGCATGATTAATAATCACGCAATTAAAAGCTTAATTCTTTTACTTTCATTCAGGTACTTGCAAACTGCGTAGAAAACGTTCTCGTGGCTGAAGACCCGATCGTACGCACCGAAGGAAAGTATGTTTTCTATAGTGAAATTCAACCCCAGGCTAGCGAATGGGAGGGCTAAGAATGTTTTCCTGAGCAATTTGTATCGGCGACATGATAAAAAATAGTGCTCAATAGTTTCCAATTTTGAACAAAAGTTGCATAGGGGTGATATCGCCAGACCAGCCTTATGTGAATAGAAATTTAACGGGGGGACACGACATCGAAATCTGGTTATTATGGTTTCCAACTGTTTTGTAGGACACCAATGACTTTTCCATGGAAATCTTAAGTGAGTAAATTCTGGTGTTGACAACATTGCTTCCATAGCGTCTGCACTGAGTGCAAGCTTTCTGTATCTTGTCACCGTTATAGTGGCCACTTCGGGAAGGACTGATAGTACTGGCCCTTCCAATGCTGCTCGTGCTAGATAGTCTGCGACTGTTTTTCTATGCACGCGTATCTTCGTCCTCTTCTGAATAGCGGCACATACAAGCCTGCCAGCATCTACAAAAATAATACTTTCAGAACTTGTACTTATGGCAATATTTATTATGACAATTTTATAAATAATATGTTTAAACATTATACAGCACGCTGTTTTGAAGCGAACCTCCGACAAAATTACGAAGGGCGCCACGAAATCTCACCGCTGTAACCACTGTTTCGAAAGACGGCGACGCCAACACGATCCCGAAGGCACCACTGCTCCGATCTCCGCCGACATTGTCACCAGCCCTTTGGTAGCGTAGGTTTTTCTCAGCTCGCGACTGCTTCTGCGCAGAGCTGATAGACGAGCGTACGAGACGACGGTGAGTTAAACAAGGTTTATGCACAGCATATATACGGAGGCGTTACAAATTGGGCACTGGGGCCGACAGCTTAGAGAACAGAAGCGCCGAGCTCTCCTCTCTAACACATAGGTCAACTCCTCGCGACGTGCCGCAGGGCTTCTTTTATATGCACCGCGTGGATTCTTTGAGTAACCAAATGTCCAACCAGAAGCGCCGCTGGTCGTGAGGTCAGAATCCTCAAATGGGGTCCCCGCTGGGCCGCGTCAATCTCATCGATTCTGGAGCCGCTGCGCTCACGTGGCTGCACCCAAGGACGAGTGACGTCGCCACGCATTGCGTCAGAGTCGCCAGACAGGAAGTCACCGATTGCTTCGACGGGCTCGCTGCCTGAGGTGACTCACTGTGCGTGCGCGGCAGAAAGGCACCGCCGCGTAATGACGCCGTTGAGTTGTTCGCGTCAGGCGGGCTCGCGGGCTGGCCTTGACACAGATTGCCTTTTTCACAGGCATGGGAGTTCGCTGTGGACTCGCAGGCATAACAACGCACATGTTCATAAAACGGGTCTGTAAATATTAACTTCGTGTTCAGAGCCAGATTTATGCACAGGTAATATTTTCGCCAGTCGCCAGTCGTCCGGTAATTATGAAGTTTTCTATGACTGCTTGGAGATTGCGCACAAATAACTTGACATATAATCTGCGTTTTTCTGCGAAAATGCATTCGTTATAAAATAAGGACCACAAATGTTTTTTACATCCAGTATCTTTAAGATGCGATGAATTCCTTCTTGAGTGATGTTTATTTCTGGCAATGGACGGTCGCATTATTATGGGCGAGGGGCTGTTAAAGGCATTTCCGGTAAATAATGATTGAAATAATGACTGGTATATAATGACATCATGACAAGCTGTGCATTAGTTTCGTTTGTAAAAGTGATTTGTGATACAGGCTATCACACCTTCGAGAGATAGCGCCAAGCGTTTCGGGATTTTTGGGTCTGATAAGAAGGCAGAGTGACCGTGAAACAAACATTCCTTGGTTGCTTGAAACTTGTAGTGCGTGCGCAAGTTACTGTGAACAACTTGTGTTTTTATTCTTTCGTCTTTCTTTTTAATTTTCATTTTTAGGTGAATTATTTTGCGCAAAAACCAAGGTTTTTTTTTCGATTGATCATATGCGGGGTTAAACGTCCCAAAACCACCATATGAATATAAGAGACGCTGTAGTGGAGAGATCGGGAAATTTCGACCACCTGAGGTTCTTTAACGTGCACCCAAGTCTGCGATTCAATCCCTTGACCTGTGAATCAGCAGCCGAGTGTCTTATTCATTAGATCACCACGCTGGGGCGGGTTTCCGGAGGGAATGTAGCCTTCATCATAAAAACCCTAACATTTGCATAAAACGTAAGCGTAACGTATTTAGAATTGGTATCAACAAAAATTGCGCAAAGCAGGTGACTAAATATTGCCAGATGGCAGTTTCATTTGATCTAGAGTAGTCTTTGATAACAATGTGGCTTGACAACACAGCAGAGAGCGCACACTTACCGCCGTTATTATTGCAGGCTAGTTTCCTGAAATCTGCCCATTGTATGAGTTATAGTATTTACTATCTCATTGCGGCGTCATGCCCACCAGAATTGCTCGATCAATTTAACCGATACTTTAGTTATGTGAATCACTTCCGTTCTTGTTTATATGGTCTGCTGCTAGTGCTCTCCGGTGACGTGGAAAGTAATACAGGTCTCATGACCAAGGCGGAGGTGAACGCCTTCGCCTCAGCAATGGCAAAAATTTCTAAACTCGAAGAAGGACAGGATGAATCGCTTGCCGAGTTGATATCAAACAAGGAGAGATGCATATCCGCCGAGAACAAGCGTCGTAATGCCAGAATAGCAGCTATAGAAACACGTAGTGGATCATCACAGCAGACTGCTTAAGATGAGACTACTGTATCTACCTTACGCAGTGTTATGACCAACTGTGAAATGTTTAGTGCAGATGTGAGAATGCTGAGAACCGGACGCGACGCTCTAACCTGCTGTTTTCTCAGACTCAGACTCTCAGAATGGAGACAGGGTAGTATTTGAACAAAAAATAATTTGGCTTTGCTCAGAGAACCTTAACTATACAGAGATAAATAACCAATTCAAACGTGTTCATAGACTGGTAAGGTACAGTGATGGCTATGCCAGGCCAAATAAAGTTAAATTTTTTTCAGCAATAAAAAAAACATTATCACATCAGCACGCAAGCCTAAAGGAACGCCCTTTGCTATTACCGAATATCATTTTCTGGCTACACGGTAGGCAACAACGCTCATTGCTTTCGCTGAAACACATAAAAAAACTTTTTAAACTTATAGTTGACCAACTGCACAACAATTATTGGACATATTTATTTGATAACATTACAAAAATGGCGATTGCCTTAAGTAGATAGCTCAAGGGCCGCACATGCCCATGGGGGTAGAAATCAGTATTACAATTGTCATGCCTTTTCTTCGGCATCACTGTCGTTCAGAAACATTCGAAGCCTAGTGCACAAACGTGATCCGCATGCGTCCTTTTTTGAAGAAAGTAAATTTGACTTATTTGCATTAACTGTTTCTTGGTTGAACCCGGATATCACCAACAAAAAATATTCGACTCTCTTCACAACTACAATTGTTTACAGGGTCAGTGAAAAAAAAGAGGTGGTGGTGTCCTCCTTGGAATAAAAATAGCCCTCCCGTTGTACGCGATTGACTCAAATTCAAACCTAGAAATCGTCTGGGCTGCATGCGCGTTCTCACTCTCACGCGTACTGCTAAGTGTTTTTGATGGGTTCCTCACTCTATTTTTTTTTATTTGTGAACGACTTGCGTCGCAGCATAGAATCAGTGTCAAAACTGCACCTGTATGATGCCACCTATATTCTAGGAGATTTAAATTTTCCTCTGATCGAATGGGTAAACACAACTTCTTCATGTAACACATAGACGGAATTTTGGAACTTTGCCTTAGATTTTAACCTCTTTAAAGTTGTTACACAACCTCCACGCGTTGACAATATTCTAGATCTGACTCTCACAAATGCTCCTTAGACCATTGACCAAATTGTTTCTATTGATGAATTTAGTGGTCATCATCTGCTGCAGGTAGCAATCAACGTTTTCTATCTTTCACAGGTTCTTCCACTAAAGAAAAGTGCGCGAATACACAGACGGAATTGTACACATATAAATTCTGAATTATATTTTTCCCATGTTTTTCTACCTTCTTTTAACTGCCGATCGGTTGAAAAAAAAATGGACTTTTTTAGAAACAGAATAACTGCTCTGGATGACGAGTACATCCCTCTTATTAAAATAACTAATGAAAAATCTAACCCATGGTTCACCAATCACTACGCTTAGTACGAAACAGAATAAAAACGGCGTTATGTGAGCGCTCAGCGCTTGCCCTCTCAAGAAGCTTGGGAAAGTATGAAGGAAGCCTTAATTTTGCTCTTAGGCTTTATACTCAGCTAAAGATATATATTTTACTCATGACTTACCATCTCTTCTTAAATGTAATCCACGAAACTTCTCGCACGTCGTAAGCCCAGACGATGACCGCAACAACATTTCTTCAACTAAAATTTACCGTCCAATATCATTAGCATTTATATGTTACGAAATGCAAGAGTATATATTAACATCCAATTGCGATTGCCACCTGGAAACTAACAATTTTTTCTGTACTAATCAACACGGACTTCGAAAGCATTTCTCAATTCAGACTCAATTATTCGAACTAACAACTGATCTGCTGGCTCACATGAACGCAGATTTATAAATTGACTGTGCTTTTTCTTTATTCTTCAAAATGAAGCTTGACGTTGCTAAATGCAGAATAACAAGGTTTAGCCGCATGCATACTACTTTCAGTTTTACCTGGCATGTAAGTAACACAACTATCTTGCATGACACGCAATATAAACAATTTGTTGCTCGTCTACCTTCTACCCTTTCATGGTCAACTCATGTTGAATACAATTGTGCTAATGCTTCCAGATTTTTTGGGCTACATACATCCCATGTTTTATCGTTTTACTAATACTATTAGTAAACTTGGATATTAAACATTTGTACAACCTCAGCTCAGCTTCAGCACGCGTCATTTTTTTGGTCTCCCCATTAAATTATGTAATCGAAAATGTGGAATCTTTAGAATACAGGGCGGCAAGTTTCATTTCACGTTCTTTCGACAATAAGCAAAGCATCACTAAAATAAACTTGACTTATCTCTTCATTCCTTGCTTAAATGTAAGGACATTTCCCTGCTAACATTGTTTCATAACTACATCTATAAGCACCATTATCAATTTTACAGCTTCAAACTCTCCAATATAAATAACAACGTTTATACCGTCAGTTTAACTTCATGCGCATTTACGGAAAGACAAAGTTATTTACCTATTCCGCTCTTCCATAGGCCAATCGCATTCGGAACAACCTTTCTTACACAAATGCTTCCGAGATTAACTAAGAAAACGTAATCGTCTACTGCACTTACATTCGATAAAATACAATTTTATTCCACAACTATATTCTTGTGTTTTCCGATCCCTCCTTGTAGTTCGTGGGCAATTTCATATTGCACCTGTTTTTGCATCCCCTCACTAATTATTGTGTAATTAAGCTGTAATGATTGAGAGTGTTTATATTTGCCTCTTTTTGTTGTACGAAGCATAACGCAATCACACTACAATATGCACTGCCAATCGTGTTACAATAGCAATTTTGTGCTATTTTGTGCTAATCTCATATATTTTTTGTTATTTTGTACTCTATACCCGTTCAAACGTTTTCATGTATTACCTCCCTTACAAAATGCCTCTAGGAGCCTGTCAGATACTTTTAAATAAAAAAAAAGTTATTAACGGCTTTACCCGTTCACGGTTGCCTGAAACCCTATAGGGCAGGACAATACGATCATTTTGTGGTTCCGCATACCACTTTCCGACTGGAACATGCTAATCACCGGTAATGAACACAAATTGAGTTCTGCAAAATAAGCTCGGACGGGTAAAATATGTGTTCAGGAATTCACACACAACCCCAAACGAAAGCTTTGCTGCTAATGGGCAGTGAGAAGCAGAAGACTCCGTGTAAACAAAGAGACCCGCCGTCCACAATTAGTGGACGTGAACGCTGCAAATTTTTCTTTTCAACAACGTACAAAATATTTATTGCCTATATGTAGGGGGTCACCAGTCTACGATTGTGCAGCACGATCAGTCGGTTTTGAAATGCGAAGCATTTCCGAGCAAACTTCGGCGACTTTCAGCGTATCTATCTATCTATCTATCTATCTATCTATCTATCTATCTATCTATCTATCTATCTATCTATCTATCTATCTATCTATCTATCTATCTATCTATCTATCTATCTATCTATCTATCTATCTATCTATCTATCTTTGTACGCTGTCCTGTCCTTTCTCAAGTCTGTTTACAAAATCCTTGGTAGATAGCTGCCAGCAGAAGTGCGCATACTTCAGCATATTGCATCATATGTGACATACTGATGCTTCCTTGGTATCTGCGGTGAAGTACTGAATATAAGTTTCAAAGAAGTAGATGAACCTGCCGCCTTGTACCTAACATGTGACATGTTTGTTCCCCCTCATATCAGAAGTGAAAAATACACTTGAGAAGCACTTCCTGCAAGGCGAGTTGGCAATTCATCTCAACTGAGTTGCGCAAAAAAGTGGGGACCCTTAAGCTTCGCCTTTAGGAGTTGAACGCGATAGCGAATTGCGGCCCCTAGTGCGCCATTCAACCGCTAAGTGTATACATAATAATATGTTTTGTCACACACACACACACACACACACACACACACACACACACACACACACACACACACACACACCACACACACACACACACACACACACACACACACACACACACACACACACACACACACACACACACACACACACACACACACACACACACACACACACACACACACACACACACACACACACACACACACACACACACACACACACACACACACACACACACACACACACACACAGTAGATTGTAGGAGCACGCGCGCGCTAATGGTACATAAAAGTTTTTTTTTATCTAAGGCAAGAGTCGCATGGCCTCCAAGACAAACGCCGCGCGTTTGCCACTTCGGAGGCCATAAAGAGTCTCACACTGCCTCACAACTACATAGCAGCAAGTTATCTAGAGTTAGCTGTTTGCTTGATCAACGCCTCTGGAAAGGCGTGATATGTTTTTGAGCTAGATGGACATAGTTGTCGATTTTTAGAGCTATTTGAAAGTTCCTGCGTGTTTTTACCGGCGATGTCTGCACTCTCCCAGCCTCTTTCGTCGTAGTTTGCGGCCTTCCGAATGAGCTCACAAATCGCCGAATGGCCTCGTTTTCGAGTTACACCTGTCAAACGAAATGCGTTAAAGGGGCCCTGAAACACTTCTTCAAGTAACAATGGATCGAATTAAGCAGAAGAGCTTATTGCCTCACGAATTAAATTCCGCAAAAACTTTAGGAATTGTCCAGTGCGAGTGGAGTCACAAAGGTTTATCGCATGCTGCAATTGCATTATCTCTTCTCTCGTCCCGATGAAAATGCTGCAAGCTAAACAGGGAGGGGTGACAGGGGCAAACAAACTAGGTTACCCGCGCTTCGTGACCTCCAGAACATTTTTTTTTCTTCAAATGCGCGGCTTATTCAGTGTGACCGTGCGCACACGCGTGGACAAGTAGCGGCCTCCCGCAGCAATCTCAGTAACTTGCTTTTTCGCTCACGAACAATTTTTCTGTCACCACCAACGTGGCCGACTCCAATGGCGGAATTTCTGCGACACGAGCTCTCTAACGCTGTCGCGTTAAAAGTTTAGGTATAAAAGTAAGACACCCGGACACAGCGCACACTGACAACTGAAACTTTATTGGAAAAAAAACAGACATACATAAGCGGTTACGAGAGCACGTACAGTGAAAGAACTGTTTAGATGAGCAGATTGTATTAATGTGGCACTTCCAGAAATGCTAACTCAGCGGAAAGTAACACAACCGAGGCTTTCGCGGCGCATGAATCACCAGCTTAGTTCATAAAGTACGCCTCTTCAATTTTCTGTGCTCTCTGGTTCCTGAATCTAGGTTTCACTACTTTATCTTGGCCTACAGTCCTTAGCAATGCGCCATGGCATAGCCCTGCTAACATTATTCTACAAGTATTTCCACTCTGAGAGGTCATGTTTACTTCATCTCGATGTCCCATTCCGAACATCCAAAAGGTTACATAATAATTGATTTTTACACGCATATATGGTTGTACATTAACATTAAAGTCAACAGAACTCTCACAAGCCACCACATTACGTATTAACCTGCCAGACAACATAGCTTCATTTTCCAACCCTGACACAATCCACAACCAACTAATTGCTCACTTTAAGTATTTCATTGTCCACTTTTAAACAGCAAAAGTTCTGTATACACGCGTATATATATGTAAATATCTGTGTATATGTATTGTACCACTATTCAAAAAAGAAACAAAAAAGTGTATTGTACCACTATTATGTATACATCATGCATTTATCCACTATTTAATATGCCTATGTACATCTTTGCATAGAATGTTTTTTTTAATATTTCCTAGAGGTGTTTGATTCCTTTACATTTGTATTTGCTCATTGATGTTATTTTAGAGGCCCCTTGAACAATGCACAAGAGGCCTGTAAGGAATTTCAAATAGGAATATTAATAAGGACACTCTCGGCTGGATTTCGCCGCCGGCGTCGACGTCGATGTCATGCACCGTATATGTATATGTATCTATATATTTTTGGAAACGCAAAAAAGTACCCGAGCATGCGGAATCGAACGTGCAACCTCCGCATCGTGAATGCGAGGCATTAGTTACTGCGCCACCGAAAGGTTCCTTCTAGAACATTGAAACAGCAAGCTATATATATCTACCACTTACAGCTGTCGGCGGACACCTTGGATGGGTGGAGCTATCGTGTTTTCAGCATTATCAGCAATATTGCCACGTTCCATTTCACAAGTTTTTGTTATCGTTCCGAAACACCACACGATTCTCGGCGCAAACCGCGCCTCCAGGTTTCGAGAAGGTTCCGGACTGTAGTAGATCATTTCGATAAGATCACGCCCACTGTGCGAACGATACAGATTGTTCTCGAACCTACGCCACCGCCAGCGATAACGCTAAAACGTTCGACGGCAAGGGTATAAATGCCGACGCGCTTCGCCGCTTGTCAGTTGTTGATCGAAGGTCGACGCTGCGTTCGCCGCTATCAGTCCGAGACTGCTATCTGTGCAAGACTGCTGCTGTAATTAGACTTTCCCTTTACCGGGCACAGGTTCGCCCAAATAAACAGTTAAACCCCAACACGAAGTTTCCTGTCTTTGGCCACGTCACGACCTCGTGACATCTGCTGGAGGTGATGCTTCGTTCATGTATCGGACACCCCGTCAAGCCGTGAACCCAGCCCCCGTCGCGGAGAAGACACCGACGCCAACCAAGAGCAGCGAACGAGCCGCCGACAGCAAGGTCTCCCACCGGAGTACAGCCTTCTAGAAGACATGGCGCGGAAGACCAAGCCATGACCTCGACTGCAGCGACAATGACAACCGGAGCGTCCCAGCCCGCGATCGTCATTCATCAAACCAGGGAACCACAAACGTTCCACGGCTCATCGTTTGAAGACCCGGAAACCTGGCTAGAAACATACGACCGTGTGGCCGCCCTCAACCACTGGAACAACGAAGAAAAGCTCCGTCGTGTGTACTTCTACCTGGAAGACACCACAAGGACCTGGCTAGAGAATCGGGAGTCCACGCTCCGAACGTGGGATGTCTTCTGCGGCGCATTTCTGCAAACGTTCCCAAGCGTCGCTCGCAAAGAGAGGGCCGCTGCTCTACTCGAGACCCGGGTTCAGCTACCAAATGAAAAGGTTGGAATTTTCACAGAGGAGATGACCCGCCTATTCCGTCACGCTGACCCAGACATGCCTGAGGAAAAGAAAGTTCGATTCCTCAAGCGAGGGGTCAAACAGGAGCTCTTCGCGGGAATAATCAGGAATCCACCGAACACCGTCCAAAAATTTGTATCCGAGGTGACCACCATCGAAAAAACGCTGGACATGCGCACCAGACAGTATAATCGTCGCCTGACTCTAGAATGCGCTGCTGCTCAAGCCAGTGACTCCGACGAACTGCGTGAAACGATCCGAGCGATCGTGCGGGAAGAGCTGCGCAAACTGTTGCCTTCGGCGCAGCCTCAAGTGGATTCGATCGCCGACATTGTGCGAGAAGAAGTCCGGCAATCACTTCGAATTCCCGAAACACCGCCGCCCGAGCCAGAAACTATGAGCTACGCCGCTGCAGTGCGCCACAACGCTCCTCCCCGTCCACGCCAAAACGCCGCCCCGTCACACTTCCGTCACCAGACGCCACCGCCGCCACTACCCCAACCGACGTCCTACCGTTCCCCAGCGGGCCAGCGCAGTGCACCGAGGAAAACGGACGTTTGGCGTGCACTTGACAACCGCCCGCTCTGCTACCACTTCTGCGAGGCCGGGCACACATACCGCCGTTGCCAGTACCGACAGATGGGACTGCGTGGCTTCGCCGTCAATGAACCGCGTCCGCAGCCAGGAGATCGGCCACGTGACATCGCCGACTACCTGGCAGGAACTCAATGGACACCACGAAGTCCTTCCCGTTCGCCGTCGCCCAGCCGCCGCATGTCACCGCACCCCCGGCAGTACTCTGGCCCAACGCGGGGCCGGTCTCCTAGCCCGTATCCGGGAAACTAAGGGCAGCAACCGATAGAGGTGCGGTTGCTGTGCGACGAACTACCGAAGATCCTCCGACGACGACGCCGACGCGACGGAGCTTTTTGAACACAACACCAACCAGGCAAAGCCCTGAAGGCAAAAGGTCACTTACCGAAGGTGGCCGGACGACGCAACATTGAAGCAGCGGAACAAGCCGACGCAGCCGTGACCCGACGCCACGCCCTAACTGTAATGCGAGACGGCGAACTAGCGACCTTGACGTTCTTATCGACGGCCACAGTGTGACTGCTCTCGTCGATACTGGAGCCGACTATTCTGTCATCAGTGGGTCGTTCGCCGCAAAGTTAAAAAAATTTAGGACAGCTTGGAAAGGCCCTGAATTCCGCACAGCCGGAGGTCATCTCGTAACGCCTGCAGCAATCTGCACAGTGAGAGTCACCATTAACGGCCGTATTTATCCTACAGACTTCGTAGTCCTACAGCGTTGCTGGAGAGATGTCATCCTTGGCATGCACTTCTTATGCCTCCATGGTGCTGTCATCAACCTAAAAACAAGGTCGATAACGTTATCCACAGAAGAAGCACTACCGCCGCACACGCCGTCAGGACACCATGCCTTGAATGTGCTGGAAGAACAAGTCACCATTCAGCCTTGCTCAAGCGTCATTATTTCAGTCGGTGCTCCTATATCACCTGACTTGGAAGGCGTCGTTGAAGGCAGTCAGCATCTGTTGGTCACCCGAAATATTTGCGTCGCAAGAGGAATTGCAAAGCTGCGGGGAGGCAAAGCAACGGTTATGCTCACGAATTTAAGCAATGAGTACAAACATGTGAACAAAGGAACAACGGTCGCATACATCGAAGAAATTGTCGAAGCCACCAGTGCTTTCGCCCTCGCTGATTCTGCGGAACCTACTCAGAGGAACCAAGCCCCTCCCATAGCTTTCGAAGTCAATCCCAGACTTCCGAACGAAAAGCAAGAACAGCTCAAGGCCCTGCTCCTGCAATACGAAGATTGCTTTTCGTCGTCATCGAAAATTCGGCAGACCCCAATCACGAAAGATCGAATCATAACCGAAGAAAATGCCAGACCACTCCGTCAGAGTCTGTACAGGGTTTCGACGTGAGAACGTGAGGCAATGAAGAGACAAGTTGATGAAATGCTGCGAGATGACATTATCCAGCCGTCCAAGAGTCCGTGGGCATCCCCCGTGGTGTTAGTGAAGAAAAAGGATGGGACCCTACGTTTCTGCGTCGACTATCGCCGCCTGAACAAAATCACAAGAGAGGACGTGTATCCTCTCCCACGAATAGACGACGCACTTGATCGGCTCCATAACGCCAAGTACTTGTCGTCAATGGACCTCAAGAATGGCTATTGGCAAATCGAAGTCGACGAAAGAGACCGAGAGAAGACGGCGTTTATAACACCGGACGGCCTCTTCGAGTTTAAGGTGATGCCTTTCGGCCTTTGCTCAGCGCCTGCAACTTTTCAACGCGTTATGGATACAGTACTGGCAGGATTGAAGTGGCAGACTTGCATTGTGTACTTGGACGACGTCGTCGTGTTTTCCTCGAGTTTCGACGAGCATCTTCGGCGCCTTGAAGCTGTACTTCAAGCCATCAAGACGTCCGGACTCATACTGAAGCTAGAAAAGTGCAGATTTGCGTATGAGGAGCTCTTGTCTCTGGGGCACGTTATCAGCAAGTCTGGAGTTCGTCCCGATCCACGGAAAACAGCCGCCATCGCCGACCTCCCGCCGCCCACTGACAAAAAGGCCGTGCGCGATTTCTGGGCCTGTGCGCCTATTATAGGCGGTTCGTGAAAAACTTCGCCCGCATCGCCGATCCTCTCACTAACCTTACCAAAGCCGACTCGGAGTTCAAGTGGGAAACGCCACAGGAACACGTTTTCCAGGAGCTTAAACATCGCCTCCAGACGCCTCCGTTACTTGCGCATTTCGACGTATTCGCCGAGACAGAAATACATACTGACGCAAGCAGCGTAGGTCTTGGCGCCGTTCTTGTGCAGAGGGCTGATGGACTTGAAAGGGTTATTAGTTACGCCAGCCGATCGCTATCCAAAGCAGAAGCAAACAATTCCACAACAGAAAAGGAGTGCCTCGCCATCATCTGGGCTACGTCGAAATTTCGCCCCTACCTCTATGTCAGGCCCTTCAAAGTTGTGAGCGACCACCACGCCTTGTTTTGGCTAGCCACCTTGAACGACCCTTCAGGCCGCCTCGCATGATGGAGCCTGAGAATTCAAGAATATGACATTACTGTCATTTACAAGTCCGGCAAAAAACACTCCGACGCTGACTGTCTCTCTCGTGCGCCTGTCGACCAACCGCTACCCGACGACTCGGATGACGACTACTTCTTGGGAACGATAACTACCGACGACTTCGCTAAACGACAGCGAGCCGACGCGGAACTTAAAGCCCTATTAGAATACCTCGAAGGCAGGACCGCCGAAGTCCCGAAGGTATTCAAGCGCGCACTTGCGTCGTTCTTTCTACGAAACGGTCTTCTACAAAAGAAAAACTTTTCTCAGCTTCGAGCTAAGTACCTCCTTGTGGTGCCTTCAGCTCTGCGACCAGAACTCCATCAGGCCCTGCACGACGAACCGACGGCCGGGCACCTCGGTGTTTCCCGCACGCTCGCGAGGATACAAGAAAGGTACTACTGGCCACGTCTTACCACCGACGTCACTCGTTATGTGAGGACATGCCGGGACTGTCAGCGACGCAAGACACCGCCGACAAGGTCAGCGGGACTTCTGCAGTCAATTGATCCACCTTGCCGACCTTTCCAGCAGATTGGTATGGACCTACTGGGGCTGTTCCCGACGTCGGCTTTCGGAAACAAGTGGATCGTGGTAGCTACCGACTACCTCACCCGCTACGCCGAGACAAAAGCCCTGCCAAAAAGCAGTGCATCCGAGGTAGCTAAGTTCTTCGTCGAAAATATCGTCCTACGTCAAGGCGCCCCGGAGGTCCTTATCACCGACAGAGGAACGGCATTCACTGCCGACTTAACTCAAGCGATCTTGGCATACAGCCAAACAAACCACCGCCGGACGACAGCGTACCACCAACAGACCAACGGCCTCACCGAGCGGCTTAACAAGACGATCGCCGACATGCTGTCAATGTACGTCGATGTCGAACACAAGACGTGGGACGCCATTCTTCTGTATGTGACCTTCGCATACAACATGGCGGTGCAGGAGACGACGCAGATATCTCCATACAAATTGGTCTACGGGAGGAGCCCGGCAACGACGCTCGATGCCATGTTACCCAAAGTCACCGACGAAGAAAACCTCGATGTGAGCGAGTACCTTCAACGCGCCGAAGAAGCCCGACAACTTGCGCGTCTCCGTATCAAGAATCAACAAACGACCGACAGCCACCGTTACAACCTTCGACGACGCTTCGTGGAATACCAGCCCGGTGTACGTGTTTGGGTGTGGACGCCGATACGCCGACGTGGACTAAGTGAAAAGCTTCTGCGACGGTACTTCGGACCGTACAAGGTGGTTCGACGTCTCGGCCCACTTGATTACGAGGTTGTCCCCGACGGCATCACGAACTCTCAACGACGCCGATCGCGACCTGAAGTCGTCCATGTCGCGCGCCTCAAGCCGTTTCATGCACGTTAACAAACTGAAACAGTGTTTTTTGTATTATTGATGTATTGTAATTTATTCATTGTGCTTTCTTGCATTATTATTGTACCTTCATCTTTAGGTAAAGCATCGGGACGATGCCTTTTTTCAGAGGGGGGCAATGCTACGTTCCATTTCACAAGTTTTTGTTATCGTTCCGAAACACCACACGATTCTCGGCGCAAACCACGCCTGCAGGTTTCGAGAAGGTTCCGGACTGTAGTAGATCATTTCGATAAGATCACGCCCACTGTGCGAACGGTACAGATTGTTCTCGAGCCTACGCCACCGCCAGCGATAACGCTAGAACATTCGACGGCAAGGGTATAAATGCCGACGCGCTTCGCCGCTTGTCAGTTGTTGATCGAAGGCCCACGCTGCGTTCGCCGCTATCAGTCCGAGACTGCTATCTGTGCAAGACTGCTGCTGTAATTAGACTTTCCCTTTACCGGGCACAGGTTCGCCCAAATAAACAGTTAAATCCCAACACGAAGTTTCCTGTCTTTGGCCAAGTCACGACCTCGTGACAATATGACGCAATGAGCGCACGGCAGTCTTAATCGGCGGCTCTCATCTCTCACGCGTGCATTGGCCCGCGGAGAGGAAGGGAGTGGACTACATATTCTCTCACGCGCTTTTATCTCGCAGTGGGGAACATCATACGTCTTGGCTGGCGTTGGGCTTGCACTGTAACGATTCTTTTATAGTTACAGACGCACAAAGGTCACTACAATTGTTACACATCCTTCGTTTACGAAAAAGGCACGCTTTTCAGACACAGCGAAATAACAGCTGAGACGCCTATTGGTGTCATTCTGTACATGTGAGTACGTTTCGTTTGTTATTTTTGCGTGAGAAACGTGGAGCACGTTTAGATCTGCTTGCGATTCTGTGCACGATCTTTCAATTTTTTTGCTATTGTGTTCTTTGCTTTTTTTTTGCGGCAGAGCTATGACTTTTCTACATTCAATGGTACTTTTATTTTTTCACATCATGCTGCACTACTATCTAAATCCTTCTCGAGTGCCTCATCGACAAGATCGCTATTGATGGCACTACACACTGTACAGTTATCAAAAAACACTCTAAATGATGATGTAATAAGCAAAGTTATGTCAATAAATAACAAAAATAAATCGCGCTTACTACTGATTCCTGTCGCACACCAGAGGTCACAGAAACATACCTAAAGGAAACTCATTGAGAGCTTAGGACAGCTGTTTTGAGCGATCATACTCGGATATTCGAGTGATACTCCTATCATCGATGTCGTAATGCCGAATTTTAGTGATTAGAAGATTATGCGTAACAACGTGGAAAGCTTTTCTGAAATCCGAAAATATACGATCAACATTTTCCTTTTTCGAAATAGCTGAGATAAGCTTAACAGTAAATTATATCAATTTTGTCGTACACAAACGACCTGCTAAAGCCCATGCTAACTTAGACGAACGTTATTGTTCTCAAGGTGAGACATGACGGTGCTATAAATCCAATCTGCCATAACTGCGTAGAGTACTAGACAAAGTTCGAAGCCTATACTTTTCGATGTTGTCCCTCTGTCCACTTTTACGAATTGGCACCACATGGGTTGGTCTCCAGTTCCCACGAACAATCCTGGAGTGTCAGAGCAGTCAACAAGAAATAACGCCGCTATATTATCTGGACCACTTACTGTCGTATGTTTGAAGCCTCGCAAAAATATCTCGACTACCGTCGCACTAATCGCAACGTCAGTCATTTTCTCTACTTGGACAGAAATATCAAGATTTCTAACTACAGGAGTATTTGAAATATAACGCTGAAATATACTTTTAGCTTAGTCAATAGACCGAGAACTGACAAATTATCAATGGACATTAACAAAAAATTTCATCTAACTTGGATCTAAAGCTTCCAATAAGAAAAGTAGTTGGTGGGTATTTGTTCTAATAGAGTAGATCATTATTTCACATTTCTGTCATACTAGTTCGTTGGGCGACGCGTCACAGCCCCGAAGGTCACCTGTTCCTTGTTTATAAACCGATGGGTGGCCGGCTGGCACTGGGGATCAAACCGCGCACATCCCGTAGCTGAAACGGACGCGGAGCATGCGACTACAAGAATACGCTTTTTAGTGGGCGAATGAATTGTTGGATTTCGAATTGGTCGTGATGGCAGTGATGTTTTACGCTGTGGATGGTCTTGCGCCAGTCAATTGGGGGGGGAGGGGCAAAAGGGGCTTTTAACTTGTTTGTTCACTTCTTTACTTTATCACGTTACCGGAAAGAATCTAGGCATGCATGGGTTTTGTGGAACCTAAACCTTTACGTAACGTGATCTTCCCGCCAGATCGGCTTTACGTTTGAGGCCCGCTCTCACATATCCACCTTCGTTCGTAGGAATTTGCGATATTCAGCATTACAGAGACTCCAGGCTTGAGGTCAAAATACGGCGTAGTGCAAACGCCAGCAGCAATGACATTATTTCAGCCAGATTACCAATGATACCAAAGATAAAAATGACCATGCTGGTCTAGAACATCAAAACTACAAACATGCGAGCCCCCGACAAACTGGTTACGTGGCGTCATCTAGCGGGATTGAAATTGCCCAGGCAATCACAAAATTGCTATTGCAGCAGCATCGTGCTATGTATGACTAGTGTAAAAGTCACGCAGTGACTTTATTACGAATAAAATACCTTTTTCATCAATTTCGCCTGAAAAACAATACGCGTACGCCAACATTTTTATGACTGTGGTTGCACGAAGTGTCACAATGTGTCGATACCAGCATTGTAGTTACCTTGTCTTTTTTCTTAGTCATTTCACCCATACGAAGAAACCGTACACGATACAAAACGTCTTGTTATCTTGCTGCAGCGGTGATTAAATTCTCTCTGTGTTAAATGTAGTTTGTATGCAGTTAAAATTTCCAGTTATATTTTGCGAAAACATAAAGTTAGACGTTTACGTATGAACGTTTACATCTTGGGAGTCAACACGTTAAACGGATGCGTTCTGGTAACGATAAACGCAAAGTGGTATTCCGTAACGCGTTAACGTAAAAAATTACACGGCTGAAATCCGCTAATATGCGCAAGCTCTACCTATTCCAGTCTCAACCGGCGCTGTAACAAGGGTGGGTTGACTTCGTTCACCGTGACCGAGACAAAGACTTGATGCCAACCAATCGGAGTTAACTCTGGTTGCTCCACTCCACTTTGTATGCGTACACGCACAACATGCAGTTGCTGACTGACTTCGGATCGTCGACGAGGAACCTCCGTCTTAATAAGTCATGTCATTCAAATGTTGAGCCCCCCTGCTGCTACATTTGCCACACGTGAAGCACGCAGCAAATGAGTGAAGACGTGACAAGTGGGCTAGAATACGTCGCGAAAACTTGCGCGTGCACATAACACACTGCCCTCCGGTGGCACTGCTCGTGCCATGTCGTGGCGTCAAAATACAGTAGGAAGCAAAACCAGCTTTCAAAATCATGCTGTATTTCATTTTTCAGAGCGCACACACGCTTACCGGTACGTTTCCGACGCTCTCAGGGGCTTGACCTATCATTTGATGCCAAAAACTATAAGTAAAAACTTTCTTGTCAACATCCTCTGGAGTAAACACCACAACTTTTCTGTATTTAATTCATCTGCGAAGGCGCCAAAAATAACAAGGGAGGATTTCACAGCTAAATTTTGTGCAGTGCAGTGTGCCTTGTTATCGGGATACACTTTTCTAAGGCCTCTTTTCAACACACCCACAATACGACCAGCAGCGTCCGCTACTATACCGTTATAATCGCTGAAGCTGGGAAAAGAGCATTTGTTTCATATAGTGATCTGTGCATCACAAAACAGCAAATCTAGAATTTTACGAGATCCTTCATTATGCGAACGATCTCTTACCAATTGATGCAAGCCATTTTCATGCATAAATACAAAGAAGGCTACGTATAAACCACCTGTTGCACTACTTGCCAGCAAATTATTCGACCTGCGATCTATATCAGGAAGGTTCAATTCTTCAAATATAATGTGTTTGCATTGAACTGTATGAAGAAAAGAAGTCTTTTGAGCAAACTGTGCAAAAGAGGCACTGGGTTGTCTTTAATAATAACCAGTAAGAATGTATTTATATATATCCACACGCCACTTTCTAAATACAGATTCACATTCCAGACTGGAATCAACATGAACAAAAGAAAGTCTGATCATACAAGAATAAATACACCGACGATAATTACAAGTGTATGCCACACATGTCTTGAGGAAAGGATTTGACGGCGCACACAATAGGATTTTCTTGATATTCATGTGACAACCAATCCAGACATATTTGTGAATCCCCCGTAGCCTAACATAATAATTTTGGCTTACCCTCTAGATAAGCAGGTGATCACGAGTACACCAAGAAGTAGACAGCTAGGCAGATACATTTATACGAATGTTTAAGTGTCTGCAGTTCACTGATAATTGCTTGGCATATCAAAACGGCACACCCATCACTCACCAATGTGTGCGAGCACAAAATGAGTTCCAACGTTCACGCAACGGTTTTACGCAACTTTCACGCCAAAAGGGAAGCCGCCGCTACCTGTAGGTTGGTGTATTATTTCCAGAAAATACATATAAAATCCAGGGTGCGACGTTGGTTCTTTATCGTGAAGTATAATAATTGTAAACGTTTGTCGCATTGTTGAGGCGAAAACATCAAGTGAGAAAGACAAAGAACACATCAACTCTCTGACTTAGGTCTTGTACGCAGTGATTGCTAGAGTACGTATTAGTGGCGACATCACTCTGGTCGGGCAAGAACCCTTGAAATCGTCCAAGTCAATGTCGTAGACGAAAATTGGTACGTCTCCCATGCCGTCGTCATAAGCTTTTCGCATACGGGTCTGCAATTCCAGGGGTCCTGCGAACGTGGCCACCTGGATGAAAAGGTAAGTGGTAGAAATAAGTACGTTAGGCTAATCTTACCTTATTTATGTAAGCGCTACCTTGAACTTCGACACTGCATGGAATGAGACAAATAAAAACGAAAAGTGAAATGCTTTCGAGCGTTCATGGCTCAAGTTGCTTTCACAAATCCCTGCTTCCCGCGTTGGTGAAGCAGTGTATGCATGAGTCCAGATGCAGGTTACCCGTATACTTAGAAGCGCATGCCTCGGCATTTCTTCCCTCAAATAATGACGCTAGTAAGAAGCACATATTTTGTACCTGTGCGTATCTTATGCTTATTGGTTTCACCTTTCCGCGGGATTCGTATATGCTGAATCTGCGCATATGCTAACTTCAGCTAGCACAAGGGCTACAAAAGGCGTCAACGTGGGTACGTGCACGTCAAACAGCGTCCTGGCCACCAAGTCGCAAAAGGCACTCTTCAAGCTTTCGTACATCAATTTAAAATAAATAATGAAGGACTTCTGCGAGGGAACGGTTACCTTTCCTCTTATAGGAATTTCTATGAAGGAGAGATCAGACTTCTACTTATTTTTAAATTATAAAGTATTTATTGTCCTTGCGATGGGGAAGACTACAATTGCTAAGCGTCAGCATAAGATTTGACTATTTACTTGGAAAGAGACACGCACAGTATAACGATGGAGGCACAAGCAGCTATCGGTTGTCGAAACCTGATGACAATCTAACCTGTCATGTATTCGTAAGCAATTCAGTGAAGGGCAAAGCACGGGCCTAGCCCGCACCGGTTAAGGCAGTGTTGGGGCGAGCCCGGCCTGGGCTCGTGCTCATGAGCTTCAGGCTTGGGTCGGACTCGGGCTAGAGTCAGGCCTGTATTAGACTCGAGTTTGATAAATATTGGTATAATGACGTGTGTACGCTATTTGGCTGCGTTGTTTAGTGGGATTATTGTCCTGAAGCAACTAAGGTTATCTGAGATGTAGCTCAAGGCTCCGGTATATTTAGGCCACCAAGAGTGCATTAGCGGGCACTTAAATTGAAAAGTACAAGATATTTAGCATTTTAGATGCAAAGCAGCTTTTTCACTAGCCTGTGTAACGCTCTCCTTTCGTCCGAACCACTCCCCTTCCGCCAGCTCGCTGTGTGTCAGCTCTCTCTCGCTTCACCCTCTCCGCCACTCGCAATGCTCGAGCCCACTCCTCACCTGGAAGTCACCTCACCCACACCACCTCTATTCATCAGTCGGCGAGAAGAAGCCGCAAGCCGGCGAGCACGCTCGAGAGTCTCGATGCGCCGACAAAGCAGACAGCGTGATCCCGCCAACGGGAGGGTGTGGGCGTAACTTTACCGGCTGACGCCGGCGTTTCGAAAGCTAGCGAAGCCGATCACATTCGCGAATGCCGACGTAAACACCTTCGAGGCGTGAGCCAGAGAAGCCAAACGCGTGCGTTGGCAGTGGAACCCAAGGGACCCGCTTACTGGGTTTTGTGCCGACCGGTCGTGCCCCCCCCCCCCGATTTCCGACGACAGCGCAGCTCTGGCCGACTGGGCTCCCCCTACGCCATTTCCTCCCGCCGACATGAGCTCTCGCTGAGTGGTGTTCCGTGCTCGGACTCCTGCGACCGTGTCCATGTTTCCTATCTCCTTTTTAGTTCCGTCGTTCGCTGTCCCTGCGCCTCACTTTCTCCTTCCTCTCCCTATCTGTTTACCTTTTAATCCCACCTTACCCCCATCCCTCGTGAGATACTGTTGAGATGTCGCACTCTGATGCAGATAGTTACGGGGCTCACTTTTCTTTTCTCCTTGAGAATCACAGAAGAACCACATAAGTGAAACCCAGCGACACCGACGAGGTGGGAGTCAAGAACTCCGATCGCTTTCGAGAATACAGACGGCGCGCGGGTAACACCGACGTGACGCGAGCCAAGGAAGCCGAGCGCAAGCTTCTTAGACGCGTCTCGCCTTCCGTGTCTTTGCGTTTCAAACAAACGTTTCTTGAATAAATTATACACCCAGTTTCGCTTCAAACCGCTCTTCCATTACCCGCGTCCACGAGCTTTGGTTCGCATCCCATCAGGGTTTTCTTCAGGGAGATGGTCCACAGTTTATTTCTTCATCGGTTTGCTACTCGTGTAGTCAAGAAGCTCTTAGTATAAGTTTTCTTCTTTAGATTGAGTGAATAGAAGAACAATGGTTTTACTGGCAGAAGATGGTGGAAAGCACGTCTTTTCATGAGCAGCTACGGGCAGTTCAGAAGGTCCACAAAAGCGCCACAAGTTTCGGCCTGACGTAACCGACATGGACACGGCCCGCCTTTTAAAAAGCCAGGTTTCAGGAAAATACTAAAGTTTTGGGAATAAATAAATAAATAAATAAATGAGTGAAAAAGGCTCTTGCATACCGTAAGGAGACATTTGCAAGAGGGTACTGTGAAAAGAGCAGCGTTGCACTGCCTACAATAGTGCATATAACATGTGCGCCTTTTTTGGGAACAAAATGCTCGCAAGCCCACCACGCCACTTCCGGCCTGTGCGACTCGTTGAGAAGTATCTGGCGGACATGCGACTGGTCAACACGACTTCTGCGTCAACAATACCTCTACAGTATCTTGCATTTTCAAGTGCGAGATGTGAAGTGCGTCTTATCACAGGTGCGTCAATTGATGCAAATGTTTCTAATATTTGTGCTAGCATGGCAATTGGCAATATTTACTATTTAGCAATGAGTTAGAATGTTCAGTGATTAACAGGAAGGCCCATGATATAGTTAACAATTATGCTTATTTCTATGGCCACCTTCGCCTTTCTCACATTTTGCGAGTAATAGATGAGTGGAATAATTTTTCGAAGCGCAAATGTTCTCACAGCACTCAAAAACACAAAAGCGCCTCGCAGCACGACAGCTCCAAGGATGGTGTCGATCATGATGTTGATATGCGGCCGTACCCTTCACAAGAGAGACGTTATGGACATTGGTCTATTGACACCGTTTACCTCATAAATGTCCGATAACTCCTTTGACAGATCGAGTTCAGAAACTTTCCCCCATTTCAGACATCTATCCTGATTTCTGCCGTTTTTGGATATTAAAGAAAAATTAAAACTCACAAACACCGCTAAAATAAGGCCCAAGTATTGCAAAAAAACATAATAAGACCAACGTATACAGGTTGAACACGCTTAGCTTATCTCTCCTTAGTGTCCATAGAGTTTCAACCTGCTTGCATCGTATGGTTCCGCAAGCAGCACAAACGCTTCATTAGAGAACTGAGGGGGCCACATGCACTGCGTACGCACATTTGTAAAACAATGAAGAATATGCCTGCCACATGGCTCGTCGAGGAGTCTCTGGCGGGCATCCGGCTTGTTTGCCTACCACCTTTCCTTCCCCAGCATTCTCGTCGCTTTTTCTTTTTGCCACGCCACCTAACCAGTTTGACCAGATGACGCCACCTAACTAAATCGCCACCTAACCTAAATCACTACACGTGGCAAGTTTTTGCCAAGTGTAGTGATTTGAAGCCGGCGTGTCGATAACCGCAAGGTGTTAAAATATGCGGGGTGACGCAGTATCTTGCCCACCAGACGAGCAATCAGCTGACGTACTCGATTATGACAGCGGAAGGGGGCAGCGAGAGAGAGCATTTGAATCTTGGTGTGTTTTGCCAGACCCATTGATGACGGCAAAATTGTACTATTTTTGTCGGAGCACCGGTCGACCGAGGTGACCAGGCAAGTTTCTCAGTGACAACATCCAGCACAAGGCGTGATGGTCTGTAATAACTGGGAAGTGGCGTCCGTAAAGATGCGGTCGAAATTTTTTGTACAGCCCTAACTACAGTGAGGCACTCCTGCTCAGTTATGGAGTAGTTCTGTTCAGCAGCCGTAAGAGTATGACTAGCATATGCAATAACTCTTTCCCGTAAAGTTGCATCCCGCTGTAGAAGAACTGCACCAATGTTATGGCCACTCGCGTCAGTGCGAGGACATGTAGGTACAATCTCGTCGAAACGGCACTGAAAAGGGTCGGATGTTAAAGCATGCTTGAGTGCTTGAAAGGCACGCTCGCAGTCGTCGTTCCAAGCGAAACTCATCCGGATGTCAGCAGCTTGTGTAGTGGCGACGCGATTGGAGCAAAATGACTGATGAAGCGGCGAAAGTAGGACGCCAGGCACAGGAAACATCGTAAGTGTTTCTGACTTTCTGGCTGAGGGAAGCGTATCACGGCAGCCAGCAGGGTACGGCCGAACGTCATCTTTGCTGACAAGGTGGCCCTACACCGTGATGTACTAGTTGGCAAAATGGCATTATTTCTTTGTGTTTAGCTGAAGTCCAGCATTAGAAATACACGTCAACACTTCGCCCAGACTATCAAGGTGCTGACGAAAAGAAGAGGAGAAAATGAAGATGTCATCTCGATAGCATAGACATGTTTTTCATCTAAGGCCACGTTCATTCGATCATGCGTTCAAACGTGGCTGGAGCATTACATAAACCGAATGGCATCACGTTGAATTCATACAGCCCGTCCCGTGTTGAAAAGGCAGTTTTTTTCTTTGTCTGCTTCGTGCATAGGTATTTTCCAATAACCAGACCGTAAATCGAGGCTGGAAAAAAGTTAAGCGCCTTGCAGAAAGTTAAGTGCGTTGTCGACTCGTGGCATCGGGTACAGGTCTTTGCGCGTGGTCTTATTAAGTTTTTGATAATAGACGCAGAATCGCATCGAACCATCCTTCTTTCGGAGTAGCACTCCAGTTGATGACCACGAGCTGAACGAAGGCCGGATAACATCTCGTTTGAACATTTCAGCAACGTTGTCCTCAATGATTTTCCGCTCTGCGGACGACACTCGATATGGGAGGCGGCGTACAATTGTATTGCCTTCCGTTTCAATTCGATGCATGGTGACGGAAATACGACCCAAAAGCTTGGAATTGACATCAAATGAAGCGCAGTGTTTTTGAAGCATACCAAAAAGTTCTTGCGTTTGCGCTGACGTGAGATGGGATTTATTGTGGCTGTTAAAGCAGCCGTTGTAGCATGGTCATCAGTACTTGTAGAGAAAGATGGCGAGTCTCCGTGAAGGGGCACCAGAGAAAGTGGTTCGGTATCTGTGAAGCAAACCACACTGGTGCCCTGGGGCAGTGCAACAGGCAAAAAAGTAGGGTCAACTGCCGTAATTAATGCTCTATCATCACAAAAGCGCACAAGGCTAGTAGCGATGGTAAGTCCCCCAGAGATATAGCGTCCACACGGTGCTAGGAACACAACACAAGTACTGATCTTATCTGATGTCAGGGTCAGGATATGCTCATTACCGGGAGGAATAAAACAGTCATCAGCGATGACGAAGTGCTGGCGATTAGCAGGTTTATCAGACGAAAGCGCAGTATCTGACATGCGAATGACTCTTTGACGGCAAGATATCACGGCTGAAGCTGAGGAGAGAAAGTCTCACCCTAAAATGAGCGCATTAGTACACGATGGCAGAACGATGAACTGTATATGGTGAAGGGTGCCCTCAATAAATGTCGTCCTATGCAAGCACCAGAAGGTTGAACAGAAACCGCATGAGCACAGCGAAGGGGAGGGACATCATACGCTGTCTTCACTTCTCGCAAACGGCAACACAAGTCCACACTGAAAACTGAGAGCGATGCCCCTCTGTCCACCAAGCCTTCAGTCCATATACCCTCAACACACACTGAAAGTACATTTGATGGGCGTTCCGGAGGATTTCGATGCAGTCCGCAAAATACAGCTCTCCCCCCTGAAGCTGCACTGTTTAGTTTTCCAGGCGATGATCAGACGTCGTGGCAGCCGGACGAAGTGGTGCCGAGGAACGGAGCATAGGCGACGGGGAACGACGGCGCGAGAAGCGGAAGGTACTGGCTGCATCGAAGCGTTGTGGAGATGGTGAGTGGCGTTGGTACCGTTGGTATGGGTGGCGATGCTGTGGAGCAGGGCAAGCTCATTCCTCTTGAAGTCACCATAGCCGCTCTTTTCGTCTCGTTGACGTCGATGACAGAACTGTGAGATGTGGCCACGTATTCCGCAATAATAGCGAATTGGTCGAGATGGACACCAGTCCTGGAAAGGAGGCGTTGCCTTTGAGGCGAGGACATTAGGTGAAGGCTGCGTAGTTGACACATACTGTGGTGTTTGCTGAGAGGTGACGCTGCAACCACCTGAGCGTACGTCGGTTTTGAAGTGGTATGCGAGCTCGGGAATTGCTCACACGTCATGGACGCCAGTTCTTCCCTCACGATGTTGCAGGGGCTGCCTGTAAAAGGCGTCATGTGGAGCCGACGACGAGGTGGCCAAGAGTTGCAGCTCTTCGCGGATCATGGACCGTATCAACGCACGGAGCTCATTGTCTTGCGTTGGCGTGAGATCTGCTGTGTCAGGTCGTAAGCGTATACGTTGAAGGTCATCGAGTAGCTGACACGTACTGACGATATCCGCGACCGTAGTGGGGTTCTTTGCACCTAAAGCGTTAAATGCGACGGCGACTATGCCCCTGAGCAGTTGGCGAACGTGGTCAAGCTCCGCCATCGAGCTGTCGACGCGACGGCACAGGGAGAGGATATCTTCAATGTACGAGGTATACAACCCGCCAGAGTGCTGGACACGTTAAGCAAGCTTCCGTCTGGCTATGTCTGCACGGGCAGAAAACTTGGCAAATATCTGACGGAGCTGCTCTTTAAAGGTAGGCCAGTCCGAAAAATCCAGCTGATGGTTGAGAAACCATGTCTTAGCGACCCCCGTCAGATAAAACGGTACGCGGGACAGCTTCACCGAATCATGCAAATAGTTAAGCGCACTCACACGGTCGTACTCATCCAACCAGCCTTCAACGACTTCACCGCGAAGGTCAGCGAACATCGAGAGATCTTTTTGTGGGGCGGTGACAGTTGAAGAAGGAATGCCTAGGAGTGTAGGTGGGGTGGATGGAGCCGTGTCGTTGCGCTCGTCTTGCGACATGACCGTGGGCTGACTGCGCAGTCGGCGACGCGACTAGAGCTCTAAGGATGGTTTGCAGTCGAATATAACGAAAAAGCGAAAACCAGGGGACCGGAAAGCACTCTCCACCACTTGCAAGGTAACGTTTTGGCTGCAAGACACTTCTTTTACTTGCCGAGCCTCTGCCCCCCACAGCACTGGTCAGACTGATGATGACGAGTATGTACATTTATTTCATAAGACGACGCGTATGAATACTGCTCACAATATATATTATATATATATATATATATATATGTAACACTATGTAACAGGTTGACACTCCAACACTATCAGGAAATAAAATGAAGAACCACTTTGTATCGTTTCTCAGAATGACTAATGCTATTCGTGTCAGTCGCGTCATCACTATATTCGTTTGTTCTGGAAATTGGCACACAGGAACTTAGGTGTTACCTTCTGCGAAAAAAATTGTCCCAAGAAAGACTACATTAATAAAACATAACATGTTAGACTGAAGCGCCTTATCTCCTGTGTGGATATTATTGCGCAGAGGCTGAATATATAGAGTTAGACAAACCTTGAAGTTTTGCCCGTCACCTTGATGCACCATGGCACACTCGGGGTGGTCGAGAAAGCGCGTGACGTTCAGCTGACAAATGGCGGCGTAGTGCGTCTTTCCAGTCTTCTTGGTGTAATTTTCCCATCTTGCAGGGCCCAGGCTCACTGCCCCCATGACTGCTTCGCGGGCCGTAAATGTGTCAGGAGCGACCTGTTCAGTTAAGAATCACGTCAAAGCTGAAGTACTGCTCTGAAGTACAAAATGCGTAAGCGACATCGTAACAAATCTTCGCCAGTAAGGAACTTTATACGGAACTACCCCTTCTTCATGCGACCACATGACGAATGTGGTCGCATGAAGAAGGGGTAGCGATTGAAGCCCGAGCGTGAGACTATGCACTTGACTTACTTTTCGAAAAAAACAACAATAGATATTCGCTTGGACCTACCATCCTAATCCTAACACAATATGGCACTCTTCGCATCTTATCCAAAAGAAGCTTAGCAAAGTTTGCCGTGTTTTTTTGTGGTGAAATGCATAGTTCATCTAATTTGCTTTATCCCATTTATTTTGGCAAGTCGGCTGACTCAGGTTTCGAGGACACGTACACAAAAAGATGATATCCTTCAAGACAAGAAAGTAAGTGTACGTGCCTTTAAAGGCTGGGCTTGCAGATTAAAAAAAATGTTCCAAGAAACCCACACTGGACTCTTCTGCAGTACTTCCTATATCCATACTAAAAATAGAGAGGTAATGATTAACTAAGAGCATGCAATGTCTGCCACTTGCACCGAAATCGACATGTTTAACTTTGCAGTAAAGTACGACAAACATAATTATTACATAGCCGTTCACATAACTCAAAGAGTTAAAAATTACTGCGCTGTGTTCTAAAACATGGCAGAGATAATCAGGGGTAGCGCTGAAAACGTAATGATATCATGCTATTTAAAAATAGGGTTTGCACGTAAACGTTTCTTCATGAAGCATGTGATAATACTCACTGGTGACGTACATTCCGTAACCTTACCGCCGTATTCACAAACGCTTCCCGACTCTGCTGTCACCCTTCACTTGACAGAGTTGAGCACTGCGCCGCTGCTCGGCTAAACATGACACTGCGCTACTCAAGAATAGCAGCAAATTATCGCTGATATGCATGCAGCGACTTGACCTACCTAGGGATGACGCTCCCATAGGCTTTCTGTGACATCAGTGTGACGCATTATTGTCACATAGGATGTAAGATAAGCTCAAGGGAATGAACATAGATGAAGGCGGCTCCAGAAGTCTTGGTAGTGATCACAACCGCGTCAAGCTAAGTTTTGGAAGAGCAGTGAAAGTGGGAAGTAAGCAAGATGAGGAACTACAGGAAAACTTTTATTTATAAAGCCAAATCTAAAAAGCTGCTAAACAAATCGAGAAAGTAATCGCTGAGGATAATAAAACAGTGTGGACATACACGAATCTAATTAGACTCTTTGAGCTAGAGCTTGCTAAGGCACGTGACAAGTCACCCTGAAAAAGAAGACACAAAACCAAACGTTGGTGGGACGAAGAAGTTTAGAGAGCCTTAGGAAAACGTCAGGAAGCCTCTAGAGAACACAGAAATGCTAAGCAGTGAGGTGAACCGACAGTTGAGGTTGAGAGAAAATGAGAAATCTTTCTAAGCTGTAGAAGGAACGCATCCCTTCTGATACATGAAAAGATTAGAAGAAAGGGAGCTCAGTGGCTGGCAGAAGTACATAAAAAAGATAGACAGGCAGCTGCGAATTTTTGGAACCATCTAAAGTCCCTAAAAACGAGACGAGCCTAGAGAAGAGGTTTATAACTACAACTCGTGTGCTAGGCTAGGAGTAGACGAAGCTACTGAATATATAGGAACAAGGGTGACAGAAAATTTACAACAAAGAAGTGCTTTATGCACCACAATAGACAAGGATGAAACGAGGGGCGCGATGGCTCCACTTTCACAATGAGATTGGAAAAGGGCTGCGAAGAGCGTTCCTAATAGTACATCAACAGGCCCAGATGGCATTTCAATTATGCCGATAAAGACATTAGGTCCGAAGTCTAAGCATGGTTTGAGAGAGGCAGTGAGCAAAATAGTAATCGATTGTGAAGTCCGAGATGGATGGAAACTTGGCAGGATGAGCATGATCTATAAAGCAAAAAGAGACAAAGCTGACATAAACAACTACCGTCCTATAACAGGGACATCAGTGGTCTACAGGCTGGAGATGCAGATTATAAAGACTGCAAGCATGAATATAGAGTGAGGGAGTTCTGGGGGAACTGCAGAATGGGTTTCGGAAACACAGGGGGTTGGAAGACAATCTGTTCTCACTGACGCAGTGCATCTAAATAGCAGAAAAGGAACACAGGCCCCTGTGGCTGGCATTTTTGAATATCAAGGGAGCGTATGATAGCGTGGTTCAAGAGGAACTGTGGGGAATACTGGACACACTAATTGTGGAAGATGGAGTTGCTAATTTTTTGAAGGGTATCTATAAAGGTAACAAGTTAGTTATAAAGTGGGAAAATAGGTATCCAAGCCTGCAGAGGTCAAGGGGGCTTAGGCAGGTGTGTCCTCTGTCACCTTTGTGATTCCTGATGTACTTACAAGAATTGGAGGCCAAATTAGACGGAAGTGAACTTGGCTTCAACTTCTCTTTCGTCAAACAGGGAGAACTCATTTAACAGACACAACCATCATTGATGTACGCAGATGATATAGTACTTACGACCGACAACAATTAGAATATCAGATATTGACGGACATCTGCGGTAATGAAGGAGATAGCTTAGATTTCAGATTTAGTAAGAAAAAATCTGCAGTCATCATTTTTAGTAATAATGAAGGTAGTGAGCTTAGAATACAAGATGTCACGTTAGAGATAACAGATAAATACAAATATCTGTGCATTTGGATATGCAATTGGGACGAGTACCTAAGGGAACACGAAACATACGTGACGACTAAAGGTAACAAGAATGCAGCAGTGATGAAAAACAGGGCACTGTGTAATTACAATAGGTATGATGTGTTGAGAGGAATATGGAAAGGGGTGATGGTTCCTAATCTGACGTTCGGAAATGCGGTCTTGGGCATAAGATCAGAAATTCAAGCAAAATTGGAAATGAAGCAACGTAACGTGCAATAGGTAGGCTTGCCTTAGGAGCTCATGGGAATACACCAAATCAGGAAGTACAAGTTGATATGGGATGGACATCATTTGAGGACAGGGAAGCTAGCAGAAAGATGAAGTTCTGTACATGGGCGACTAGAGGTGCGAGATGGCCGTGATCAGGCACAGGTGGAGGCACTTGAGACGGCGAGGGTTGCATTAAAGCAATCTCTTCGTACGAAGTGGGTTGTGCGAAGGTAGAACAAGGTGGGTTCTTTGAAATGTTCACATTTCTACTATGATAATGCCAGGCAGATCACGAGAGACTGGTTGAGGGGGAACGTTGTTAGAAGGACGTACGTTGTAGGCTTGCGACAGATGTCGACGCAAGGAAGAGGACAAATATACCAGAAATATGTACCCGCTGTGAGTCCGTGCATGACAAGCAGCTCGCGGTGCAAAAAATCATTCAGCTAGCTCAAAAGAACATAGTCCCTCATGAGAGGAGTTCCCAAGCCTTCAGCTTTGTGAATTTCACACATCCTAATTGTTTCCTTATTGCATGGGCATTTGTTTGAAATCTTCAAAACAATTTTTATGAAGACATGTTCTTATTTTTTCTTGGTTCAATCTTGAAACACGTGAATAGTTATAACTTTTCTTTCATTGATGGTAATCATAGAAACTCTTTCGCACTATTTATTTAAAGATTGAACAGAGCATTGAAGCAGAAATCAAAACCGAGAGGTAATTTTGGCACAGCGAGCAATGCTGCGCAAAAAAATCCTACAAAATATCAACTTTGTCAGTAATCTCATGATTACGCTACCCAATTCACGATTGTGGTATTTGTAGAGGTTATACAAGCACACTATTGTGCACACTTAAAGCGCTGCTGGGCAATGGCGCACGTATTCGCTCGTCTCCATTTGTGCTTCGCCTATTGCATCAATAGTAGTACGAAAATTTAACGCTAAAGCATACTACTAAAACCCCACAAGGCCATCTATCACAAAATATACTAACCAACTACCTATTTACACATGCTGCTTAAGGAATGCATTGGAATTCTACTCACACTTGACCATCATGAGCACCACTGAGGGAACGTTTCGTGGGTCACCACTGCTTTGTGTTTCAGCTATTTCAAAGCTGACAGCTTAGCGATTACTTATTAGCACTTGTACACTTCAACGGGCTGCTATGTTTTGACTGCGTAGCACGAACAACAGCAACACCCTGCACACTGAGCGCATATGTTCCATATGCCGCCACAAATCCCCCCACACCGACATGGCGGCGAAACATCGCAGATGCTACACGGTGCTGTGGCAGAAAAATGGCAGCCCTCTTGCGAAATTGGTTGAGTATAGACCATTCCATCATTCGAGAACGATCAGACTAGCAACCAGTGTTTTCTCTTTTTTGTAGCATGCTGGCATCGCGGAGTGTACAGGTTGATGCTTTTTATGGCTGGCATTTTCGAACTATTTTAGCATGTTTTGAGTCAAACTGCAGATTTTTTTTCTTGTGATGTCAGCCAGCAAAAGGTCTATGGGAAGCCACTGTGCCATTTTCGGTTGTTATAAGAACAACAGATCTAAGAACAACAGAGAAAAAAGGAAACTGCCAACCAAATAAATATGCGGCACGCATCACCATATGCGCAGAGTTTGCGGTTGCTTTATCGTACATCATTTGTATTACTTGACAAGCTTTGTATCGGCAAGTGCTGCGAATACCCAGAATACCCAGTGTTTCACTCTGCCAAATGACAATCTGATACGGTTAAATTGACGACCAAACATAAGCAGTCTAGTACCGCCAGGTCCGTTGAAGTGCAAAATATCTAAGCAGCACTCAAGTAGCTACCTGTGCTGTTCTCACTTCTAGTTTTATTATTATATATTAGTATGATGGGTTTGGTTAAAACAATTAACCTCGTAACTCGGTTCCACACGGTGATCAATGTAGTTGATGTGGCTCTATTAATACGGACAAGAAACCTTTCATTTCGAAGCGGGGTAACTGGCCTAACACATTTGACTTGTGATGCTCACTGGCGTTGTGAAACCTGAATATTCACTCAATTTTACTTACAATTGACGTGGTGGGATCATTTTCAAGAGTGTACAGCTTCCATAAGATGGCGGGATGGATCGTGCATGATGTGTGATATGAAATCCGAATAGTGAAGAAAGAAAAAAAAAGACTAGTCACTTCTCTCAACCAAGGAAACAAGCCAGCCCTTAACTTTACACTTTCTTCAATTACCTCAGCAAGACAATTTCTTGCGGGGTGAAAAACCATGTTTGGCAAGTCACACAATAATTATGTGCAACATAGTTCATTCTCTTCTAAGAGCAAAACAATATAAACCACGTTGTTGTGATTGTCTACTGTTTCCATTACTGTCAATTTTGCTGCTTACGACAACCAAGATTTCACAAAAGCTGTACAATTATTGGATAAAATTATTTCAAATATAAACACAAAAATGGGTCTTATGCCAATCTTAAACAAGAGCCCAGGCGCGCTTGGTGCCTAATCAGCGGAAGAAACTCTTAACTATCTTTACTATACCACCGCCGCATTCCAATCAAATGCCATGACTCTAAAAAGAAAAAGAAAAGGGTGCAAGAATGTACACTTCAACACCACTTTTTGTGCACCAGCACCTCCCTGTAAACAGTTTAAATTTTGTGGACACGAGGGGGGACAATAAACGTTTGAGTAAACAGAAGCACTAATAGCAATGTTTAGGTTGAATCATGTCGCCGTAGTTAAAAGTTCGTGCCTGATCATCGCACATGAGAGGGAACCGAAGCTAATGTTTGTGGAGTGTCGACAACGCCGCGCCTGGCTCTGGCGGTGAGCTGTGGAAAACTTGAGCGTAGGTGCAGTAGACGGCGCAAGCGAGTCAATATGTTTCGTGGAAAATGGAGCGCGTGCAACACACACGGAACACGTTCTGCAGTTGGTGCGGACAGCTTCGGTGCCGTGCCATCAGCTTGACGCACTTAAACAAGACGCTCGCTGTGGAAATTTGCCTTTCCACGATGGTAGAATCTGCCCCATAGAATCCGTCCCACGGAGGTCCGAAGTATTGTTGTGTTGTGAACTGCCACAACAATGCAGACAACACCAAGGGGCGCTCTCCGCGCGTAAAGCTGTATCAGTTTCCCAGTAAGTCACAGCTGGTGAACACAGTGGCATTCGCGAAAGATAGAGCAAGCATGACATGAGAGCCGAAAAAAAACAAAAAAACAGGCAAACACTTGGATTTGACTCGCTTAAGTGAAGTTCAGCTTGCTGCTTTGTGGTGAAATCAGTGGATCATGCAACCGGGACCCGAAAGACATGACTCTAAACCATCTCGAATATTTTAATGCCATGACCATATAAGTTTAATTTTTATTTATTTATTAACACACCGCAAACGTTTGCACATGATAGTACATGTCTGCTCCTACCAGATACCGCATTTAAACAATAATTATATGGTTTTCATAAATGTCAACGCAACAAAAAGATAGAGTACGCGGCTTTATGTCGACACAATGAGACTTGCTTAGAGGCATACATCGTACACGGTGTTGTCACGGGCTTAAGAAATGCATTTCGCAGTGACTTGGGCGTCTTCGTCTTCCGTCCACTGCACCTCATCATAAACTTGACTAAGGAGCCTTACTCCTTTTGTTAGATTCGCTTCTCGGGAGTGCTTGTCTAGCTCAGAGATTTTTATGAAGAGGCACTGCAGGCGGTACCTTGTGATGTGACTCAAATGCACCGCGCGCTCTCCGCACCAGCACGTAAGCGAGTGGCAGGGCATTGGCGGGAAGGGAAAACGTGCTAAATACATCCCGGATTTCTACTTTTCTACCATATATGGCGCTGCCTGTCCAGAGTCGCTGCACCACCATGCGTTGCTTTGGCTTCCTATAACAAAGAGATGTACGATGGATAAGCTCAGACTTCCACGCAGAACCAACACAAACAGAAAATGAAAATAAGCGTCTTGCTCATCTGGAAGCACGGCATGGCATAAGTTCACTTCGGCTCGAGCAGCCGCCAATGGTGATAATCGAAAGTGCACCGGTGTTTGGTAATACTGTTGTCAATTATTTAGAACTTTCACCTTGAGTGCATGTGTTCAGGTAACGACTGGTCTTTAAGTATTGTGGGTCGATTTTTTCACCACATTGAGGCTGTCCCAAAAAAAGTAGGGCAATTGTCATGAAACTGCCCCTGTTCTCGTCGTAAAGGTGACAAGTTATGACATGACGTGCCATTTTATAAACGTTAGAGGCAAGCTCCTGAGCCAAATAGCACTTATGTCAAGCAGGCCTTGCAGCCATGCAGTTTGGATAGTGCTCATTCGGTAATCTTGGAATTGCAGGCACTTATATTTCGGAGTATTAGGAGCAGCGATGGCGTAGTGGTTAGAGCATCCGCCTCGCATGCAAAAGGTCCGTGGATCAAATCCTGGTGCCAAGCAGTTGCCAACCGGATAAAAAAAATTCACGTGTGATGGAACTGCATTACGAGGCCTGGGATGCGGCCTCTCCGGCAACCACCGCCGGGAACGCACTCCCTCACCAGAGAAAGATTGGCCACCCGGGTGCAGTATCTGGCCACTACCTCCCACATGCATACGTCAAATAACTCACGGCCCTCAGTACCCAGCAGCTGCGAAGCAACTGCTGGGTCGATCACGGTGGTGGTCAGATCTGCAACGCAGCAGAGGGTGCTAAGAATCTCTGGATCCGGACAGGCCGCCATTGGAACCTGAACTTGGCAACGTTTAACGCTAGAACCTTATCTAGTGAGGGAAGTCTAGCTGTTTCATCCGAGGAGCTAGAGGGTGGTAAATGGGATGTAATAGGGCTCAGTGAGGTTAGAAGGACAGATGAGGCCTATACAGTGCTACAGAATGGGCACGTTCTTTGCTATCGGGGCTTGGCTGACAGAATAGGACTGGGAGTGGGGTTCCTAATTCACAGAAACACAGCTGGCAACATTGAGGAATACTATAGCATTAATGAAAGGGTGGTAGAAATTGTAAATAAACTGAATAAGAGATACAAGATGAAGGTGATACACGCTTACGCGCCTAAAGCCAGCCATGATGACGCTTCAGGTGAAGCTTCTATGAAGACGTGGAATCGGCAATGAGTAAGGTAAAAACACAGTATAGAATACTGATGGGAGAGAGTTTACAGCAAAGGTAGGGAAGAAGCAGGCTGGTGACCAGGCAGTAGGATATTATGGCATCGGTACTAGAAACGCCAGAGAAGAGCTATTAGTAGAATTCACAAAACGCAATTTTTCACGGATTTAGAATACCTTCTACCAAAAACGAGGAAACTGCAAGTGGAGATGGAGGAGCCCTAATGACGAAAATAAGAACAAAATGGACTTTATAATGAGTGCTCACCCAGGCATCGTGCTAGATGTGGAAGTAGTTGGCAAGGTATGATGCAGTGATCATAGAGTGGTACGGTCTCGCATTTGCCTAGACTTGAGGAAGGAACGACAGAAAGTGATACGCAAGAAGCCCATCAGTGAGCTAGCAATGAGAGGGAAAGTACAGGAATTCAGAGTCTCGCTTCAGAACAGGTATTCGGCTCTTAGTGAGGAAACCAACTTTAGCATAGATACAATGAATGATAATCTGACGAGTATCATTACGGAGTGTGCAGTAGAAGTTGGAGGCAAGGTAGTTAGACAGGACACTGGCACGCTTTCCCAGAAAACGAAGAATCTAATTAAGAAGCGTCAAATCATGAAAGTCTCAAGTACAACAGACAAAATATAACTGGCAGAGCTTTCGAACTTGATTAATAGGCGTAAGGTATCCGATGTAAGAAGGTATAACATGGAGAGAATGGAACACGCTCTGAAAAACGGAGGAAGCGTCAAAGCAGTGAAGAGGAAACTTGGGATAGGCAAAAATCGGATGTATGCACTAAAGGACAAAGAAGGCAAAATAACTACCAATATGGATAGGATAAACAAAATAGCGGGGGCGTTTTACACAGATCTGTACAGTTGGCGGGACAACCACGACTTTAATACCATAAGAACTAGCAGTAACCCAGATGACACCCCACCAGTAATGATAGCAGAAGTCATAAAGGCTTTGGAGAGCATGCATAGAGGCAAAGCTGTTGGTGAGGATCAGGTAACATCATATCTGCTGAAAGATGAAGGACAGATTGTGTTACAAAAACTAGCCACCCTGTTTATGAGGTGTCTCCTGACGGGAAGGGTACCAAAGACTTTGAAGAACGCTAACATCATCCTAATACATAAGAAAGGAGATGACAAGAAGTTGAAAAAGTACAGGCCGATGAGCTTGCTTTCTGTTGTATACAAGCTATTTACAGGGGAATCGCTAACAGAGTAAAGAAAACATTAGAATTCAATCAACCAATGAAACACGCAGGATTTCGAACAGGCTACTTAACAATTGACCACATTCATACTATGAATCAAGTAATGGAGAAATGCTCAGAATTTAAATAACCACTATACCTAGCCTTCATACATTACGAGAAGGCGTTTGATTCAGTAGAAATATCAGCCGTCATGCAGACACAGCGGAATCAGGGCGTGGATGAAGTAAAAATAAATATCCTGAAAGAAATCTACAGGGGATCAACTGCTACCATAGTGCTTCGTAAAGAAAGCAATGGAATACCCATCAAGAAGGGTGTAAGGCAGGGGGACACAATCTTCCGATGCTATTTACCGCGTGCTTACAGGAGGTTTTAAGAAGACTACAATGTGAACAGTTAGGAATAAGAGTTAATGGAGAGTATTTTAGTAACCTGCGTTTCGCCGATGACATCGCCTTGCTGAGTAACTTAGGGGATGAACTGCAACTCATGATTACGGAGTTAGACAAGAAGAGCAGAAAGGCGGGTCTTAAAATGAACCTGCAGAAAACGAAAGTAATGTACGACAACCTCGGAAAAGAGCAGCGCTTCGAGATAGGTAATAGTACACTTCAAGTTCTAAAAGACTATGTCTACTTAGGGCAGGTAATAACCGTGGAGCTGAACCACGAGATTGAAGTAACTAGAAGAATAAGAATGTGGTGGAGCACCTTTGGCAAGCACTCTCAAAGTATGACAGGTAGATTGCCACTATCCCTTAAGAGGAAGGTATATAACAGCTGTATCTTGCTGGTACTTAGCTACGGAGCAGAAACCTAGATACTTACATAGAGGGTTCAACTTAAATTGAGGACGACGCAGCGAGAAAAGGAAAGAAAAATGGTAGGTGTAACCTTAAGAGACAAGAAGAGAGCAGAGTGGATTAGGGAACATACGGGGGTTAAGGATATCATAGCTGAAATCAATAGGAAGAAATGGACATGGGCTGGGCATGTAGCGCGTAGACAGGATAACCGCTAGTCGTTAAGGGTAACTAACTGGATTCCCAGAGAAGGGAAGTGGGTTAGGAGAGATGGAAGGTTAGGTGGGCAGAGGAGATTAAGAAGTTTGCGGGTATAAATTGGCAGCAGCAAGCACAGGACCGTGTTAACTGGCGGAACATGGGAGAGGCATTTGTCCTGCAGTGGACGTAGTCAGGCTGATGATGTTGATAATAATAATAATGATGATGATGATGATGATGATACAAGCACACAATATTGTCCTAACCAAATGAGCATTTAAACACTGATGGACGTCCACAGGACAACCACTTCCGGATGTCTGGGTCATCCGCCGGTCAGCCGCGAATCGCCGATCGCCGTCCAGCCGACATCCGCAGGACTCTAAGGCGCATAATATTAGGCAATCCAGCAGGATTGCTGCGGGTCTCCAGGGCAAATATGAAGATGTTCAACGGCAAATATGAAGATGTTTCATGAATAATGAAAACAATATTACTATAAAACGGCCTATATGCCGTTTTATAGTAATATTGTTTTCATTATTCATTCTCCACTAACTATGCATTTGGTAAATCACAGAGGATTCATGGACACCTAGTCGACCATTCATGTTTATTTATAATGTTTTATAGGTGCAGGTGGTCGTAATGATAGAGGAGGTTTGGTGCAAACACTAGAACAAACGAAACACAAATGGTGTTGCTCTTGTCTGGTTCACTTCTATGTGGCAACATGACACGACAAACGCCATTTGTGTTTGATTTGTTGCCGTAATTGTGTTTGCACCACACTTTTTCCATCTATGTGACCAGCTGCACTATTCAAGAATTGTAAATAATGTAAATAAAAATTAACGTTCATGTGTCCGTTAGTGGTCGGTGATTTACCCAATGGATATCTGGTGAAGTTTGCTCACAAATTCCTATGATAATTTACCAAGTATGGTAACACTTGCATCATTCCGCACTTTTTCCCATTTATTTACAGATACAAAAGAACATGCTTGTATGCATTGCAAACTGCTTTATTGCTACTGCCATTATTTAAAAGTGTCATGACTTAAGCTATCAAATTTTCTTTTTTGTTTTAAATACAAGCTTTTGCGTATACACATTGTAGTCCGTAAACACATGCTTCATTCATAATAACTGAAAAGTAGAAAACCGCATCACCAGTAAACTGGTGATATATTGCAAGTGTACTGTGTGATTCCCCGAGGCAGCATGAGGACGCAAACTGTATGTCTCCAAGATGTAACAATTTGGCTGTTACCGTCCTGTATGTATTTGATATGTAACCTTCTGGTATGTCTTGCAACTGTCATAATTTTGCTACCATGTTTATGTCTATTCAACTGTGTGTATTGTATGTGTCCTATAAGTAGCATACCTTTATGCAGACCAGAAATTAGGACCGTTGATAGCCTGTATGGTGCTGCATAATGGAGGCTGTTAGAGGTGGATTTTATATCAACAAGCATGCGAAACTTCATAATTATTTATTTTCATTTACACTGTAGAGTTTGGAGCATTTTACAGACAATATTTGAAGAGGTAATGTACATCACCTGGTGGTTGAAGGCAAATATTATTAAAAGATCAGCCTCAACCAATGAAGCTTAAACTTCTCATCATCATTGTAAATGTTTTTACTTTTTCAGTATTTTTAGGTATCTGAGAGTACAATCATTTATCTAAAGCATGAAAGCAAAGGTTTTACGTAGGAAACTCTTGAAGACAGTAATTCCTGAGCAGACGTTTCTTTTCAGGTCATTCGAACTTCTATGGAGAGTATACTTAGCTTTGCCAACACAAATTAACCATCTGTGTTATAATTTGTAAAGTATATGACAGTGACTTGTAGGCCTTTATGGACTAATATCAAATGTATGCAGCCTTACAGAGTATTAAAGACGGAATAATCTTCACGTCAGAAGCAACTAACGTGGCAATCATTAAATTTTGCAAAAGTTAGGAATTTGATATCTAATAAAAACTGCGAATGTAAGAAACGCCATCAGTACACTAGCAGAGATACCTGGTTGGCACCAAACTGCAGTACGTAGCATCCATCATTTAAAGCAACACTACAGCTAACAACCAGCAGTGCACTAATGTAACCCTTGAATGCTGAACTGAAGGCAACGGAATCAAACCCCGGTTGTGGTGACTGCAATTTTCATCAAAAAAGAAAGGCATGAGACCCGTCTGCTTAGACATGGGTGCACTTTGAAAAAAAAAACCCAGGAGAACGACATTTCTGAAGTCCTTCACTATGCCATCCCTGATAAACTTGTACTGTGGTTTTGAACGCGCGAAACCCAGGAATTATTAGTCTTAATAAATATAACGCAAATTGAAATAAGCAAATATAACCACGTAGTTTAAAAATGTCACCATTCCCTCTTTATTTCACGGACTTAAATGACAATATTTCAGGATTTCTTCTGTCAGGTGTCATTACAACGTCAAACCTGGTTAAGTATCACTGTAACATATCTCTCATGGTTAGGTAGTGACATAGGCATGGATAGGTATCATTACGCATGGCTGTAGGAAATCACTAGATTGCACTATGGCAATAAATAATAGAAAACGATGAACTAAGGCTACAAAAACCTATTAAAATGAAATATTTGGTCACTATAAGAATGAAAACAAAACCATTGAGCTACTATAGCCTTATCACAATGCAAAAAGCTCAATTTCGAAAGTAACTAATTGCACATCACAAAAAATAATAAGAACATGACATACAGTCTTGAGGGCACCTCACTAAAAAGATTTTAATATATATATATATATATATATATATATATATATATATATATATATATATATATATATATATATTATATATATATACATATGTATATTTATATATATATATATATATATATATATTCGGTAGAGAACTTACGAAGCAGCGCTGACATTTTCAGAGATGTGCCTTGTGCTTGCACGAAAATTCAGCCCTGACAATAGAAAACCGCCATTGTAGATACACTTCTAGTCCAGGGGGACAAGAAGTAAGACGATATCGCTGTCAGCGCCTGATAAACCAAGAATGATGAAATTTTAGTGGCTACTATAAGTGGGTATTTTGCCCTTAGGTATACACTTCTTCCCCTTATTATATATATATATATATATATATATATATATATATATATATATATATATATATATATATATATATATATATATATATATATATATATATATATATTTATTTATTTATATATATATATATATATATACATATTGCTGCATGCATAGCTGCATTTAGCGGCGAGATAGCGACGACAACGAAGAACGCGGATTCGCTCGAGAGGCGCAGCGCAGCAGAGTGAAGAAGAGGACAATCTTAGCGGCCTTCTCTGAGAGCGTCTCTACAAGTCCTACTGTCCGTGTTTTTAAATAAACCCCCCTGTCATTTATAACCCGCGACACTGGTGGAGGAGCTGGGTACTACCACCCCATGATCAGCACCCCTGTGAGAAGCCCCGAGTCCAGCCCTACGAGACAGCCACGCGTGGAGACGCCTGTGCACCGCTCAAGCAGTCGCCTTCAAGGTCTTGAACCAGAATTTGGCCTTTTAAAGGGAGCAACACTTCCGACAACCACCCCTACTCAAGAAATGGCAAGGAGTCCTGCACAGGTGACGGTCCAGAATATGCGCATTCCTGAACCATTTCATGGCCGGCCGAACGAAGATGCACAAGACTGGCTTGAGCAGTTCGAACGGGTAGCTAAATCGAACTACTGGAGTCTCGATGGAAAGCTCTTCCACGTATACTTCGCCCTTGAAGACGGCGCGAAGACATGGTTTATAAACCGGGAGGCAACATTGACGACATGGGAGGAGTTTTGTCGTCGTTTTCTGACACCTTCGGTAACGCGGACCGACGCGAAAACGCACAACGCCTTCTTGAAGGACGCACCCAACAGCTGCATGAAAGCGTCGCCATGTTTGCTGAGGATATGGTGCGCCTGTGCCACCGCGCGGACCCCAACATGCCCGAGGCTCGAAAGCTAACCCATCTCATGAGGGGCGTCAAAGAGCAGCTATTTGTTGGTCTTGTGCGCAATCCACCGACAACAGTGGACGAGTTCACCAGGGAGGCCACCGCAATAGAGCGTGCGCTACAGCAACGGTACCGACAGTCTGATCGCCCGGCCACCGCCGCAGCTGCAGGCGCCGCCGCACTTACCGCAAACGACGAGTTTGCTCTACGCCACCTGATTAGACAGATCGTGCGTGAGGAGATCGCGAAGGAGAACGCGAAATACACATTGCAGTCACAGGCGCCCCCGCAGCAGGAGTCCACGGTAGCCTCCGTCGCTGAAATAGTTCGCCATGAACTTCGACAAGCGTTTGCCTCTCCTCAGCAATATTCTGCTCCACCGCACCGTCCAAACTCGTATACCTATGCAGATGCTGTGCGTCGTCCATTGGCTCCAGAAGTATCGTACCAGCCGAACGGATACAGCTATGCAGACGCTATTCGTCGACCCACGCCCATGCCAGCGCCGCAGTACCTCGAACCGTATCCTGTGGCAGCCTGGGCTCAGCAGGATTCTGTCAGGCGACCCTATATGCGGAAGACCGACATATGGCGCACTGCGGATCGTCGACCACTCTGCTACAATTGTGGAGAGCCAGGGCACATTTGCCGTTTTTGCCCACATCGCCGAGCTGAATACCGCGGTAGTGCACCTACAGCTACGCGCCGACAGTTCGACGAAAGCCGTGCCCCCATCGACGACGACCAGGCTGGCAGGCGGGAAGGCTCTTCTACCTTCCGGACGCGGTCACCATCACCGGCTCGCTTTGGTTCACCAAGCCGCCGTAGTTTTGCTGACGCCGTCAGAGGTCGGTCTCCCAGCCCACGGCGGGGAAACTGAAAGCAGCGACCTCTGGGGGGAAGGTTGCAAGCCGTCGAATTGCCGAAAAACCCCCACTGCTGCCGAAACACGTGAGAGACGACGATGAAGACTTCGCCGAAAAAACTGTGACTGCCGACCTTGCTGTGACGATTGACGGCGTTGAAGTGACGGCCTTAGTCGATACGGGTGCAGACTTCTCCATAATGAGTGAACGATTGGCAGATGAACTCAAGAAAGTCAGGATGGAATGGACGGGCCCTTATATCCGAAGTGCTGGAGGCCAGATAATGACTCCCACGGGAAAATGTACAGCAAGACTCACTATTGAGAATGTGGCTTTTGTAGCCACATTTCTGATCCTACCGGAGTGCTGCAAACCTATGATTCTGGGAATGGACTTCTTAAGAGAGTACGGTGCTGTGGTCAACATACGCGACGGTGTGATCACATTTGCCGCTGACAAGTCTGTGACCACTGATCCAGACCAAGAACCCAGGGTGTTACGTGTGGTCGACGACGACGTCTGCGTGCCACCACTGTCATGTAGTCTTGTTTCCGTGTGTTGTGCCGTGCACTGTAATGAAGACGCCATAGTCGAACGCATCACTGACCTTCTTTTTCACCAAGGCATCGCCATCGCTCGCGGTATTGTCAGCTTAGTGGATGGGCGCGCAGACGTGCTTCTGACCAACTTCACGAATGAGCGCCGGCACATCGGTAAAGGCACGGCTGTGGCGTACCTCGAAGAGCTGGACTACTCTCACGACTGTCTTCTAATGCAAGGGGAAGCCACAGTTCAATCACCTCCACACACACCACCAGTTGATATCGGTCCGAGTCTAACACCGACTGAAAGATGCCGTCTTATGGAGCTGCTCGACCAGTTCAAGGACTGTTTCTCATCGACATCACGAGTGGGTCGAACGCCTCTGACTAAGCATCGTATAATTACAGAAGACACAGCAAGACCGATCCGACAGAACCCTTATCGCGTCGCTCAGAAAGAACGTGAGGTAATCCAGCAGCAAGTCAAGAAGATGCTAGAGGATGACGTTATCCAACCATCAAAAAGTCCTTGGGCATCTCCAGTGGTACTCGTGAAAAAGAAAGACGGCAGCTTGCGTTTCTGCATCGATTATCGTAAGCTGAACCATGTTACAAAACAAGACGTTTATCCATTACCACGGATCGATGACTCTTTGGACAGGCTACGGCATGCACGCTACTTCTCGTCAATGGACCTTAAAAGTGGATACTGGCAAATAGAAGTAGATGAGCGCGACCGAGAAAAGACCGCCTTCGTGACGCCAGACGGGCTTTATGAATTCAAAGTCCTCCCTTTCGGTCTATGCTCAGCCCCAGCCACGTTTCAGAGACTAATGGATACCATTCTGTCCGGCCTGAAATGGAAAACATGCCTTGTGTACCTCGACGACGTGGTCGTTTTTTCGGCCACGTTTGAAGAGCATCTAAAGCGGCTACTGTCAGTCCTGCAAGCCATATGGTCCGCTGGACTCACACTCAAACCGGAAAAATGCCACTTCGGATTCGAAGAACTCCAGTTCCTGGGACACGTGATCAGTCGCGAAGGTGTGAAGCCTGACCCAGATAAAACAGCAGCCGTCGCAAAGTTCGCAAGGCCTGTTGATAAGAAAGCGGTCAGGCGTTTTCTGGGTCTCTGCGCCTACTACCGGCGATTTATAGCAGGCTTTGCACACATCGCCTCTCCACTCACCCGCCTTACAAGGGAAGACATCGCATTTGTATGGGGTGAAGAGCAAGAAGCTTCATTCAACGAGCTGCGACAGCGTCTACAAACTCCACCTGTCCTCGCTCACTTCGACGAGAATGCACCAACAGCCATCCATACAGACGCCAGCAATGTGGGCCTAGGTGCTGTTCTTGTCCAGTGCCAAGATGGTGTGGAGAGAGTGGTTGCCTACGCTAGCAGAACGTTGACACGTGCCGAGTCCAACTACTCAACAACGGAGAAGGAGTGTCTGGCCGTCGTTTGGGCAGTTGCGAAGTTCCGCCCGTACTTATATGGCCGCGCTTTCCAAGTCGTAAGCGACCATCACTCTCTTTGTTGGTTGACCAACATGAAAGACCCATCTGGACGTTTAGCACGGTGGAGCTTACGGCTCCAAGAGTACGACATGGCCGTAGTGTACAAGTCCGGAAGGCAACACTTAGACGCCGACTGTTTGTCAAGGTCACCGATTGAATCACCGGCTATAGAGGATGATGATTTCCCAGGTTTTTTAGGAGTTGTTGATGCAGCTATTATTTCTCGGCAACAACAAGATGATCGGGAGCTCAACTCGCTTATAGAATTCTTGAATGGACGAGCCGCCAATGCACCAAGAGTGTTTTCGAAGAACTTATCGTCATTCTGTTTACGGGACGGAATTCTGTACAAAAAGAACTTTTCATCAACAGGTAGAAGCTATCTGCTGGTAGTTCCTGGAGCTCTCCGCAGCGAAATTTTACAAGCCTGCCATGACGAAGCCACTGCGGGCCACCTCGGTTTCACAAAAACACTGACACGCATCAAAGAAAAATATTACTGGCCAAGAATCGCAGCAGAGGTTAAACAGTACGTCCGAACATGCATTGACTGTCAGCGGCGCAAGGTACCACCTGTCAAACCCGCTGGGCTATTACATCCTGTGCCCGTGCCAGAAACCCCGTTTTCTCAAATCGGAATGGATCTGCTGGGCCCATTCCCAACATCGGACAGCGGCAACAAATGGGTTATAGTGGCGACGGACTACCTCACCCGATACGCGGAGACCAAGGCAATCGCGAGTGGCACTGCAGCTGAAGCGGCTCAGTTCTTCATTGAGAACATTGTTCTGAGACATGGTGCTCCAGCTGTCGTCATAACAGACAAAGGTACCGCGTTTACAGCCGAGCTTTTGCGCACTGTGCTTACGCTCAGTGGCACAGCGCATAGGAAGACGACAGCTTACCACCCACAAACTAATGGGCTTACAGAAAGACTTAACAAGACAATCGCTGACATGCTTTGCATGTACGTCGACGTAGAACACAAGAATTGGGACCGAATATTGCCGTACATCACATTCGCGTATAATACGGCGCGCCAGGAAACAACAAAGATGACGCCGTTCGCACTAATTCATGGCAGAGAAGTTACGACAATGCTTGACGCCATGCTGCCTTACGATTACAATGATTCAGAGACAGACGCCGCAGACTTTACTGAGCGCGCCGAAGAAGCAAGGCAGCTTGCCCGCGTCAGAATAATGAATCAGCAGCAACTTGACGCCCAACGGTACAACCTTCGCCATCGATTCGTCATTTATCAACCAGGAGATAGAGTCTGGGTTTGGTTTCCTGTACGACGACGAGGCCTCTCAGAGAAACTTCTACGCCGATACTTCGGACCTTACAAGGTTCTGCGTCGTCTTAGCGACGTGGCGTACGAAGTCGTGCCCGACGCCTCCTCCTGTTCAAAACGTCGCCAGCGTCTGCCTGAGACAGTGCACGTGGTCCGCATGAAACTTTACCACTCTCAGTGATATAAACACTCGATGGCCGCATCTCTACCTGTTGAGCGTCGGGACGACGCTCACTCTGGCGGGAGGGTAATGCTGCATGCATAGCTGCATTTAGCGGCGAGATAGCGACGACAACGAAGAACGCGGATTCGCTCGAGAGGCGCAGCGCAGCAGAGTGAAGAAGAGGACAATCTTAGCGGCCTTCTCTGAGAGCGTCTCTACAAGTCCTACTGTCCGTGTTTTTAAATAAACCCCCCTGTCATTTATAACCCGCGACAATATATATATATATATATATATATATATATATATATATATTGTGAGCGCTGACTATGTACTTCATCTTCATCTGTATGACCAAACCATTGTAGTGATCATCATCGTATGTCACGCGGGCTGGCTCTCCGGCTCGTGCGTCTGGATTAAAAAAGGATAACCTGGTTGCTGCCGTACCAGACGTGGTCTCATAAGTGGTGGAGCGTGTTTTGGTTCCCACGTCCTCCTGCTCTACCCGTCACCCCTGGAGATCCGGTCTGGTCGACATTTGTGCCCTCATGCAACAGCGATGTCAGAACCCAACCTGCCCGCTGCTGCAACCACTCCTTCTCAGCCACTTAGGCTTCACTACACCGTGAGTACCTCTCATCGAGACCCTCCGGTATTTTCGGCCTTCGCAACGAAGACGTCAAATAATGGCTCGACAGTTATGATCGAACCAGCGTTTGTAATTATTGGGACGAGGCGCACAAACTGCGCTACGTTCCTTTTTACCTCGATGGCGTCGCTAAAACCTGATATTACAACCACGAGAGCGGCTTCTCCAATTGGTCGGCCTTCGCGGGGCATCTCCGTCAGGTATTTGGCACGTCTGCAGGATGTTCTGTAGTAGCGAAACAGAAGCTCGCAACCCGCATCCAAGGAGACGACGAATCGTATACGTCCTACATTGAAGATATTCTAGCTATCTGTCGCCGAGCACAAAATGACATGACGGAGGCCGATCGCATCCGACATCTACTGAAAGGTATCAACTCTGTGGCGTTCAATGCTCTCGTGGTTCAGAATCCGACTACCGTCCGGGACGTCATCACTACATGCCAACGCCTGGACGCGCTTCATTCCATGCGCATTCCACACGCCTCCTGCGACGCGTGTGGAATTGTCAGAGAAGAACTTCACGGCCTTATTCCAGGCAACCCTACCGTTGCGTCTGTCCACACACCTCCTCCCTACCTGCGAGAGATAATCAAGGACGATCTGGCATCAATGACAAGCGCTCCACATGCCCCGTCTCCTGTGCGCTTCCCAGTGCCTTCGTACGCAGAAGTTGCATCGCGGGCCCCTGCACCAGTTCCAACCGTGCCTGCGGACGTCGGATGCGACCATGTGGCTGCGATGACAACGCAAGCGCCAAGGCCACGCCACTATTCTACATGGCGTCCTCCCCACCCCATCTGCTTTTACTGTGGCATAAGGGGTCATATATTCCGTTTCTGCCACCGCCGTCAGCAGGATGAACGACGTGGTTACTCAGCTTACGAGAGAAACTTTTCGCTGAGACCCGATTAGTACGATCCCGCGCCGTATCCATCCACTTTCCGTCAGACGCCCTCCCCTGCATGGTCTCATGCTGGGCCTCATCCTTCTCGTTCATCTCGCCGCCGTTCTCCGTCACCGTTTCGGCGTACCTCATAACCCTTGCGTCCCGCTCCGATCTCTCGGGACTCGGAAAACTAGAACGTGCAGTTTTTGGAGGGGAAACTGCCAGTCGTCGGAGCGCTACAACTCCTCCGTCTCGTCCAGCTAATTTACTGCCAGTTTCTGTGGAAAGTGTTTTTGTTGACGCCCTTATAGACACTGGAGCCGCAATTTCGGTAATTGATCGTGAATTGTGTTTTCGCCTGCGTAAAGTGCAAACTCCTTATGCCGGTCCCATGTTATGCGGTGCTAATGACAGTCCGATTCGCCCGACCGGGTTGTGCACTGTTCGTATTCTCATCAATGCAATCCGTCATCACATACGATTGGCTGTGCTGTCTTCGTGCGCTCATCAGATAGTCTTAGGCTGGGACTTCTTGTCAGCGGCGTCTGCTGTAATTTCGTGAGGTCGGCCCCTCATTCGTATTACGCACACTCAGCTTTCTCCTGCTACCGACCTTTCGTCGCCCAACCTTGTGACAGCTGCGGATTTCCTCCTGCCTCCCGGACGAGAACGTGTCCTTACGATCAAGTCACGAGACATTCTAGATGGTGACGCTGTGGTTGCTTTTTGCCAGCGCTGCATTTTTTGAGGGATCACCATCGCATCTTGTTTAGTGCGGTTCTCCCGTGGTTATGCAAGCATCACGGCCTGCAACACAACGCAAGAACCACTTCTTTTGCCTGAGGGGACCATCGTTGCCAGCATTACCGAAGAAGCACTGCTTTGTGTCGTCACTGGTTCATCTGCTTTGTCATTCTCGAAGCGTATGCCAGCGGAAGATGCATTTCCTGCTCTCAAGGCCACTTTGTGTGAACATCTCAACCCAACGCAAACTGATGCCTTGCTAGCGTTAATAATGAAGCACAAAACTTGCTTTGACGTTTGTTCCGAAGGTCTGGGTAACACAACAGTGACCACCCATCGTATCGACCCCGACGGATCCCGTGTGATTCGCCGCCGCCCTTACCGTGTGTCGGCTTCTGAGCGCAAGCTTATAGAAGAACAAGTCAACGACATGCTCGCGCGCAACGTCATCAGGCCTTCGACAAGCGCATGGTCTTCTCCTGTCGTACTAGTGAAAAAGAAAAGGATGGCTCGGTACGGTTTCGCATTGATTACAGATCACTCAACAAAATCACTCGTAAGGACGTCTACCCAATGCCTCGCATTGACGACGCTCTTGATACTTTACAAGGTGCCGAGTACTTTTCATGTCTCGACTTGCGCTCCGGTTATTGGCAGATTCCAATGCACGAGTCTGAAAAAGAGAAGACTGCGTTTGCTACGCCAGATGGGCTCTTTGAATTCAATGTAATACCTTTCGGCCTGTGCAATGCCCCAGGCACATTCGAACGGATGCTAGACACGGTACTGCGGGGATTAAAATGGAAGACCTGCTTTTGCTATCTGGACGACATTGTCATTTTTTTGTCGAGCTTCTCACAGCACCTGGAACGGCTAGACGAAGTCCTCACGTGTTTAGCAAAGGCCGGTCTCCAGCTCAACACTAAGAAGCGTCGGTTTGCCAGTCACAGCATCAAGGTATTAGGTCACGTCGTCAGTAAACATGGCTTTGAGCCCGATCCCGACAAAATTGCCGCGGTACTGCACTTTCTTACACCAACCACACAGAAGGACCTCCGCAGCTTCCTTGGCTTAGCGTCGTGTTTCCGCCGCTTTGTACGCGATTTAGCTACTATTGCGGCTCCTCTGCACAAACTTCTGACCACGAGCGCACCCTTTGTCTGGTCGGATGACTGCGAAGCCGCTTTTCACACCCTCATGCGATGCCTCACATCACGGCCAGTGCTTCGCCATTTCGACCCTGCAGCACCTACTGTGCTACACACTGACGCAAGTGGACTTGGCATTGGTGCTGTCCTTCTTCAGCGGAACCACGCTTCCGAAGAACATGTCGTGGCCTACGCGAGCTGTACTCAGTCACCTGCTGAGTGAAACTACAGCATCACTGAGCAAGAATGTCTCGCAGTCGTGTGTTCCATACAATAGTTTCGTCCTTACTTTTACGGCCGGCATTTCACAATAGTGACTGACCATCGTGCTCTGTGTTGGTTATCGTCTCTCAAAAATTTGTCGGTACGCCTTGGCCGTTGGGTGCTACGATTGCAAGAGTATGACTACAGCGTCACATATAGGTCTGGCCGAGAGACAAGATGCCGACGCTTTGTCCCGTTGCCCGCTCTCGCGAAGCGCCAAAGTGTCACCTTCCATATGTTCGTCACCACCCGCCAAAGTGACCAAACAGACGGCTGCTGCTTCGAAACAGTTAGTTGCCTCGGCGGAGCTTCTTTCGTCCACAGATCTCGCCTCGCTCCAACATGCCGATATCTACTGCGGCACAATCATCGATCGGCTCACTGGCTTATCGCGTGCTCCAAACAGCCGCCTAAGACGACAACTTGCCCGTTTCAACCTTCAAGAGGGAACATTATGTCGGCAAATTTACCAACCTCTCAGTAACCAATGGGTTCCCGTCATTCCTCGCTCACTTTGTCTGGAAGTTCTACAAGCGTTTCATGACGATGCGACAGCTGGCCACTTAGGGTTCCACAAGACCTACGACCGCCTCAGGACTCGCTGCTTTTGTCCTGGCCTCTCCACTTCTGTCCCCAAGTACATCGCTTCCTGCGCGGCATTCCAGCACCGAAAACGTACCACGTCTCTTCCCGCGGGGCCACTGCAACCACTGCCGTGCCCGGCCACTCCCTTTGAATTTGTGGGCATAGACTTGTAGGGACCTCTTCCGCTTACGCCAGCCGGTCACCGTTGGACTGTTACTGCCGTAGACCACCTTACTCGCTACGCGGAGACGGCAGCTCTTTCATCTGGTGCTACCTCTGAAGTAGCCGATTTTTTCCTTCGCGCCATTATTTTACGACATGGCGCACCGCGTGTGCTCCTTAGTGACCGTGGCAAGACATTTCTTTCACATGTCCTTGCTGAAGTCTTACAGGCCTCTAACACCATTCACAAGACCACATCAGCGTATCACCCAGAAACTAATGGTCTGACTGAGCGTTTTCACCGAACTTTGTCCGACATGATCTCTATGTACGTGCAACCGGATCACAAAAACTGGGACACAATACTTCCTTTCGTCACGTTCGCATATAACACTGCCATACAGCCTACGACGAATTTCAGCCCTTTTTTTCTCGTGTATGGCCGTGTACCGACTTTTGTTCTGGACACCACCTTTTTGTCCACATCTTGCAATCCATCTTCATCTCTCCCGGAAGAGTTCACCGCTCGCGCCGCCCGCTGCCGTGAAATCACCCGCGCCAACACTGCTGCCATTCAGGACAAGAGAAAAATCGACATTGATGCGAAGCGTCGAGTTGTTGTGTTCCGCGCAGGCGACGAAGTTTTTTTGTGGACACCTGTTCGTGTACCTGGGCTCTGCGAAAAATTCCTTCACCGATATCTTGGTCCATACACCATCCTGGAACGAACATCTGAAGTCAACTATCGCGTTGCTCCTGTCAACGCGGCTTCTGATCGTCGTCGCCGCCACACCGAGATCGCCACGTCTCTCGACTGAAACGATATATTCGGCGTCCCAACCCTTTCTAACTGGCTGCTCTCTTTCGCGAAGGGGGGAAAATAGTGTGAGCGCTGACTGTGTACTTCATCTTTATCTGTATGACCAAACCATTGTAGTGTCACGCGGGCTGGCTCTCTGGCTCGTGCGCCTGGATCAAAAAAAGGATAACCTGGTTGCTGCCGTACCGGACGTGGTCTCATAATATATATATATATATATATATATATATATATATAATCAGAGTTTGTTCTGGCTACCGTAATAAAAATTATAAATTTTGAAAATAGTGCAGTATTTAAAAGAAAACAATCATTTATTTATTTATTCCTAACTCTTTCGGCTGGTGAATCAGCCTTGTTCGGAAGATCTAAGCGAAATGTCCTCCAAAGAAGGCTGGTCCAGCAGCCGAAACTGGTAGTATAAATAAATAAAATCTTCTTTTTTCCTATACTGCAATATTCTTGATGTTTATATTAAATATATATATATATATATATATATATATATATATATATATATATATATATATATATATGTATGTATGTATATATATATATATATATATATATATAAGGGAAAGAAGTGTATACCTAAGGGCTCGTTTTTCCGTGTTTTAACACAATATTAATGAGATATAACAGACAGTAATGCCAAGGAATGTACAGGGGAAGTTATTAGAACCAATGGAATGTAAATAAGAAGAAAGAAGAAAGAAAAGTGGATGAAAAAATTACCAACTGTGAGCAGGAATCGAACCTACGACCTTCGAATTACGCGTTCGATGCCGCTGTGATAGCTCAGTGGTTAGAGCATCGAACGCGTAATTCGAAGGTCGTAGGTTCGATTCCTGCTCACAGTTGGTAATTTTTTTATCCACTTTTCTTTCTTCTTTCTTCTTATTTACATTCCATTGGTTCTAATAACTTCTCCTGTACATTCCTTGGCATTACTGTCTGTTATATCTCATATATATATATATATATATATATATATATATATATATATATATATATATGTATATATGTATATATATAAATATATATATATTCATATATATATATATATATATATATATATATATATATATATATATATATATATATATATATATATATATATATATACATATATATATATATATATTTAAGAATAACTTGGGTTGCCGCAAGCGCATAGGTATAAAAGCAGCTGTGCTTTCACAAACCAACTTGTTTATTATACCTCGAAAAAGAGGGCGCTCCCGTCGATACGTCGGTTGAATAAAGAAGCTGTTATGTGAAAGTGCATCTACTTTTATACTTATATATATCGCAATACGTCTTTCTTTTTGCGTCCCGAGGGCGTCTGCTGGATAAAGCCAAACGAATGTAAAAACAATCTGACATTAGTACCCATCGGATCTCCCCTGGGCACCTGCTTAGGTCGTAGACGTTCGGACTTTATTTGGATGTCCGAGGGAGTTTCAGTGCCCACTGGGAAGTACCTCCCAATTCACGTTTGAATCCCACCAACCATTTTGTAGTTATGACTGTTGGCGCAACATGCATATTTTCGGACAATTACATTTTTCGACATATATATTTTAACTCTTTGCCATTTCATTGTCTTAAAATTAAAATTTAATTTAACCATTGAAGTTAAAACTGTAACTTTTGGACTACAACTGTAACATTTTTTTTCTTGAAGGTGGTGACCAATCTTAACATTGGTGCAATTTATAAAGGAGTTATGAAAGATGAACGTCTTCAGGCTGGAACTTGCCTGAGGAGGTTGAGAAAAAGGGAAGGGAGTGGGCGTAGTGTAGACCCACAAAGTATAGAACTGTATAGAAGATCATGAGAAGGAGGGGAGCGGGAACGTATACGCGTTGCTATGTACAGTAATACAAGGAGCAAGAAAGGTAAATGAGGGTGAGGAGAAGGTAGATTTCAAAATTGTGTGGTAGTGGCCAATAGAGTAGGGTGGCGAGTAAGTGAAGCAGAGAAGAGGTTCTCGCAGCACTCAAATGCTCCTCTCAGGGCTACTTTAGCGCTACCTTTGTATAACGGCATTTCATTGCTGAGGCTGCGCTACAGTTGTCTTTTACGCCGTTAGTCTGCTAAAGCCGAACATTATTATCATTTTGCTTCCACTCTTCTCTATTAATCCGATGTTCTTTCTGGCGAATATATTGAGATTGTTCTACTATTGTACGTTGACTTTAGGACCACCTCTTGATTTTCTAACAACTTAACCTGACAAGACCTTTGAATATGAACTTCTTCATTTCATTTAGAATGGGTGAACTATAAATTGAAAGACGATTGTGAGTCTGTGAGCTATATTATCAGCGAAACGGTTGGTATAAAACAAACTGAACGCACGCTTGAAATCATCACAACATGTGAGAACTGACAGCGGTATTCGGTCAACAATCTTATCGTCTGAACACGTTCTCACCGATATAGAGTAGGCGAGCTTGTGGCGCTGCTTCCATGGCAATAAGTCGCGGACCGTTGAGAAGATGTGGGCAGCATAACGACGGGAACCGCTGCAGTATACAGCGCCGCTGAGGCGCAGCGTGTGTGTCTTCACGACCAGGTACGTTACGAGGGGCATCGCCCGAGGAAGGTCATACGATGACACCACCACCGGCTCCGGTGGAATGGCAAGAATCACGGACAAGTTCAAGGCACGCAGGTTATGAATGAAGGATATCATGTTGTCCGTGTCATTGGGCCCACCGCAATTGTCCCCCGGGTGTAGCCAGTCGATGTACACACCCTGTGCACAGGCATTGTTTACCACCACTTAGAGACAGCCCATATTTTATCGGCAGTAACGCGAATCCATGACACAAATTCTCCAAGCATAGAGACAAGACTGCGCCGAACCACTATGAGTGCGAATAAAAAGACATTTCGCCACTGTGCCAGGTTTCTTTATAAGGAGGCTGATTGTTGTGTTTGATTGAATCGTACATGTATGATGAACGCAGTTCTCCCACTATTTAGGGAAAAAAACTTCTGTGTTTTAATTCTTTGTCATTTATCCAGGAAGTTCCAAGCTCGCCTCATTTGCTCTCTCAAAGTGAAGTGAAATTTCCAATCTACAATACGAATAAACGATTGAAGTGCGCTTCCTTGCTGTCGATATTGCCAGACTCACAGCTACCAGGCTCACGCGTGATCATTAACCACCTCACCAGTAGCGAACACAAGTGCTTTGGGTGCCCTGCGACACCCTTAGATACCGCGTTGAATAATTTCCGAGCTGTACCCACTATTTATAGGGCAAACTTATTTCAGTCACAGGAGGCACTGAACCCGTAGCCCATAGTTATTTTGTGGAGCACCACCAGAACATACAACAGTGCCTTCTTTACGTGGTGCAGGTAGATCTCCCAACATAGCCTGTAACAGGCAGTAATGTGGGTGGTTGTTACACTTCCAAGAAACGAGTTGATGCTTTGGCGCTCTGTGATCACGATTGGCAGTTGTGCTATGAATCACTGCATTTAGTCAAAGCGAGATGTTGATCCACAGTGTAGATTCTCTACACATCTTAAGTATTCAATCTTTGTTGCTCGTTACAAAATTAGATATATAGAGCTACTATAGAGAAGACAGAGTCTAACATAAATGTTGCCTTGCTGCCCACACCTCAAGCGATAGTGTATCAGAAGAACAATAGTACGAAGCAAGATCAAGTGTAAGGTAGTCAGTGTGCTGATAGATGCAAGTGCACCATAACTTATTTTCATGTGATTCACAGCAGTCGTAGCTAGTTCATACCTTCTCGCTTTATAAACTACCTGTGAGTGCTTTTCGTGCCAACTCAAAATTTGGAGTGAAGCAGCTTTGTCTCAATAGTCTGTAACTTTTTCGCTATAATTGTTCTTTTTGTTGGGTAAGTGCATGGGCAGTATCAGGGCTATGTTGCATCAGGCTATACGTTGCCCTTGGTGTACCAAAGAAAACATACTTCAAGTTGTTTCTTTCTTCTTTTCGCTCTGCGCGCGTTGGAATGATATTATAAATTTTCATAAAGTTATTATTTCTTTGTTTTCTTCTTCTGTTTTTTTTGTCATTTTATGTCACCAAAAATCTGCTGGTGTCGTATTACTGTATTGTTGCTATTGCATGATCGTATTTCAGGCTAGGTGATATTAATTGTATTAGTATAAGAATCATTTTATCTTGCGTTGCCGTAGAAGCACATTCTTTACTTTGCATAAATACGCGAAAAAAGTGTCAGTATATCAATGTGCCTTTGTATATATTAAGTCTTATGGCCTCCTGTCTGTCGCCTGTGCTCTTCAAGACCAATGAGGCTTTGGCGGGCCAAATCTGTATCTGTGTGCTACTTCTTCAAAATGCTAATAAATGAATGAAATAATATTATATTAGTAATATTATAAAGCTACTGTTTTACACTATATTGGAACGCCCAGTCCAGTTGCTTCAACAAAAAAAAACAAAGATAGTACCATCTCCAGGTAAGGGGAACCCTGTGTGGATGCGAAACAGCGGGAACTAACGAAGCAGCGGGCAGTAACATATGACCGCTGCGGCTAGGACCGTACCCGTGAGCTTCGAGTCGGTAGCCAAGCACCGCGACCAACACAAAGGACACACCCCAGATGCGTCAACTTCCTTTACTGATAGAGCGTGGCGACTATTAATAATGTTTGGGAAATAATAGCATCGGATGCAAAACGTTCAGCATATTTATTTACTTTAAACAATGTAAATATTCCACCATTGTTAAGCTGAAAAACAGCGAGCCTAAAGTTTTACAAAAAAATAAAACATATCTTCTACCTTCATATACAAAGAAAGCTACTTCAAATGAAAATCATGGGTCAGTTTAGGAGCGCTAAACACGAACTATAGCGCTGGCGTTTCCTCGTGACCAGTTGTCAGTATCAGTCTCAGCTTGCCAATGGAGCAGGCTTTTTCAGTAATAGACAGAGAATGGGCGGGCGCAATAAAGGCTTTATGAGATGTTCTAAACGCACCTGAAGCGTGTTTTTTCTTCCGGTTGTGTAAAAGTCGGCGATAAGTAAGCGGGATGCATCCCTGCTCAGGAACGTTGAGAAGTTGTGGCTGTCTCTGCGTTCGCCGCCGATCGCCTCATACACGGAAATCCTTTGACCTCTGCGCCAAAAAAGCGAAGCATGTTCAGTTATCTTGAGAAGACCGCTCCTGAGTTCCTGTCACAGAACGAGCGCTAAAAATGAGCGCGCCGCCAAATTCTTGCGACAACGGGCGGGAGAAACGCCGCGAGGTCAAAAGAAAAAAAGAGAAAACAAACATCTAAGGCTCCCGGGCGCGCGCTCTCCCCGCAGAAGCATGGCTTCGCAGACGAACCTCCTCACCCCACAACGGCGGATGAGCAAGCACTCGATTTTTCCAGAACGAAAAAGGCGGGGTCATACCGAGTTGACTCACCGGCCGGAGAGGGCATTCCAACCGTCTCGCCCTCTTCCCAGCATTCGCTGCGTATCGCGCCGACGAAATGACGAGAAGCGTCTGGAATGTCGCGCGCAAGGTATTTAACCGAGCAGCCGAGATGAGAGATCAGGAGGAGACGGAAGTTAACGCCAGAGCGCGTAGGGATTCCGCCGTGTAGTCGGCGAAGTTTTTGGTCCGTAGGGACGAGGCCGGAGGTGAAGAGGATTTCCACCTGGGGGGTGACGACTCGAGCTACCGGCAAGAGTGTGTGTTTACCGCTATCGAGCGAAGACGCGGGGCAACAGCTGCGTGTGTGAAGCCGACGTGTTCCGGCGAAGAAGTTGAAGTTGGAAGAGTGGCCAATTGAAGACGGGAGGTTTCCTGGAAGAGAAACTTCGAGGGCTGCGGAACGACAACAACGCTGGACTTTGAGTGATTGATTCTCGGAAGAGTATCATCTAGACTTTGGTTCCAAGAACTTTGGACTGAATAGGTTTTCTATTCCTTTAGTCTTTGAGTGTCTTGGTTGTTCAATACATGCGACTGCATTGTAGTGCGTATTGTTGTCTGTGTCCGTTGTTCGAGTGGGGCTAATTGTACTGTGTAGTGTGTTGATTGATTGGTGACGTATTGTATGATACTATTGTGGAGTGTGCATTCTCGTGTATTGTTTTCGATCTGCCAATTTTGAGAATATAATTTGTTTGTTTATCAACTCTCGGCTCTGACTTGTTCTTTGGGCCACAGCCGGCGTCCGCTGGCGCGCCAAAAAGGACCACTTCTAAATTGTCCACGCTTTCGTGGTGCGGTTCGGGGGGCCGATACTTCGGCCCTTGGAATTAGCCCGGCGATCGCCTCCCTAATTAACGGGACCTGTGTGACAATTAATCTGGCGTCCGCGACAGGACCTTTTGGTGCACAGTGTGTCCAAAGTAGTGAGAAAGAGCCTCGAGTTTTCGATAGTGCTATCGGAACGATTTTGTGTGTTGTTCAGTGTTCTCGTTAACGAGTGCAGGGGAGTGTTCCGATAGACTGATTTGGGCAGATACTTTTTGCACGCGACAACGTTTTGTTTGCGAGTGGCGAGACACAATGGATCTCGAAAAGTTAGTCGCTCTTGGTGAGAAGATGGGGCTTTCTTGCGCCGAACTACGGAAGTGGGTAAGCCAGAAGGAGAAAGAGGCGGTGGAAAGAGAGAGGTTGGCAGCTGAGAGAGCCAAGGAAGAAAAAGCAGCTGAGTTGGAAAGAGAGAGGTTGGCAGCTGAGAGAGCCAAGGAAGAAAAAGCAGCTGAATTGGAGAGAGAAAGGCTGGCCGCTGAAAGGGCGAAGGAAGAAAGAGAGCAACAATTGAAGTTGGAGTTGGAGAGAGAGAAGTTGGCAGCCGAAAGGGCGAGAGAAGAAAGAGAAGCGAAGGAGCGACAGCTGAAGGAAGAAAGAGAGCAACAATTGAAGTTGGAGATGGAGAGAGAAAGACTGGCAGCTGAGAGGGCGAAAGAAGAAAGAGAAGCGGAGATGGCTGAAAGGGAACGGCAGCGGCAGCACGAGATGAAACTCGAGCGGCTCCGTTTGCAACAGCGAAGTGAAACTCCCGTCCAACCTAGAGTTGAAAGCAGCGAACGGGAAGATCATGGCTTCCGCTTGAACCCAAGCAAGCTGCTCGTAGCGTTTGATGAAAGGAAGGACGACCTTGACGCGTACCTTCACCGATTTGAGACGATTGCGAAGAGCCTGAATTGGCCGGAACATCAATGGGCAACTGCTTTGAGTACTTGCTTGAGTGGTGAAGCGCTCAGTGTGTACGGTAGGCTGACGCCGACCGATGCAGCCAACTATGCAAAGGTGAAAGCTGCTTTGCTGAAGCGATTTAGATTTACCGTGGAAGGATTCCGGGACAGATTTAGGACAGGAAAGCCAGCTGATGGGGAGACGGCTACGCAGTATGCCGCCCGACTTTGCCATTATTTCGACAGATGGATTGAACTTTCAGGGACAGCGCAGGAGTACGATGAGCTTAGAGAGCTGCTAATTAGAGAACAATTTCTTACTAGTTGCCACCCAGGCCTGTCACTGTACTTAAAAGAGAGGAAGGCTGACTCATTTGAAGACATGCTGGAATTGGCTGATCAATTCTTGGAAGCGCAAAGTGGCACTAATTTGGCCAAGGTCAAGAAGGATTGTCCCGATGATTCGAAGAAATTGGCTCCCGAAGAAAAGAAGCGTGCACCAGAGAACATTCCGCGATGTTTTCTGTGCAACCGAGTGGGTCATCGCGCGAAAAACTGTCGAACGATCTTTACGAGCCCTACGGTAATGAAATGTTTTAAGTGTGGTCAGACTGGGCACATAGCAGATGCATGTCGGAACGGAGTGAGTCAAACTCACCAGGTATCCTGTGTGCAAGCAGCACCGAAATCCGATAATAATGCCGTCACCGACGGATTCGTAGAATTGAAGAATGGGGAGAAAATTCCTATTGTGGGTGCTGTAATGTCAAAACAGCCAACCGGTGTTACGAAAGGAATGCCAACGCTGCCTGGAAAAGTTGCGGGCAAAAAGATTACGGTGTTAAGAGATACGGGCAGTTCCACTGTTATCGTGCGGAGAAATTTGGTACGGGAAAGTGAGTTGACAGGCAGCACGAAACCGGTTTGCCTAATTGACCGTACAGTTCGGCTGCTTCCCGAAGCAGAAATTGAGGTTGAAACCCCGTACTTCAGCGGGAAGGTTACTGCTTTATGCATGACGACCCCCCTGTATGACCTTGTCATCGGAAACATCGACGGGGCGCGAGGGCCAAGTGATCCAGAATGTTTGGGAGAAGACCCGAAGATAGAGCCCTCGCCAACACAGCGGCCGCGAGATACAGTGGAGGAACATCCCGTGACGGATCTCACTAGAGCCCAAGGTGAAGCTGCGGCGCAAGAGACAGCGAAGGAGAAGACGATCGTGTCGAATCAGTTCACGGGCCGAGCAACCGGACTTACGTCGGCACGACCTCAACCGACCGACAGTGTAAAGGAGACGGAGTTGGCCAGCCGGGAAAAATGTAGAGGCATGATCAAGCGGGTAAATAAACAGACAGGACCCGTCCAATGTAATGACGCGTTAACGGTGTCGGAAGAGACAACGATGGCTGAGACGACGCCTCAGATATCGTCGTTGGAAAGGGCTCGCCGAAAAGGAACGTGGAAACACAAGAAGAGATCGAGCGAGCACCGCAAAAAAGGGCGCAAGCGCTGCTCGAAGTACTCAGGATAAGTGCTGAGGTCAAAGAAGAATGGGTTTGGCAGTGCTGAGTGACATATGTTGTGTTAATGTTCTGGTTATCCTGTGTCACAAGTGTCGAAGTGTTGTGCTGTGATGTGATGTATAGTATTGGACCATTGTTGTAATGAGAGAACTTTGTACATTTGTATTATTGGGAATGTGTGGTGGAGTGTTGTACTCATGTGCTTGTGGTTGTGTTTTCACGTGTTGTTTAATTGAATTACAATGTACAATTGTATTAAGTGATCTATTGTGAATGTGAAGTGTCATGAGCGACTGATGGTGTTACAGTCTGTAAGAGTGTGTGGTGACTGTTCGCGCTCGTCTGTGGGGTTTTGAATATTATGAGATAATATTCTTAAAGTGGGGGGCAGTGTCACAGAACGAGCGCTAAAAATGAGCGCGCCGCCAAATTCTTGCGACAACGGGCGGGAGAAACGCCGCGAGGTCAAAAGAAAAAAAAGAGAAAACAAACATCGAAGGCTCCCGGGCGCGCGCTCTCCCCGCAGAAGCATGGCTTCGCAGACGAACCTCCTCACCCCACAACGGCGGCCGAGCAAGCACTCGATTTTTCCAGAACGAAAAAGGCGGGGTACCGAGTTGACTCACCGGCCGGAGAGGGCATTCCAACCGTCTCGCCCTCTTCCCAGCTTTCGCTGCGTATCGCGCCGACGAAATGACGAGAAGCGTCTGGAATGTCGCGCGCAAGGTATTTAACCGAGCAGCCGAGATGAGAGATCAGGAGGAGACGGAAGTTAACGCCAGAGCGCGTAGGGATTCCGCCGTGTAGTCGGCGAAGTTTTTGGTCCGTAGGGACGAGGCCGGAGGTGAAGAGGATTTCCACCTGAGGGGTGACGACTCGAGCTACCGGCAAGAGTGTGTGTTTACCGCTATCGAGCGAAGACGCGGAGCAACAGCTGCGTGTGTGAAGCCGACGTGTTCCGGCGAAGAAGTTGAAGTTGGAAGAGTGGCCAATTGAAGACGGGAGGTTTCCTGGAATAGAAACTTCGAGAGCTGCGGAACGACAACAACGCTGGACTTTGAGTGAGTGATTCTCGGAAGAGTATCATCTAGACTTTGGTTCCAAGATCTTTGGACTGAATAGGTTTTCTATCCCTTTAGTCTTTGAGTGTCTTGGTTGTTCAATGCATGCGACTGCATTGTAGTGCGTATTGTTGTCTGTGTCCGTTGTTCGAGTGGGGCTAATTGTACTGTGTAGTGTGTTGATTGATTGGTGACGTATTGTATGTAACTATTGTGGAGTGTGCATTCTCGTGTATTGTTTTCGATCTGCCAATTTTGAGAATATAATTTGTTTGTTTATCAACTCTCGGCTCTGACTTGTTCTTTGGGCCACAGCCGGCGTCCGCTGGCGCGCCAAAAAGGACCACTTCTAAATTGTCCACGCTTTCGTGGTGCGGTTCGGGGGGCCGATACTTCGGCCCTTGGAATTAGCCCGGCGATCGCCTCCCTAATTAACGGGACCTGTGTGACAGTTCCCTTAAACGCAATGTTTATTTTCCGATGGATTTTTTTTTCTTTTAGGGCAAGCCGGATGAATTCCGGTTGGCTTCATATTACCATGATATGTGCGTCATTATAAAGACTCTAATCATTTTAGCAGAAGAACATTCATGAAATAATTTATGCGCAAAGTGTGTCAAGATTAACTACAGTAAATTAGAGAGGATCATCAAAGTGCCATGCGCACATTTACAAAACAGATTCGGGAATGAAACTTCCAATGGCGTGAGTTAACTATAGCATTGTGGTGCGTTTTTTGATGTCATGAATAATTCAATACCACCAAGCGCTTCTTAAGGTAGATGGCCCCGCTGCGGTGGTCTAGTGGCTATAGTACTCGGCTGCTGACCCGCAGGTCGCGAGATCGAATCTCGGCTGCAACGGCTGCATTTTCAATGAAGGCGGAAATGTTGTAGGCCCATGTGCTCAGATTTGGGTGCATATTAAAGAACCCCAGGTGGTCGAAATTTCCGGAGCCCTCCACTACGGCATCTCTCATAATCATATGGTGGTTTTGGCATGTTAAACCCCACAAATCAATTATTCTTCAAACAGAAACGAAGTCCTTTAAAACGAAGCAACATTTATTTAGATGGTATATTGTACTGCGCTATCAGAAGGAAATGCGTACAGACAAGTTTTATTTGTGCAATGCCGTGTCGACAGAAGGTCTGATTCCAGCTTGAAACATAACAACGTTTATTAATGTGGTAGCAGCAGCGCTGGAAGCATGCCAACGCTTCGTTCGAATGGTTGGTGAAATGAAGAAGGAACCATGCTTGGCAGTTTGTATTTTTAGCAAGCAATGATGAAGTAACGTTTCAGTGAAAGTGCGGTGGCGCTGTTCTTTTTTGGAAGTGTGTTGCAACAAGTGGTCGTATTGCGCCAGGCTGGTCAGAGACGAGGCGGAAGCTGCGCAGGTGTGTGCGCAGTGGCCACCACTTAACCCCTCTGCGAAGTGCAGAGCCTTCAGGGTCTGTAAAAACCTGAGAGGCATAGCAGACGTCCAGACCATGTCGTGAAAGGAGTGAGCTGCGACGTCCGGAGCATGTCGTGAAAGCAGTGAGCTGTGACTTCAGTGGTTGTGGAAGGATGCCTGTGGAAGGAGTGGCGCTGTTCTGTTTGTTCGCAGCAATGTATGTGGGTTTGAGTCGGTCGATCGAGACGCAGACGTCATTCCCATTCAGGCGAAAAGTAATGTTCTTGTCGTCGCGATGAACGACTAGATAGGGTACTCTGTAGGGTGGCTGGAAAGGCCCGCGGATGGTGTCATCGCAATGGAAAGCATGCGTGTTCGGGGCTTGCTCCTAGTACACAAATGGTGTAGGTAGGTGGTAGGTTATGGGTGTAAGTAGGCGAAGATGCGTCGGAGCCAGACGAAGAAGTCGGTGGGGTCGGACGTCGTAGTGTTGGATGGCAAGTTTGCGAGAACTTTATGTGGGAGATGGAGTGGTTCCACGTAGATGATCTCTGTTGGTGTAGCAAGGATGTTTGTCATGAAGGTGGCGCAAAAATCGAGGATGACAGCTGGGATGACCGCGAGTCAGGTTGATTTCGGGTGGCACTAATGACTGCTTTGAACTGTCAGTGAAAACGTTCGATAATTCTATGGGCGCGGTTCTCAAGAGTTCAAAAGCGATAATCAGTCCGAGGAGCCTGAAGAGAAGCGACTTCAGCTGTCGTGTTTGGTCACTGGTGACATGGCGGGGGCAGCGAAATGAGCAATCTAGCCAGAAAAGGTTGAGGCGACGTCTTTCACGGTGATTTCCTCGAGGAAACATGCGGCGGGCAATCGAGTGTACCATTCCATAGGGTGAGGCTGCAGTGGTAGGATCCTGCTGGGGGAAATGGTCCTGTGATGTCAAAGTGGACCTGCTCAAAGTGACCTGAGAGTTGAGGCAATGTGTCGAGTGGGGAAGTGACGTGCCTGGTGATTCTAGTGCATTGGCAGTGAATGCAGGAACATGCCTACGTGTGAACATCCCACTGCATGGAGGGCCGGAATGAGCATTCACCCACGAGGCGTGTAAAGGCACGTGTGCCAGCATGGCTAAGGTAGTGAAGCTGGTTGAAAAGACCACGCCGGTGGGAAAGGGAACATCAAGCCTGCTTCGTCCTGCCGACATGTCACAGCACATTGTTGTTCCCGACCCTAGAATGGGGACTTCTGGCGATAGTGAGGAAGAGCCCTTGAAAAGTTCCTGCAGTTCAGCTTTCAAGGCCTGACCCTCGGCGAGGACGTCCGCTGTTATCTGAACCGAGCTGATTGTGGCGACACGTGACATCGCTTCGGTGACCACGATCTTTCCTGCTGACATGTTGGATGTCTGTGGTGGACTGTGAATTGAACGAGATTTGGTTTTGCTGAACAGGCGGTAGTTTGTCGCGACGTTCAGAGAAGGCGTAAGTAAGGGGCTTGTGGTCGATATAGGTGTTGCAGTTTTATGCTTCGAGAATATGGCGAAAGTGTTCAACTGCTTTGTATATCGCTACAATTTCTCTGTAGTAGGCAGGTAAATTTGTCGAGATACTTGTCGAAATATAGTCAATGGAAATGGTGGCTGAAGCGACCATTTTGGCATTAACAAGTTTTCCTAAGGCCTAGCAATTCCAGGTGTTGTCCACGTTTCACATGAGTGCGGCGTCTATGGCCGCGCAAAACTTCGTCAATGAAGCGCTGGAAGGTTTGTCCAGCGTGCCGCAGGCTGAAGCTCATAAATGGATACTCGAACAATCTAAACGGTATATGGGCCGTCTTCAGGACGTCGTCAGGATTCACGGGTATCTGTGTGTTGGCCTTCACCAAGTATAGCGCAGAGAGCACATGGCAGGAATGAATGCGATGGACAATTTTCTGCATGTGGTGAGCGGGCTGCCTGTCCGGGATGGTGTGCGGAATGAGGGTGCGGTTGTCCCGCAGGGCCACCAGCCTTCAGCCTTCTTCCGAACGAGGTGGAGTGGCGAAGCCCAATGACTGTCAGAGCGGAGGATGATTTGTTCGAACGCTGCTTTGGCTATGTGCATGCGGTCCAAAGCAAGGCAACTGACATTGCAGAAAACTGGTGGGTCTGAAGTGGACAGAATGTAGGGTCGCAGTGGTGTGCTGCACTTTGTGTGGTAGCCCACTGGGGCGCGTCTAGTCAGAAAATTCAGCGATGATGGCATGATATGGTGAGTAATTGTAAAAAATGAGTGCCTTGACGCTTGGTTATTGGGGGTTCGTTCGCTGGCCTGGTGTAGAATGTCCCATTGCCACGTCGATGAGCCGGTCGTCGTAGCAGTTCAAAAGCAGGTTGTAGCGAGCCAGAAACTCTGAGATGATGACTCGGTGACTTGAGTGATGACGAAAATTTCAGTGAAGGTCGCGGCGTAAGTTCTCGAGCTGGAGTAGCAAGCACCGCGAGCCCCACAATTAGATTCCTGACCAGTTCGCCGAGGTGAGCTTGAAACATGTCGGCGAGCGAGAACCCGGTGGGGTGATCATGGGTATCAGCAAATGTCGGAACCGCTGTCGAACAGGTAACGCTGCATCGTGATTTGGTCAGTGAAACAGATGAGACGGCCTCCAGGTTAGCACCTCGTGGCCGTTTCTACAAGCTTTCCTCGTGACTAGCGCAGCAAGCAGGGTGGTTGACAATGTCAGGCTCTGTTCCCAAAATGCCAATGGTAGAAACAACTACCCGCTCCACAGGTTGCTGCGAAGAGGTTGTTTGTTATAACTGGTTTGTGGGTGGTGCCTTGGGCGCATCACAAGGTGTTGGTATAAGGTGTCCTTTAATGAATCTGAGCTGCCAATAAATTTCGCTGATGTGAGGCACACGCTCTGTGGTTTTTGGTGCAGTGGTGACAGCTTGGACGGATTGTGACGGCTGTAGCAAAGATAGCTCTATGACGCAATCAGTGATCTCGGCAAACGGATCGAGAAGTAGTGGTACGTGTGCTAGCAGAATGGCCTGAACGTGTGATGGAAGTCGTTGCAACCTAAGTGCTCGCAGGAACGAATCTTGGACTTTCGTGCTGCTGCCAGGAGCACACATATAGCGAAAAAACTGCGGAAACCTGAGCTTGGCGAGTCCTACTAACTGAAGTTGTCGCACTTTCTCGTCGTCCGAGTGTGACGGGTGGCGTATAAGTTCCCTCTTGAAGTAATAGTAAGGGTTGGTTGTTAGTGGGTTGCGGAGGACGGTCCGCACAACGTTGGCGTAGCGGGAATCGATGTGGGCAACTTCATTGTCGTATCGTGTTTGTACTAGTGTTATCCGTGCTGTGAGAATCGGCACCTCGACTTGGGCAAACCATATCTCGGGCGAGTCCACCCAGAATAGCAGAAAGTTCATACACGCCCTCAAGTTGTCATTTGAAGAGGTTGTGACTTCTTCAGCGGATTCGGCAGGCACGGCCAAAGTTGAGGAGCTGTCGCCAGGGTGTTTCTGCGCGGTATATCGGCGTTGATGCGGCCGTGCCTGAAGCTACTGTCGTTGTTCCCGAATGAGCTCATCCTCGGTGCGCAGCTGCCTTAGTAGTTGTTGAAGCCGTTGTTGTAGGGCGTCTTGCTCGTCCACGACATAGCGTTGTGTTTGGAATCTGAGTCACCAGATGTGGTATGCCGTATTGACAGAAGGGCAGATCGCAATAAAAACAACATAACGACGTTTATAAACGTGGTAGCGTAAGCAGTGCAAGCATGCTGACGCTCTCTTCGAATGGTTAGAGAAACGAAGAAGGAACTGAACTCGGCAGCTAGGGGATTATAGCCAACATCGGTTACGTAAGGCTCCGGTGAAACTGTTGTGGTGCTGCCCCTTATTGGAGGCATGTTTTAGAAACTGTTTTTGTCACGCTGGGCTAACAAGTTACGAGACGGAGGCTGCACACGTTGTGCGCAGTGGTCGCTATAGATTTATAGCTTAAGTTGCAAGCTTAAAGGGCAATACAAAAAGGCTGTTATATTTAGCAGTCTTGTACAGAAAAACTAGAGCCTACGAAAACTATCTTGCACAAGCGATAAATATTACTTAATCGAAAACCAGAACTAAAGCAGAATGAATAAACAAGTACTGCACACTAACAATACACGAGAAAATGTTTTAATAAATACGTAAATGGAAAAGAAGATACCCGAGCAGCACTTTAGTGGGCGAGGATTACGCAACACGTCTGTACGCGAGGCTACTAGTGTGGCACGTTTCTGCACAACTCTGATGGCTTCCTCAAAAGTTTGCTCTGTGCAAACAAGTCCATAAAGGCGCAAGACGGCGTTCACCTAATCTGAATTGAGTGCTGTGGAGTTGCCGTTGGGCTCTTTCAAACAAATATCTTGGGTGTGTTTGCTAAAGATAGCATTTGGATAGACGGAAGAACATGGTGGCATAGAAAAAACACTTGATCAAAAATGAAATTGAAAATACTCGAAATTCACGTAAACAGACATGCAGGCACAAAACTGTTATTCAAGAAAACCTAAATTAATCATGAGGCATGTTAGGGTCTTCTCTATACCTAGCCACAATATAGGCATTATGACGTTTTGGTATATCTCGGTTATAGAGTTTCCTAAAATTAACTAAAAGAGACTCCGGCGCTGTGGTCACTTAGAGAACATAGATTATATGAGTAGTACGTGGATTTGCCTAGTCTTCCTGCTCAGGGCCCTAATTGCACTTGTGGCTTTTGTTTAATATTGTGCTTGGTTTTGATTTGAAAGAAGAGACGGTTATAAGTTCATAGGCTGATTTGAAATGGTGACACTAAAAGGCTGATTGATAGATTTATATGTGAGGTTCGACGTCCGAAAACCACCATATAATTACGCGAGACACGGTTTTGGAGGGTTCCGGAAATTTCGACTACCTGGCGTACCTTAACTTGCAATCCAATCTGAGGACATGGGCCTGCAGCATTTTCGTCTCCATCGAAGCTTCAGCTGCAGCCGTCAGAATGAGATTCCGGGGCCTGCGGGTCAGCAGCCGAGACACTAAGAAGTTAAGGTAGTGAACTGCCACCACTTAACCTTTGCTAATTTTCGTTATGTGACAAAGCAGCTCCAGGACAAGCGAAACCAAACTGAGCCTAAATTACGAGAAAGTACACAAATTCATGTGCTACTCATTATACCCATGTTTATTGAAGCACCATGTGTTGAAACACTCATATACATTTGGGCAAGAGTTCCTTCCACTGTATATATAGAAAACTCTTTGATATTAATAACGACAAATTCTTACAATTTACCGCATCGACCCCGTGCCTTTACCATGTCGACGGTTACGCTACTTCAGCATCGACATCGTCTGCAAGGTTCTAAGGTCGCCATCTATGGCTTCTATCCAACGAGCCACATGTGCTCATCTCTGTTGTCCCAGTCATTTTCGTCGTCTTCAGCCTAGCCAGGTTAGGGTGAGTAATGTTCAAGTCAGTTTGAGTCCGAGCGAATCCGCCAGAAGATTAATTCCGTCAGTGTGAGTCCGAGTAAATGCGGCCCAGGGAATTTTTCGTGAGTAACTCAAAACGGGGTACATTCATGGTTGTGGTGTGAGCCGCTATTCGAAAAGCTTTTGGCCCACGAGTACTGGTGTAAAGAGGCGTGGTTAGTCAACGATTGACTCTCCCAGGTCGACGGCCACTCAATGGGCTTCTCACGCCCACACCCTCCAAGCGAAGGTGCTTACTACTTCCGTGGCGGTATTCGACGATAACGTTCGCGATCTTCGCAATTAGAATCTGTACAGCACAGTGCCACAGCACAGCTCGGATCGCACAAAACAGTCTTTCTCTAAACCATTCCATACGTGAACATGGCGCGTACGCCCACCATCATAGCCTCCGGCACCATTGTAGCCTCCGGCACTATCGTGGCCTCCCACACTTTCGTCCCTTACCGCAGTTCGGCACGTGCCTCATAAGATTTTACTCGTGACATTGGTCCGGTTAAAAGAAGTTTTCTAAAAAAACTGCCTATCTGCCCCACAGCGATTCAGCCGTCCGTTATCTTATGACAACACCAGTGATCACTCGTGCCGGGGCTAGGTGTATCACCGTTCGTCGTTAGACACTTTCACTTGTCCCACAATAACAATAAAATATCACAGACGCACACTCACTGTTCTCCAAACAACGTGTTCATTGCCCGTAAATGTACAATTAACAATGTTCATCGCTTGCAACCTTTAATCAACCTTCTGTATACTATGTAAACTACGTAACTTCTGTAAACTATGTCAGAACCATCACCTCAATTACACTTCTGGAATAACACAGCGTCAAGTTGTGAACACCACTTCAATGGTAACTTTCACTTCGCCATGGTATGAACATCGCTTCAATTGCAACTTTTGGTCTGTAAGGCTTCGCTGCGTTATGAAAATTTCTCCTGTGTCCTTGCCTTACTTCTTGGAATTTCCCTTGTGTGCTCTCCTGCCTCATGGATACTGCTGGCCCTTTTCTCTCAATTCTGTAATTATTCATTTTCCATGAACTCACCAGCCAGGCTTGCCGTATTCTACACCATGTCCACCTTTCTCTCTTTTAAAATACAGCCAGCTTACTGCTACAACGGTTGAGAAACTGCTCGCCAGCTATGCAATCGCGCCCCTCTTGGTATATTCGTTCTGTGTCTCACAGCTCCATCCAGCGATCGAACTAGAAAAGTGGCAGAGAAGATGCTTGCCGGTCTTAGGGCTTTGGGCCAACAAGTTTGAAACGTTCACTGAAGTTCTTGTGCCATCTGTCGCAATCTCATCAAGAAAGTTTTCTTTACGAGGTTGTAAGAGATTGTTTCTTCTACTGACATGCGGCCAAACACACTTATCACCTCTAACACAAGACAAACACAAAAGAAAATTGTGCTTTTGTATGTCTCCCAGCCTTACCTTACAGCGATCATCTGAAAACGATCAATATATGCAAGCAGACTGTGCTTTCGTTCGCCTACGAATGCCATCAGCCTACGAGGGTAGACGAGTTCTCGCATAGCAGAAGGCGAGATGGGGGACGCCGTCGTAATAGCACGAACGTCAGTGGTGTCATCCGGCGTTGACACACTTATCTGCGCTAACCATAGCTATAACTCTAAAATTTACTTTTCATGCCTCTTCGCACAAGCCTTCATCTTCAGTCACGGCCGTTAACTCATGTTCTATCTTTGCAAAACCTGATACCACGTCACTTGGGCAAAAAGAAGGAAATATCCTTGCACAGGCTAGCCAATTTGTCTCACGGTTCTCTTGCTAGTGCTTGCCAAGTATTGCATTAGGATAGACGGGAGACCGTGGTTGCAAGGCAAAAACCTAATCAAATACGGAATGGATAGAGAAAAATTTAAAGATATCATAAACCTATCATGCACCGAAAACCTAATTGATTGATGATTGATTTGTGGGGTTTAACGTCCCAGCACCCAAAACCTAGTCTATGAGACAGAACCAATGTAACCATAGACTACGTTTGGGTCGCCTCTAGCCCTAATTAATATGTAGCCTGTTTTGCGTCTTGGTCTATCTCATTAACCAAACGTTGTTACATTTCATCAAGCTAGCTCCGCGCTTTTGCCGAGCTTACAGTTTATCACGTAAATCGTCGACGTCCTCCGCGATTTTCTAATGTCATCGGTGGTCGCATTGGTCCAGCAAGCCAGTTCTCCTCAGCCCTGGTTTACGAATTGACTTTATCTTCTTCGGCCAGGCCACGTTAGGCTTAAGTCATGCCGGGACACTCTGATGGCTGGGGCGTGGGTCACTACCGTCGTGGCGCGTAGTAGTAGGCTGTAGGCCCATCGCAAACTGCTGTGAAGAGGTGCCGCAAGTCCGCACATACTCATTCGGGTCTCCCGTAGTCGATGAGTACTCCCTAGACCCATGACAGCGACAACCCCCAGAACCGGTGGCTACTTCTTTTGTCGCCGTAGCGACGCTAACTCGTCTTATCTTCAGAGTTTGGAGCTGAACAGAAGAGTGCCACCTCATACTCCGGTGATTTGTATCTCGGTCAAAAATTTACACCATATTCCGTGGCTTTTCTGCACCGACCGAACCTGTACATGAATTAGGCTCGTATATTCACCATCGACGAGTTCACAAGTGTATATTCACCATCGACGTTTGACAAGTGGGTCGCGGCATTTTACCCAGGACACTGTTTGCACAATAAATGGCCCAGTAAGAACATATATTGCTGCACTTTCCTTTCGTGTACAGGAGAAGGTTGTAACGAACAAGATATTATATTCGTGTCCGCGTCGTTCTTAGTGAGTGAAAGATTATCTTTGCATGACCGAAAATTGAAAGAAATTGCACGTAGAATACTTATTTGAAAATTCCGAGTCTGACAGGGGATCAAACCCGGGACGTTTGCGTCGCCAGCGGCGTTCCACACATTCACGCTACTGCTTGTGAATAATGTGAACCTCTGCTTCGAAATGCAGTAAGTGCAAGTACTTCAATGTTTTACAAACACACGCGTCCAGCATATATGCTTCACAGTAAAACATGAAATATTACCCCAACAATGCGTGGTGCACGAGTACATTGCCATTGTCTATCAAAACATGGGAATATTATGACTTAATAGTTTAGCGCCAGTAACCCACTACAAAAGCCATACAAGCTACTCCACCTTAAAGGCCACGTAGGGGGTATATAGCAAGCTCGAAAAAATTTCATAGACTGTATTTGATGTACGTACTAGAAACACATTATCACCATCGCTTTGAACGTATAAGACGTAGCTTAAGAATTTCCCATTTTTAATAATAGAACAATGCAGGAGCTTGCTAAATTCACAGTAGGCTAGAGAAATAACTAATAGCGCAAAAGCGTGATTCTGAAGAAAGTAAAAGCCTTCAGGAGATGCTAACCAGGCTCCCTAACGTATTCTAGTTTAACGCTAGCAGTTGTTTTCTGTTCGAAGAAGAGCATTACAGCACCTGAATCCTTTGAATCGCTTCTTCAGGAGCTGAGGAAATAAGTATTTTGACGTGGCGCGAAGCCTAGAGAACAGGAGGCGAGCTTAAAACTCTTGCCGCTCGCCCCGCGTAGCCTTCGCAAGCCAAAGGTCTTCCCTGCGCTCTCCGGCATCCGAGAAATCTGTCACGTGCGAATGACGTTCTCGATAAGCCCAGCCGCCGAGCATGCGTGTGAAGCTATTTTGATGAACAGTTTTATTTCAAGGCTTACTGCCTTTTTCTGCGGGACATACGTCTCTGCATAGGTAAAAAACTTAGAGTGGACACTCCACAAAATTCGGCCTAAGGAAGTACGTCACGACTACGTAACGAACTACTGCTCTCCTCAAACGCCAGAAGACGCAAGTGCGAAAAACAAAAAAAGTTGTCGTAAATACACTGGAAACCTTTTCATGAAATAATAAGTATGCGCCCATATTTAGCCTCTTCTTATACATAAAATAGTTTATTACACAATTTATGGTGGTATTTTTGTTAAGCCGCACTGCCATAAATAGCATCTACGTGCCGACTAGTGCGGAGGTGAAAACAGTGCTCCAGCCCCTGTAAATGTTTTGATCCGAAACGCGCCCCTTCTTCAGCGAGATATTCTATCATTGAATGCAGTTCTTCCAGAGTACCATGCCGATATGAAGTTTCTGCTCGTTAGTGGTATTTTTGTCATTTCTCTGGACTTTTCACTGCGGTGAGGAGGCATTGTTGTTTGGCGCGTCGAGACCCAGCTCTCGAACGCCACCGTGCGCTCGCTACTTACAAGTATGTCTATGCAAGTGATGGCCGACGGAAAGGACATCGCCCTCGAAGAGCACCTAGAATCCGGATAAATCACGTCTTTTTCGAAGTGAAAGTCGCGAAGCCAGCTCAGAGTCTTTGTCACAGCATGTTTGACACAACGCAGAAGCACACGCGGCTGGTCCCGCACCCCAGCCACCAGAGTCGCCAAGAAACTTCTCGCCGCGGCCTCTAGGCTCTCCGAACTACAGAGAGAGCATTTTCGAATCATAGTTCGCCCCAAGGGTGGGATGGGCGTCAGGAAGATCAGCCAGATGAAGGGGGCTCAGACTCTCGTCATGGCTGCTCACCTCGCTCCAGCCGAGACAGAAGAGGGCAGGGTTTGCGCCTATGTGGTTCATAACATCTTGGTCGTTAGTACGCCGACGAGGCCCCGCTGCAGTGGTTTAGTGGCTAAGGTACTCGGCTGCTGATCCGCAGGTCGTGCGATTGAATCCCGGCTGTCGCGGCTGAATTTCCGATGGAGGTGGAAATGTAGGCCCATGTGCTAAGATTTGGGTGTACGGTAAAAACCTCCAACAGGTAAAAAGTTCTGGAATTCTCCACTACGGCATGTCTCATAACCATATGGGGGTTTTGGGACGTTAAACTCCACATATCATCATTGTCAGTACGCCGACAGGAAAGAATGCCTTGCTTACGCGGGAGTAGAAGCTCTACCTGTAGTGTCCACCCATTATGAAGTCAACTCGTACCTCGCGGCGTCGCATAGCACATGCCAAGGGGTAGTGCAGAGCGTAGACCTCGACATTGACAAAAACCAGCTGCTCAAAATGATCGTCCAGCCAAAGAACCCGAAAGCCCTCAAAGTGAAATGCATCAAGGAGACTACTATAATCATTGTTTTGCTTGATGGATTCAAAGTGCTGAATAGTGTGCGGCGTCGGCATGCTTCGGTGCTTGTTCTACAGCCGCCAGACGGACAATTCCTATGTTTGTGGCAGGCTGGGTCACCGTGCCGACGTGTGCCTGGCCCCGAAAAACACAATTAGCAGGGAATTCGGCACCCATCGCCTGCAAAAGACCACGAGTGCTCACCCAAGTGTGCCCTCTGCGAGGGGCTTCATCTCGCAGCGAACAAGGATTGCAAACAAGGCTTCCAAGTCCTAGAAGGGAGAACTTAGTGCCTCTGCAATCTATCTTGAAATGAAGCGACGGCTCCACTCTTCTGCTTTATATTGTTTTCTTTTTAAACAGAGATTACCAACAAGGACACACACCATCACCAGGAGAATACGTCACTACTAACTCCCTTTAAACAAGCACGCCAAAGATGACAAGGAGCCTTTGACAAAGTTGGTCGTCCTATCGAAACGTCGGCTCGCTTGTCTGAACGACTTGCGCTGATCACCCTGACTATCGTATAGGTCATGTCAAAAAATTTCACCATGTCGCGTGCTACTGTGGGCTACGTCAGAGCACACTCGTCTACGTAGAGGAGTGGCGTCAATGCACTACCATCTGCGTAGGGCACTTCCTACGTCTTCGTAATGGATTCATGCTCAAGAGGCATGCCTGCGAGGGCAGGTGGCGTATTTTGAAATACGCCACTTGCCGGAGTGTAGCGTAGCAAATTTTGGTGGACATGATCGTGAACGCCCTTTTATGCATTGCGGTCGTCAGCTCAAAATTGTCAAATCTCATTGGAGCCCCGCACAGGGACATTGAAGAGGTTTTAAAATCGCACAATTTTCGCGAATTCGGCATCCACGACTTCCTACAACATGCCTACAGAGGCGATTTTCGCGAGGTTTGTTCAAACAACGGTGTTAGAAGCGAGCAAACTTTGACCAAGAAAACGCCCCCCCCCCTCGTCCTGGCACGTGCGTGTGTAGGGTCGGAGCACTGGAGAGATAGACACGTGGGGAGATGACGCCATTGTCAGGGTTGAGCCACCGTCAGGGCGGCCAGTTTATCCCCGGGCCGCTTGCATCTCGTAGACAGCTCAGCTTGTTTACTTCTCGGTTGTGCTTTGTTTCTGCTGCAATCTGCAGCCTGGCGAAACATAGCTTCTGCCAATTCGCAGCGATTTCTTGCCATCGCGCCATTCCTATTATTTTGAATAGAGGTGTTTTCCATCCGACATTCACTAGCTGTCTATGGGCAAGGTTGAAGTGGACTCACGATGCCGAGTTACTGCACAGCATATGGCTGCCGCAACACTTACAGTCAATATGAAGTCGCTTTTCTCAAGCTTCTTCGGGATCAGAAAATTTCTAGAAATTGGGCCTCTGCAGACAAGAAAAAAATGCTTCAAACCTACAACATGAAGCACGCTGTGGTGGTAGTGAATCTTCCGAATTTTGAGGCAGCATCAGTATTCCTCCTCTTTCTCCATTTGGACGATGTGCATGAGCAAGTATGGCGAAAACACGTGTACAAGGATATCAGTAGGCGTAATCGCAATCACCAATTTCACTCGTCAGTTGCATGCTTTTAGCGCAGGTAACATACCATTAGACTTTCAACACATCATCACTGTAGTAATGGGCGGAATTTAAAAAAAAAGCGACAATATTCTAAAAATCAGAAAGGCATAACATGAGCTAAACTACTCTGGCACGACTTTCAGCGTAGTTCAGAGCGCATATCACCACTGCTGCAAGAACGGCACTTGCTGTCTCTTCGTTTTTTCCTCTCGCGGTAGCGTACTGATTCATAACGTGCACCTTGCTCGCTGCGAACTACAGTAATGACTGCATATACAACGCTGCACTTTGAGCTGTGAGATGCACGAACAGCTGCTGTTTCTGCGCGCTGCCCGCGCCTAGCGCTAACCGTGCCAATACGCGGCTTAAAGTGAGCGCCGATGCTGCTGTTTCTTATCCAACTTATTATTCACTGATAAGCGCATCATTTGTAACACTTTACTACAGTATATTTAAGCACTGGCATGCATCTTATGCATGCCAGTATATGCTTCCGGCATGAGTGAAGTTCACTGGTTGGGAGTCGCTTTTCTGTGGCGCTTCAGTCGTCGCCTTTACCCGTGTTCGCACTAGAGGCGCCCCGCGCCGCCGCATATGCCATCTACCACGGGGCGAACGTGGGATGGATGCGCTGTCACGCGGTTGTTGTCATGGCTCACAAACGCCTCTACGCTGTCTATTGGTCTACACTTCGATGATTCTCGTACACAGGAAGCAAGAAAATGCAGTACTGCTTACTTTGGTGGCAAGTATCTGTCTTGTAATGCATAGCAGAAAAAAACTGCCGACGCCAGTGGTGTTGGTGGTTTCACCTTGCTTTGCAAGACCGCGACAAGCTCGGTCACGCCAATAACAAGCTCGGTTGGAGCAGAATGTAGACACGGAGAAGTAGACACAGAGCGAATTGAATTCCCGTTGGTTAAAACATTCAGCTACATGTCTGGGACATGACTAGTGAATACGGCTTGGGTGCCATTTTCAAAATTTCGTAACTAGCAGTTCTATTTGTCTGTGGCGACCGATTCGGCGGCAGACGAAGCGAAAATTGGTCCGAGAGGGATCAGTGCGGAAAGGGCCGTTTCGGCGAGTCTGGCCGCCACCGAATGGGATTCGGCGAAATTTCGCTGTCCGGAATGAACAGTGTGAACGTGTGTTTCAAGAGGCGACCAGCTCGAAAATGTACGGATGTAGACAGCGAACTTGGTCCGACTTTCAAATTTTGCCATACTTATAGCAACTACCCGATTCCAACAAATAAACACGGCATTGACTGCTGGCAAGCACAGTCAGCTGCCCTCACCTTCTTGACATTGTCGTCATGGAGCTTCGACCAACCACAGCAGCGGCGAGACTCACGATAGTGGCGGTGACGCTGTTGCTTGTTTTCGGCCAAAATAAGTTATTTGCGTTGTTTATGCAAATTTTTTTAACTTGAATTTCAAGCTCACCGTATGAAACTACGTATCATGACACCATAATCTCGTTTTTAAGCGTGTCAGTGCCCCTTTGAATGTCTCATAAGTAAAAAAGTCACAGCTTTGCCGTGAAGGCGAAGCAATGAACGTGATATCACCAAATGGTAAGGTCACGCGCTGAGTGACCAGCAGATCAAAACGTGCCGCGCATTTTTCATGCACAAATGACGCGCGCAGCGTACTCCCAGGTACCCAGATTAACGCGAAAGTGTCTAAGTTGTTACTTCGCTGTGCCTGAAAAGCGCGTCTTTTTCGCAAACGGGGGCTGTGCAACAATTTCAGTGACTTTTGGGCGCCTCATAACTACACCAGAACCGTTCCAGTCAAGGCCAACGTCAGCCAAGACGTATGATCCTCTCCACCTGAAGGTAAGGGCGCTCGAGAGATCGTCCACTTTCCTCCTCTGCACGGGCCAAAATATGCGTGAGAGATGAGAGCCACCGCACGCTCTTCACGCCATCTTGCTGATAATGCTAAAAAACGATAATCCCCCCCCCCCGAGATGCCCACCAACAGCGGTAACAGCTAGATATAAATAGCTTGCCGGTTCAATGTTGATGGAGGTTCCCGTCGCTGGGTCAGTGGTTAACGCCTCGCATTCACAACACGGAGGTCGCACGTTCGATTCCGTGCGTCGGAGTGTATTTTTTCTGGATTTTTCTTTGTTGCGTTTTCATATATATGTAGATAGGTATACATATATGGTGCATGACATTGACGCTGGTGGTAAATTCCTGCCGAGAGTGTCTATACATTTGCTATCACAATAAAAAGGCATGGTATATACCTTCATAATAGGAGTCGGGCGATCACGAAAGTGTAACGTATTTTTACAGACGTAGTTAGGAAGCTTCCAGAGCACTGTTTGGCTGGTATAGCGCCATCTAACGTGAATTCATCCACGTTAACGCTTGGTGGTTCTTCTCTAGTGTGGTGACTAACGCCCATAATGCATTATTAAAGGGGTGGTGCAACATTCTTAGAAATTTTACACTACGTGAGTCTCCAGTTTGCTGGCAGTCCATCCAATACTACACCTCGACTCGTTCGATCGTCTGTGCTCACCGAATACCTAAAAAAGCGCAGCTTTAGTTCGCCAGCTCATGTTTTCTGCTCATGTTCCCGTCAAATGTGCGGCTGACGTCACTTGAAGACAGGCAGTCTAGTCTCTGTCCTCAACAAAACTTGCGAGGTAGCAATGTTTTTGAGCTTTTGTTGAGGTTGGTTCGTAGCATCATACTGTTTGGCGCCTCCACCACCACCTGACCTTCCCGAACTACCATGTTGTCTTCTGAAACAAAGTCGGCTTTTTGGCTTTGAGACGTACGCCGACGCATTTATGCGAGTGCGACATCAACCATCGTCAGAGCAAGGCAGTGGCAGTGGTGTTGCCAGTGGTAATGACAGCGAAGTGGTCTGCGCCCTGGAAGCACTTGTATTCAGACCGCGTGGCAAATCCACCACTTGCAGAAGCCTCAACCATGAGTCTCCACTTTGTATGTACCTAATATTGGGGGGCATATGGTTATTAGCTCGAATCACTGCTCTTCACTGTGGCTCACTGGGCAGCTTGTGCGAGCGATTGTTGTCCGCAGTATGATAAGTTTTGCGTGCGGCACTTCCAGACAGCGCCCACTGTTAGCGTAGCGAGGCCTAGGCGCTGGACACAAGGTGCGATTCTGCTTCCGATCTGGAGCGCGACGCCACACGCAACGTACGACGGATTCACGACACATGGATGAACAAGCTATCAGCGCTCAGGCTCCCTTCATCCAGTGCACCTCAGCTTGCACACTCGGAAGACACCATGTCCTCTTTATCTTCGCGAGCGACAAACATTGCCACTGCCCATGCACATTCATTCTACACCTCGAGCGTAGACCTAGCAAAATAGACGTTCTCGGTAGCACCGATCACTTCCCAACATGAACTCGTTGTTGAACACTTCTTTTTTGCAACACTATAAGAACTTGTACACTTATGTGATGCTCTACCCGTGCGACTGGCTTTCTTGATGGCCTCAATGTAAAGAGCAAAGGTGGCAACGAAGCTGGCTGGTTCGCCGAGATGGGCGGTGCCACTGTTTTTTTTACTTGCTAAATGGCCTTCCATCGTGACTTGATGTCTCGTTGGTGGTTCGGAAGCGGGCGCTGTATTGCAGATGTAGCGCACTTCAAGCATCACATTTTAAGTCATAAGCTATTGCACGTGAGAAGCAGCTCATCCAATGCTTTTCATGCCGCTTGCGACACTGATATCCCAAATACCATAGCAATCGGTGCTGTCGGAGCAGTGAAGAACAAACCGCTGACGGGGATCCACCATAGACACCCCTTCTCACGCTCCAGCGCGGCCATTGGCTGCGGCCGCCAGACCGGTGCGGTTCATCGTAACTGCAGAGCATGCAACTCAAAGCGCAAAAACTGCTCTGTTACTCTTTTTCTGTTTTAGCTTTCTATAAAATATTACAATAAAGCAAAGTAAATCTGGCGCTGTGTTTGTAGGTTCTCATACTCTAACGTTTCACAGACGTCACGTATTAGTGCCTCTAGCGGCCGATGGTCGCGCATGATTGCTAGCAAGCCCCAAAGAACTGCGATTCTAAACAGACTACTTAATTAGTGAACGAAAAATGTACCGCAATATTTTGGAACCAGTATGTGTAATCAGGAACAATTGCAACTGGGAAGCATTTATTTTGTTTCACAAATCATTAAGCAGTCTCTGGGGTCATAGATACTTGTGGTAGCTGCACAGTAACACTGGACCCCGACAAAGAGCTGTGACAGCAAGAAGAGCGTCGCCAATTGGACACCTAACTTTGACCAAAGTCAGCTATTCACGGCATGTCAGTTATTTACCACCAGAGCCCAACCAGTGCGAAGCGTGATACGCGTCGTGTGTTCCCCTTTGGCAGGCTGCGATTTTTCGTGGGGTCAGCATAGTTTGGGGCGGCGTAGTTACGCCACTGCAAACCAGAGCTTAGTTTTTGCGTATTGATGGATTATATGAGCGAAGAAGACGAGGCTGGCCATGGAGGAAAGCTCGCCAACTGACAGGGTATTGATGCGGCGACAAAACCGCACATTCTGTATTTGAAACGCACAGAAAAAATGGCGTGGACGCCTAAAACGACGCTTTCGAAGAACTAATCGCGCATTTAACGATGGTGACGCAATGCATTACTTTAGCGAAAACACTGCGCGAGGACAATGATAGTGTAAAAGGCGTGCTCGCCAAACCACCAAAGCACATGCCCATCGTTCAGTGGGGCATGTGCCCGGCATCAGATGTTGCAGATGTTGCAGTTATCAGATGTTGCAGGTCGTGAGCTCAAATCTCGTGGGCGGGAGTTTTTTCGCTTTCTTTTCTGATCGTGCATACTCCTTCGGCGTCATTTCCTAGGCGGAAATACGCCGGAAAAGCCTTCGTAGAACCCAGCATAGATACTTTTGTGTAAACTAAGATCAACTCAAAATCTCTTGCCTTCTGAATAAACTGCTGAAGTGCCCCTCATTGCTGGACACAGTTGCGGGGTCCACTTTTACTGGTGAAGCTCCTTAATGTAGAGTGTTGTTCAATGCCGTTGTGCGCCGCCACTGACGATGTGGGTTACGACAATGCTGATGGCAATGAAGAAAAAGCACGTTGCCGACCACACATTCTCTACCTGCCATAATGGCGCATGACACGCAAGGCATCCGCTATAAGTCATGATGACCCTCATGACAATAAAGAACAAGCCTGTTTCGGACCATATGTTGTTTCTGACATCACCACACAGCACATGCAAGGTAACCCATACACGCCATGACAACGACGGTGATGAACATGAAGCTTGTGCAGTATAGGACGTCTGGAGATGGTCTACGACGCATTTTATATAACTAAAAACACCCAATGATCACCAGGGAACTGTGCACAGACCTCTTCTTTGCCAACTTAAGGCTACGTTCGAAACTACAAAGCAGTATAATTAAGTAAAAAGAAATGTACAACACAACAAAACATAACAATCGTAATGAAGGAACATTTTATATAAGTGGCCAGTGCGAGGCACTCACAGTTATTTATTCATACTGTGAACCTTCAATTGAGAATCGATACAGGGAGTGGAAAGTATTGAGTTGTACAAAATTACATGGATATTCGAAGAAAATTTGTAAGATAAATTCCGTTACATTTATATAGGACATGTAGTTACATGGTTGTCACTCATAAAAATTGCTACATAATATTTATAACCTACAAAACATTTATACGGAAACACCTACATGAACACTAAAAATCTACACATTTTCAACAAAATGCCTTTCAAGAGCAACCTCTAATTCAATCAAAGTGCTTTTTTCAGCACATCAGCCTCTAATTCCTTCCACATTTTAACAGCATCAGGATTGAAGAAAAATTGGAATAAATCAGTTCGAACGTGTATTGGTATGAAAGTACTGCGTGTTTTTCTTTGAAACTTTTTGTAAGAGCACGTCAGATAACCATCCTAGTTTATGTTTACCCATGCATGTATAATCTGGAAAAGCATTTCTAATCTCTATTTCGGCCTTTTTAATTTTAGCGTTTCTAATTTATATACCTCCAACATTTCGGTTACCGAATTCTTTCGATATTTCGAGCAGATAAAGTGAGCTGAAATTCTCTGGATGCGTTCTAGTTTATTTTTCAAAACCTTTTATATGACATGCGCAAGTGGTATAATATTTATTTGGGTTTATCATCCCTAATTCAGCATATTGTGAGACAACTTAGCGGGGGCCTCCAAAAATTTTCACCACCTGTGGTTCTAAAACGTCCACTTTATTATAAATACATGAGCCGCAAGCACTGATGACGAAGATCGGTATACTTTCAATGAAATATTTAGAAAAACATTCTGCAGGCAATCTGCCGCCGATGTGGCAGTGTCCGTTACAGATAAGGCGTGTTGTGGATTAATGAGCGAGTAAGATTTTTACACCAATATATACATCCCAAATCCCACAATAAATTACGGTAATGTAGGGAAAAACAAAGATAATTTTACATGTGCATACACTTCAACGACAGTAATTAGGCAACCAGCGACTTCTCAATACAAAACGTTTCCTGAAGTATTGCACCACACTTGGCAGACATTCAATCAGCGTTCCCGAATACCATTCTAAATTTGAGCAGCAACAAAGGGTGTTGTTTGACGGCTACAGGCATTATAGACTATCGGCAGATTAGGATTTCATTGTTCTTCCCTCCGTTTATTACTTTTGGGTTTTAATAAATTATTGCGTGAAAGGGTCCGTTATTTTCCATTATTGTGTACTAATATTGCGCTTTTTAATTGCCTAACCATAACAAAATGCCTTTTGTTCACATCTCTGAAAAGTGGAGTCGATAGTGCATTCTTGGTTGGTGATGCATTCGTTCGTACAGCTCCTTATTGCAAAACAGTAACGGCAGAGCAATGTGAGACATATGCGTAGCTTCATGATTCTATGCAGTAAAGTGAGAATGCAAATTCTGAGAGATTAGAAGAAAGAGCCTATATGGGCTAAAACGCAACCAAAGTGTAGTTTTTGACTTAGATTGCCTGGTGGAAGCAATTGTCCAATGCCACACTAAGGTTAGTATAAACGTTTACTTTATCAATTCGAGTTAGCCCGATGAACCCACGAACAGACCACGTCTTTCAGGTAACCCTTTTCAGTTAGAAGCAAGAACAACATATTTGCTTTTTTTGTATTTTGTAATAAGTTAGTTTTTTTCCGAAAGAGGGTGACGTGGCTTTCACGATTTTTGGTTTGCCAAAGAGGGTTACGTTTTATAATTTTCATATAAAGAAAGATCATTAACATAGAGGGAGAACGAAATCGGCCCAAGTACTGAACATTTCGGTACGTCAGTTTTCGCAAGTTTCCGGTTTGATGTGTTACGAAATATTTATACACAAGTCGGTTTCAACACATCATTACGAGACATATTTGCAGATATTCCTATAAACTCACAGCGTTCAATTAGGCAAAGATATATGTTGTGGTCCACTGAATCACAAGTTTTTTATGTCAACAAAGATGCCGAGGACGAAAGCGCCTCCATCAAAAATGCCGCTGCCACGGACGGGAATCAATCCCGCCACCTGCTGGTAAGCAGCCGGGTGGCTTGGGCACTGAAACACTGTGGCGGGTAAGGGGTAAATGCCAGAGGTGGTTTGCGGTAACACCAAGTGATGTTACTGCTTCGTCCACTCATCATGAATAACTTCGGGGATATGCTTTCTTTTGTCGTCTTCTTGTAAGCAGTCGTGGTCGTATAAATGCAATGCACGATGCGCGACGATGGCATGTAAACCGATTGCGGGAGTAGGTGAAACACTGACGCCCATTTTAAATAACGAACACTCTCTCCTCTCCACTTTCACGTTCTTATCGACTAATATTGGCAGTGTGTCAGTCATGTCAACACAGCCCGCGCTGCTCCTTTTCATAGAAAGAAAAGCGTCATTTTCAATAAAAAAGAACATTTTATCGGCCTGTTGCAAATATGTTGCTGAATTGTATTCACGCTTTTGTTTAATGCGACGTAAATCGTACGCACTCTAACATAGATGGTAACATTAAACTCGTAATCTTGTGTCGCCTAAAAAGACAGGAAGAGAGCTGAATGTGTCACAAAATTAGGCGCTCCTAATGATGAATTATACGAAATCAAGAAGTGTACATACGCCGGGCAAGTAGCATGTAGGCTGAATGACCCCAGCTCATGTAGGGCAACTGAATGGATTCCAAGAGAACACAAATGCGCGAAAGGAAGGCAGAAAAGGGCAAATAAGAATAAAAAGTTCATGGGTACAACATCGCAGCAGCAAACACACGACCAGGTAGGTTAGCGGACGGCAACTTTCACTGCAGTGAACGCCTTTACGCTGATGGCGCCGATGAAGCCGAAAGAAAATAGTGCAGGAGAGTTGTACTTCATCTCGGCAAAGGCACAATAAAGCTGCTGCTCTCGCCACATCTGCAGTCAGTGTGAAAGCAAACTTTTGATGTTGTAGCTAGGCGGAAGCACTGAATTACCACATCATCTGTTAATCAGTTTCAGACAAATGTCTCTTCGGAGACTTACTTTGCCGTCAGGCACACTTCACGCTTATTGTAAAAAACCCAATGACTTCAGCATTGGCATCACCGCGAATGTGTTCACCTGTGACGGAGCTTTCCTCCAATCTGCAAGATGGTGATGGGCATCCTTTGAAGCCTGTAACTACTCTCGCTGCCTTTGGCCTCCGGCGTGTAGTTATTGTACAAAGTTCGCGTGCCAAACACGACATCCGTGCAGTACGACAGAGGAATGTTTTCTGCATGGTACTGCTCTTCATCCCGCCAATACCTGGATGAAACAAAAAACAATGGGCACTGCTGTTACTGGAATGAAAAAAGCGAAGAATTAGCCATGCTTTATGCATTCAACACGAGCGCAGGTATGACGCTAATAAACTCACTAAGGGCGGACAAGATGTGCGCAGCTGTGAGTTGCGGAAAGTAGAGATATTGGCTGCAAACATAGAGGGCTGGTAATTCTTTCCTATGCCACCATGAATCAACTGTAAAATGCCTAATATTTCCCTCTTCTCACATGATTCACATCTTAAGAGTTTTCAAGATCACATAATTAATTGTAAACTTTCGTTTAGCTTTCAGATACGCAGACTCGTAAGAAAAGCTGATGGTAAGAACATTGTGAAAAGTAAAGTAGCACTAATGAAAACAGGCGTTAAGCAGACATACAATCAGTTCAAGTTAAAGTTGAAGCAGGCAAAAGTTTTCATTCTTTTGTCGGCTCACCGTAGACCTGAAGCGTGATTTAAAATAATTACTGAAGTATGCCAACAACAACAGAAAATGTGGTACTATTATTTCTGACTTCATTGCTAAGGTTAAAGCTATACCGTATGACTTAGGAATATTATAAGCACACTTTCAGTAGGTTTTTTCTATAACACCCACCGGCAATGTCTCCTAATATTCCTAAATCAATGGCTGAAGCCTGAATTCATTTTCTTTGTTTAAATATGCTGCTGCATGCTCTGGACACTGACAAGACCGAATGGCCACGCTGTATATCATCTCATAAGCCTACAAAGTGCAGAATATTTATGCCTTGTGTACGCATGGTCGAGAAACACATTTCTCGTATGAACCTCGCGCTATCAGACAACGAGTCCTAGCTCCTTGTTTACTTACCCATTCGCATGGGGCGACGACCTGATGGATGGGAACAACCCCGGAGATGGACATATACCTGTTCACGAAGAGCGGTACGGAAGATACTATACACATACTTGGCATGTTCATCTCTGAGAATGGCAGGAATGATGCGACGATAGAGAAGCTGCAACAGCACACTGTTGCCACCGTTCGGCTTATCCAAAGGATCTCAGGTAAACAAGAAGGCATCAAGGAGGACAAGCTCTTTCGGTTATTCCACGCCTTCTATTTAAGCCATATCAATTACGTTGTTTCTATGCACGCTTCGACTACTGTTGAAAAGGCCAAGCTAAAAGCCTTCATTCGACAAACTGTCAAAAAGGTTCTGCGCCTCCCTTCTCGAACGAGTTCCATGAAACTCGAGGCGTCGGGTGTTCATAGCAAGCTTGACAAATTAATCGAAGCGCAGCGCAATGCCCAGATTTCCAGATTTTCGTGGACGGGAGCCGGCAAGGTGATCCTATTCAGAGCAAGTATCACCTCTCCTCTGACTAAAGAGAGAGCAGTTCCGTTCCCAGACATTTTAAGGTCGACAATAATGGTTCATCCACTGCCACGAAACATGCATTCGGTACATAATCGGTGTAGAAGAAGAGCGAGGGCTAAACACCTCCTCTCTAATTTAAATAGCAGAAGCGAAAACGCGCTCTTCATAGATGCATCTTAGTCGGGGCCAAATAGCTTCGTGGCCGCAGTGGTAGACATGAGTGGCCGTACCGTTAGTGCCGTCTCGGTGAGGACCTAGTCTATTGTGGTAGCTTAACAGGTTGCTATATCTCAAGCATCGACGACTATAGATCCGTCCGCTATTTTTTCTGATTTCCTGACAGCCGTCGGGTCCTTTGACATCAACCATCTCTCATTGACTGCTTACAGAATTCTTATGAATGGCACAGTATTTCCTCATGAGTTGACATGGTTCCCCGCCGACATGAGTGCCTCTGCTTCGGCATCACCAAACCCAAAGAAATGGCTCACGCTCTGTCGTGAACACTCATTCTCCGCCCCGGGCTAATGAGCCCCCCTCATACTGAGGGAAGGGGAGTGGTCATGGCGCAGACGGGGACCCGTTGACCACCTTTCATGAGTTGTGTTCTCACTACCGATTAGGTAAGAAATCCTTTCCAGATCCACACAGAGAGCTAACAAGAAGACAGCAGGTAGCCCTCTGACTCCTCTAAACTAGCTTCTTTTTATCACTGGCCACTATGGCACTGTATACCGACATTTCTTTTATCTGCTCAGCGCGATCAGTTCTCCACCTTCCCTCCTTTAATATGGTGGTACCCCTATTTGCGTGTTTCAACAAGAAGGCATCACGTAAGCGAAACAGACTTTTTTAGAATGTATCGCAAGTGCATAATTTGCGAAACAACTCCGGGCGGTCCAGGGAGCCTGTGAAGCGATCTGAAACCTTTGGTCCCCGACCTCATCGCGGGTGCAGCCTTCGGTAAGTTGTTAGCAACCTTCTTTCAAGCAAATAAAGTTCATCTGTCTGTCTGTCTGTCTTCTTGTGTACAACCTCTCTACATACCAACTAGGATCCAAAGGGCTGGTAAGCAGCAAAAGTAGCCCTTCTGTATGTTGCGAGAAGCAACAGAATCATGTACGAAATAATATACCCTATCCTTCAATTTAAACGTTTGCAAAACATACGAGTGCGTTGTTTATAGCCTACCGTTCAAATATCTATCCATAAGTTTTTCACTGCCTGTCTGCACAGATTTCGAGAAAGTTGCTTTTACATGAAAGTGCCTGAACTTGAAGACTGCCTGAAGACTGCGCTTCCTGGAAACAAAATTTTTATTAATTGATTCTGCATTTTTCAAATACTTTTTCCTCAGAAGCATACTATCTGTTCGAACTTGAGCTTGCAACCTTCATTATTATTACGGGGAAGATTTTTTCGGCGACAGTGGGTCTCGCTAACGCTGTACAGAGCACACAGTAATGCAGGCCAACGGGGAACTCGAGAGTCCAACCCACAACAAGCGCGTTGTATCTTCCTCCTTCTGGGTGTCTGCTTGCGCCGGAGGAGTTGTTCTATACACGGATCATCATCCCGGCGGGAAAAGCCCCGTCTCGGTGCCAGTTAAATGAGTGAATCGACGTTGTAGGGCTGAAGACAAGAAACGTAGACTGTTTCCGTTGTGGGTGTAGCAGTTGATAAGTTCGTGGTCGCGGAACTGTCATAGATCACTGGTGTGGCTTGAAAATCGACGATGTAGGGCCCGACGTATCGCGATAGTATTTTCTTGGAGAGGCCAACACGTCGGAATTGGAGCCACAGGAAAACAAGAGAACCCCCAGAAAAAAAACGGCATCCTTATGTCGACGGTCGTAAAGAGGATTTTGTGCTGTCTGTGACGAATATAACCGAGCGCGGGCTACCGAGCGTGCCATGAGGGTCCGGGTGTTGGCATCCTGAGCGTACGAAGTGGAGGATGGTTGGTCAATAGAAAGAAGTGTGTCAAAGGGCAATAAGAGATGACGCCTAAAAAGTAGATGAAATGGTGAGTAGCCGGCTGTTTCATGACGTGACGAATTGTAGGAGAAGGTTACGAATGGCAGAGCTATGTCTCAATCAGTCCGGTCGCTATATACATTCATGGAAAGCATGTCTGTAAATGTGAGATTGATGCACTCCGTAAGGCCGTTAGTCTGAGGATAGTACGACGTGGTGAAGTTGCGACGGGTAACAAAAGATCAAAGTAGATCATCAACCACATGCGATAGAAAGTAGCAATAACGATCGGTGAGCGGGTGGGACGGAGCGCCATGCTGGAGAATGATATCGTAGAGCAGGAAGTCGGCAACGTCAGTCCCGTAGCTGGTTGGTAGCGCACGATTGATCGCATACGGATTGGCATGATCTGCGGACACTGCAAGTGATTTATTTCCAGCTGTTGTAGTGAGAAAAAGGCCTAGGAAGTCCAATCTCAGTCGATAAAACGGCTCGACCTAAACTTGAATAGGCTGAAGGAGACTGGCAGGGGAAGTCGTAGGCTTCTTTCAGCGCTGGCAGAAATTCTAAGATGCAACGTAATGGCGAACGAAGCAACGAAGACCCTTCCAGAATACCCGTCGTCGAACACGGTCATAGGTTCTGGAGACGTCTAAATGTCCTGAAGTTGGGGCGTCCTAAAATTGTTGCACAACATCCTTGCACAGCTGATGTGGTACGACGAGTAAAAGTTCCGTGCCGTCGGGGTGTAGTTTGTGGCGGTACAAAATCTTGTCTTGGAGCAGGAATATACCAAATGAAGGGTCGATCAGTATAGTGCAATTGAAGGCGATCAATGATGGAGAGCAGCAATGGATCTCGGCGCTGTTCGTCCGCCACATGCAAAACGTCAGTGATGAATAAAACGCACGCATCGAATTACAAATCCGTGGAGTTAGGTGAATCCATGGGGTGTCGGGGTAAACAATCAGCATCACTATGCAGCTTTCCATATTTTTCCGCAACCGATAACGTGTACTGCTGTAAGTAAAGTGCCAATCGACCGAATGTTGCCGTAGAGTCCCTAATTGTTGAGGGCCAGCAAAGCGCCTTATGGTATGTGAAGACTGCGAACAGATCTCCATATAATAACGGACAAAATTAGCGATAGCCCAGACGAGGGCTAAGCATTCCCGCTCAGTGATGGAATACTTTGTTTCTGCTTGCGACAGAAGGCGACAGAAGGGTTTCTGCTTGCGACAGAACGCTGAACAGGGTGCACAGTCATGCAGGCCAACGGGTAAACTCGAGAGTCCAACACCTCTTCCTCCTTTTGAATGTCTGCTTGTGCTTGAACATCTGTTCTATACACGTATCAATACTAACGTAAAAGAACAAACTGGGTTATGGAAATATTTTAGTGGGGACCAGCGTGGCGCTGCAAGTTCTAGGTGCTCATTTTAATTGTGCCGCAAAATAGCTTTTTGGTATACTTTTATCGTTATTACACATGGACAATATAGTACACAACATAAAATGCTGCATAATATCTTCTGAGGTAAGTGCTCGATGTGGTAATAATAATATTGTTATTTTATTATTATTATTATCATTATTATTATTATTATTATTATTATTATTATTATTATTATTATTATTATTATTATTATTATTATTATTATTATTATTATTATTATTATTATTATTATTATTATTATTATTATATAGTTAAAATGGGCGGTAATGCCTCAAAATCCTAATTTTCAGAAATGCCATCGTAAAGGCCTTGGTAAGTTTAGACAATCTGGTGTTCTAAAGTCTCATAGGGCGGATTGAACCTGTGACCTTCGGATATAAAGCCAATCACTGTAACTACTCCACCCCAACGGCGGACGAATGTGTCATCTGTCATCACATTGATTGGATATCAGCCATTAGCGTAGATGAGCATGACTCGTTCGGTCATAACTTGGACCGCCACCAGAAGCCGCGACTTGTCCACACGTGCACACGCGACTGCACTGAAAAGCCATGAATTGCAAGAAACACTATAATAGAAAAAAGTGCTCAAGGTCAGGAGGCGTGCTTGACGTATTTTCTTCTCCTATGCATGCCTCTCTTTCGAGCTTCCAGCGCTTTCGTTGGGACGAGAGATGTGAGAATACGTTTACAGCGTGGACAAATCTTCGTGACTCCACTTCTGCTGGACAGATTCTGAAAACGTATCCGGTGGCGAATTAGTGAGGCAATGAGCTACTTTAGTGAATTCATTCTATGGCTACTTGCTTACTTGCAGTAGTGTGGCACGGCTTCATTCAGGAGGCACTAGCAGGCTTAGCCCAGCAAAAAGTGGTGGAGGCTAATGCGGGTATTTGGGAGAGTTTCTATACTGTTATCTTCGTGTACAGTCGCAGCGCGACACAAACCAAAGAGGAGAAACGGCGCTCGTGCCCTCCATTTCTCGCCCTTTGTCTGCACCACACTGCACGTGTACGTGAAGATGATGGGGGACGCGCCAACTGCAGTCGAAGTATCAAGGGCTATGAACATTATGCGATGTACAGCACTTGCGAGAAGAAAACATGGTTCCAATAATCTAGAAAACTGATTTCAGTGTTGTAAATTTCATACTTTTGCCTTTTTGGTGTGGCACTAGTATAACCAAAGTAATCCATCGATCGTTATGAGTCGTTGGTGTGACAAAGCGAAAAGGCATGCACCTTAAACTGCATCGACACGAGCTGTAAAATGATACCAGGATGCAAAGACACGCCTTCCTTACAATGTCAAACCATCTGACGCGGAAAAGAGTCAGCACGCTATTTAAACTCGACACATCTACGGCTTGAAATTCGCAAAGTAGATGTTTATTCTAGTCTTGGTACGCAAACCCGCTTACAGCTTGTGATTTTCGTTCAGCGCGCCTCAGCTGTCTACGTATCAGTGCAGCTGCTCGCTCTGCTAAGAAGTGTGGCTTGGCTGAAGTGTGCTTACGATGTTATGTGGGGTTTAAAGTCCAAAACCCCCATATGATTATAAGAGACGCCGTAGTAAATGACTCCGGAAATTTTGCCCACCTAGGGTCATTTACCGTGCCCCCGGTGGAATTGTGCTGCACGGCCACAATGCTTGCCCTAGTCTTCCATGTGCCCGCCTTGTTGCTGTTAGCCGCGAAGTGGTGTTTTCTTGCTTCTTTGCAAGCTAAGTACACGAGCCTCTAGCATTTAACCTGCATTAAAATCTGCCACCAAGCCTGAGATTCAATCTCGCGACATTAGGGTCAAAATTCGAACATCTTAAATTCTATAGCATGCCATGTTGGGTGTGTAGCAAGAAAGTGGGACGATGCTGAAGTGGGAACGTGTTGCGAAGTCGAAGATATTCGCGCACCATTTGGAAATGAGGATAAGTGCACTAGAAAGGTCTCAGCATGCGGCTTGATTGTGAGGCGTAGCATCGCCTTGGCAAAGCTTGTACAGTTAGAATGTTGTGTCCTTCGCGAATGTGGCAGACTATAGGATGTCTTAGAAGGCACAGTCTAAGCTGATGAGCATCGCCTACTTTGTCAGGACGTGTTAGAGGTGTTATTGTAGAGCTCAACGACAATTCAGCGTGTTTTAGCTAAGTGCACACCGTATGAAGACAATTGGTAAGCGCTGTTCGCACGAAGTCGCTCTTGGTTCAGAGTTTGCCTTTTGGCGAATATCAAAGGCCAAATGAGAGGGTGGGTTTATGCACTAAAACAATAGGAACGAAAGAGCAGGACGACACATGGATATTTTTGTGTAGCCTCCATACACCAAGTGTGAATTTAGGGCTGAGACGTTTCTGAAATTCCCAGAACAGTTTTTTCGCCGTGCAAAAGTGAAAAGTGCCACATAGTTTTTCGATATACGGTGTTACTTGGCCGACCCACATTGTCCCGAATATTGTACATTGACAATCTAGGGAGACGTTTGGGGGTAATTGTGAGCAGGGTGTAGTTGAGACCAGTGACTATAAAAAAAACATCTTGCAGCACAAATATGCTAGGGTAACTTCATGCCAACTGTCTCAACCAGGGAGCTTACCAAAACTCATTTTCTTGTCGCTTAGTCGAAGAAATACACAAATATATATATTAGTTTTAAATTATTTTCCCCGGATACTTTAGCGGAAAAAATTTCTGCGCCCGTGACCACCTTTCAAAAGTACAAAATAGTGGAACACCAGGTACAAATATACACTCTCTACTATTTGAATATTTTGCGCATTCTTTGATTACTTGCTTTTAAAATCACAGAATTTCTGAAATTCAGGTACGAAGAACTTCTGTATGAATTGACTGTGTCGCACCTTTTTTCAATACCTGCTTTTTTTGTCTTCTTGGAGAAACGTGCTTGTACTATAAGACTGTTCCTCAAAATACCTTCACACTTTTCACTCTTTAAAACGTACACAAAACTAAACAAATTGCAGTGTTTTTGAGAATTTTTGTACAAAATATGATCATCAATGGATTGCCTGAAGTACTTCTGTTAAACTTCATAAAAACAATTACAAATGATGAGTCCTGCACACCTTCTTTCCTTGTCTAGGATTTTTTTTGCTCGTTTTGCCATTTTCATTTCTTCTTTACATGCAATTTTTCTTGTCAATTCTTACACATGGCACTCACCCAGGAAGCATCGCCTCGGAAAGGGTGAATGTTACGCTGAAGCGGCAACGGGTAATCGAAGCAGGAAAGGAACTACGTGCTCTGCCTTGGAAGCATCTCGGTGTTGGCCTGGCTACCCTTGACTATTCTATAATAAACATACTTGATCGTAACATTATTAATAATAATGTTACGCATGCCTTGGAAGAAAACGAAGATGGGTGAACATGCTGGCTGCCCCAAGCTGGAGGAAGAAAGAAGACAACGAGACGGCGATCATCAACCTGTTGGCCGCTCCGGCGCTTCGAAGTTGCACATGTTGTCTGCCGGTACCAGCCCTGTTGGCCACATTCCATTCAGCGGCCGCACTGCTGTAAGGTTACCAGATCCCTGGAAATCCATCTTTTGGCGAAGATTTTCAAGCCTGGGCCGGTCGGAAGGAGCTCCGCTTTGGTCGCAGGACCACTTGTGGTGGCGCAAAATTTTCTCCGCGAAGTGGGACACGTAAAACATGACTTCCGAGTCCTCGCGGCAAGCTGTTTCGGAGACTGCCTCGTTAACGCAAAGCAGGAATGTGTCGCTCGCCCTGCAGATGTTCAGCTTGTTATCCTTATCTTCTAGAATAGGCTCGACAGTTTTGTTGAGGAGGCGGACGCATTGGTTCAGCTTGAGCACCAATGAACGCTCTTCGCACTTCTTGTCGCTGGTCTGGATGCTTTTGCAAGCCCAGCGGTGTTCGTAGAGAACATGCACGATGAAGTGCGTCGTCTGGTCCAGTGCTTCTTCGTCCGAGTTGCAGTCCGTGTGGGCGAGGGCGAGGTTAACGCAATCAGTGGTGGTCGGTGACGACTGTAAAAGGGCGTCCGTATAAGTAAGACCAAAATAACCAAAATAAACGGCCCTCTTCAGCCGTATACGTCCTGGTCCTCCTTGTGTGTAACAATATTATTACTATTTGTGATAATAAATGCGAAGCAATTCTTAGCGACCTTCGGTGACTTTTACGGTATCAAACTACCAATCTATTAATAAAGCCACCTACGACTTTTAGCTCTCCTGGCCGTTTCAACGATGCAATCTATACCAAACTTTTTATGACATATCATGACTCCATGATGAGCATAAGTATATAGTCATAACATGAAATTCTGATATGAATGTGATGGATGTCATGATTTACATTTCGCCCCGCCGCGGTGGACTAGTGGCTAAGGTACTCGGCTGCTGACCCGCAGGTCGCGGGTTCGAATCCCGGCTGCGGCGGCTGCATTTTCGATGGAGGCGGAAATGTTGTAGGCCCGTGTGCCCACATTTGGGTGCATGTTGAAGAACCCCAGGTGGTCGAAATTTGCGGAGCCCTCTACTACGGCGTCTCTCATAATCATATGGTGGTTTTGGGACGTTAAACCCCACATATCAATCATCATGATTTACATTTCATGGTCTTGCTGCACTCGCAGTAGTTTCGTTCACATCGCATATTTCAAAACAGATATGGTAATACATGACTGCTCGGCGAACCTAAGTGGTTAGCCCCAACGTGGAAATTGTGACATTCATGTCTTGTAAGCCATGACTTCACATTATAAAGTCTGCTTCACATTTACCAAAGCTGCTAATACGTTAAGAAGTCATGACGAAGGAGTATGTCTGGTGCAAACATGATAAGCATGACATGCATATCAAGTAAGGACATGACTGCATACAAGGCTCATGAGGTGCTCGCGGACGTTTCGCTAATCTCACATATACCAACTTTGGTATTACGTGAAGTGAATGGATCAATGACACGTCCAACACAATAGTCATGATATGCCTATTGTATCGATCGAGCAATGCTTGTAAGCCATGCGCACGCATGCACCACCGTCAATGAAACTAATCTTAGACAATGACCACACGTGGTTATCATCCTGCTTACTATATATACGCGTTCCTTGTTTGAATAGACGGTCTTTTGTTACTGGCTTCCACTCGTCACAGATCTGATACATGGTGTCAGAAGTAGGCGCGTAGCTCCACGGCGTAGATGAAATCGGCCCACATGCTGCAAGCAGTAACCGGTATATGCAATTAGAAGCCACGACCACCCGGCAAAATTGAGCATTCGCAAATGGAACTTCTCAAGGCACCAGAACCCTTGCTGCTATCTGGAAACACGCCAAAGAACTGGAAGAGGTTCAAACAGAAGTTTGAGCTGTTGTTGGAGGCGAAATCACCAGCGAAAGAACCCAGGACTCCAGCTGTCAAGACCGCGCTCCTGCTGAGCTTTGCGGGAGACCAAACACTCGACGTATTCAACACTTTCTATTTTTCTGAGAGTGAAAGCAAGTAAGATTACGAGACGGTTGTGAAGAAGTTCGTTCAATATTGCCAAGAGCAGCGAAATGAGGTTTTTGAGAGATATCTGTTCCACATTAGGACACAAGCAGAAGGCGAACCCTTTGAGCATTTTCTACGCGACCTCAAGAGACAGGCACGCTGCTGCAACTTCGATTACTTGACAGAATCTTTGGTACGGGACCAGATAGTCTTCGGCACAAACAACGCCAAGCTGCGCGAAAAAATGCTCAAAGAGAAGGACTTGATGCTCGACAAAGCAGGGCAAATATGTCGAGCTGCGGTAGTATCCGCCCAGCAGAATGAAGCGTGGTCCCATGCACACAACCAGATAGACGTGGTTGAAAAACCACAACAGCACATTTGTGCCAAATGCAGTCACTCTCACGCGCGTGCTAGGGGTCCAACATTTGGAAAAACTTGCTTCCTGTGTAAAGGAAGAAACCACTTCGCTAGGTGCTGCACGAAACGTCAAGTAGACGAGGTTCACAAAAAAAGCAATGACTTCAGCGTTTTGAATGTAAAAATTTGCAACGTCAACAGCAGGGAAGATTGGACAGTCAAAGCGCAGGTTTCGGGTGAAAAGGTGGTGCTTAACGTTGACACAGGCTCTCAGCAAATCTGCTGCCTTACTGTATTTACCGAAGGTGCAAGGGGAACCTGAGACTTTACCCAAGCTGTGCCGTACTTCGGTCCTACAGCGGAGGTGTTATCAAACACGTCGGCATGGAAAACTGCCAGATGAGACGAATGATCGGTCCTGCAGAATCCGCTTTTTCATTGTGAAAAAGAGCAGCCCCGCTATCCTGGGATTAGCCGCAAGTGAAACTCTGGGCCTGGTGTTGCGCAACGTAAACATGGTCAGAAAAGATGGAACCAGTGACATTGTCAAAGAATTCCCGGATTTATTTCAGGGAACTGGCTGCTTGCATCAACAGTACCGCATAGCTTTGCGCAAGTAGTCATCACGAGTACTAATGCCCGCGTGGCGCGTACCATTGGCACTGCGAGGACCACTACGAGATGAGCTCGACCGGATGGAAAGAGGTGGAATCATAGAGAAGCTCAACGCACCAACAGACTGGGTGAGCCCTCTAGTAATCGTAAGAAATAGAAACGGAAAGCTGCGTTTGTGCATGGATCCTAGCAACATCAATGAGTGTCTAAAGTGAGAAAATTATCAAATGCCAAAGCGAGAAGATATTGAGGCTGAGTTAGCAGGGGCCACATATTTCTCGCGCCTTGATGCAAACTACGGCTTTCACCAAATTCCTTTAGACAATGCTTCGTCCAATATCTGCACATTCTGCACACCGCTAGGGCGATACCGTTTTCTCACGCTCCCATTCAGTATAGCTTCCACTCCAGAAGTTTTCCAGAAAGCGATGAGCGAAATCTTCGACCACGCAGCCGGAGTGCACGTGTATGTTGATGATGTCCTAATACATGGAACTACTAAAGATGAACACGATGCGCGCCTCCGTCATGCTTTGCAATTAGCCAGACAGGCTTGTTTGACGTTCAATGCTACTAAATGCAAGTTTGGCTGACTGAAATTCATTTCTTGGGTGATGTCATATCTAAAGAGGGAATAAAACCAAACCCTTTGTTGAGTGCATCACTGGGCGATTTAACTCACCCGGCCGACAAGGCAGCCGTACATCGGATGCTAGGCGTGGCTAATTATTTTGGCAAATTCATACCCAACCTGGCCGATAAGACGAACCTGCTGCGCAGCCTTTTAAAAGAACACACCATTTTTGATTGATTGATTGATTTGTGGCGTTTAACGTCCCAAAACCACCATTTGATTATGAGAGACGCCATAGTGGAGGGCTCCGGAATTTCGACCGCCTGGGTTTCTTTACCGTTCACCCAAATCTGAGTACACGGGCGTACAACATTTCGACCTCCATCGGAAATGCAGCCGCCACAGCCGGGATTTGATCCCACGATACACATCATTTTTGAATAGACAAAGAACCATGCGCGTGAGTGGGCAGTTATTTGCGAGCATCGATCATCAAATCACCACTGCTCGCCATCTTTGACGCGTCTGGAGAAACTAAAATCTCTGCAGATGCTTCGAATTGTGGGCTAGGAGCAGCTCTTTTACAGCGTTACGGTGACGCTTGGCGGCTAGTTGCCTATGCATCTAGCGCTATGAGCGATGCAGAACAAAGATACTCTCAGATCAAAAAAGAGGCGATGGCAATTACCTATGGATGCGAAAAGTTTCACCAGTTTGTTTATGGACGCAAGATTGTGATTGAAACTGACCATCGTCCGTTGATTGCCATTGCTACAAAGCCTATTGGTGACATGCCTCCACGACTTCAGCGTTTTTTTCTGCGTTTGTTCACCCATGACTTTGATCTTTACTTCGTGCCAGGCAAGCAGCTGCTCCTGGCAGACATGCTCTCCAAGGGGTCACCAAGTGCCGTAGGAGACCTTGAATTCAACGAGGACGTGGAAGTCCATGCAACGAGAATCGTGTCCGAGTCGGTAAGCAATGAGACCATGGATCGCCTAGCAAAGGAAACTGCAGCCGATCCCGAGTTTCAAGCTGTTATCGACTACTTGTGCGGCAAGGGAAAGATCGAGGGCCCATTAAAATCGTTCGCATCCGAGTTATCACTCGTACAAAACATTTTTATTTAAGGGATGCATTGTGGTTGTCCCAATGTCATTGAGGCGAGAAATACTCGACTGTATTCATGAAGAGCACTTGGGTATGAACAAGGCCAAAGCAAAAGCTCGACGTCTGGTTTTCTGGCCAGGGCTTAACGTGGACATTGAGAAGATGCTACAGGGCTGTACAGCCTGCCACAAGTACGCTTATGCGCAGCAAAGTGAGCCGCTAGTATTGAGGCCGACACCGCAATACGCGTGGTAGAGAGTTGGAGCCGACATCTTCCAGCAAGGTGGAAGATCATACCACTGTGTCTTTGATGCTTTGTCCAATTTCCCAGATGTCGAAAAACTAACGGACTTGACCACGATATCTGTAATCGAAAAGCTGAGCGCCATGTTTGCTAGATATGGCATCCCAGTAGAAGTTTGCAGCGATATTGGTCCTCAGTTCTCATCCTTTGAATTTGCACGTTTTGCCTCCAGATACGACTTCCATTATGTGAAATCTAGCCCCGGATTCCCTCAGTCACAGGGCCTCGCTGAAAAAGGGTGTTCAAATTGTCAAAAAAATCATGAAGAAGACTTCGGAAACGAAACAGGACTTCCGGCATGGGCTGTTGAGCTATCGTTCGTCACCCCTCGTAGATGGTAGTTCCCCTGGTGAACTCCTCCAAGGCAGACGCCTCCACACGAGACTTCCAGACTTCATTCACAACTCAAGCATTCCCGTGACTAAGCACAGTCTGATGATCGGGGCAGATGCTTGCTAGCGCTCAAAAAAGGCGAAGTTGTACGCGTCAAAGACAAGGCATGGACCAAAAAGGCGCAAGTGCTAAAACAAGTCGCACCGAGATCTTACGAGGTGGCCACGGAGGACGGCAGAAGGTTTCGACGTAACCGGCGCCACCTTCTGAGGACAGGTGAGCAGTATCGGGAAGACTTTGAAAGTGAGTCCTCATCGAGCGATGAACGTGATGGCCTCGACGAGCCAGGACGGGCTCGGCATGAGCACAGTGACGAACATCGAAGGCCCAGTAACAGATCATCCGAGCAGCCGCCAGCACAAGTTTCAGTTCCTCAGCAAGGCATACTTCCTCCCCTACGCAGGTCTGCTCGGGAGACACGAGCACCGGATCGACTACGCTATGATAGTACCTTTAATCAAGTAACTTAAGTTGTTTTGTTTTCCCGCGGGAAGATGTATCTATCAGCAATGCTTGTAAGCCATGCGCACGCATGCACCACCGTTAACGAAACTAATCTTAGATATTACTTAGATATCATGTTAATCTTAGATAATCATGCTGCATACTATATATACGCGTTCTTTGTTTGAATAAACGGTCTTTTGTTACTGGCTTCCACTCGTCACAGATCTGATACACCTATCATGTAAAACATGACTCTATGCAACGCTCACAGCGTGCTCGCGGCCGTTTCGCTAGCTCCACATAAACAAAATTTGGTATCTTGTGTCGTGAATAGACGAAGATGGTTAATAACACGTCTGAAATTGCTATTATTGACATGCGTGTCATGCAAAACATCACTACATGCTACGCTCATAGCGTGCTCGCGGCCATTTCGCTAGCTTCACGCATACCAAATTTGGTATTACGTGACGTGTATAAACGACGAAAAGAAATACTAGGCGCAAACATGGAAGACATGGAAGTCATATACGGCGTAATTTGCGTGCCTACCACTGCTGGGGCTGGTATTGCAAACGTCATTGCTGCCGTCATTACGCAATTTTAAACAGCACAAATGTACCTTATCCAGAGTGCGCATAGCATATCCACTTGTGTACTACGTCCGCCTGCCTCGTAAAATTGTGATAATAGTAACATATTAACCACCTTCATTCGTGCTTCACATGTCATCTATTACCCTTGTAGGTGAAATCTGCCAATTTTCATCATTATAATATTGATAACATAATACGAATTTTTTACTACGCCGCCCTGAGAGCAATAGCTAGTCTTAAGTCCTCTTTGCCCCATATTTTCTTGCATATAACCTTCCCATATACGTAATGAAGAGTTATAAAATTAAAGAACCTGAATGGTCTCCTGAATCTTTCTCCCGGGAGCATAATTTTATTTTTATTGATCACTAGGGTTCTTCACTATATCTTTTCTTTTTGTTATTCTGAACCTTCAAGTGATTGGGAAATTTCGATGTTTAATAATGTACATGTTCCCAGTCTGTTTATCGATACTAGTTTATTGATGCCTTCGTAAACACTACCTGACACTGACGCATAAGTAAAATAGCCACGTGAACCGAGAGACGCCCATAAGTAGATCGTGTCGCTTGTTCCTGCATGAAAGTACAATATTTATACTGCGAAAGGAATTTGGCACCAGTGAATCTTATTCAATTCGTAATGTGAGCCTATGTATGTCTAACCGACCAGCTCGTACAAGTGTGTGCCTGCGACTGAGCTTGTTCACCAGCGCGATGAAGGCTCTTAGAGTTAAGCTCAGAAACTATAAGTATAAGCAAACTATAAGTATCAACACTCACTGAGACTCATAGAAGCAGAAAATTCTGCGATGTTGCAACATCCTATCGTCGTGAACAAATGGGACGCTGGCAGGCTTCAATCCGGTGAACACTTCTCGTACCCGAATAGATAGAGAGCAGAGGTCGTGAACGGGCTTCATTGGGTTTGGCACATCGGGGTCGTAAGAGTACAGCATGCCGTACGACGGAGGTAACGTGATAGTCGTCTGAAAGTAGGCAGGAATCGCGGGTCGTGATATTAAACATCAAGCATTTCTCAGCAAACTTTGGTGACTTTTAGCGTATCTATCTAACTATCTGTCTATCTATCTTGTGGTGGTTTCGTACACTTTACATGTAGTAAAACTTGTATGGTGTGTCATGACTGCATAGTGACGAGAATTGACAGAACCTAACATTACTACATGCTACACTCATGAAGCGTTCGCGGGCATTTGGCTAGCTTTACACATACCAGATTTCGCATTACGGGACGTGAATCGATGACAGAGTAGTGTGACTGATGAAAATCTTAGAATCATGAGATGCGTGTGACGTAACATTAATATAAGCCACACTCATGATGGTCTCGCGGCTGATAATTGATATGTGGAGTTTAACGTCCCGAAACCACCTTATGATTATTAGACGCCGTAGTGAAGGGATTCGAAAATTTCGACCACCTAGAGTTCTTTAACGTGCACCCAAATCTGAGTACACGTACGGGCCTACAGCATTTTCACCAATATCCAAAATGCAGCCGTTCCAGCCGAGATTCGATCCCACGACCTGCGGGTCAGCAGCCGAGTACCTTAGCCACTACAACAACGCAGCTATTTAGCTAGCTTCACAAATACCAAATTTTGTACTATGTAACGTGAACGGGTGACGAAGGTAAATGACATGTCCAAACATGATTATAATGACATGCGTTTCATGTCAAAGAAGACTACAGGCTACACTCATAGTATGCTCTTGGTTGTTTCGCTAGCTACACATTCACAAACTTCGGTGTCAGGTGACGTCAACGGGTGACGAAGGTATATGACTGGTACAAACCTGATAATCATGACACGCGTGTTATTTAAGAACATGACAACACACCATGGTCATGACGCACTCGCAGTCATTTCGCTAGCTTCACATATACCAAGTTTGGCGTTACGTCAACTCAATGAATGACGAAAGTAATTGATAATGTCTTAACATGATAATCATAAGTACATATTTCAACCACACCACGTCTCATCACACATCGATTATTCCAACAAGGTCAGGGAATAGAAGTACGAAACCTAGTCCTTCAGGAATACAATTTCATGAACGATTTCGGAATGAAATCACCTAGCCATTGATGTTCTACACACGAACGCCATGTTATTATGATGTATGTCTACATTGTCTTTAGGACTATTGAGTTGGTGTGCGATGCTTGTATATTCTATTTTATTACCGTACCTGATACTTGCATGTCTTTCGCAATGATCATCCAGTGTTTACGTATGCAGGGCGGCCAGTGAATGGTTAAGCAGTTCGAGCAATCGATTTTTACTAGCAGATGATGCCTGGGTCGGCCTTGCGAGGTGAGAGATGGGAAGGGCAGCGACAGATTTGCGGGTGTTCCAAACCAACTATATCTTCTCCTCACCCATATCACCTACCTTACCTCTCATCCGAATTCTAGCCCTAAACCTGGGATACAGTAGTGGAGGAGGTAGGCCTCCATTGGCCCTCTGACATTCAGTCTTCCTGGGCCGGCATGAGACGTGAGACGCGAGCATGCGCAGTAGAGGTGTAGATGGCGTCAGAGCCAATGCCGAAGCGCCACATAGCGTGACTAAGAAATGCTCTGCATTTAGAGCAGCTTTCCACCTATCAGCGTGCTTCGCTGCGAGTGTCGTCAAACCACGACAGCCTTCTGACTGAAGGTGCTCATATGAATGTCATCTGGCAGCAATCGGGCAAATTAAGCTTCTGTACAACGAAAAGCCATTAGTAGGGTTCAGCACCATGTCGTCTCAGAAAAGCGTAGGTAAAGCCCACTTTTTTCGTTCATGTGGCACATTATCAGAGCAGCGTAAGGAACACTACTGATCTACTAATTGCGTATCAATTTGTTTTTGTTAAAAAAAAACCCTACCTAATACTTGCGTATTGTTGCGTCTTAGATATGCGTAATATTTCGTTTTTGACGAACAACTTTTAAAAGTGTAAACGCAGCCACGATATCAATAAGGTTGGCTGTTACGCAAGGGCTCAATGTTAAACAGGTTGAATTGTGCGGCAGACATACTAAAAGGCAGAGATACAAGCTATTTAAAGGAAGAATATGTCACCCTAAAAGAGCCTTCCGTTTCTCTTTCTAAAAATCTGGTGGGTCACGTATATGACTTTCTGAAAAGAGCGCGTCAATCCTCTTGGGTGTCGATATACTCTTTACTGAGCCTCATGTGACCCAAACGAAGCTCAATAGATGCCTTTTTGAAGAGAATCTTTTTTGAAGGATTCTCTTTGAGATGCCTTTTTGAAGAGAATCACATACGCGGAATATCAGGACTACGCAAAGACAGTCACACATACTCTTTTTTTAGGGTATAGCACTCCGCTAGATTGAGTCCTATATATTTATTAGGTAGAAAAAAAATAATGGGACCTCGTTAAGAACAGTCCTTGACGCAAGTTGTTTTTATAATAATAAATACCGCACTGAAAGCGAAAACTCATTTTATGCAAACTGCAGTTCCTGCCCTGATTTCGAAGAATTGTGAGGCAATAGGCTGACAATATGCTGACAAAGATCAAATTTATCCACACAACAATAGAAAACTAAATATACGGCGCAAATGCATAAACGTGCTTAGCGCTTACCGACTTCATCATTGGCGTGGTCTTAGTCACTACTGACGTTGTCCTCGTGCTCCTTTCATTGCTGATTTTCCAGTAGGGCACCGCGAAAATGGCTAGTGGGATGACGAGGAAGAGAAATCCTACTGCCAGTAGATTCAGCAAGATTGATTTGCAGTTCCTTCGGCGGTGGCCCTCGGAGCTCGGAGTCTGGGAAGCCGGTTCGACTCATGAACTTTAGACAGCACTGACTCAAATTAACGGATATCATGATATTTCAAAACCTAACGATATCTTGGAAACGCTGCAGTGCTCGTCTACGTCATGTTTGCTTGTGATAATAATTACATTTTAATCATCATGTCTTTGTCTTGCTTAAAATTGCATGTTCTTGTCGCCCTATGTAATGAGCCAATTTTTCAAAAATTGAGATCATTTGGAGGTAATTGTCATTGAATTCGAGCGGCCCGACCGAGGCATTATTGAAACCAAGGTTAACATGATCGCTGTAAAGCGCCACCCTGGAAATACCCCCGGTCGATGCGTGAACGGCACGACTATATATGATTTGCCGCAGCAACTCGTCCGACGCGAAAAAGTAGAGCATTTATTGATTGCGTGTATTAAGCTGTTTCTTTCCTCAAGTTTTAAATATGCACAAAGTGCAATATCGCCTGTGACAGTGAATACAATAGGAGGCTTGGCAACTAGGCCACGTTCGCACCAGGTAAACAGTAGTAGGGAAAAAATGCTGCCGTATTGAGGAGGAGAAAATCACTTCATTAAAAATTACGGAAAAATGAGCAAGAATTGTCTCCTTGGCCTAGGTAGCAGCCGTGAGTGCTCGTGCTCTGGCGGCATTAACGCCTTGCTGAAGGACTCCCGAGTCGCACTTTTAGGTCTGCGTGTAGCAGAGCGGCATCCCACTGCTTCCCATTAGTGTATTTCTTTATTTTGCCCTTTCGAGTTGAAATTATTTTGTGGCCTTGTTTTTAAGGGGTCAACTTTTGTACAGATGGTTCTTTCACTACTCTTAGCTACTTTTCATAACAAAATATGTCAGCGCATGGCACAATACCTTTTTCAGAACTATTTTTTTTAGAATAGTTATTACACGAAGCTGAAACGTGCGTTTGCAGAAGCAGGGGATTTTTCATAGTGAACTGAAACATGAGAGCTTGCGAATTGTCCGTTTGCGTTTGACGTTGATGCACCTACATTGACACCTAATAGCACCTCTTCAACACAAATAATACCACCCAAGATCGTGATTTAAACCCTGTCATAGAAGATAATTTCAGGTACGTATCCATCATGCTAATATATATCCACGCGTGCTCCTGTACGCTTGTGTGCATATATATAGACATATGAATTTGAAAACGGGGGGGGGGGGGGTGAAGTTGTTGAAAGTTGCAATACTCCATTGCCCTTTCGTTTACGCAAGTACGGTTGGGGCATGTTTACGTACTGCTGTTTCACCGTTTATCAATTCAAAAAGGGTTCGTTGGGAACATGTCATCAAAACGCCCTGAGTTTTTTTCTCCAGCATGACTACTCTGGGAGTGCGTAAATGCTGACTGTTTGGTCTCTATTCTGCATTCGAAGCTGGATGTTAGCACAAACCGAGTCACACGCTATTGCGGCGAAAGCATCACTTCTGGCAAAACGGCATGTAGTTTGGCTTTGCTTGCGGAGAAAGAATTGGTCCCAGTCCATCAGGGCTCACTGCCTGTTTTCAAAGAGTAAAGGAAAATTATTTCTCTGGTGACTTTCGCCACTTTTATTTGCTTCGAGTTCTTGTGTAAAAAGTGCTTCACTCCGAAAAATATTTACGATGCACTTCTGAAACAGGAAGTGAAGATGTTTTTTTTTATCGACCATGGCGGTAAACGTGGAAAAAAGTTACCAATTAACAGGCACACAGTATAGGAGGTCCTGCAACGCGCTCACTATAATGCTGTTTTCCTCGACAGTCTACTGCTGCAGCATGCGTTCATAAACGTTCCGTGAATTATCCTCACGAGACGTTTCTGTTTGAATTAACTAAGAAGCCAAACAACGAGCTAAACAAATTTTCCAAACAATGAGCAAAATGGCAGAAATTGCCAGTTTTATTATTATTTTGCCAAAAATGTCACCACTGTGCATATGTGCGGCGTGACTATGAGAAAGACCCAAAATTATGTATTGCCCCAGGCAGGCACGTAGCCAGAAATGTTTTTTTTTGGGGGGGGGGGGACCACCTGAATTTCTTGAGAGGCACCCCCTTAAAATGGCCATTTGATGATTTCTATGCCACGGCGAAAAACATTTCGGGGGAAGGTGGCACGTGCCCGGTGTGCCACCCCCAGGCAACGCCCCTACCCTATGGAGTAAGGTCCCATCAATAAACCAAAAATTATGCTAACGTTTTCAATGCCATATCATCAACCGCTTCATAATGGGAGCACTGAGAAAAGGCATGCATTCCCTAGCAGCGTCTCTTAACTCTAGCGCATCATAAAAAAAGCTTGCGATGTATAGTTTCAGTTGTAGTGAATACATGACAAATCAGTCGCTACAACAACAAATAGACACTGTTCGCAGACTTTCTGCAGATTTAGGAACTTTTGTTGCTGTGAAGTCTTGGAAGTCATGAGTCTAATAATTGGAGAACTTTATTACAAATGACGGGAAAAAATTCGAAAGTACGGCGTAACCAACGCGTGTGGTCATGCTTACGCTATACATTTGTCTCACTGTAGTTTTGGAAGGCAGTCCAAAGAAGCCCGACTTATTCGCACACCCTAAAATTATGGCAACAATATATTTAAACTCAACATTCCTAAAAGCGGTACTACAGCACAGAAGACGTCTGTAAGCTATTCACGACAGTTGAAACTGTGGTCGGAACACGCATCCTAACTGTCACCTGGCCACTTCAGGCGCGAAATTTTGAAGGAGCTTAAAGTTTTTAAAGCACCTAAAAACATGGTATAACACCACCGCCTCGTGGCACGCGAAGCAGTTCAGTGACTTAAATTGCTGGTAGGTTGCTGGAGGACGCATCAGTGCGCCAGTGCTTCCTAGATATCAGTCATTAGTAAATACACAAGAGAAACAGGAAAGACGAACGAAATTGTGCGTAACGTGCACTTTCTATTCCTAAATGTAAAACTACGAAAAATGGAAGCAACGTTGTCAACCATTTGTTTGAAGACACTGAGTTTAGAATGCATAACTCATTGAACACTTAAGCTGAAAAATTGTCAGAAATTCGCCATGTCGCCATTCATAATTTTAGGTCGTCATGGGCCTCTCAAATTAACCATTATGATGAAAAGTAGCCACCTGTGGCAACCCTGGTTGCGATTTTGAAGAGCGCACTCGAAGCAGTCAGTGTTGGTCAGCTGACAACTGAGCGCGAGCTGTTTCAAACTGAGCCATCGTGTGCCCTATTCACTTCGATTAAGCTTTGGCATCAAGGCAGCGTGCATTGAAGAGTGACAAGCACAGACCGATTGTACGCGTGATTTTCTCATTCATAAAACGAAGCACCTGCAGTCATACTAAACTTCAATTATGACTCGATGGTAGCCATAATGGAACTCTTATGCAGAGCAAACATCAGAGAAAAGAGACAAAAAAGGTGACCCACAAGCGCCGAACTTCCAACTGAAATTTATTTTGAAGGTACAGAGCCTTCCACGTCTACCCTGAACACCGTGCCGCACAGCCGGCGTAAAGCCCCTTGAGCTTGAGAAAGTGCCGCCATCCACTGTACTCGCCGCCGCGCGCTCGACCTTCTCTCCCTCCTCGCCCCCCCCCCCTAGCGTCCTTCCGGTCTCCGACACTTTTTCTGTACAATGATTGGTCTCTTTCGCTGTTCCCCTTATAGACGCGTGGACCTCGCGCTTTGCTTGTGTTTTTCTTTTTCGCTGGCGCCATTTTTTGCCGACGCTCCGCGTAACACTCATAGCGTGCGCTTTGTTATATGTGCTTTGTAAGGGCACTATGCCGTGCTGTTACACCTATGACTGAAACAACCACAGCGGCAAAGGTTATGCACTTTTTATGATACCGCAAGGTAAACGCGATGTCTCGCGCAAGCAGCAGTCGCTCCACAACATCGGTCGAAAAGACTTCGTTACAACAAAGACCACAGTTCTTTTCGAGGGAAGGCACCTTTCTTATTGATTGTATTAAGGCATCACTGAATGGTAAATTTCGAATACTGTTTCGGCCTGCTCATCGACATAACTGTTCTTTATGGTGCATTCAGACGACGAACCGAATCCGGATTTGCCGTGGACGCGGACGGCTAATCCGTGGATGATACGCCTGCAGACGCATCCACGCGACGGACGGTGTCCTAGGAGAAAACAGCCGGATTACCCTCGACAGCAGGTTCGCCGCTCACCTGCGCCCGCTGAAAACAGACCGGTTTGAGAGTGTTCAACATGGATGCCCGCAAGAAGCGTCGCTTGACTGTGATGTCTGTCGCGTTGTGACAAATGAACGAGGAGTGTTATTCTGTCAGGAGAAAAGGGAGTTGCTGGCAGAATGTTCTTTCAACTACACTGTTCCCCACTTGTAGAACTTCTGAACGCGTCTCCCATCCTTTTTTAGAAGCGGCACGTCGTCGGTTGCAGAAGTTAGAATATTTCACCATCATCACGGCTAAGAATCTTGCGTGTCAAACGATGGCGGCGACATTTCCCGAACCACCAAAAGTGATTTCTGCGTATTTAATCACCTGAGAACAAAGCCCCCGGAACCTAAGTAAACCACGCTCAAGCGTAGATGATGCCAACCAGTCATGCAGCTGTCCGCGAGCCATGGAGGACATGGCGCGAATCCTCCGTGCTGCGAGCAGACGAAAAGTATACTGGTTGCCAGAAACCCCGAGCTAATGCACTGAAGTATCGGATTTCTCCCGCCAGAATGCCGATGTGAGAAACAGGTTGGGTTCATCCGTCCGCGAGCCGCACGGACGAGTCGCGGACGAAGGAAATCACTGATGTGACACGCCGTCCGTCCCGCCACATCCGGATTCGGTCCGTCATCTGAATGCACCATTAAAGACGAAGCTCCTTACGCCGTGGGTCGTTAGTCCCGTGTCGTCCTAGTTGTCGTAGTAGCCCGGTACATTGCATTGAATGTTAATAAAAAGGGTGTCACAGCATATATAAAAAGTAGGACAAAGCGTCCATCAGTCCGTACGTGATTCAGTGAGTCCGTCCATCTATTCGTGGGTGCATCCATCAGTCTGTTCATGCGTTCGTTCGTCCGCACGCTTTGCCCAACTCGTCAACATTCACCTCGGAGATATGCTGTGACTTTTTTATTGGCTATTTGTGCGATGCTTTAAAGTGAAGTTGTCACCAATATGCTGCATTCCTTTGTTAGAAACAAAAAAAAAGTTTATTCGTTTAACATCTTTATACAAAATTATGGCAGGGAAAATTGCCCTAAATGTAGCTTGTTCCGTTCAGTCAGCCACTATTAGGAATAACCACCGAAAACATGCTCAATCTTCTGCACCCATATTTGCATGAAACAATGCTCACAAATACAGTTATTTCATGAACAGTTAATGAATATAATTCACTGCCTTATAAGATTTTTTCGGCAGACAATTTTGCTATATCGCTGGAAACTTATCTACTTGGTGATTAGAGTGTTCAAATGTGTTGTAAGTTTTTTTTTTTTTTGCTGCTTCACAGCTATGGGATCTCTGTTAGCGCAAAGATACATGTTTCTTTTTTTTTTGCTGGTACGAGTCACTTGATGTTTCTATGCCCCTCCTGCCTGGGCCACAATGCTGGTATGCAGCATGTAAATAAGCATTTGATGGCTATGTGAGGTTGACTAAATAAATAAATAAAAAATATATTGAAATATTCAGCTCATACTTCGTCACCTCGCTTTACACCTGATACTTTACACCTCGGCAATCGTCGAAAATGCACAACTGTAGTCTGCTTTCGCTGCAAACAATTACGTTGAATGACACAGCTTCTCAATCGCGCTTTGTATGACTGTTGGAATTTGTTTACAAGAATGTTTTCTGGAGAAAACAAATGAATGGATGAATAGAGATGACACTAATTGGTGCTCGTTTGCATAAAGGCAATTATATTGTTTTGTTTTTTTGGAGGGGGAACTAACGCCCGAAAATCATGAAATAGATTCGGTCCATCAATAAGAGCAAAGAAATGCAGAGGTGCAACGCAAAAAAAGCTATATCACACTCATACCGAAAGAGAGCCATTTCGTAGGTGACCGTGGCCGCTTTGGTCACGCCTGCATTAGCATGTATTCCATTCACCAAGAATTACCTATATTATCTTTTGGGTACTTCTCACCGAGATGAGTGCTTCAATGGGTACTTCTCACCAAGATCAGTCAGTCCGGATAGGATTTTTTTGTTGCTATAGACGCGCAAAATATGATGACCTTGATCCCGATCGAGTGTGATCGCGATGATAAGTGAACGTGTAGCAGCACCTCATCCGAATCGAGCCTGATCCGGAACGGGTCTTATCGCGATAAAAAGTGGAATGCCGGCATTATTCACAGCTTTGCATGCTATATGACGAATTACCTTAGTGATCACTTTTTTTTCCGCGAAGTGCTTGTGTTTTCCTATTTAGCTTGCACAGATTCACGTTCTTGACACTACTAATATGCGTAGTTTAGCAAATAAACCTAATGAGAAATTCAGCGCTTAAATGACGTGTCGTACACGCCAACCCCACAAGCGAACATGCCACAAGCGCAACTACATCAAATGCAAACGTACAGCATGTTATCAAGCAGAAAAAATATTCACATCGTAAAACTCCCATAAAAGCTTTTATTTATTTGCATGCCCCACTTATGCGACCTTTGGAAGAAGCTAATTCTTCAATAAACGGTTGCTTCTGTGTTCCTAATTTTTATTATCATCATGAAATAAATTCAGCACTGCTGTGGCGCGGAAGCTGCTGAAAATAACCAGATTCCATTAAATTCTGAGGCACGCCCGCGAAAAATTGCCCCGCGCGCCGCGCCTACGGCAAGCGGTTGAGGAGAATCGAGGAGCAAACACGCACGTGGATGAGAGTGTCGTTACTTTCCTTTGATTGAGGGGTTTTATGCCAGCGCTCCGCGGATCGACTTTGCTGCGTGCTTCGGAAACTAACGCGCAAGCGCAAAGACAGCTGTAGGCGGGACTTTCGTGCGTCGTCTGCTAGAGCACGGCCGCTAAGCCGAATTCCACGGGCTTTGTGGTGAAGCAAGCATCCAATTTGTTACGCAGGAAGCCTACGCAGTTGTCGAGAAGCCAAAAGGCAGTTTCTTTTCTGCAGGTGATCATACAAGTAATAAACGTCGCCCCATACATCACCAAAACTTTCAAGCCGCGCTGCTGCTGCCACAACTAAGTGTTTGGCGGAACAGAAAGAGTATTCCCACAGCTTACATGAATTTCTTCATCAGATCAAGATTTCGCGCCGCAAAAATCACAATAAAAAAGAACTGGGTGTATTACGCTAGATAATAAGTGTGAACGCTGATTGATATGTGGGGTTTAACGTCCCAAAACCACCATATGATTATGAGAGACGCCGTAGTGGAGGGCTCCGGAAATTTTGACCACCTGCGGTTCTTTACCGTGCACCCAAATCTGAGCACACGGGTCTACAACCTTTCCGCCTCCATCGGAAATGCAGCCACCGCAGCCGGGATTCGAACCCGCGACGTGCGGGTCAGCAGCCGAGTACCTTAGCCACTAGACCACCGCGGCGGGGCTAAGTGTTAACGCTGTAGCAATGCACCGACTGCATTGCAATGTTATTGAAAATAACTGATATAAAAGTGCATAACCACGATTTATTCTCATCTGTTTAAGAAAACGAAAAAAAAACTTGTGTGTAAGTCTAATGAAAGTAAAAATAAAATATTGGGACATTTACAAATTTCTTTTAGGTAGCTTGACTGTTCTACTTAGATAACTATAATAGATTATTTAGAAGCGAGGGATATCACCAAGAGCCTCAATCACCACCCTCATTGTATTTGGAAGAGACGCATACAAGGTGTTGCAACTTTTGCCCTGAATTCCTCCCAGCAATCTTATACAGCCGACCACAGGTTGTTCAGAGACAAGCCATGGAGGCTGCTGGAGCACAACGCTGTCTTTATGTTTCTTGATATGTTCTCAATGATAGTCGTTTCTGGAGATAGTGGCGGCCATTCAAGCACGGAGACTCCACACTCTTGTAGGAAAGAGGAAGTCATCTTGAACATGTGTACTGGAGAACGGTCTGGTTTAAGGACGAACTCTCTATCTGGAAACACCTCCTCTAAAATGAATGACAACGCCACATCGTCCAGACAGAAGCAGTAGCTTTCAGCGGTGAAAGAGCCACGCACCCTTACAAAAGAACCAAGGCCATCCTTTGTGATTTCCACCCAGACAGTCACTGAACGTCAGCCACTGGCGGCTACTCGATGTTTGTATCGTGGCATATATCTGCAGGAAATGAACAGGTACAGTTTATTAACAAACAAATGTGTCTTTAGGATGCTGCATTTAAACGCAGAAAATAGTAGCGCGGCAATAGATGGATGGTAACACTTTATTTCGCCAGAAAGCAACTGCGGATGATTCCGTGTTAGATGGCCATCAACCAAAGGTTGGCAGCGACCTGCTTGGCCCACTCCAGACCCAGTCGTCTACTGGGACGACTGGGTCTAAGCTGGTCAACATGGCCTCACAGGGCTGAAGAGAGGGATCTCGCATAATATCCAGCGGCGGCGGCACTATGTTACATTCCCAAAGTATGTTATCATATGTTGCCACAGCCTGGCACCATATGCATTGCGACTTTATCTCCTCCGGGTATATTTTACTCAACACATATGGGTTGGGAAAACATCGCGTCTGCAGTTTTCTTCACATGCATTCCTGCGCCTTAGTCAACCGCTTTTGCGGGGGCGGATAAAACCTCCGCTCTAGTTTATAATGATTCGTTATGTCGTAAAAGGACATCAGCCCATCTCTCGCGGACCTCCCCGGAACGGGCGGCTCACTTACCCGTCTGACAAATCCTCGAGCATTCAGGTGAGCCGCCTCGTTCCCAGGGTTCCCAGAGTGTGCTGGTACCTGTGATGCGATGGTGATGCGACTGGTGCGCGTAATTGTGAATGATTGAAAAGTGCGCGAAATTAAAGGATGACCGAGTGCACGTGCTGGGTCGCCTGAACAACGACGACGCCGAGGACCGGTACACGTGAGAGCGTGGAGCGCAAGCATCCAAGACCATAAAGCAAACAAGGGCCAATGGCTGATCACCACGGAGTTTTGAAAGGCCAATCGGGACGAGACAAGTGTGCCCCAGAGGAAGCCAATCCTGAAGGGCAAAAGAGCTAGTAGTTCGAGGTGAACGAGGCAAGAGGAAGGTCACAGCTGGGAGCTGAAGACAGGCAGTCGGGTGGCAGACCTGAGCCTTCTGGACTTCACCCGGTCTGGACCTCCGGACAACGCCTTCCAAGGACGGCGAGCTGCCTCAACGGTCGAGACCAAGGCCTGCAGATTCCGGTGCGGGTGCAGCAACGGCAGTTCGGGTCACGGGCCTGAGCCTTGCAACCAGCCACCTCATCGGGCGAATCTGGGCCGCCACAGGCATCACCGAGCGAGTCCCGTTCCATCGTCGCCGCCAGCGAGCATCGGTACACGCCGTCGCCACCATTACAGCAGCAACGTTTTGGTGAGATCGAACTTGCTCTCTTCCCTGCACCGCCGAATCACCGCGTCAGAACTGCATCATGTAGCTGTGACTTTCCGTCGGCAGTTTCGGGACTTTAGATGTTTGTTTTCCTTCTAAATCCCGCTTTTAGCCAGCTACTCATTTCTTGCAGTTTGTGTTTGAGTTTTGCTTCAGTTCTGCAGTAAATGTTTAGGTGTTGTTTGTTAAGCAAACGGCTTTGTCCTTATTAGAAAAACTCTCCGGGGCTCAACCAGGAGAAACAAATCAGCAACAAGAACCCGCATCACAAACTGGCGTCCGCAGCGACAGGACAAAGCCGTTGGTTTGACACCTTCATTTATTGACGCGGTTGACATCATGTCGAATATGCGAGAGCTAATGGCCTTGGCGGATCGCATGGGAATTGATGGGGCGGATTTTAAAGCATGGTACGAGGAGAAGGAGGCACGAGCACGAGAGGAACGGGCTGCGGAACGAGAAGCTCGAAAGGAACAGTTGGAACGGGAGACGCAGGCCAAGAAGGAGCAGCTTGAGCTCGAGACGCGCGAAAAAGAAAAACAGCTCGAACTGGAGACACGCGCAAAGAAGGAGCAGCTGGAATTAGAGAACCAAAACCTGCAACTGCGTCTTAGACTTGCCGAAGCTGAGAATAGCCGTGTAGAGACAAGAACTGTTGACTCAGCACCAGGCTCAGCACAAGAAAGGAGTGTTTCATGCAGCGTGAATCCTCATAAGTTGATACCGGGATTTAATGAAAGCCGGGACGACTTGGACGCCTATTTAAAAAGGTTCGAGAGAGTCGCCATCGGTCAAGAATGGCCTAGGGACAAATGGGCCACAGCTTTAAGTTTATGTTTGAGCGGAGAAGCCTTAAAGGTGTTTGGAAGACTTTCGCCGGAGGATTCACTCGATTATGATAAAGCCAAGTTGGCGTTGCTCCAGCGTTTCCGTTTTACGGCCGAAGGGTATCGGGAAAAGTTCCGACAAAGCAAGCCACAGGACGGCGAAACAGGCAAGCAGTACGCAACTAGGCTACTGAGTTTTTTCGATCGTTGGGTCGAAATGTCGAGGACCGGAAAAGAATATTCGGCTCTTCGGAACTTGATAGTTACAGAACAGTTCTTAAGAAACTGTCATCACCGTTTGGCACTTTTCCTGCGAGAAAAGAACTTCAACAAGCTAGAGGACATGGCCGAGGCCTCAGATAACTTTTTAGAAGCTCAGAGGCAAGTCAACCTGTTAATTTTCCGAGAAAAAGTGGAATCTAAAAGCAATACGGAAAAAAGTGGTAGTTACTCGGAGAGAGGAGCAGTACGTTGTTTTGTATGTGGCAAAATGGGTCACAGGGCATCGGAGTGCCGATCAAGGTCAAAACAACCTTTCTGTGGATATTGTCAGAAGGCGGGGCATGATTCCAAAACTTGCTCAAAGAAGAACGGTTCAGCCAACAAGACGTCATGTCTTTTGTCGCCAGAGGAGCACTCAACGGAAGTGAAGCTTTCACCGGACAAAGAAGAGGACATGGCGGGCGCCGTGAATACTCACCCGAAGTTTGCCACACACAAAATGCCCGTGTTACAGGGCCGAATCTTTGGCCGAACCGTCTCAGTGTTGCGGGATACGGGTAGCAATACACTGGTGGTGCGTCGTTCTCTGGTACCCGATGAAGCCCTCATAGGTACTACCGCTACGCTATTCTTAGCCGATGGCAGTAGCATCATCGTTCCTGAGGCGGAGGTGGAAATTCATTCACCTTATTTTTCTGGTACATCTATTGTCAAATGCATGACAAACCCACTCTACGACCTTATCGTCGGAAATGTACCAGGTTCACGTGAAGTCCATGACCCCGATACCAAGTGGGAGGAAAGGATTCCGGTAAAAACCTACCCCAACTATATAGCGAGTGGAAAAGGAGCAGATAGAGAGGATGGTACCCTGAAGTCTTCAGTGGTTGGTATCAAAATCCGAGAGCAACGGTCAATCTCATCTGAAATCGATGTACCCACCTTGAAGACGACCCGAAAGGATCTTAGTGCCACTCAAAAACAGGACAAGACCCTAGATTCTTGCAGGAGTAAAGTAGGTCAAGGGCTACAGGGAGGATCAAAGTCCTATTCGTTCGAGATAGAAAAGGGGCTGCTATACCGCTATTATCACCTACCATCTGGTAAGGTGATTCAACAAGTAGTAGTGCCCCAAAGATTGCGCAGCCAAGTGCTTACTTTGGCGCACGAAACCCTGATGTCGGGGCATCAAGGAATAAAAAGAACGATTGATCGTGTTCTACAATCATTTTACTGGCCAGGAGTTCAAGAGGCAGTGAGGAGATACGTGCGCTCTTGTGACGCATGCCAACGAACCTACCCCAAGAGCAGAGTTGGTAAGGCACCACTAGGTCGAATGCCTTTGATAGACACCCCATTCGAAAGAGTGGCAGTGGACATTATCGGGCCTTTAAAGCCAATATCACACATGGGTAATCGATATATACTAACACTAGTGGACTTCGCTACTAGATACCCAGATGCAATAGCCCTGCCATCCATCGATTCAGCCACAGTAGCCGAGGCACTGGTAGAGATGTTTTCTCGAATCGGGTTCCCGCGTGAGGTACTTTGTGATCAGGCATCATGCTTTACATCGGAGCTAATGAGAGAGGTCAATGACTTGTTGGCGATCAAGCATCTCAGCTCCACACCCTATCATCCCATGTGTAATGGCTTAGTGGAGAGATTTAATGGCACACTAAAGCAAATGTTGCGTAAATTGTGCCAAGAGGAGCCCAAGACATGGGACCGACTATTAGCCCCACTCCTGTTTGCGTACCGGGAAGTCCCGCAAGCCAGCTTGGGATTTTCGCCTTTTGAGCTGATCTACGGTAGAAATGTTCGAGGACCTCTCAGTCTACTTAAAGAATTATGGACCGGAGACAATCAAAGCGAGGAAGTGAAGACAACATATGGGTATGTCCTGGATCTCAGAGATCGCCTAGAAAAAACATTGCAGTTGGCACAAGAAAACCTGTCACGAGCTAAAACAACGCAGAAGAAATACTATGACCGGGGAAGTCGGATGCGTCGGCTAAAGGTTGGAGACCGCGCCCTCGTACTACTTCCCACGACGGAAAACAAGCTTATGATGCATTGGAAAGGACCTTTCAGGGTCACAGGAAAGAAGGGTGACTCTGACTACTGGCTGGATATGGGACATACTACCAAGCTGTTCCATATAAACATGTTAAAACGCTACGAAGAGCGTCCTCCAGAAATATCACCCCAGTCCGCATCTTTCATTGTAGTGGAAGAGGAAGAGACAGACACGCCAGTGCCTACCTTTAAAGCTACTGAGGGCTTTGGTACTGAAGCTATCAAGCTTGGTCCTAACCTCAGGAATAGACAAAGGGAAGAAATTGACGAGCTCCTAGCCACCCATAAAGACGTCTTTTCCGAAGTCCCCGGCAAGACAAACTTGTTAGAGTGTCGTCTTAAACTGACAACGTCCGAGCCTATCAACACTCCACAATATCCGTTACCATTCGCAATGAAAGAGGTAGTTGAGAAAGAAGTCGGAGAAATGCTGCGACTCGGAGTGATTGAAAGGTCCGACTCACCTTACAACTCACCATTGGTGCTGGTGAAGAAGCCCGATAAGAGTTACCGTACTTGCATCGACTTCCGTCGCATCAATGATGTGTTGGTCTCCGACGCAGAACCAATTCCGAGAACGGAGGTATTGTTTACAGAGATCGGCACTAGAAAATTCTTCTCCAAGTTTGACCTTACGAAAGGATACTGGCAGGTGCCCTTGGACAAAGAATCCCGGCTAAAAACGGCATTCTCCACCCAATCGGGACACTACCATTTCCTCTATATGCCATTCGGTATCAAAACAGCGTCCGCAGTGTTTACCCGGCTAATGAGACGTCTCCTTCAGGGCATCCCGAACGTCGTTCATTATATCGATGATGTTCTCGTCGCTACGACAACCTGGGAGGAACACATGCAGACTCTGAGTGAACTGATGAATAGGATTCGAGAAGCAGGACTCAAAATTAAGCCCCAGAAATCGGAGATTGGAATGACGTCGATTGTGTTCCTGGGTCATCGACTGGGAGATGGAACAATTCAGCCGGTAGAGGACACGATCATAAAAATCGCCAAAGCCCCATTACCCACTACGAAGAAACAACTACGTTCGTTTCTTGGCTTGGCAGGATATTATCGTGATCTAATCCCTCACTACGCTGAGAAGGCACGGCCTCTGACAGAGATGACAAAGAAAAGGGAGAGTAACAAGATCAATTGGAATATTGAAGGGCAGACAGCTTTCGAAACACTAAAGCAAGCTCTGGCGTCTGGACCTATTTTAAAGGCTCCGGATCTCAAACGTGGATTTGTACTCCGCAGTGACGCCTCCGATTCTTGCATCGGTGCAGTCCTTATGCAAGAGCACGACGGTGTTTTATACCCGGTAAAATACGCCAGTCGTCAGCTACTGCCTCGAGAACAGAACTACTCAACAATCGAGCGGGAGTGTCTCGCGTTGGTGTGGGCAGTGGAAAAGTTCCACATATTTTTATATGGGACATATTTCACGGTTCAAACAGATCACCAACCGTTGCAGTACTTATCTCGAGCAAAACACCTCAACAGCAGAGTTCTGCGGTGGAGTTTAGTACTGCAAGAGTACAACTTTCACGTAGAACATATAAAGGGATCCGAGAATGTTGGAGCCGACTACATGAGTAGGTTGCAGTGAATATGTTCTGTGTGTTATTATTACAAGGTTATGCTTGTGTGGTGGACTGTTACTGGAGTTAATGACTGTATTTGTACTGTTCTTAGTTGCTGCCAAAAACTTTTCTTATTGTTGTTGGTTGAATGTTACGTTCTGTGGACTCGGTGTTTCGACGTGAGACATGTCAACGAAGAAGCAGTGTGGTGCCATCGGTGTGTTGTGATAGCTTGTGTGGTGCGCATCGAACGACAGTTTTTCAACGGGAAAAACTTCTTCGAAAGGGGGCCATTGTGATGCGATGGTGATGCGACTGGTGCGCGTAATTGTGAATGATTGAAAAGTGCGCGAAATTAAAGGATGACCGAGTGCACGTGCTGGGTCGCCTGAACAACGACGACGCCGAGGACCGGTACACGTGAGAGCGTGGAGCGCAAGCATCCAAGACCATAAAGCAAACAAGGGCCAATGGCTGATCACCACGGAGTTTTGAAAGGCCAATCGGGACGAGACAAGTGTGCCCCAGAGGAAGCCAATCCTGAAGGGCAAAAGAGCTAGTAGTTCGAGGTGAACGAGGCAAGAGGAAGGTCACAGCTGGGAGCTGAAGACAGGCAGTCGGGTGGCAGACCTGAGCCTTCTGGACTTCACCCGGTCTGGACCTCCGGACAACGCCTTCCAAGGACGGCGAGCTGCCTCAACGGTCGAGACCAAGGCCTGCAGATTCCGGTGCGGGTGCAGCAACGGCAGTTCGGGTCACGGGCCTGAGCCTTGCAACCAGCCACCTCATCGGGCGAATCTGGGCCGCCACAGGCATCACCGAGCGAGTCCCGTTCCATCGTCGCCGCCAGCGAGCATCGGTACACGCCGTCGCCACCATTACAGCAGCAACGTTTTGGTGAGATCGAACTTGCTCTCTTCCCTGCACCGCCGAATCACCGCGTCAGAACTGCATCATGTAGCTGTGACTTTCCGTCGGCAGTTTCGGGACTTTAGATGTTTGTTTTCCTTCTAAATCCCGCTTTTAGCCAGCTACTCATTTCTTGCAGTTTGTGTTTGAGTTTTGCTTCAGTTCTGCAGTAAATGTTTAGGTGTTGTTTGTTAAGCAAACGGCTTTGTCCTTATTAGAAAAACTCTCCGGGGCTCAACCAGGAGAAACAAATCAGCAACAAGAACCCGCATCACAGTACCCAGTGTCAATTTCTATATCTCAAATTTCTCGTCCCGTGGCCCCGTGACGAATCATGCGGCAGTCACCAATATTCTGCCCCTCGCCAGATTTCGGATGGCTGTCTTTGAATCACTGAGAATCAAGTCCGACTGCGAATTAGTTATAGCCTGCGCTTTTTCCGCTTCTTCTGCAGTTTCTGAAGAGCGGGTTTTCACCGATCCAGAGGCGACCAAGCGTCCTCGCCTGTCCACCACCACAATCACAAAAGCGCCTTTGTCCTTATATTCCGAGAGACCTGTATAGACTGCCGCTTTGTACTCGCTCTACTCAACGTGTAAAGCTTTGGCTCTTGCCAGCCTGCACTGCGTATGGTGAATTGGATGGATATTTTGGGCAAAGGTTTTATGCACAGGGCCTTGTGTAACTCTCGCCGCACCTGAATTTTAGTGTACCTAGTGGGAGCCTCTGCTCTAATGCCAATCCTTTCCAATATGATCCTGCCTGATTTGGTTGTCGAGAGCCTAGCATGCTGCATCGCCAGATGCGCCTCCCATAATTCAACCAGGGTGTTGTGCATCCCTAGTTTTAACAGCCTTTTTGTAGGTGCGTTGTTAGGCAACCGAAGCGCTGCCTTGTAAGCTTGCCGGATCATAGCCTCGACCTTGCCTTTTTCTGCAGCATCCAACTGCATATAAGGTGTCGCGTAAGTAATCTTGCTGAGCACAAATGCCGGTACCAGCTGACAGAGTTCTTTTAGGGGCGAAGCTCCTTAGGGCGTGGGCTGTGCGTCCCCTGTAGCCTGTATGTAGCCACCTCTAGTTTAGTTCTTTCAGTGTTCACTAGATGGCGGTACCGTCCTCAGTATGTAGCCACCTCTAGTTTAGTTCTTGCAGTGTTCACTAGATGGCGGTACCGTCTCCTGTATGTAGCCACCTATCGTTTAGTTCTTGTAGTATTTACTAGATGGTGGTACTTGTAGCTGATGATGAAAAGATGCAAGATGTTATAAACTAGAAAGTGGTACTTGTAGTTGATGAAAGACGCGAGATCTTATAAAATAGGAATGATGTCACATATGGCGCGTGTCATTGGTTGAAGGCAATCGTTCGATTTAGTGCGGCGACGTACGCTAGGGGGAGCGATGTAATAAAATCGAGTGGGCAAAATGTACAGAGGATTCATGGTTTACTAGGTTTACCTCCGGAGCTTCGCCCACTCATCATCATTCACTTCGTGGATATGGCGGAATTTTTTTCTTTAACCCCACTCTTACGGTTAGCGATTCTTCTGATTTGCCTTACAGTAGCATTGACCGTAATCTTAAGTTTTTCAAGAGCCACCATATTCTTCCTTTTAGTTTGCAGATATAGGCGCAGATAAAGTAGGGGGTAGGCCGGTAGCTTCAGCTACCGGCCTACCCCCTACTTTTACCTCTAACAGCGGTGGCGGAATATAGTGTCTCGCATGTAGCCCTCTTGGTTTTTCTCGAACCACAAAGAGCTCAAACTTCGGCGGAGAACATGGTAGTCCCGCCTCCCCTGCCAACTCTTCGACAATATTAACTGTCAGTTGTAATGTTTCTTCCAGATGCGCCTCACTGCCCTTGATTATCTATGGAGTAAGATCATCTGCATAAAATGTGTGTTTGAGTCCTGGTATCTTCTCCAGCCTCAGCGGTATTTTAATTAAGGCGAGGTTAAACAGAAACGGCGACAAAACTGAACCCTGAGGCGTCCCTTTGCCTCCCAACGTGAAAGAGTTTGATTTGATATCGACTATTGCAATTTTCGCGGTTCGTCCCTCCAAGAATGATCTGATGTAGTGGTATGCCCTGGCCCCTGGACCAATTTTCGATAGGTTATTTAATATTGCCTGAAGCGAAACATTGTCGAAAGCTTTATTCAGGTCAAGCCCCGAAACAGCTTTGGTGCCCGTGCCATGCTCGGGATCGACTTCATCATGTTTCAACTGTATAATGACATCCTGTGCGGACAAATTGGCTCTGAAACCAATAATAGTTGGGGGAAAGATAGCCTTGTTTTCTGCATAATTCTGAAGCCTGTTGAGAACCACGTGCTTGATCAATTTGCCCACGCTATATGTCAGCGGTACAAGGCGCGGGTTCTCCAAGCAGAGTTTCTCGCCTGGCTGAGGAATAAATATAATCCTAGCGTGGTTTCATTGTGCTGGGATCTCCCCGGCCACCCAATACTCATTTATCTAGTCTGTGATGGCCCCAGCCGATTTGAAATCAAGGTTTCTCAGCATTTTATTAGTAGCCACATCCGGACCTGCGACAGACGTAGTACGCAGCTGCCCCATGGCCAACTCCACCTCCGCAATTGTAAACTCTTCATCTAGTTCCGAGTTTTCCACCCCGAGTAGTGTGCTAAACAACCATCCACTCCATCACTTATGTAGCGATTCCGGATTTCTTCTATAAACTCTCCAATTGTGCCTTCATATTGATGCATTAATTGAGTCATTTGTCCCCGTTGCGCCGATTTGGTTGCTGCCGGATCCAAAACATGCCTCAACAGCTGCCATGTATTTTTGCATCCAAACTGTCCATTCATGCGATCACAAATCTGGCCCCACTGCTTGGATTGCAACTCAATTATATAATGTTCGATTTTACGTTCTAACTTGGCAGTCCTTCTGCGAAGGACGCCAATAAGTTTTTGCTTCTTCCACCTTCTCAAAAAACTCGCAGTGCGCTTCCCACGTGTGTAATAGTCTAGAATATGCCGTAAAACTCTCCTGCTCGACTGGCAGTTCTACCGTGGCATTCTTTACATCCTCCTTGAGTGCATCCACCCATGAATCCAGGTCTTTCAATTTCCCGTTCACTGTGTCTGCTCTGTTTCTCTTAAATCTGTCTCAATCTGAAATTCCATGCCCCTTCACTTTGTCTATATGCTTCGCAGCGCTAAACGTTGTGGAAAGGATATAGTGATCACTGCCTAGTGCTTGTCCATTTTTAATCCAATTCGCATTACTGATACCTCTAAAAACATAAGGTCTGGAGAGGTATCTATGCTTATGCTGTTGCCTATCGTCGTATGATCTTGCGGATTGTTTACCAGCGCCCATCGCAGATCCCCTGCAACTTGCCAAAGCTGATTGCCCTTTGGGCTGGCTCGAATATAACCCCACTCCGGGTGAGGTGCATTGAAATCTCCTACCACTATAAGCGGAGCGCCAACTGCTAACCGTTGAGTTTGAATTAGGAGTTATGGCAAACCCAATCCTTTATCTTTTGGAAAACTATAAACAGAAAGTAAAAACAGACTCTTCTCATACTTTCGTTTAGGCGAGATCTCTAGCAGGATATAGTCTCCCCTGCTGCTATCTAAGGAATGCTGAAGGGCAGTGATGTTGCGATGGACAAGCATGGCTGTGAAGACGCGTGTTGTTCCCCTTGAATCAATTCCTGGCACTGTAAATGCCTTAAATCCGGGTAAGTTTACGGAAACACTAGCCTCCTAAAAGGCTATTATGTCTGGTTTACTATCCAGATTTGTATGTGCAACTGCAGGTTACTCCGCTTTTGACAAAAGCTCCTGCAGTTCCACTGCCAAACCTCAACTTGCTGGCGAGCCGCCATGATGAGGCACCAGGTTCACTAATGGCGCTTGGTCACCCATGGGAGGCAATCTTGCCTCCAATGAGTATGAAGCTGTTGAAACATGCCCATGACCTGCGTGTGGGAAGCCCTAACTTAACTGGAAACTATGCCGCGACGCTCCTCTATTGTGTCTAATCTGGTTTCGATTTTTTCGACTCGAGCCTCCAACCTATCCTGTCATTTCCCTTGTGTGCCTATTTTATCCGCAAGGGTAGTTACTATATGACTTAAGCCTAGTGACCTTAAAAACAGGCTGTAGCATGTCTACTGGTGACGTTTCGGCTAATCGTTTTGCGTTAACTTTCTCATACCCGGCAGTGGTCTCTCAACTCCCCCGATTCTCCACTTCCATAGCTGCACTCTCCTGTATGCGAGCAGACGCCTCTTGCGTCGCTCTCTGTAGGCCTTGCACTGCTGGTGCCTGTGTCCATTGTCGTTGGTCGTTTTTAAGAACGCGCTCCATCTCTGCAAATCTATTTTCCATTAATTTAATCAAATCTCCCTGCCGGTGAACCAGCGCTGCTAACTCCCTCTATCTAGAGGTTTCGTTCTGGAAGGCCATGCCTCATAAGCTCACATTTTTTGGTGTCGCGTGCGTAGATGTTGGGACTGGATACTCGTCCGCCATCTGGGCCGCCCCCACGCCCTGGCAATGGCGGGAAAGAACTCGACCGGTCCCTGCTTTTGCTTGTGCCTTTTTACCCATCGATGACCGCTCCATGGTCCTCGAGGACCGCTAATCGTTGCCAGCTTCGATCTCTCTTTCGATACTCTGCTGCCGGCCTGTCGGTGGCTTGCGAGCAGGGCGAAACTTGCAGTTCTGGCTCCCTGTGTGGTGCGCACCATGGCACACGATGCAGTCCGGCGTGCACGTGAGTGGCTCTCCTTCTGGCGGGGCAGGATGGTCCTTGCCACAACGGTGGAATAGGTTACTCTTCGGACGATAGCAAACATCCGCTCGATGTTGAACTCGTCTGCAGTTGTAGCAGGTCTCGACTAAATTTCTATATGGGATCACAGCGTAGGGACAGTTCCCGTAAGTAACCTGCCGAGGTTTCCCCCGAGCGTAATCTGAATCGCCTTTGACTTTCCCAGAGTTCCGCGTCCAGAATATCTAAGCTTTCAATCTTCTTCAGGAATAACACTCGAACTTCTTCCACTAGGCATCCATCATAAGCACTGTAAGTCACTCCCCATACGGAGTTCTCCAATGGCGCCACGAACGCCGAAACCAGCAGGTCACGATTATCCAGCTTGAGTGTCTTCGCAGTCGCATATGCCCCACTGTGATTTATACACGGTGTGCTCACTGTCAACGTGTTGGTTGTGCCATTAACCCGCCCAATATCTTCTTCCGCGGCGATTACACTCGTTATACGCTCTGCTGCTCTTAGTGCACATCCGAGTTCTCTCACTGTCACGACGCTCAAGTCCCAGTTCTGGGGCCTGTCACAACCTTGAAATCTGTGGCTTGCATCTTAATTAAGAAACGGTCCGCGCTTCTTCCACGCCGGCGCTTTCCCCCGCTTGACTTGCTGCGCTCCACGCGTCTCGCGCCCATCGCTGCCGGCCTGCGTCTCGCAAGGCTTACTCTTGGCGTTGTCGCCATGCAGAGCCTTCTTAAATAGGTCATGTGCCTTCAGCACTGGAACCCACTCTCCCACTTCAAAACCTTCGGGCCTTATAGTCTCCCCTTCGACGTAGTATTCAATCTTCAGCCTAACAAGGCCCACAGTCACCAGGCGCAAGCCAGATGCCCGGCGACGCGGGCCAGGCTTGGCAGAGTAGATAGACCTAGCGTTGCCAACGCGGAGTTGATAGGAAAACCTAAGAAACTCCAAAAACGGAGACAAACTTGCCTATACGAGTAGTGTCCGTAGGTACAGAGCAACCTCCTGCAAGTCCAGTACAAATCACGTCCGCCGATAGTCGGTCACCGGGCCGGAGCTCATGCGAAGCACGTCCGCGCAGCGTCTCACTCCAGCACACCTCAGTAGCGCGACAAAGTACTGACTGAGTCAATGATAGGTAATTTTTGTGGTTTCCCTGGTGACTTTAGGCGCTGGGGTCAAATGCTCGTAGTAGCTACTCATATCTGTTTTGTTGTGTCATGAGCATGATGAAAAAGACTCGTTGAGTAAAATGAGAATGCCATAAAAATAGAGATGGTCAGCTTTAGCAGACTACGCCTGAGATGCCACAGCCACCGACGAGTTGGCCTGCAGGTCGTCTACAGAGGTTTTTGGGCATGCTTCCCGAAATGTGAGTCACGCGTGCATCAACTTTGAAATTGAAAGTCACCTTTGCGGGTGAGCTCATGAGTTCAAATACAGTTACGAAGAACTTTTGATATAAAGTTGTTTAATATAATACTTTTCATGAAGCGTACTAAAACATGGCACTTAGTGAAGTGTTTCACCAAACATTGTTTAATGTTCTAGATAACAACGAAAGTTATAGGGGCAGTTCTCAGTGTCTAATGAACTCTAATAATTTACCTCCCTGTTAGATATCTGTTATGTGTAAAGTTCGGAGACAAACGTAGTGTAGCAAAACGATTTTTTGCTACATATTGTCGCTAGTAGAGATGGTACAAAAGCAAATGAAAAGGGTGAGCTCGTGCGGCAGCCTATACATGCAGCTTTATACCGATCGCAGTCGGGTCACATGATTACTGGCAGCTGGGCTGACCGCTCTATCGACAATTGGGGGCGCTATCGCGTACATGACATTTTCTCCCGCTTAAATTGTGGGGAGCTACAGTTACACAAAATTAAGATGGCGCGTAGCGATCTGGCGCTCGTCGACTGCGTACTGAATATCTTCGTACTGGTGGTGCTGCCTCGGAGACTGCGGGCGCTGCCGTAGGTGTCTTCACAGTGGCATCCGAGAACTCCCAGAAGGTGTCCTTGTTCTCCTCACCATCGGAGACGTCAGCTGCACCCAAGAGAAACTGATCTTGGTGACGATGCCACACAGCCAGGCCCCGTGGCGTATGTACTTTGACGGCATACGAAACAGGTCCTTCCTGCCGCACTACAGTACCCGGAAGCCATCTGAGTGGTCCCCTGTGATTTCGAACAAGAACACCGTCGCCTACGGCAAATTGTCGGGCTTTGGAGCTGCATAGGCTGGACTGAATAAATTCCTGCTGGCGAACTAATTCTTCTAATTCTGGTTTGAGAATGTCCAGTTTGGAACGAAGATGGCGACCGAACATAAGGTTAGCCGGCGCTTCTTTCGTCGTAGCATGGGGTGTATTCCGATAAGCAAGAAAGAAGCTGTCAAGGCTAGCCTGCAGATTTCCAGCATTTTAATTTTTCTTCACGGCCGTCTTTAGAGACTGAACAAAACGTTCTGCCAAGCCATTCGAACTTGGGTGATAAGGCACTGTTGTGACGTGGCGCGCTTCTATCTCTCGAACAAACGTCTGGAACTCGGCTGACTTAAATTCTGGGCGTTGTCCGACACGATCGTTGCCGGATAACCGAAATGGCTAAACATTTCGCGAAGACGATCGATGGTTGTCGTGCTAGTAGTGTTTTTCATGATGCACACCTCTGGCCATCTAGAATGTGCATCAACTACAACTAGAAACAAGTGAGGCCTAAAAGGCCCAGCAAAATCAATGTGTACTCGCTTCCCAGGGAATGTTGGCCACGGCCATGGGTGCAAAGGAGCACTGTTAGAGTCACTACTCTGCTCCTGGCAAGTTTTGAATCCTTTGACATGAGACTCGAGATCCGCGTCAATTGAAGGCCACCAAACATAGCTGCGGGCCAACTCTTTGGCTCGCACAATACCTGGATGACCGTCGTGAAGTTCTTGTAGCACCAGAGACCTCAGCTTTGTAGGCACCACTACACGCATTCCCCACAGGAGACAGCCTTGGTGTGTGGTCAGCTGTGTCCTCCTGTCGAAGAAAGGCTTGAGCTCCGCGTCGTTTGTAACGTTAGGCCACCCCGTACTTGTGAGCTCGAGTACTCTGCAAAGAATCTGGTCATTCGAGGTTGCACGTGCAATATCTTTGTGCGTCACCGGCATTGATTGAAAGCGGAACGAGTAGAACCTTTCCTCTGCATCATCAGCAGATTCCCGACGAACTGGCAAGCGCGACAAGCAGTCAGCCTCTAGATTCTCGTTTGTCGGTCGAAACTTCAAGGTGTACGTGTAGGCAGATAACGTCACTTCCCAACGTTGATGTCTTGCTGCTGCCAAAGTTAGTATGCCAGACTTTGGACCTAAAATAGTCTGCAGTGGTTTATGATCCGTTATCAGCGTGAACGAACGCCTGTAAATATAGTAGTGAAACATTTTAACGCCGAACATGTTTGCTAATTCTTTTTTCTCGATCTGGCTACACTTCTGCTCAGCATCGGATAGAGTCCTTGAAGCGTGAGCAGCAGGGCGAACGGTTCCATCAGCAAAAATATGAGAAAGCACACCACTTACCCCTTGACGAGATACGTCGCAAGCCGTTTGAAGCGGTCTTTGCGGATCATAGTGAGCCAGAACCTCCGGGGATACCAACACAGCCTTAATGTCGTCAAACGCCGTTTGACATTTGCTGGTACATGCCCAAGCTTGGTCGTCACGCAGGAGTTTGTACAGGGGATGGGCTAGTGTAGCCAGTTGAGGTAGAAATTTTCCGTAGTAGTTTACGGCTGCGAGCAAAAAACGAAGCTGCGGCTTGTTCTCCGGTGCTGGCGCGGCTACAATGGCATCAATCTTGTTCATCGTGGAATGTATGCCAGCTGCACTCAACGTGTGCCCCAAGTAGGTTAATTCCTTTTGAAAAAAAAAACGAATTCCTCAGCTCTTAGTCGAACTCTTCGGCTTTCCAAACGGCTTCGAACTGCTTCCAAGTTCAGTAGGTGTTCGACTCCAGTCATTCCGGTCACTAGGATATCATCCAAATAGCATGCAACACCTCTGAGACCCTTAAGCATGGTGTCCATTATTAACTGAAAAGTACCAGGCGCCGAAGACACGCCGAAAAGTGGCCGGTTTACGGCGAACAGTCCTTTCATCGTGTTTATTGCCAGAAGACGACGCGCCGGTTCCGCCAGCACTACCTGTTGATAGGCCCTGTTCAAGTCAATTTTAAGTGTGAATACACTTTATAAGTGACCCCAAACCATCCACCGCCGTCGGCGGCGTCCGCAGTCTTCTCTCTATCTTTAAAAGAAAGAGGACTTGGCGGGCCGCAGCGCGACGCTCTACCGAATAAGTCACGGACGCGACGCTGATATAGGTGTCAGTAACGCGCCCTATACCCCCTCCCCCTTCGCTCGCTCCTCCGCTCTCCTCGCTCGCTGCAGCTGCGCGCGCACCCCTCTCTTTCGCGCGCCCGCCTTCTCTCGCAGTCTCCCGTCGAGAGCGGGTCGTGAGGGGGAGTAAAGTTAAAATCCGTTGGCATTCGCCAGTGAGTTAACGTAAACTCCCCCGTGTGATCAAATTGCGATTCCCAGGAACCATTACACCATAAAGGCACCATAGTGTGAATAATAAATATAATAGTGCGAATTAATAAATACACTCTAAAAAAAAGGGAGCGAGAATGGAGAAACGGGCTCCGTTCCTCCTTCGGCGCAGCGACTTACTCCCTTTCGGGCGCTTTACCCGTCGCACCCTCTCGCGGCAAGGACCAAAGGAGCAACGTTCCTCCTTCAGCGTTCAAGTTTCTCCTCAATCACGGGGGTCTTGCTCGCGCGCATGCGCACGCCAAGCCTATAGCCTGCCGCGGCCAGTCGCGAGCGATTGCTTTTACCTAAGATTCTTGTAAGCAATGCAGGAGTGACGTTTTCTTTTGTTTTTTTTTAGTGTAGAGTAAAAGCCTCTTTTTTTTATCGCCAGGCACTCGCACGATGCTCCGCACACTTCCATGTGTGTCTCGTGTTGTTTCATACTACCAATTTGTCACGAATACAAGGAGCTCTGCTTCCCAAGCAGTCTTGCTTTATCGATTACCTCAGAGTGTAAAAAAATAATGATTTTTTTTGGTGTCGACATACTTGGTAAGCCCACGCATTTTTGGTTTTGCACGGCACCAACAGCACTCATGAATTCAACGAGGCGCGTAAAAAAGCATCAAACTTGTTTTTTAAATATTGTAGGAAACCTGATACCACTCTACAGTCCATGCGTGAAAGTACGATCATATACGATTGATAGAGTTATACGTGCCACTACCACCATATGGATGTTCTTTGCAGTTTACCCCATTCGAATACGGCCGCCGTGGCCGGAAATCGAACCTGCGTCCTCCAGCATAGTCACACGACACCCAATAAGGCTATGCTACCACAGCAGGTGAAAGCAGAAAGGGAAACAGGCTGCGAAGTTTTACCGAGCGTTTATTCGCCAGACTAGATTACAACCATCAGAAACTTTTTAAACATCATCATAACTAAACTTTTGTGAAAAGTGAACCAATGACTTCTGTAGGTTAAACCAAATTCTCAATCGCATTCGTTTTGAATTGGCCATGCCAGCACTGAGAAGTAGGAAGGAATTATGCACGCGAGCAGTATGTCTTTCTCGTCCATGATTCTTCTTTGTCGTGAGAAACTCAACACAAAATGCACTTCTAGTAACAGCTGTACACAGCAAGTAAGTATTAACGCTCACTCACCTTTGTGAAAAGAGTATTCCGGATCAAGAGTAATAACCACCACAGTCACAGCGCTAACAACAAAATTGTGGCACGCACTATGATTGCAAGTTGACACGTGAGGCGAATCGCGAGAGGCATCTGAAGCAGAAAAGTATGCATGCACAACATTCTATAAAGTTATAGTAAACTTGCGCACTGCAGCGATAGTTCCTCCACTCAAGTATGAGAGCTGCCGCGACGCCAACAGCCACTGTCATGGCTCACCAAAAAAATACCGTTGGATGCGAGGTCATCGCTTATTTATCTCGCAAGACCCGCGTTGTAACGTACGTATACACTGCTAGGACGGTCGTTACCGCATCAAAAACATTGTCATTGAAGGGCTAGTGGTGTACTATATCCATGGCTAACGGTCACACTTGTGGTACGCACGTAAAAAGAATATAAGCAAACGTTAAGACGAAACAACTAAACGAGGTCAACGTGACCACAGAACACCTACCACGACGGAAACAAAGTTTGGTCTGCATGCTGCGCCCTCTCCAAGTAACAAGAAGAAAAAGAAACGTGACCTCTGAAATGGCTAACGCGTGGCAAGTGTTTGCACTCTCAGAGGCTTCAAGAAAAAAAAGTAACTGTGGCAGTGGTCGACAGATGGCGCAGCGTTCGAAATGCCGCGGGCTTTCTAAGCACGGCTTGAGGGTATCCGGCTTCATGAAAACCTGATAAGCTCTAGTAATTATTTCGTTCATTATTGTGCAACCATTGATTAAGTAAGGTTTGTCTAAGCATCAGACACTATATATATACGTGTGCGCATGTTGTGGTATTGATACAAAACGTAAAAAAAGTGTAAGAAAGCCTACTTGTAACTTGTGCCACTCAGGTCAGTCGAAATTCGTCGCTATATAAGCTGGCGCGCTTTCATAGTAGGGTGTGAGTAAACACGTCGAGGTGTGGGTCGTTGGTGTGAATGGTTGATTGTGCTCTTGTTGCGTACTTGTAGCGTACTAATGTGTACTCTGTGAACTTGTGTGCATGTGTAGCTATATGGATTGCCCCAGCACATGTTCGGCTTTCTGTGTCCATAAGTAATCTTGAATGGGTTGATGCGTAAACAATCCGCAAAGGAGCCGTGATAGTGGGTATCAACAACGTACGTCGCGGCAGTTAACTTTTTTTTTAGTTTTGTTCAGTCCCTCCAGATGGCGCCACCTACCACCTACTCCATTGCTATGACGCTCTCACACCTCCAGCCATTTATATAACGTTGAGCATCTATCTATCAAAACTGCACTACGGATTCGGAATGGTTTTGCTGCGATCGAGTGTACGGTTTGGAGGCACATCTCGTGACCTGCGGACCCGTAAGCACATGGATAACGTCGCTACACTATGTGAATCTGCGAGAAATAAATACAGCATGCCTAGCATGCACTCTTCAGGTGAGGGCTCTGCAGAATCCGTGTCTTTCGGAGTGAACGTGGCTTCGCTGACCGAACGAAACGTACTTGCTCCATCGTTCTCTTTCGTGATGTGTTCACCGCTACAGGTTCGTCTGTTTGTTTTTATAACCGCTTCGTTCAATATCAAGCTCAGCGGGGCCGTTTTTTGTAACTTTCAGTGCCGTGTACTCCTTACCAGTCGAGAATCGTTGCATTTGCTAAGCCTACTCGCTTCGCCGGGGGGCAGCCATGTTGATTTTCATAAGGAGGAACGTGTTTCTCCGTGGATGAGGGAGCAACGTTTCTCTATTTAAAGACGAACATTGGGGACATCGCCGTTCCTCCCTAAATGGTGAGTACGTCACTCCATTTTTTTAAGAGTGTACCCCTCATAGCATCACCCCGTGTATTCGCACTTCACCATGTTCACCCTCGGGGAAATGCTTGGGAGTTTTTGAAAATTCTTTCCTCCACTGAGTGCAGTGAAAACTTCTTCAACACGTGGTAAAGGGTTGTGATCAGTGTCTAGCATAGGGTTGGCAGTAGTCTTGTAGCCACCACATAGGCAGATGTTTCCGTCTTTCTTTACCACAGGCACTACCGGTGTAGCATACTCGCACGAGGCTAATGGTGTGATCAAACCCATTGACTGCATTTTGTCAAGCTCTTTTTCCACTGCTGGAACCAGTGCGAAAGGCACACTGCGTGCCTTCAAAAACTTTGAACGAGCGTCCGCTTTGAGAAAGAGTTCTGCCTTCTCCTCTGTAATTCATCCCAATTCTTCCTTGAAAAGGTTACTGTACTTCTGCAAAAGCTTTCTAACCTCTACTTTTGCTTCCTTGTTTGTCGGCATCAGTGCCGAGCAGAGCTTGTTGCAGGAAAATACAGCGTTCTAGTCGAGGCGCACGTGCTGTAACCACTCTCGGCCCAGAAGTGCCAGTCCTCCCTGCTCAGTGAGATACAAGATAACAGAACACTTTGCCCATTATGTTCAAAAACTTCAGCCACTCCTGCTGGTTCGACTAATGCACATGTGTAAGTGCGTAGACGCAATCTTGTCGTGCGCAACTTCAAAGAGGGGAACAATTGTTGCTGTTGCCTGCAAAAAATTACGGATACCACTGCTCCCGTATCCAACTCAATTTCAAGTGGAATATTGTTTATCAACAGGCGTACTTTTATGGCATCTTTTGCCGAGCACGTCATGCCGTTTAGCATCATTTCTGCGGCCCAGTCAAGAACTTTCAGGCTGCGTGCTCGCGCCTGAGATAACTTCGCGTTCTTCTCAGACTGACATATACGCTGGATATGCCCTTTCTTGCCACAGCCGAAACACGTCGCTGACGCATGTCTGCAGTTTTTGCTCACGTGCTTAAAAGAACCGCACCACCGACACATGTTTGACGCTTTCTTTTCGCTGGCATCTTTTACTGCGACTGCTTTATGCCCCGGCTTTTGTGCAGTTACATGGTGTAAGTCAGAGACGCTTGTTGAACCACGCACTTCTGCTGCACGTTTTGCTGCTGAATCCGATGCTACAGCTTTTTCGACTGCCTTTTGAAAGATTAACTTCTTGTCTTCAGCAAACAGCGCTCGCTGAATGTCTTGTCTTTGTAAACCAAACGAATCTGTCCCTCAGTGCCTCGTCTAAGAAATTATCGAACTCACACGAACTCGAGAGGGAACGCAGTTCCGCGACAAAATCGGCAATGGATTCAGTCTCGCGCTGAGACCATCGATAAAACTTAGCTCTCTCACCAATTACTGAAGGCTTCGCTGCCAGATGGTCGTCAAGCAATTGCCTGAAGGTGTCATACGACTTGCTTGATAAAACGTCAGGGGCGGTAAGTGACTTGGGTAGAGCGTACGTCTTCGCCCTTATTAGGCTCGGGAACGCGAGAACCTTGTCTTCCTCCGGTACGTTGTTGAAGTGGAAAAACGATGTCAACCGCTCGTCGTATGATTCCAGTCGCTTGATTAAACGTCAAAAGGCTCCATGTGGCCAGTTCTTCCTACTATTTGCGTGACTGGGTCTGCCATCCCTGCTGTTCCACTAGCTCGCTATGTGTCGGCGACAGCCCCAGGAACTTCAAACAGGGTAGAACCATTCTTCTGTTCTGCCAACGCTGCTGAAGGTTCTAACCACTTCGTCGCCAGATGTTATGTCTAAAGTTCGGAGACGAGCGTAGAGTAGCAAAACGATTTATTGCTACATATTGCCGCTAGTACTACGGTACAAAAACAAATGAAAAGGGTGAGCCCGTGCGGCAGCCTAGACATGCAGCTTCATACTGATCGCAGTCGGGTCACATGATAACTGGCAGCTGGGCTGGCCACGCTATCGACAATACGTGGTGCTATCGCATACATGACAATATCAATCGCACCTTTCATTACCTAAACGAAAGAAAATTTGTCAATATTTAGATGCTACCTTGGAATCAATAATTTATTATCCCGAACTGCCAAGTCATATCACTGGTAACTGTAACGCTGCTAAAAGCAGCGGCAGAATTTTACACAAACCATTTGCTTTTTGAAGACTTAAAAGCACTGCTTTACACACCTCATGTTAATGGGGCGCCAAGCACGTGTTTTCTGATCCCACCGAATCCTGAACGTACACTGGTTTGTGAATACTTCACTTTTTGAGTGAGATGTAGACCAGTGGGCGTGATCTTTAGCAAACTGGAGCCCCTTCGCCTTTTCTCAGATCGCATGAGCGGCTTCATGGCAGCTGTTCGGCTTCTAAGTCTTGCTCCGTATAGGCGGCGCGTCATGGTTGTAGCCGAAACCTGAGTCCATGCTCAGCCTGTACTTCTCAGACTGTACTTTTCGGCTGTTCCGCTACCGCTGCCACAATATTCAAGTCTTCGTCCTTTGTAGTCACCCGGCGATGAGGCTGCCGAGTCGCAAGCTGTTATGTCTACGTCAAGCCTTGCATGATATATTCATCACTAATTTCATGGCGGTAAACTTTGCACTGAAGAAAAGCAGTCGTGGGAGCTGGGGGAGATTTTTTTTGTTACACTGAATAGTTTATTTTTGGCAGTGTGAGCACAGCTTGAACATTTTGCTCATATATGGACTGGAGTTTATTACATGTATGATTACTTGCGAAAAAGCCACAGTCTCTGCGCTCCTCGAGAACCACACCAACTTCTCAATTTGCGTGCGCATATAACAAGAGTGATACTTCCTTCACCGCAAAGCAGGCGCCAATCGATCAAGCGGGCGCACTCTAGCAGATGACGCGGTGAAATCTCCGCCTGCAGCTGTCATTGAGTTTGCACGCTAGTTTCCGGAGCACCCGGCAGAGGCGCTCCGCGGGGAGCTGGTGGGATGAAGAAATTAAGAGAGCCAAAGTAAGACGTCATCAAGCCTCCAGGAAACACAAGTATGCTAAACAGAGGGGTGAATGGAAGACAATGGCAAAAGCAAATGGGATAGCTTTTTGAGCTGCTGTAGAGAAGCGTCTGATGTGATCAGTGAAAAATTAGAAGAAAGAGGGCCCAATGAATGGCGGAAATGAAAAAAAAAGAATAGACAGGCAGCTGCAAATTTGTGGAGCCATCTTAATTGTCTAAGTAATAAGACAAGCATGAAACAGAGGTTTATAATTACAATTCAAGGGGTCAGACTGCGAAGGGATAAGGCATAACAATGATGACAGAAAAACCTAAACACCAAGAAAGCGCTGAATGCACCGCACCAGATGAGGATGGACGATTAGCTCAGTGGCTCCACTGGGACAACGAGAGTGGCAAAGGGCAGAGAAAATAATTCCTAATAGCACATGAACAGGCTTTGACGGCATCCCAGTCATGCCAATAAAGAAACTAGTACCAAACTTTAAACAAACACTAAGAGAGGCAGCGAGCAAAGCAATAATAGATGGTGCAGCTCCCAATGGGTGGAAAGTAAGCAGGATGAGCAAGATCCATAAAGGAAAGAAGCGCAAAGCCGAAATAAAGAACTACCTTCCTATAACAGTGCCATCAGTAGTTCACAGGCTGGTGATGCGGATAGTAACGGAAAGACTACAGACGTGGGTGGAGAATGAGGGGGTGCGGGCAGAACTACGAAATAGGTTACGTAAACGAAGGAGTTTAAAAGACAATCTGTTTTCATTGATGCAGCGTATTGAAATAGCAGGAAAAGAACACAGGTCCCTGTGGCTGGCATTTTTAGATATCAAGGGAGCTTACGATAGTGTGATTCAAGACGACTTGTGAGGAATACTGTACACACTAGATGTTGAAGATGGAATAACTAATCTTGTGAAGGATATCTATAAAAGTAACAAGGTTGTTATCGAATGGGAGGAACAGGTATCTGAACATACAGAGATATAATGCGGGCTTCCACAAGGAAGTCTCTTGTCCCCTTTGTTATTTATGCTGTATCTACAGAGGCTAGAAGCCAAATTAGAGGAGAGTCGATTCGAATTCAGCCTCCCTTTTGCCAAGCAAGAAAAACAAATTGAACAGTCATTACCAGCATTGAAGTATGAAGATGATATAGTATTACTAGCCGAAAACAAAGGTGATCCGCAGAGATGATAGACATCTGTGGTAATTAGGGACATAAGTTAAACTTGAAGTTTAGCAGGGGAACATCGGCAATGATGATTCTTATTAAAAACAAAGGCAGTGAGCATAAGATCCAGGAAGTCACGCTAGAAATACGGGATAAATACAAATACTTGGGCGTATGGATAAGTAACGAGGCTCAATTTCTAAGGGAGCACGAAAGATACGTAACGAATGAGGGCATAAGAAATGCAGTTGTAATGAAAAATATGGAACTGTGGAACTACAATAGGTATGACGACGTGAGAGGGATTTGGAAAGGTGTCATGGTCCCGGGTTTGACGTTCGGCAATGCGGTCTTGTGCATAACAGGTCATGCATTGTATATACGTAGTACCTCAGTGATACAAATAAGGTTTGTATGAATTTCAGTGCGGTACGAATTTTCCTGAGGTCCCGGCCTACGACCATTAGACTTTAATGTAATCGAGAATGGTTCTTACCTACAGTTATTATGACGCCACCATTAGTGGCGTGTTGTGTGTAGCGCAGCTAATGTTGCTGCTGCAGAGCGCGGAGTTCCTGACCCGTCAACTAACGATGCCGATCGGTTCCGCGAAGGCGAACGCGAAAGACCCGCGCACGGGAAAGAAAGGGGTCTCTTTAGTTCACACTGTTCACGGGCAGAGCCGTCAAAGTCGCTCCTGTTTGCGACGAAAACAGAAGAAGCTTAACCGGAAGTGCGTCTTGCAAGAATCACGTCACGCGCGGCCTTCTGAGTTTAGGTGATAATTGGCATGCACGTGTGCCATTGAGAATGCCGCGGGGAAGCGATCACTGGGCTAACCGAGACATGGTTGTGGCACGCAGATGAGCTTATTCTCCCCCGCTATACGTCATTACTGAGTGTTGTTAGGATAGCGGTACGCCTCGCTGTCGCATGCACACCTGGTCAGCGCACAGGGTCTGATGATGTACTCAGCGCTTTTAAAGAGGCTCCTGCGAAGCAACGGTTAATGAGAGAGAGCTGACGGAGCTCGAGCGGGAGAACGGCTGCCGACGAATGTCAGTCGACGCAGGCCATCACGGCCTTGCGTTGAAGAAAGTGACACGCTAAAAACCTATTCTCTCTCGTGTATATAATTTGTAACGTCGTATTTACCAATGCAGTGCCTGTTATGAAATTGTTTTTGCAATCGGTTTTAGTGGTGCGAGGCTCTACGTGTAATTGGCATGTGTGGAGGCCCTTTGTTCAACCGAGGGTTGAAAAGAGGTGTTTGAATGTGAAGCAGAGAGTGGAGGTTCAGGCTGTGACCTGGGCAAACGCCTGAGTGCTGCATTAAAGCGTCTCTTCCACAGACTACGGCTCTTCTTTTGTGCTGCCACTGTGCACTCGGACCATCGAGGGGCGTCCATTATGAACCTAAAACACCTTCTCTTCTTAGCGAGTGTAGGAGATAATTGAGAAGTGCGGAAATTAACTCGCGTACTTTCCACGAAAGATTGGGCCGCTTCCAATGCATCTTGAAGTGCCTGCTCCACTGCTGTCTCCAAGCCTCCCGGGCTTCAGATCGTAATATTGTCAGCGTACAGCACGCGTCTCACATTAGTAACAACGGTCAGCCGCTTAGAAAGCCCATGCGTGTATATGAAAAAAAAGTGGGGAGGTCTCCGCCCATTGGGGCTTGCCTCTGTTTCCTGCACAAGTGCTTCTCATTTGCTTTACCCCACCTTGATTCCCGCCATTTTACCTTCAGGAAGCACTCTACAAACGCGAAAAATTTATCCTCAAACTTTACCACAAAAACATCATGTAAGATGAAGGCGTGTGACGCGGCGGCAAAGGGTTTGAAAAATTTTAGCGTCATAATGCTCCTGACATCTTTGATCCCCTTGATAACCTGAGTTTTAAGCAGTAGATTGGCGTCCTGCGTGGAAAGTGATGGTCTAAACCCTACCATCTTGCATGGGAGCAACCCGTGAGGCTCTGTGTTTTTTGAGATCCTTTTGCGGGTCTTGTTCTCGGCAACCTCACCTAAGAAGACTTGTAAGAACAAATTAAAACTATGCACTTGCAGGAAACAAGATGGAATTGAAACGGGCTGGAGGTTGTCCAAGATGGGAGCTTTCCAAATCTGGGAATGAGTACTACCGTCATCTGTTTGCACAAATCTGAATCATTTGCCTCCCTGCCATACTTTGTTTATTTCCTTTGCGATTGCGCTAATGGACTGGTTATCCTAGCTCCTCAAAAGCCGGTTAGTTATGCCGTTTGGCCCAGACGTCGACCTGCCACAGAGACTGTAAAGAACCTACCTGACGTCCACCTGCGAAAACAGATCATTGAGCTTTGGGGTGTCCTCCCCTTCGTATAGAGGGCATGCGCCCAGTTGATGAATCACGTTCGAAAGGTACATTCATGCACGATCAAGGAAAAGGGACTCCTCCGGATGTCCTTTCTTTTTTTGCTTATACACTAGAATACCGAAAGACAGTCACTCATAACTCTTCGTTTGGTTAAAATGGGGCAGCTGTTTTGGAAGATTCAGTTTCCTCATTTGCGCATTCAACCATCTGATGCCGAGCAGGGTTAGCTTCACTGTTTTATGGTGAGCAACATACAGTGCTACTTTATGCTGCTTTTAATCCTCGTGATCTTCTTTTCAAGCCTGCGCTTTATAGTCTTTGCATTGTGCACCTCTCTAGTACAAATCTCTTAGCCCCCCAGAAGATATGTCAGATGCTCGTTCATTCTGAGAGTCCCGAAATCTGTAAATATTCCCGTAGTGCCATTTCAACGTCCTTTTTTACCTGCACAAGTGCGTCCTCTAGTGAACCACCCCGTCACTCATCTTAGTCTCGTATCTTTCGGAAAAGATCCCAATAAATAATTGTATATTTCAAGCGAGGCCGTCCTGATCCTTATTGGTAAAACTACAATGTGATGGTCCCTATTCAAATTTTCCTGCATCTTTGACCAAGCTGTTTCGATGTCTACAAAGCCCAAATTCGACATCGTGTTCCTCCAGACCGAATCGCCCATCCTCATTGGAAAGCAGCGGTCTGCCACTAAGTCAGTGCTCAGTATTCTGCCGTCCTGAACAAGTTTGCTCCATTCGCCGTTTGTGTGTGATACGCCTCGGCCGTGCTGGGGGCACCGAACACTTTAGGAAGGAATCTGGTCTGTTTCAAGGGGCTGCTAGTTATTGTTTCAAGCACCTCTGCCTCAAATAAATCGCTGACCTCAGCTCTTCTTATTCTGATCTCGCCTTTATTAAGAAAATTCTTTTTTTTACCATAATGGCTACCCGTGTCCTTCGCTTCCCTTTTATTGAGGCGACTTGGTATTGCGAAAAAGAGCAGGACGTACGGCTTCTCAGCTTGTGGTTTGATAAACTGCTGTAGTGCTGCCTTGCGGCGCCGGAAGCTGTCACAGTTCCGTTGCCATACAAGTAGTCTATGTGGGTTACCCACCATATTGTCCTTAATTAGCTAAAATCTTCTTGAGCGCAGCACACTTGTCAGACGCTTCAGAATGCTCCTGTGCTTCCTAGCCTTGCCGAACACCTTCGGTCTGCTTGGATCAGCTACTTTAGGCTCTAATGTCCTTACCCGACAGTTGGGGATTGCTATTGCCTCAGATGGTTTCTTGATAATCTACGATATCTGCTCCATAGCTGCAGACTGCGTACTATCACTCCCGAAAACCGGTCGAGAATTTCTGCAAGTGAACCTTTCTCGATACATATTTAAAAACTATTTGTATTATAGTTATGGTATGACGTTACTATGTAACTATTCTATTGCAATACAGCAGTACTGATACGAAGGGACGAGTTGAGGTTAATTACTACCACAATGTTTAGCAGCCAAGCTGTTTTAGTCGAGGTTTTACTATGCGAAGGTCTAGCGATGACAAGGCATCATGGTATGGCTTAAGTAAAGCCCCATAGGAAGAGGAGGGCCGGAGGGCCACGCTGCGACGAAAGTGATGACTGTGAAGCTCGACGGGGAAACCAATCAGAAAAGCGCCCGAGCAATTGGGTTAGTGAGGCCTTGTGGAAAGTATGAACCAGTCGGCCAGGTGGGGCGAACATAAGGCTCAGTGGACGAAGCCAGCAGTTATAAAATAAGTAGATCATAAATGTCTCGGTAGAGTACGAAGGAAGGCATTGTTTTTTTTGAGAGCTTGCACATTCATAATGGCCAAGACAGCGGTCGAGGAAGAATCTGTTTGTGACGGAGGAACGGGCATGTCATCACTGCAACTGTTGCGATGTTCGCACAAGAGAGACCTAATATAATCGCCAATGAAGACTTGAAACCATGTGTGCAGTTATAGTAGAAGCAAAGAGATAACCTTGTTTTTCTATTGTTATTATTACGTTTGGCTCTGAGCCCCGCCGTGGTAGTCTAGTGGCTAAGGTACTCGGCTGCTGACCCGCAGGTTGCGAGCTTGAATACCGGCTACGGCGGCTGCATTTCGGATGTAGATGGCGGAAAAGATGTAGGCCAGTGTGCTCAGATTTGAGCGCACGTTAAACAACCCCAGGTGGTCAAAATTCCCGGAGCCCTCCACTACGTCGTCTCTCATAATCATACCGTGGTTTTAGGACGTTAAACACAACCTATAATCATCATCATCATTTTGGCTCTGAGACTATCTGATTACCTGACCGCTAGCTCGTGTTGCATTATCAAACATTATTTACGGTTTGTTTTTGCGTTTTACTGAAACTCCATTGGATGGTTTCAAACACATAACCAACCAACTTAAAGATCTTGACACCCGGTTCTTCGCTGATCCCCCTCTGTGGGTGAGTGCCAGATATGCAAGAGGATAACCAACATCGTGATCATCATAATTACGAAAGTGCGATAGCTTGATGAAGGAGGAGCGTTATTATCGCTGTTTCAGAAGTGTTCACGATGTGGAACTGGATGAATTTTCTAGTGCCTATTGTTAGCATGCAGGGTGGGTGTTCGTAAAAAAAGTTTCTGTTGTCAAATAGCAGTGAAAGAAGTGCGTTCTGTTTCATAATACATATTCTAGATGTTGGGTTTGGGCTTGCTCGAAGCTTAGCGGAGAGAAACATGACTTTCTTCTGGCTTACAAAATTTAGTCTGTTTTACTGAACGATAGTCAGTTGTGATTAGTCTGTTGTGCAATGGTTGGCATTTACTGCACAACAAGGCTATTCACCTTGATTAAAAAGAGCAGTCGGTACAATCAAAAATGCGATTTCTCCATCAGTCTTCTGATTGATTTAGGTTCACTATACGAATTTTTTCAACTTATGTCACTCCAATCTCAATAACATAAGGTAATGACACCTATTCAACTAAGCCGTTAACTCTGGTCAATTTGATTAAATCTGTAGATTTTTAAAACGAAAACTGTAATTTCCAGATGACCTACACCGGCGCGTTATAGCCAGCCCTCATTGGATGTGCGGCAACAGCGCAACTAAGTCATTCTGTCGCTGTTCGTTTTTTGTTTACGGTGTATAGCAAAATTATTTAACTATAAAACAGTCAAAATAAAATGAACTATTCATCTCTAGAAGCCCTGACGTCGCCGCATATGTTTTCCACTCGAAGGCGTGCTAACGAATCAGTGAGACTTCACACTCGTGCATGGCCATTGGCCTACAGCCTTCGATAAGAGACAGAGTAATACATACCAAAACTGAATCACTCTGACTGTCATTGTCTGATTCCGCAGAACCGGGAGAGTGTTGCTGATGAGGTGCGGGCTGGGCTGCTTGCTGCGCAGGTGGCACAGCGGGTGTTCCTCTTGGTGGCGCAGTGGTCCACACGAATGGCGGTAAAGGTGTTGCAAACGGTGGGAACGGAGCCACATGCGGCGGTGGCGGTTGTGGAGCGATACTTTTATTCGCATCGATTGCCCCCAGTGCTGCTGGTCGTACGGGTGCAGCTTCTCCGGTAGGTGTCGTTTGTGCCGCTGGCACGGTTACCGTGGGTTTAGACGGTGTCACAATGTTTGCTGCGACGCGAGCCAATGCGAGAGCTGCGGCGTGAGCGGCTGAGCGCGCTTTTGCCTCGGCCACTACTTGTTCGGCGTCCTCAGCTTGAGCTTTTGCTGCCGGCAAGGGCCGCGTTATGCTAGGCTGCTTCCTCGGCACAGCTCGAAGTGGACCTCCAGGTCGTAGTGGACGAATGAACTGCAACATGCAATGAAGCACCACATATTCTCAGAAGCTGAGGGGTGGTGCTCGGGGTGGTTGGACACCGATTTGTTAGTGGCTTTCGATTTATTTCAGAGCCTCTCGTTCTACACTTTATTAAAAAAAATGAGCGAGACACTACCTGACTAGTCCTGACTTGTGATACACGCGAACTCTCTTTCAAAAAAAATATCTTCTTGTCAGATAATTGAGGAACGCAGAAATGTCGCCAAGCGTTGTTTAAAAAGGCTGAAGTAAAGACTAGTTGGTATGTTTTCATTACTAAACTGCTCATTGCTAAAATTGAGACAGCGCATACAGAAAATCACTCGTTCTCGTGTTTTTTGTGTGCGATCTCTAAATTTTTGCACTGAAGAGTTTGCTAATTGAGACTGTTGAACATTACTTTAGTTGTCTCATAATACTTTAAAACCTGGTGTCCCTGCTTAAGGAGGTGTTACGGTTGCGATTCATCCAATGAGTCATTGAGCAAGGTGATGCCGCTAGCTAATTGCAGGTTACAAGGTATCTTGAACTGACTCGGATATTTCTAATTGCTTGGAAACGTGAGCATTGCAAACCTCCCGCAAGCCCGCGGCGAATAGCATCGAAGGCAAGAAGTTTTTTTTTCACAGGGATACAGAGCCGCATTTGCAAAATATGAATATATAGTACAGCTGGTAATACGGGTATGAACGCATTGCAATGGAACTGCGAAACAAAACAAAATGGACATCACTTTCTATCGACTCTTGACTTTATTTTGTAGTATTTGAAGGGATTCTTATGCTGATTTTTTGCAATTTACATATGAAAACATTCTAGCGTTGCGGGAAACTATTCCGGAACACACGACCCGCTTTTCGCCAGATCTACAGTCGCGCTCACATTAAGTTTAAACATGCTTTCTGAGCACAAATTGGCGCAAACGATGGAAATTGGCACTTTATATATATATATATATATATATATATATATATATATATATATATATATATATATATATATATATATATATATATATATATATATATAAGTAGGACAATTAGACTTCTTTAGTTAGGTATACCTTCTCCACTAATTGAACAGTGGTTGGTGTAATTGTTGATGCGTGGAGTCATTTTAATCACAGCCAGCGTGTTGAAACCCATAATAAGCGCGACTGTAGTCTCCGTGGCAAGGATTTCAACAACGATGAACGCAAAAAAAAGACTAAGGACGCTATGGAAACGTCATTCGAAAATAATATTGTAGGAATGGCTTCACCTTGCAATAGAACTTTACACCTAAGGATAACATAGGGAACTGCAAAACGAGAAGACTGTGTAAATTTTCTTTCCTTTGTTACTTGCGTAGTTTTGTTTATTGGCACGTCTCGGGCAGCTCAAGGCATCGATTTGAGGTGTCCATGAAAGCTTCAACAAAAAAAGTTGCTGTTTAGCCCACTTACACCAAACCATGCAAGTGAAAGCTTTAAAGTAAGACGCCATGCAGAGCTGGGCAAACATACGCCGAAATGGAATCGCGATGTAATACAAGATTCTCGAGAAAGAAGTATCGGACAGACAGATAGGAATACTTCCAGAAGGAATTACTTCATTATGACACGTGTCATCTCTGTTTTAATATACCGATATACATTCGTAAATAGATTCCCTGATATATATATATATATATATATATATATATATATATATATATATATATATATATTTATATATATATTGTGAGCATTATTTATGCGTCCCATCTTTTAATCTGTACATACTCATCATCACCAGTCAAGTTTAGGTTGTGGGGCACGTACTCAAGTCCATAAAGGTGAGTCTTGAGTGTACTCGACGCCATATTACAAGTGGTGGAGAGTGCTGCCCGGTTCCTGCGTCCTCTCGCGTTCTCGGACACCCCAGCGCCTTCTAGAACACATCCCTGGAGCTCCGTTCAGGCCACTGCTTAAGCGACCTGGGTCCCGTAATGTCGCGAGCCACCCAGTCCAGCGTGCCAGCTTCGCCATCACTCCCACCGCCAAGAAACCCTTCTCACCTGGTCACCAGCCCTCAAAAAGATCCTCCGCTGTTCGCAGGGCTTCCGGGTGAAGACGTTGAAGACTGGCTCGAGAAGTATGACCGCGTGAGTGTTTTCAATAACTGGGATGAGCCTGCGAAACTCACCCACGTTGCATTCTAATTGAGCGCGTCGCAAAAACGTGGTTTTTCAACCACGCCACAGATTTTTCGATATGGCCCGCCTTTACACGTCAGCCCCGCCAGATTTTTGCCAACCCGTCAGTGCGCTCAGATATCGCCAAAAAGAGGCTTGGTGCACATGTTCAACGCCCTGGCGAGTCTTACACTTCTTACATCGAAGATGTCCTCGCCCTTTGCCGCCGCATCGACAACTATGTGGCGGAAAACGACCGTGTGCGCCCCCTGCTAAAAGGAATTGCGACTGTCGCTTTTAATGCGCTTGTGGTGCAAAATCCCCAAACCGTAGCCGATGTTTTCGCTACCTGTCAGTGCTTTGAGGAACTTCAGACCACTCGGGTACAACCTGATATCTCTGATCTCAGCTCAAGTCATGATACAACAGAGCTGCGTGCATTGATCCGCTCTATCATCCGCGAGATACTTCATGCACAGGCTTCACCTCGCCACCTCGATATCCAGTCGACAGCACTCGCTACTAGTTTACGCGACGTCGTGAGGGAGGAACTGGCCTTGATGACTGATACACCAGCTCCGAGTTCACATCCCATGCCCACTTATGCTCACGTTGCTGCAAAGAAACCTACGCCCCACCATAGCCCGGCCTCGATGACTGTCACACCTGTCCCGAGCTCATATCCTGTGGCCATGCCAACGTATGCTCAGGTTGCTGCTAGGACACCTGCACCCCATCAAAGCCCAATGTAGCTGTAGTGCATGATCATCATCATCATTTTCTCAATCACCGCGCCGCGTCTCTCGCGCAGCTGGCACGAGCTCGAGCTGCGCGAGAATTAGAACGAGCTTCTGGCCTGGCGGTTTGGACGCTGGTAGCCGACGGGGCTCCGCTTCAGGCCTGCAATAAAGTGGCGAGATCGGCACGGCCCCATCGGCCGCCTTCGACGTCATCTCACGTCTCTCTTCTCTCGCCGCTACATTGGTGACCCGGAGAACACGCCCTTCGCCGAGCGGCCCGCGGCCATGTTCCCGCAACTCTGCCCACCAGTGCCGCCGTACCAATCAACTTACCCCAAGGTATGGTTTATGCAGCTCGACGCCGTTCTGGCGCTGAATGGCGTCACGGACCAGCTGCAGATGCACGCCATTCTTCTCGACGCCCTCCCTGGAGAGTTGCATCATCTCTCTGGCACTTCAACCTCCAGCCAGCAGCCTTACGATGACCTCTGCTCGGCGGTGCTTGCCAGACATGGCCTCACCTACCACCCGCTGCCGTTCACCCGCGACTTACAGGTTTCGTCTACGTCGCAGCGTGCGGTACCCTCCGGCCCAAAAGTCTTCACTGACCAGGACCTAGCTTCCCCGACAACGTCTCCCTCCGCCTTGGATCCGGCCGCTGGCGCGGTGAGTCTCGCACCCGGTCACAGATCCGACGAGGTTCTTGAGGTCGTTCCTGCTGCCGACGACCTCTCCACCACGGGGTGCGTTTTTTCGAGGTCCGCGGCCGATGGTACTTCAGGCATGCTTGCCGCCGGCTCGTCTCAGCCGACCTCCATGGCTCACGGCACGGCTGACACGTTGGGTTCTGCGACGGCGGCGTCATCGAGCGCCCTGGCGTCTACAACGACTGCGGACATCGTCACGCCTGCTGTTCACCCCCCAGTCGCGAGGGCTTCAGTGTCAACGATGTCCGGGGGTGCCTCTCCACTCACCTCGGTAATCTGCGTGTCTGGCCGGCAGCAACCATCCTCGCCCTCGCGGTCTCTCGCGGGCGAGGTTGAAGCCAAGGGCTGTCAACCACGGCCAGACTTCCGAGATGTTGCGACTCTGACCGACGCTCCTGAGGACGACGTGCCTGATCTGCCTATGTCACAGCAGACCGCACATCTCACGCCTGGCATGCGGGCACCCATCTTCCATACCGACCTGCGCACGAACCGACGTGCGCCGACTACTGAGGGTGATTCGCCAGGTCAGGGTACGCCCACTGAGCCTCCTCTGGAGTCCAGGTCTGCTGATTCCCGTGACACGCCTCCTGCTGAGTTCTTGACGGAAGCCGTGGGCGAGCTAGCGTGTGACTGGACTGTGGGCACACCCTTTTACGGGCCGCATGCGTCATTCACCTCTGCCCGGCGTGTACAATCCTACTTGCTCACTGCCAGCGTGGGTGGTCAGATCCACTCATATTCAGATGCCACTCACGTCACGACACCTGCGTACCGACATCGGCACCAGTGCTGTGCACGCCCGCGAGGGCACCGTCAAGGCCATTGCTTGTCGATGGGTGGTCTGCAGGACTTCACTACGCCACTTCTAATTGATTCGCGCGCAGGGGCCAAATCGGCTTTTGTGCACCCGTCGTCACCTCACCCTGAACGCATCTTTACTACCTGCAATGCTCACTCGCGACACCCTGTGCGCTCCCAGCTAGCCCCAGCTGGTCATCCTGTCGCCCATTTGTGTGCAAACACAGTTTCGGAACGCTTACTTCTTCGTCCTCTGCGCAACTCCCAGTGTCGCCCACCAGAGACCCACTGGGTCCCTTTGGTCACTACACGTTGACAAACTGGACTTCCTAAACGGACACCTTGCGGATTGTCGTTCATATACATAGTCTCTTTCTCTTTCTTTGTCATATACACTTCAAATCGCGCAAAGCGCTAGGGGGGGAGCCCTGTAGTGCATGATCATCATCATCATTTTCTCAATCACCGCGCCGCGTCTCTCGCGCAGCTGGCGCGAGCTCGAGCTGCGCGAGAATTAGAACGAGCATCTGGCCTGGCGGTTTGGACGCTGGTAGCCGACGTGGCTCCACTTCAGGCCTGGAATAAAGTGGCGAGATCGGCACGGCCCCATCGGCCGCCTTCGACGTCATCTCACGTCTCTCTCCTCCTCGCCGCTACATAGCTACCAGCGCCCGAAGTGCATGGTTCGCTCAACTCACTCGCACCGCGACCATCTTCCTAGCCTTACAACGCCTGGTGCAGTTCGCGGCCGACTTGCTTCTATTGCGGCATCCGTGGTCATATTTAAAGGTTTTGCCGACGCCGTCAGCAAGACGAACGACGAAGCTACGATAACCTTGAACGGGACGACTTCTACGCGACTGAACCACCTTATCGTCGGCTGTATTCGAACAGCACACGTCGGTTGCCGTCTCTGCAGAACTTTGACCCAGTTGGGAGTTCCCGGTTCTCACGTCGTCGCTCACCTTCACTGAAGCGGCGTTCCTCTTCTCCTCTCTGATCTTCTACTTCAATTCCCGACCGCCAACTGGAAAATTGAACAGTGCAGCTACGGGAGGGAAAGCTGCATCTTCCGAACTGCGTCAAACTCCTCCGGACCGCCCATCAAATGTTTTATTGGTGTATGTTGAAGGTATACAGGCAGAGGCACTGGTGGACACAGGCGCATCACTTTCCGTAATTCTTGCAGACTTTTGTGCCCGCTTGAAAAAAGTTAGGACGCCCTACGATGGTCCACCCCTTCGTTGCGCAGATGGAGTCCCTATTCAGCCTTCAAGTGTTTGCACAGTCCGCGTTTTCATAGATGGCATCTTTCACCACATTCAGTTTCTTGTACTTCCTTTGTGCACTCACACAGTAATTTTAGGGTGGGACTTCCTTTCTTCGGCATCAGCTTTCATATCGTGTCGTCAGCGAGTCATTCAAATGTCAGCTACTGAGAGCTCATCCGATGTCGATCCATACAGCTTCCGTTTCGTTGCTGCCACTGATTGTTTCATTTCGCCAGGAGATCAACAACTTCTAACGATCGCTTCGGATACTATAGTTAACGCTGACGTGTTCATAGCTCCATCAGTTTGCTCCAAACCGGCGGGGCTTACCATAGCACCCGGCCTTGTGCGGTTTAACGACGGTAAAGCATTGGTCACCGCCTTGAATCCAACTTCTTCGCCAGTGATGCTGCCCCAGGGCACTGCTGGGAGCTGCTTCGCTGACAGTGAGCCCTTTTCGCTGGTTCCCCTTCACGCAGAATCACCACCTTTGTGTGCTACTACTGATATCAAGGCTACCACTGTTACCTTAAATGACACCATAAGTCCTCACCTCACTGCCAAGCAAAAGAGAGACCTTTTAGACCTTCTCTAAAAGCACAGCCTTTCTTTTTATGTACATTGCAAAGTTCTAGGCCGCATCTCCGTCGCAGAGCACAGCATCGAAACCGAAGGCAGCTCCATGGTACGCCGCCGCCCATAACGTCTCTCTTTGGTGGAACGGCAAATCATTAAGTAAAACGTCGCCGGCATGCTCAAACGGGATATTATTCGACCTTCATCCAGCTCCTGGTCGTCTCCTGTGGTGTTGGTCCGGAAAAAGGATGGCTCTGTCCACTTTTGTGTTGATTAAAGAACGCTCAATAAGATCACGAAAAAAGACGTATATCCGTTGCCACGCATAGATGATGCCGTGGACTCCCTACAAGGCGCAGAATAAATATTTCTCCAGCCTCGACCTCCGATGCGGGTATTGGCAAATACATACGCGCAACAGCACACAAGGAGAAAACAGCGTTTGCGACGCCTGACGGGCTTTACGAATTTAACGTCATGCCTTTTGGCTTATGCAACGCTCCAGCAACATTCGAGCGCATGATTGATACTGTCTTACGTGGTCTCAAATGGAAAACCTGTTTATGTTATTTAGACGATCGTCATTTATTCTTCTACTTTTCCTCTCCACCTTGAGCATTTGGACGAAGTTCTGACGTGCATTTCGAACGCTGGCCTACAGCTTAATACAAAAAAGTGCCACTTCGCCAGCACAAGCATCAAAGTATTGGGTCACCTTGTCAGCAAAGACGGCGTTCGACCCGACCGCGACATGGTTGCTGCCGTAATTAGTTTTCCACGTCCGCGCAATCAAAAACAATTGCGAAGTTTCGTGGGCCTGGCGTCTTACTTCCGCCGTTTATCCGTCACTTTGCTGCCATTGCGGGGCCGTTACACAAGCTTCTGACATCAGGAACGAATTTCACGTGGACTGACGAGTGCGAGTGTGCTTTCTAAGCCCTTAAGCGTGCTTTGACATCAGACCCCGTCCTCCGTCACTTCGATGAGAGTGCACCCACTTTCCTGCACACAGATGCCAGCGGCCACGGAATCGGTGCTGTCCTCCTCCAGCGCAACGACACTTCACGTGAGAGAGTAGTTGCGTATGCCAGCCGCGCACTAACACCTGCGGAGCAGAACTACCCGATAACAGAGCAGGAATGCCTCGCTGTCGTTTGGGCCATCCAGAAATTTCGACCTTATCTGTATGGACGCCACTTCACTGCGGTTACCGACCACCATGCCCTATGCTGGTTGTCCTCGCTGAAGAATTTGTCTGGGCGCCTCGGCCGCTGGATACTGCGTTTGCAAGAGTACACTTTTGACGTTGTGTACAGGTCCGGCAAACAGCATCAAGATGCTGATGCTCTCTCTCGCTGCCCTCTGCCACTTTTATCGCCAACCACGCATCCTCAATGCCCCTCAGGTGATCAAGCGGCTTCCTCTTCACTCACGTTATCACCCGTGGCACTTGCTGGGTCACTACCTTTAAACAGCAGCGCCCAGTTTGCCGCGTACCAACGTGACGACCCCTACTGTAACTGCATCATCGGATACTTGAATGGCTTTCCTTCTCCACCTAATGCCAGACTACGTCGTCAGCTATGGCTATTCAAGCTAGAGAACAATGTCTTGCAGCACTATACTTACAATGCGGATGGGCATCGGTGGGTGCCAGTACTTCCCCTTTCACTGCGAAAACAAGTTCTCGAAGCATTTCACGACCACCCATCAGCTGGACACTTAGGATTTCAAAAAACCTACAACCGCGTTAGGAGCCGTTTCTTCTGGCCTGGTCTTTCTACCTTTGTGGCTAATTATGTCGCTTCTTGCGCACTTTGTCAACGCCGCAAACGACCAACTTCAGCTCCTGCTGGCTTAATACAACCCATTCCACGTCCTGACACACCTTTTGTCATTGTCGGAATAGACCTCGTCGGGCCACTTCCCGTAAAGCCAGCGGGCCACCGCTGGATCATCACATCCGTCGACCACCTCACACGATACGCGGAGACCGCTCCTCTACGTACTAGCTCTGCCTCAGACGTTGCTGCCTTCTTTTTAGAAGACATTGTGTTGCGTCATGGTGTACCTCGCGCGTTGTTGAGTGACCGAGGCAAGGCCTTCCTGTCAACGATTCTCGACGAAATCATAAAAACTTGTGGCACAGTTCATAAGACCACATCCGCTTACCACCCGCAGACAAATAGGCTGACAGAGCGATTCTACCAGACTCTATTCGACATGATATCCATGTACATAGACCGAACCACGATAATTGGGACAAAATCTTGCCGTTCGTAACATTTGCACACAACACCGCTGTTTAACGAACCACCGGGTATTCACCTTTCTTTCTCGTCTGTGGTCGTGCGCCGACATTTACCATTGACGCCTCTTTCTTCAATGTAATGACAAAAACCTCCATGACTACGCCAGAACATTTCGTCTCCAGGCTTGCTGAGGCACGGCAACGTGCTCAACTCAACACGGAGGCCAGTAAACAAGACCGCAATCAACGCTATGACAGCTTTCGTCGAGACGTCACCTTCCGTCCTGGAGATCAAGTACTATTTTGGACGCCTGTTCGCACACCCGGATTGTGTGAAAAGTTTCAGTCACGCTTTCAAGGACCGTACGTTGTTTGTGAACGAACATCTCCTGTCAATTACCTTGTCACTCCCGTCGAGGGTTCCTCGGAACGTCGTTACCATGCCTCCGAGATAGTCCACGTTTCACGTCTTAAACCCTTTGTGCGCCGTACCTTTCCGCCTAAGTCTCGGCCGGGCCGGCCACTCAAGTGCGCGGGGAAAATAAGTGTGAGCATTATTTATGCGTCCCATCTTTTCATCTGTACATACTCATCATCACCAGTCAAGTTTAGGTTGTGGGGCACATACTCAAGTCAATAAAGGAGAGTCTTGAGTGTACTCGACGCCATCTTACAATATATATATATATATATATATATATATATATATATATATATATTATGACGACTCGGTTGTAGCGAGGTTTATTGGCCGTGAACTCGGGAACGAACAAGCGCAACGGACCCGACAAAGAAGCGCTCGTGCCAAGCAGATGATGATTGTCAGCCAGAACATATGATGATGATTGACTGCTGTTCAGATGAGGATGAAGCGCATAATAGATGCCTACACTGATTCCCCCCCCCCCCCCGTGGAAGCGGCCAGCCTGGCCACTGCGGGCGGGTAGTCAAGGTGACGAGGAACGTCGTGTGAAAAGCTTCATGCGGGAAACGTGTACAATTTCGGTGCTGCGGTAACGGCGGTCAGTTGGCACGACAAGAGGCGTCACACGATAGTTGACAGGTGAAGTCTGCTCTAAAACAACATATGGGCCGATGAATCGAGGCTGGAACTTGTCGCAGAGACCAGGTGTGCGAATTGGTGTCAATAGCAGCACCTCGTCACCCGGTCGGAATGATACCACACGATGAGAGGTGTCGTAGACGGCCTTCCTTGCTTGTTGCGTAGCTTCCGTGTTCATACGAGCGCGCTGGTGGCACTGGGCAAGGCGAGAAATATATTCTTCGCAAGAAGATAGTGATGTAGGGCCATTGCTGGTGAAGAAGGAAACATCGATAAAGAAAGTAGGTGAACGTCCGTAAACGAGATAAAACGGTGAGTAGCCTGTTGTGCGCTGAACAGCGGTGTTGTAGGCGAAAGTAAGGAACGGTAGAAGTTTATCCCAGGTTCTGTGATCTGGTTTAATGTATACGGCGATCATGTCGGCAAGGGTTCGATGAAATCTCTCGGTCAGACCATTTGTTTGAGAATGGTAGCTAGACGCCATCTTGTGTGTGGTACCAGAAACGCGAAGAACTTAACCTAAAAGCTGTGATAAGAACACCTTTCCACGGTCACTCAGAAGTACACGAGGTGCACCATGACGTAGTATTATGGCCTGAAGGACGAAGTCAGCAACTTCCGATGCTGAACCAGTAGCTACTGAAGTTGTTTCGGCGTAGCGTGTCATATGGTCTACAGCGGTGACTATCAATCTATTTCCAGCACCAGTAACAGGAAGGGGTCCATAAAGATCGACACCGACGACCTTGAAAGGTGTTGTAGGGCACGTCATTGGCTGTAACTGACCAGCTGGGGGAGATGTCGGAAGTTTGCAAAGTTGGCATGGAGAGCAGGAACCCACGTACTTTGCTACGCTGGTAGAAATCCCAGGCCAATAAAAGCGGCTTCGAATGCGGTCGTAGGTTTTGTGAAAGCCTAGGTGGCCAGCAGTCAAATGGTTATGAAAGGCGTTAAGTACATGATGTTGAAGAGCGCGTGGCAGAACAGGTACCCAGCGTGTGCCGTCAGGATGATATATGTGACGATACAGCACACCGTCCTGAAACTTGAAGTGCTCGAGTTGTCGACGAAGGCGTGCATTGGGTGGACGCGTAGCTCCTGAAAGGTGGTCTATAATGCGCCGACAATACGGGTCAGCCTGCTGGTGAGAACTGAAGGGTTGTTCATCGTCGATTGGTGGTTGGTACAGCGAGGCGAGCAAGGCAACAGAAGTGGGAGTCACGTCCGCACTGGTGTCGTTGGAGGTGGCAGCTGGAGTGTCGAACGACGCTGTAGGTAGTGGGCAACGAGAAAGAGCGTCGGCGTGTTGATGTTTTTTGCCCGATTTTTAAATAATCTCAAACTGATACTCCTGTAGGCGTAAAATCCAACGACCCAAGCGTCCGGACAAGTGCTTCAATGTAGAAAGCCAGCATAAGGCGTGGTGGTCCGTTACGATGGTGAATTGACGGCCGTACAGATAAGGACGGAACTTTTGTAAGGACCAAACCACAGCGAGGCACTCCTGCTCAGTGATGGTATAGTTTTTTTCGGTAGAAGTTAGCACTCGGCTAGCATATGCGATGACCCTTTCCCGTCCAGAGTTATCGCGTTGGAGGAGAACAGCACCTATACCGCAGCCGCTGGCGTCATTATGCAGGAGTGTTGGGGCGGTGTCATCAAAATGGCAGAGTACAGGTTCTGACGTCAAAGCTTTCTTCAATAGGTGAAACGCCGACTGACATTCCTCGGACCACATAAAAGGTTTATTAGATGCAAGTAGTTTGTGAAGTGGCACAGCTATTGAAGCGAAAGTTTGTATGAAGCGACGAAAATATGATGCGAGGCCAAGAAAACTTCGCAAATCCTTAAGTCTTGTGGGGCATGGAAATCGAAGGACGGCAGCGATCTTTTCGGGGTCAGGGCGAATACCGTCCTTGCTGACGACATGACCGAGAACCTTGATGGATTTGGTGGCGAAACGGCACTTCTTAGTGTTGAGCTGCAGACCAGCACCGGCGAGGCATGTTAGGACGTCATCCAAGCGGCTCAGGTGCTGAGAAAACGTTGATGAAAAGATGATAATGTCGTCAAGGTAGCAGAGACCCGTCTTCCATTTCAGACCACGCAGGACGGTGTCGATCATGCGTTCAAACGTCGCGGGCGCATCGCAGAGCCCGAAAGGCATCACGTTAAATTCGTATAGGCCATCGGGGGTTGCAAATGCCGTTTTTTCTTTGTCGTCATCGTGCATGGGAATTTGCCAATATCCCGAACGCAAATCAAGGCTTGAAAAGTATTCGGCGCCTTGCAGTGAATCAAGGGCGTCGTCGATGCGTGGCATGGGGTATTCGTCCTTGCGTGTGATGTTGTTAAGTGCCCGGTAATCAACGCAACAGCGCACGGAGCCATCTTTTTTCCGTACCAAAACAACAGGGGATGACCAAGGGCTAGTTGATGGACGAATTATTTCTCGTTGGAGCATGTCAGCGACGTTTTCCTCGATGATTTTTCGCTCAGCGATAGACACGCGGTACGGGCGGCGATGTACAATAGATGTTCCCTCCGTCTGAATGCGATGCGCTGCAGTGGTAGTTCGGCCCAACGTTGAAGAGCAGGTGTCAAAAGAATCGGCGTGTTTCGTTAATAACGCAAGCAACTGCTGCGTCTGCATAGCTGTTAAGTCATCACTGATAAGAGCTGTGAACGGAGAGGATGAGGCAGGCTTACTCATAGAACGGTTGTTGGTAGAGGCAGGGTTAAGTGGCGTGACGCTGACAGGCTCAGCATCCACAATACAGGCTACTGCAGTGCCCTCTGGCAGGAGAACTTTCTCTAGCGTTTCATTCGTAGCAATGACGAGCGCGGAGCCATGGTGAAAGCGTACGACACCTGATGCAAGGGCTATGCCTTTTGCGACGCAAGTCGACGAAGGGGACACCAAGACGTCACCGTGGTCGATGTCCTTAGAGATCAGGGTCACAATTCGTTCTTGGTGTGGCGGTAGTTCGAGATCTTCGCGAGCGAACAGGCGTAGAGGCTTGTAGACGCCTTCGTCGAACATGGAGTCCGTATTAGTTAGGTGCAGAATCCGTTCACCACAACATATAGCGGCTGAAGAAGAAGATAGGAAGTCCCGCCCTAGAAATAGCTGGTGAGAGCACCGGGTAAGCACAGTGAACTCGATGTAATGCAAAATGTCATCAATAAACACACGAGCAGTACAAAGAGCAAAAGGGCGGATAGCGTTCCCCTGGGCTTCGACTAGATTGGGTCCATTATAAGGTGTCATTACTTTCTTCAGGCGTTTGCACAAATCATACCTAATCACAGAAACTGTAGCACCGGTGTCCACCAAAGCGTCCACGAGAACTCCTTCCACCGTAACAAAAACCATGTTAAACGGGCGTGGTGGAGGAATATGAGTCCTACTGTTACATGCAGTTTCTCCTTCGAAAACTGCATCATTTAGTTTTCCGACCGGTTATCAGTAGTAAACGAGGCTGGCCGAAGAGGAGAGGAAGAGCGACGGAAGGGCGAAGGTGATCGGCGTCGGCTTGAACGGTAAGTGTTCCGCGTCTCAGTCGACGCGGGCGGAGATGGAGACCGCTGCTGTCCAGATGAATAACGCCGAGCGTAAGAATCCCCTCTGGAAAAGTCCCGTTCGCGCATGTCGTACCCGCGACGCTCGTCCTGCTGGCGCTTGCGGCAGAAGCGCGATATATGGCCACGATATCCACAGTAAAAGCATGTTGGGCGAGACGGGCGCCAAGGCGGGTAGTAGAGGTCGTTCGGCACGCCGGGAGATAGCGCACTCAAGTGGACTGACGGAGGGTCGGGTGGGATTGGCCGGAAGTGGACCGGTGGTGCAGCAGCAACCGGCGTGAATGATGGCAGTGGTGAAGTAGAGTTTACGTTGCGAGGAGGCGCGGCCGTAACTTGCGCGTACGTTGGAGGGCTAGACGGAGGTGGCTGGACGTAGGCTGGACCGGTGAATGATGTTAGTTCCTCCCTTACGATGTCACGGAGGGCCATGCTTGAAGGCTGTGTGACAGATGGAGAAGGTTGTGAGATGCCCATTGATTGAAGTTCTTCTCGTATGATCTCCCGTATCATGTCACGCAGGTCCCGGTCTGCGGTACGGTGTTCACTATTGCCCGACTGAAGGCGAACAGAATCAAGTTCGTCGAGACGCTGACACGTAGAGACGACGTCCGTGACAGTAGAAAGATTCTGGGCAACAAGGGCATTGTAGGCAATGCTTCCGATGCCCTTCAGGATGTGGCGCAGTTTGTCCGACTCGGACATCGAAGAATTGACGCGCCGGCAAAGCGCAAGGACATCCTCGATATAAGATGTGTATGACTCGCCGGGATGTTGTTGGCGAGTATCTAGGGCCCTCCTCGCTAGAGCGGATCGAACGGCTGGCGTGCCGAATACTTGGCGAAGCTGCTGCTTGAAGGCAGGCCAGTCGGTGAGGTCGATCTCATGGTTCAAGAACCATGTCTTGGCAACGCCCGTGAGATAAAGCGATACTCGGCGGAGCTTGTTAGAGTCGTCCCAGTGATTAGTTGCGCTTATCCGCTCGTAGTTATCGAGCCAGTCCTCCACATCTTCGCCGCGGAGACCAGCGAAGATCGGAGGGTCACGCTGGTGGTTTACGATGTAAAGAGGAGGGGCTTGCGGCGCAGTGACGGCTTGCGGCGCAGAGACGGGAGCCGAAAGGGCATCCACGCACTCAGTCTGAGACATGTTGGCGGACTGAGGGTCTAAGCGGCGGCCTGAACGGAGCTCCAGCGAGTAGGCGTTGTAAGTAGAGGTACTGGGAACGTCAATCCACCTCCACCACGTATGACGACTCGGTTGTAGCGAGGTTTATTGGCCGTGAACTCGGGAACGAACAAGCGCAACGGACCTGACAAAGAAGCGCTCGTGCCAAGCAGATGAGCAGATGATGATTGTCAGCCAGAACATATGATGATGATTGACTGCTGTTCAGATGAGGATGAAGCGCATAATAGATGCCTACAATATATATATATATATATATATATATATATATATATATATATATATATATATATTGTTAGGCGTTTATTTGCCGGCACACAGCAAGCATACACAATGGCGACAGTAACGGCCAAGCACGGGCTCTCAGCGCGAGCGGCATCCTTTTTGGGTAGACCCACTAGAAGGCACCTGAGAGTTCGACCGATTTTATTGTTCGGAAGCTTATCTACAATTACGCCGGGGTCGAAGAGGGAGCCGCCTGGCGTCCTAATAGCTTGTCACTATAAGCGGGTCATAGTAAGCTTTCAGGCGCGTCACGTTGACTATGTGGAGCCCGCGACGGCGAATGTCCGAAGATTGTTCAATTGGTTCGATCAGATAGTTGACCGGAGGTGTGCGCTCGATGACACGTTAGGGGCCTTCGTATTTCGGGAGTACTTTGGAAGAAACGCCAGCTACAGAGGTCGCAATTGAGAGCCATACAAGAGAACCAGGAAGGAACGTGGGCTCAGAAGTGGCGTAGCCATCACGAATACTCTTTTGCCGCTCTTTCTCATGCGTCGTAAAAGTCTTGGAAAGCTCTCGACACTCTTCAGCAAGCCTGGCTGTCTCAGAAATAGGTGCACACTCAGATGGATCCGGTGTGTAAGGGAGTATCGGGTTGTTGGTGTGTGACGGATGCCTTCCGTACAGCAAGAAGAAAGATGAAAACCCGTTTGTGTTCTGAGGCGCGGTGTTGTAGGCGTATGTGACGAAGGGCAGTATAGTATTCCAATTCGTGTGGTTGGCGGCGACGTACATCGAAAGCATGTCGCCGAAAGTGCGGTTAAAGCGTTTGGTGAGACCATTCGTCTGCGAGTGGGAAGCAGTAGTTTTGCGTTGGACAGAATGGCACTCCGTGAGAATGGCTTCGACGACTTCTGACAAGAAGACACGGCCTTGATCGCTCACAAGCTCCTCAGGTGGATCGTGGCGCAGTATGAATCGATGCAGTAGAAAGGACGCACCATTACGCGCAGTAGCTGCAGGGATAACGGCGGTTTCGGCGTATCGCGTTAAATGATCTACGGCGACGATGGCCCTGCAGTTACCAGCCGACGTCAGAGAAAGTGGTCCATACAAATCGATACCTATGCGCCAAAATGGACGCTCAGGGCAAGGTAATGGTTGCACACTGGCTGGCGACATGTGTGCTGACGGTTTGCGGGGTTGGCAAGCGAGGCAGGAGCGAACGAACTGCTGCACGTAGTGGTACGTCCCGCGCCAGAAGTAGCGTTGTCGAATGCAATGGCAGGTTTCGAGTACCCCAGAGCACGCGCATTGCGGATCAGAATGTAAGGATTCACATATCTCCGACCGCAGACTGCGGGGTATCACGAGTAACCATTGCCGGCCATCGGTGTCGTAATTGCGTCGGTGTAGAAGGCCGTCACAGATGGCGAAATGGCGAGCTCGACGACGCAAGGCACGCGTGGATGGTGTTGCGGATGGATCAGAGAGCAAGTCGATCAGCGGGGCGATCCATTTATCCTTCGCTGTTCGTTAGCGATGATGTCAACATCAATGGCAGAAACAGCAACCAAGGATACTGAGCAGAGCACATGACCTTCAAGCAGAGGGGAGCGCAAGAGGGCGTCGGTGTCAGCATGCTCGCGTCCTTTGCGGTACAGCACGTGGATGTCGTAGTCTTGTAAGCGAAGAACCCAACGGGCGAGACGGCCTGAGCGATCCTTCAATGGTGAAAGCCAGCATATTCCATGATGTTCGGTCACGACATCGAATGGGCGACCATACAAATAAAGTCGAAACTTTGTAAGGGCCGTGACGACCGCCAGTCACTCTTTCTCCGTGATGGTGCAGTTTGTCTCGGCTCTCGTGAGCATATGCTACGACATATTCAGGGAATCCGGGTTTGCGCTGCGCGAGGGCCGCGCCGAGGCCTACACCGCTGGCGTCCGTGTGCACCTCGGTTGGGGCCGTAGGGTCGTAGTGGCGTAGAATGGGAGGAGACGACAACAAATGGCGGAGCTTCGCGAACGCGTCGTCGCACTCGGACGACCACGAATTGAGGGGCCTGTTAATCCCAAGGAGCTTCGTCAGTAGTGATATGATCGTGGCAAAGTTTCGTATGACGTGTCGGAAGTATGAGCACAGGTCCACGAAACTACGCAGTTCTTTCACGGACGCAGGTTTTGGGAATTCGACCACGGCCTGAAGCTTGGCTGGGTCAGGAAGAATGCCATCCTTGAACACGACCTACCCTAGGATGGTGAGTTGCCGTGCTGCAAAGCGGCACTTCTTCAGATTTAGTTGCAAGCCGGCATTGCTCACACGTGCGAAAACGTCTTTAAGACGTTGGAGATGCGTGGAGATATTTGGAGCGAACACAACAACGTCATCGAAGTAACACAAACACGTGTGCCATTTCAAGTTGCGCAGAACGATGTCCATCACGCACTCAAAGGTCGCAGGTGAATTACATAGACCAAACGGCACGACGTTGAATTCATACAAGACGTCGGGTGTGATGAACGCAGCCTTCGGTCGAGCGTCATCAGTCATTGGTACTTGCCAGTGCCCCGAGCGCAGGTCGAGAGAAGAAAAAAATTCGGCTCCGTGAAGGCTGTCGATTGCGTCATAGATGCGCGGCAGTGGGTAAACATTCTTGCGAGTGATCTTATTGAGCCGTCTGTAGTCCACACAGAACCGCACAGAACCATTTTTCTTCGCAACAAGAACAGCAGGAGACGCCCATGGACTGTCCGAGGGCCGAATAACATCGCGTCTTAGCATATCATCAGCCTGCTCGTTAATTTCTCGACGTTCAGCAGGCGACACGCGGTATGGACGTTGCCGTAATGGTGGATGGGCACCAGTGTCAATACGATGCGTAACAGTGGACGCGGGACCGAGAGAACTTCCCCCGACATTGAAAGAAGAAAGATATTCTCACGACAGGTCCAGAAGATACGAACGCTGTACCGCCGTAAGGTTGTCGTCAATGTAGGCGCCAAATACATCAGGAGATGATGGATCAGAAGTGGAAACCGAACTGATAGTATGCGAATCGGGACAACGCGAGTCATCGGGTACGTCCAGCACTTGTGCGTCATCCACTGGTTCCACTTTGCCGAGACTTTCCCCTCGAACCGAGGTAACAGCGTAAGGGGATGGGTTGGTCACAAAAATAGTGGCGTTGCCCTGGGTGATTTGCACGGCCGCGAAAGGTACTAGCAACCCTTTCCTTAGACAAGCACGGTCGGACAGCGAAACAAGTGCAATTGTGGCGGAGAGTCCAGCACAGTCGACAGATACACCCATCGTCGAGCTTGGAGGCACTATGGTATCGTCTTTCACGAGAATGTTGCTCAGTTTCGAGGGACTGTATTCCGGCGTCAAATGCGAGAAGGGTGAGAGTTCAATTTTAGTGTCGGCACAATGGATGACGGTGTCGTTGCGGGAGAGAAAATCCCATCCCAAAATGACATGATGAGACCATGCAGGAATTATGATGAATTGGCCGACATACAGAACGTCCTGAACGACAACGCGCGCTGCGCACCCTGCTGTAGGATGGGTACGATGCGAACCGGCAGTACGAAGGGACAACCCAGAAATTGGCGTCGTCACTTTTCGGAGCAAGCGGCAAAGGTTTTCGTCCATAACGGATACTGCAGCTCTAGTGTCAATAAGAGCAGACGCATGAACACTGTCCACAAGCACGTCGATAACATTAAAGGGGCGGCTCCGAGAGCTTTCGCAATGCAATAGCGTCGCAGCCCTTGCCTCGGGAACTGCGACGACTAGTTTTCTCGCTTGTGAGCACCTGAACTTGGCCGCATGGGGGACGGGGAACGATGTCGTAGAGATGGTGACCTTCGAGAAGATTGAGCTAGGTGAGACGGCGGCGGCGTAGACGGCGTTTCGTCATGATAGGTACGCCTGATCTGGCAAGCAACAAGCGATGAGATACGGGGCGTCTGTACGCGAGTGCAATAACGTGCTACGTGGCCGGCGTAACCGCAGGCAAAGCAAATGGGCCGGTTGTGTCGTGTGCACCATCGATTCGCCGGTGTAGGTCTTGGCCATGAAGCAAGAGCCGACCGACGGAAAGGTGGCTGGAAAAGGCTACAGGGGGGGGGGGGGCTGGAGCTGAGTCTGGGAGGTCACGTCAACATACGTTGCCGGCATACCCGCTGCAAAGGAAGGAGGTCGTGAGGCAGCTTCAGCGTATGTCAGTGGGGTGGGCGTTTGAACGACTGCAGGAGGCCTGGCGACCTTTTGGCGTAACTTGGGGGCGCAGGGGCCGGAACCTGTTGTGGGTGGTACGCAGACATGACCTCCGCTATTTCTTGCTAAATTGCTCGGTGTATGGGCGGAAGATTGGTAGTGGCCGATTGTTGAGCAGCTGGTGGGTGGGCAAAGGGCAGGAGAGAGAACTGCCGCGTGATTTCCTCACGTATGAAGGACTTGAGGTCTGCCAGCAGTGCCACATGATCACAGCTCGCCTCCAAGCCAGCAAGCCCTGCATCTATTGGTTTGGAGCGACAGGTCATCGAACGCTTCCGGCGGAGCTCCTCGTAGCTCTGGCACAGCGTGATGACCTCAGCCACTGTGCCTGGGTTTTTGGCAAGCAGCATCATGAAGGCATCGTCGTCAATGCCTTTCATGGCATTACGGATTTTGTCTGATTTGGACATGCTGTCATTGGATTTCTTGCACAAGTTCAGGACATCTTTAATGTAACTGATGAATCATTCACCGGCCTGCTGAGCAGCGCTTCCGCGTTCGCGTAAGCGCTACTCGGCTTGCAGCCTATGAACGCCAGGCCGGCCAAAAACGTTGGTGATAGCGGTCCTAAAATCGGACCAAGTTGCGAAATCGGATGCGTGGTTGTTATACCACATGCCGCCCCCCCCCGCGAGGTACAAAATCAGGTTTCCGAGTTTAACTGCTTCGTCCCAATGATTGGGGACGCTGACGCATTCGTACTTGCCGAGCCAGTCTTCGACGTCGGTGCCATTTGCGCCGGTGAAGACAGGAGGGTCGCGGATGCGGGTGACACCAGAAGACGGCGTTAGCGCAGGAGGAAGCACATGCTGAGCGGCGTCTTGATGCATGGTAGAAGGCACGGTTAGGGATCTAAGCTCCAAGGGCATCAAATGCGAACCGAAGGTGTTTGTAGGGAACAACACTCTCCACCAAATTTTTAAGGCGTTTATTAGCAGGCACACAGCGAGCATACACAATGGCGACAGTAACGGCCAAGCACGGGCTCTAAGCGCGAGCGGCATGCTTTTGGGGTTGACCCACTAGAAGGCACCTGAGAGTTCGACCAAGTTCAGTGTTCGGAAGCTTCTCTAATATATATATATACATATATAATATATAGACATATATATATATATATATATATATATATATATATATATATATATATATATATATATATATATATATATATATATATATATATATATATATATATATATATATATATATATACATATATATATAGTCACTTGGCCGCTAGTTACGGCGAGCGCAAGCCATGGCTGCCCGCGAGAATGGAAGACGATGTTTTGGGGCAGCACGTGCTCTGGCGAGTTGTTGTCGATTATTGGAGCAGCCATCTTGCCAGTTTTCGGCGCGTCTCCCGCCGGCTCAGTTCTTCCAAGTTGAAGACCTTTTGTAAAACGTGACAACTGGTGGGGGTGCCGCTGTTCGAAACGCCTCCAGGTAGCCCTTTACCTGCAGTAACAACACCTGTTCACCGCTCAGGCTGAAGACCCCGAGGACTGCCTCCTGAGCGTGGTCTTCTTCTCGAGATAACGTGTGTCACACCCCTGAACGGTAGGGAAGACGCTGCAGTCTCAAACGCACAGGAAAGCGCTCCAGCCACGTCTCATATGCTGTGGAAGCCACGTGTGCCGAAGGTGTTCCACGGTTCCGTTTTGCAGGATGTCCAAGAGTGGCTGGCTCAGTTCAAACGGGTCTCGAATCGCAAAGGCTTGACCGGCTTCGACAAGAAGAGGAACGTGTATTTCAGCTTGGAAGACGGCGCTCATACTTGGTACGAAAACCGTGAGCTTTTTTTCTCGTGGAGCGTTTTTTGTCGATATTTGCTGTCAAGTTGGGTCAATCCCGATCGACGTGAACGAGCCCAACGAGCAATTCAGTCGTGCCTCCGAATGCCGAACGAAAGTGTCACGACGTACTTCGAGGACATGACGAGCCTCTTTCGTCGAGCCGACCCGACTTGGCAGAAGAAAAGAAGGTCCGTCATTTATTGCGAAGAGTAAAGGAGCTGCTTTCTGCTGGCCTCCATCGCAGTCCCCCAAGGACCATGGTGGAAATTTTGACTGAAGCCACAACCCTTGAGCAAGTGCTGCAGCAGCGCTGTACTGTGTACCACCGGCGAGTGCCGCTTCGTCAATAGGTCAGATCGGAGGTGCGGCAAGCAACATCAACATGGAGTCTCTGCGCAGCCTCATTCGATTGGTGGTGTGCGACGAACTACAAAAGATTCAGTGTTGGTTGCAACCTACTGCAGGGTCTGATTGCAGCCTTGTCAGAAACGAAGTACGACAGGCTCTCCAAGTGCCACTTTCCAGCTATGCCCCGCCTGTCTCGACGGAGCCACATCGTGCATCATACGTTGAAGCTGTCAGCCGATATATTCCTGCTTCACCGCACTTTGTTAAGTGCCACCTTCCAGCTATGTCCTGCCTGTCACGACGGAGTCACACCGTGCATCATACGCTGAAGCTGTCAGCCGATATATTCGTGCTTCACCGCGCTTCGTTAACTCTATGCCAAAGGATGCACTTCCTTCGCTGCAGCCAATTCAGCACTTGGAAAATCGACAGCCGCTTCCCGGAAAATCCGACGTATGGCAGACACCATACAGACGACCACTCTGTTATCACTGTGGTGAAGCTGAACATGTATACCGGGAATGTCCCTATTGTCGCCGCGGACTACAGGGCCTAGCCGTCGACGCAACATGGCCGAGATTCGGCGAAAGACCGAAGATTGCCTCTCACAAAAGCGCATGCCTCTGCGGTGGCAGTCGCGGTAGCCATACTCAAGGCGACCTTCTCCAAATTTTCGCAGCCTCCCATGGGCGGTGCCCGCGCGCTCACCGAGCCCTACGCGAGAAAACTAACGACAGCAACCTTCGGGAGCGAGGCCGTTGACATTCGACGCCAGCAAGGCTTCCCACCAACGCAAGCACGGACACGGAGCGATTCCCCGACGACAGCGCGAAAGCTAGAAGCAGGTTTTCTTTTGATTTACGTGTGAAAGTCGATGGTCATCATGACGTTAGTGCATTATTGAACACAGGTCCGGACTACTTCATCATAAGCGGGAAACTAGCAGCGCACATAAAGATAGTTGTAGCGCCTTGGTACGAAGCTCAAATTCGTACTCCCGGCGGGCATGTAGTCACTCAAATCGGCATTTGAATTATCAGAGTAAGCATTCGGGGACGTACGTTTTTCGCCAGCTGAATCGTACTTCGTGACTGTTCCCGAGACCTAATCCGGGAAGTCGACTTCCTGCGGGAACACGGCGCTATTATCGAATTTCGAGAGCGTACCGTGACGTTTTCGACAGCAGGATCCTCTGATAAATCTGAAGACATCCGTGACAGCACGTTTCGCGCTTCTGCCGACAGCATCACGTTGTCTCCGCGTTCAAGCGTCCTAGTTGATGTGGTGTCTGACAAGTTACGGGATGGTGAGGTTGTCGCCGAAGGCAACTTGACGCTTTTGTTTGCACTAGGTGTCTGCGCTGCACGCAGCCTCATCACGCTTTATGACGGAAACTTTGCCCTACTTGGGACTAATTTCACAACAGAGTACCGGCACCTGTTTTGTGACACCGCCATCGCTTTCGCCTACCCTATCACAGACGTTTCTGTATGCTTCGCATCTACATCAGCTGTCGGCGGGCTTCGACCGACACCAAGCGACAAGACTTCACTACTTGCAAAAGTTTATGTCTACTCGACCCACTCGGAACAACAACAGACCGAGCTACGTGAACTGCTATATCAATTTGAAGATAGCTTCGCGTCCACCTCGAAGGTTCGTCAGACACCGATCACCAAACACCGAATAATTACGTATAAGGACGCCTCGCCCATAAAACAACACCCTTACCACGTTTCGGCATAGGAACGTGACGGGATAAATCCTCCATTCGAAGAGATGTTGCGAGATGACATTATCCAACTTTTTAAGAGTGCCTGGTCATCTCCGGTCGTGCTCCTGATGAAAAGAGATGGATCACGGCGTTTTTGCGTGTTCTACAGAAAACTTCACAGTGTGACTAAAAAAGACGTCTATCCGCTGCCCCGAATTGACGATTCCCTCGACAGACTGCGGCGAGCCAAGTGTTTTTCATCGATAGACTTGAAAAGTTGCTACTGGCAGATCGAAGTTGATGAACGATATCGTGAAAAAACTACGTTCGTTACACCGGAAGGCCTATACAAATTCAAAGTGCTTCCCATCGGCCTTTGTTATGCACACGCGACATTCTAGAGAATAATGAACACTATTCTTACCAGTCTAAAGTGGCACCAAGTTTATCTGGAGTATGTTGTCGTGTTTTCTGCCACCTTTGAGGAGCACCTGAAGCGTCTGCAGAATGTGCTGGAAGCGCTCCGCTCTGCTAACCTGACACTGAAGCCAGAAAAATGCCACTTCGGTTACAAGGAACTTGAGTATCTCGGCCATAATGTCACTGCGGTTGGTAATCGACCAGACCCTGACAAAAGTACCACCATGGCCTTTTTTCCTGTTCCACGTAATAAGAAGGCAGTACGTCGCTTTCCAGTGCTCTGCACGTACTATCGCCGTTTTATAACCAATTTTTCTAGGATTGTTGAAGCGCTCACTCGAATCCCTCGTGAAGATGTTCCATTTGTCTCGGAGGAAGAATGGGACGCAGCTTTTTCTGAACTATGGGAGCGTTTGCAAACACCAGTAGTGCTCGCTCACTTTGACCAAAACGCTGATACTGAAATTGATACCGACACCAGCAACGCGGGTCTCGGTGCTGTCCTCCTACAACAACAAAAGGGCACAGAGCGAGTGATAGCGTACGCTAGCCGCACTCTTTGTCACGCCGAAGTCAACTATTCCACGTCAGAGAAAGAGTGCCTAGCTGTTGTATGGGCCACGATTAAGTTTAGGCCTTACATTTGCGGACGACACTTCAAGGTAGTGACCGACCATCATTCGTTGTGCTGGTTAGCCAACCTACGGGACCAGTGTGGGCGACTGGCGCGATGGCGTCTTCGTCTGCAGGAATACGATTTCACGATCGCTTACAAATTGGGCCACAAGCGCGAAAATGCTGATTCATGATCCCGTGCACCTGTCGAAGTTTGTAACCATGACACCGAGGATGACGGTGGTTTCCAATATACATTATTATTCTTTAGGACCAAACCATTGTAGTGATCATCATCATATATCACGCTGGCTGGACCTCTTTGACTCGTGCATGTGGATTGAAAAATATAACCGGGTTACTGCCGTACAGTACGTGTTCTCATAAGTGGTGGAGCGTGCTTTGGTTTACACGTTACCCCACGCTACCCGTCACCCCTGTGCTCCAGTCTGGTCGATGGTTGTGCCCTCAAGCAACAGCGATGGCAGAACCAAACGCGTTTGCTGCTGCACCCACTCCTTCTCAGCAACTTAGGCTTAACTACACCGTGAGTACCTCTCACCGAGACCCTCCTGTATTTTCCGACCTTCGCGGCGAAGACGTCGAAAAATTCTTGGACCGTTTATATCGAGCCAGCGTTTGTAATTATTGCGACGAGGCGCACAAACTGCGCTACGTTTCTTTTTACCTCAATGGCGTGGCTAAAACCTGGTATTACAACCATGAGATTGACGTCTCCGATTGGTTGGCCTTTACGAGGCATCTGCTTCACATATTTGGTACGTCCGCAGGATGGTCTGCTGTAGCGAAACAGAAGCTCGCAACCCGCATTCAGGGGAACGACAAATCATATACGTCCTACATTGAAGATGCTCTGGCTCTCTGTCGCCGAGCATAAAATGACATGATGGAAGCCGATCGCATCCGACACCTACTGAAATGTATATACTCTGTGGCCTTCAATGCTCTCGTTATCCAGAATCGAGCTACCGTCCGGGACGTCATCACATGCCAACGCCTGGACGTGCTTCATTCCATGCGCCTTCCACACGCCTTCTGCGATGCTCACTTTACCGGAGAGCATGAATTGCGAGCCCTTATTCGCACAATTGTCAGAGAGGAACTCCACGACCTTATTCCAGATAACACAACCATTGCGTTCGTCCGCACACCTTCCAACCTGCTTGAGATAATCAAGGACGAACTAGCATCAATGACAAGCACTGCACATGCCCCGGCTCCTGGAGGCTTTTTGGCGCCTTCTACGCAGAAGTTGCATCACAGGCCCCTGAACCAGTTCCAACTGTGCCTACGAACGTCGGATGGTACCATTTGGCGGCGATGGCAACGCAAGTGCCAAGGCCACCCCAGTATTCTACATGGCGTCCTCCGCACGCCGTCTGCTTCTACTGTGGCATAAAGGGTCATACTCTAGGTCATACGCAAGATCCGATAAATACGAATCCGCACCGTATCCGTCCACCTTCCGTCGATCGCCCTTCCCTTCACGGTCTCAAGCTGGGCCAAAAAGCCTCCAGGAGCCGGGGCATGTGCAGTGCTTGTCATTGATGCTAGTTCGTCCTTGATCATCGTTCTCGTTCATCTCTTCGCCATTCTCTGTCACAGTTTCGGCGTACGTCATCACCCCTGCGTCCCGCGCCGATCTCTCTGGACTCGGAAAACTAGAAGGTGCAGTTTCAGATGCGGAGCATCTAATACTCGAGGCTTGTAGTGTGGCGCCGTCCGCAAGCTTCCTCCTCCTTCTTTCACCATCTGTGCATCCCTTCCTCCTCTACACACCGCGCGCGCTTCACTCCTCCATCATCTGTGCACCCTTCCTCCTCTACACACCGCGTGCGCTTCTCCTCTTCACGAACATTCGCTAGCTGTATAATGTAGCGCGCATGCACCGTCACGCTTCGAGAACATCGGCAGCTGACGCGCGCGCATGCGCCGTCGCGCTTCGAGAACATCGGCAGCTGACGCGCGCGCATGCGCCGTTGCGCTTCTCCCCCTTCTCGAACATTCGACAGCTGACAGTGCATGCGCCGTCGCGCTGTATATATACTCAAGGTCGGCGCTCGCTCGCTCAGTTGCCGCTCGTCGGTTGGTTTGTACGGCGCGTCGACGTCCAAGGTCGCGGTGAAATGAATTCCAACGAATCCACAAACACAATGATCGACGTCCCTTCGACCAGCGCCGCCCTTTCGCATACGTGTGTACGTGTTCACTCATTTAACACCCCCTCCTACAACCACGTTAACCAATTTAGCCATCGACCCAAGTAAGTCGCAATTTAACACCCCATTTCACAACCACGTTAACCAATTTAGCCATCGACCCAAGTAAGTCGCACTTTAACACCCCGTTAACCAATTATATGCTCCGCATCCTCCTCAGTGTTCCCCCGAGGGAAGCTGCGGGCAATTTTTTTGGAGCGGAAACTGCTTGTCGTCGAAACGCTACATCTCCTCCGTCAAGTCCAGCTAATTTACTGCCTGTTTGTGTGAAAGGTGTTTTTCTTGAGGCCCTTAGAGACACTGGAGCCGCCATTTCGGTAATTGATCGTGAATTGTGTTTTCGCCTGCAGAAAGTGCAAACTCCTTATGCCAGTCCCATGTTATGCGGTGCTAATGACAGTCCGATTTGCCCGACCGGATTGTGTACTGCTCGTGTTCTCATTGATGGAATCCGTACTCACATACAATTGGCTGTGCTGTCTTCGTGCGCTCATCAGATAATCATAGGCTTGGACTTGTCAGCTTCGTCTGTTGTAATTTTGTGTCGTCAGCCCCTCATTCGTAATACGGAAACTGAGCTTTCTTCAGCTGTCGACCTTTCGTCGCCCAACCTTGTCACAGCTGCGGATTTTCTCCCACCTCCCGAACAAAAGCGTGTCCTTACGATCAAGTCACGAGACTTTCTAGATGGTGAAGTGGTGGTTGTTCCTTGCCAGCGCCACATTTTTCGAGGGATCACCATCGCATCTTGTTTAGTGCGGTTCTCACGTGTTATGCGAGCATCACCGCCTGCAACACGACACCAGAACCACTACTTCTGCCAGAGGGGACCACTGTTGCCTGCATTACCGAAGAAGCACCGGTTTGTGTCGTCACTGGTTTATCTGCTTCGTCATTCTCGAAGTGTAAGCAGGCGGAAGATTCATCTCCTGCTCTCAAGGCTTTTTTGTGCAAACATCTCAACCCAACGCTAACTGATGCCTTGCTAGCGTTAATATTGAAGCAGAAAACTTGCTTCGACGTTTGTTTGCGAAGGTCTGGGTCGAACAACAGTTGCCACTCATCGTATCGGCCTTAACGGATTCGGCGTCATTCGCCTCCGCTGTTACCGTGCGTCGGCTTCTGAACGCAAGCTTATAGAAGAAAAAGTCAACGACATGCTCGCGCGCAGCGTCATAGGGCCTTCGACAAGTGCATGGTCTTCTCCTGTCGTACTAGTCAAAAAAGGATTGCTCGGTACGGTTTTGCCTTTATTACAGATCACTCAAAAAATTACTCGTAAGGACGTCTATCCAATGCCTCGCATTGACGACGTTCTCGAAACTTTACCAGGTGCCGAGTACTTTTCAAGTCCTGACTTACGCTCTTGTTATTGGCACATTCCGATGCACGAGTCTGATAAAAAGAAGACTGTGTTTGCTACGCCAGATAGGCTCTTTGAATTCAATGTCATTCCTTTTGGCCCAAGCAGCGCCCCAGCCACATACGCACGAATGATAGACAGGCTACTGCGGAGATTAAAATAAAAGACCTGCCTTTGCTACCTGGACGACATTGTCATCTTTTTGTCCAGCTTCTCTCAGCACCTGGAACGGCTAGACGAAGTTCTCACGTGTTTAGCTATGGCTGGTCTCCAGCTCAACACTAAGAAGTGTCGGTTTGCCAGTCACAGCATCAAGGTATTAGGTCACGTCGCCAGTGAACATGGCGTTGAGCCCGATCCCGACAAGGTTGCCGCGGTACAGCACTTTCCTACACCAACCACATTCAAAGACCTCCGCAGCTTCCTTAGCTTGGCATCGTATTTCGTCCGCTCTGTACGTGATTTCGCTACTGTTGTGGCTCCTCTGAACAAACTTCTGACCACGATCGCACCCTTTGTCTGGTCGGATGACTGCGAAGCCACTTTTACAACTTCAAGCGATGTCTCACTTCACGGCCAGTGCTTCGCCTTTTCGAACCTACAGCGCCTACTGTGCTACACAGTGACGCAAGTGAACTTGGTATCGGTGCTGTCCTTGTTCAGCGGAACCACACTTTCGAAGGACAAGTCGTGGCCTACGCGAGCCGTACTCTCACCTGCTGAGCAAAATTACAGCATCACTGAGCAAGAATGTCTCGCCATCGTGTAGTCCGTACAAAAGTTTCGCCCTTATTTATACGACCGGCATTTCACAATACTGATGACCATCAAGCTCTATGTAGGTTATCGTCTCTCAATAATTTGTCGGGAAGCCTTGGCCGTTGGGTACTACGATTGCAAGAGTATGACTACAGCGTTACATATAGATCGGGTCGAAAGCACCAAGATGCCGACGCTATGTTACGTTGCCCGCTCTCACAAAGCGCCGAAGTGTCACCTTCCATCTGTTCACCACCGCCCACCAAAATGACAAAAAAGACAGCTGCTGGTTCGAAAGAGTTCGTTGGCTCGGCGGACCGTCTTTTGTCCACAGATCTCGCCTCGCTCCAACACGCCAATACCTGCTGCCGCACAATCATCGATTGGCTCACTGGCTTATCGCGTGCTCCAAACAGCCGCCTAAGACGACAACTTCCCCGTTTCAAGCTTCAAGATGGAACGTTATGTCGGCAAACTTACCCTCCGCCTCTTGGTAACCAATGGGTTCCCGTAATTTCTCGCTCACTTCGTCCGAAAGTTTTACAATCGTTTCATGACGATGTGATAGCTGGCTACTTAGGGCTCCACAACACTTATGACTGCTTCAACACTCGCTGCTTTTGGCCTGTCCTCTTTACTTCTTTCGCTAAGTACATTGCTTCTTGGGCGTCATGCCAGCGCCGAAAACGTACCACGTCTTTCCCAACGGGACCATTGCAACCACTGCAGTGCCCGTTCACTTGCTTTCAATTAGTGGGCATAGTTAATACGGTCCTCTTCCACTTACGCTAGCCGGTCACCGTTGGATTGTTACTGCCATGCACCACCTTACTCGCTACACGGAGACGGCAGCTGTTCCGTGCTACCTCTGATGTCACCGTTTTTTTTCCTTCGTGCCATTATTTTACGACATGGCGCACCGCATGTGCTTCTTAGTGACCGTGGCAAGACATTTCTTTCACATGTCTTTGCTGAAGTCCTCCAGGCAACTAACACCATCCACAAGACCACATCAGCGTATCACCCAGAGACTAATGGTCTGACTGAGCGTTTTCAGCCTTCTTTGTCAGACATGACCTTTATGTACGTTCAACCGGATCACAAAAGCTGCGACACTATACTTCATTTCATCACGTTTGCATAATACTGCCATACAGCGTAGGACGAATTACAGCTCCTTTGTTTTTCGTGTATAGCCGTGTACTGACTTTCGCTCTGGACACTATCTTTTCGCCCACACGTTCCGTTCCATCTTCTTCTCTCCCGGAAGAGTTCGCCGTTTGCGTCGCCCGCTGCCGTGAGGTCTCCCGCACCAACACTGCTACCATTCTAGACGAGGAAAAAATCGACATTGAAGCAAAGCGTCGAGTTGTTCCGTTCCACCCAGGCGGCAAAGTCTTTTTGTGGACACCTGTTCGTGCACCTTGGCTCTGCGAAAAATTCCTTCAACGGTATCTCGGTCCATACACCGCCCTGGAAGGAACATCTGAAGTCAACTATCGCGTTGCTGCAGTCAACGCGGCTTGTGATCGTCATCGCCATCGTACCGAGATTGCACACGTCTCTCGACTGAAACAATATCTTCGGCGTCCCAACCCTGTCTAACTTGCTGCCCTCTCTTGCGAAGGGGAGAAAATAGTGTGAGCGCTGACTATGCGCTTCATCTTCATCTGCAGGACCAAACCATTGTAGTGATCATCATTGTATGTCACGCGGGCTGGGCCTCTTTGGGTCGTGCATCTGGATTAAAAAAATAGATCGTGGTTACTGCTGTACCGGACGTGTTCTCATATCCCCCCCCTCTCTCTCTCTCTCTCTCTCTATATATATATATATATATATATATATATATATATATATTTATATATATATATGCGATAAATACATATGCACAAAAATGTTTACCTAATTAATTTCGTTTCTGCGACTAAGTTTCTTTATTTCGTTGACATAAATGTTTGAATGCCGCCATACACCTTTCTCACTCAATGTATAACAGTCTTATGATAAAACAACCGATTGCATTATGTTCACTTGACATCATTTTGTAAGTATCGCTATGATTGGTTTTTACTTGACTTTTTTAAAATTGATGGGGGTCACTGCTCTACGTAGTGACCAGATATCGGATTGTCGTCTTATTGCAATAACTTCAATAAGAAGCTTTTGCAAGATGGCACTATTAAGGCCGCTGAGTCTAACCTTCTCTGTAAGCGTATTACTGTTTTCATTATCCCGCATCACCGAACAAGTGCAGAGCAGCAACAGCGCTGGTAGTGATGTCCTTTGTGAAGCATCACGAGAAGACGACAAGTGCTGAGTCAGCACTCACGATTTACAGAGCAGATGAAACTGTCGCGATTTCTAATACTGTTCCATGGAAATAACGGCAGACAGTTCGTAACCACAACACAACTCACACACAATGTCAACCTCTGCACTTCTAGTCTGAGCGGCGTTTCAGGCTATGCCCCATTATTCGCTGTTACCGTCAGCCGAAACCACTCATCAAAACCGCCGGTGCTGAAAGCGCTTACCTAAAGCATGTATGGAACCACTGCAGGAAGAGTGTGGTAACACTTGCCTTGATACATGGACGATGTCCTGGGACCACAGAGCACAAGAAGTTCGGGGATCATCAAGAACAATTGCGCATGTAATGTCTCTTACTAGTCGAAGAAGGAATTATTCGTTCGGGAAACGAGAAAAAAAAAGCTTCTCAGAAAGGCCAGCATGTCATGTAGGGAACCAAATGAGAATGAGGAAGCCTGTCCAAAATTGCTCGTCACAATGACGCTCGTCATAACGATGCTTCTGCATTTCTTCGGAAGTCGGTAAACTGCTGCGGGAAGCTGGTGAACGAGGTCAGCGCGGGCAATAGCATCGCGTTTGTAGCCAGAGGTAGACTGCACAGTGGCAGGCACGGAAGTATCCAACAGCAACGTTGGTTCGCGTGCAAAGAAAAGGTAATGTAGCGTGTGCCCAGCAGTGTCATGCCGGGAGGAATTGTACGCGAATGTCACAAAGGGTAGTTAATGGTCCCAGTTACGATGGTTGGCCGACATTAATTTTGATAGCAAATCCGTTAGGGCGTGGTTTAAGCATTCTGCAAGCCCGTTTTCAGGGAATTGCATAATTTAGTGTGGTTATGCTGGGTAGAGAAGGAATGCAGGATATCATCAACCACTTCAGAAAAGAATGTACGGCCTGGGTCTGTGAGCAATTGATGCGCGACTCCATGCACGAAAATGGAACTGCGTGGTGGGAAATATGCGACATCTCTAGCACTGACATAACAAACCTGTGAGATCTTTCAGGGAAGCGAGCCCGCATACAGCCATGTGGTTGGTGAGAAGTGTAAATGGTCGACAGTATAAGTAGGGCGAAATTTAGCGAATGCCCACACCAGCGCTAGACATTCAGGCTGCGTGAGTGAATAAATCCACTCCAAGAAAGATAGAAGCCCACTGGCATAAGCTATCACGTGATTCTGCCCACGTAATCGCTGAGCCAACACAGCACCTATTCTGTAATCACTGGCATCGGTGCGGACTTCATTCGGTGCAGTAGGGTTGAATGGGGCCAAACAGGATAAGCCGTGAGTAAAGGGGCACGATTGGAGAAACGGCTGCTTGCGAGGGATCCCAGTTAAAGGTCGCATCTTGTTTCAGTAAATCTGTTAGGGGCCGAGCAATTTTCACAAAGTTCCTGATGAACCACTCAAAGTAAAATTAGAGCCCACAAGGCTGCGGACATCTTTCGTGGTTGTCGGCCCAGAAAAGTAATTCATAGTGCGCACCCTCGTGGGGTCAGGCCATGTTTCACTAGCGTAAACAATATGCCCAAGTACTCTAATGGTGGGGTTGCCAAACCAGCACATGTATGAATTCAGTTTAGGTCCGGGCCGAAAGAATACATCGAAAATTTTCGACAGCTTCTCAAGGCGCGCTTCAAAAGCAGAGAAAAAGAGATTTACGTCATACAAATACCATAGACACGTACACCACTTGAATCCATGGAGCAGGGAGCACATCATTTGTTTGATTGTCGCGGGAGCATTAACTAAGCCGAGAGGCATGAGTTTGAATTATTAGAGGCTATCAGATGTTACAAAAGCCATCTTCTCAGGGTCCATTGAATGCACGGCAATCTGCCAATAACCCGAACGAAGGTCGATAGAAGAAACGTAGGTGACACCACGGAGGCGATCAAAGGCATCGTCAATTCAAGGTAGAGAGTAGGCGTCTTTCTTCGCGATGCAGCTAAAGTGGCGATAGCCCACACAAAATCACGATGATCGGTTCTTACTTTGAACTTAAACCACCGGGGATGCCCAGGGACTGGAGGAGGATTCAATATTGTACTTAGCTAGCCTCTTGTTCTACACCCTCTGGATTACGCTCTGCTCAGAAGAAGACACCATGTAGAGATGGCGATGAACAAGGTTGGGATCATCTGCGTTAATGTGATGCTGGAAAAATGACGTCTTCCCTAAAAGTCGGTCACCATAATCAAAATATTTCCTTGTGGGCCTTGAGAAGGCACTGAAGGGCTTCACTTGCTCAGGCAGAATATTGTCCGGCTACGGTAAGTTGAGCTGTACACATACCGACGACAGGAACTGTTGCGCTATCCATGACTTGCACGACACTGGTCAAGAAGGGCGTGAGGACCTTCATGCGATGATGAAAATTAGAATTTATAATAGAGAAGTCAGCGCCTGAAACAATCAATGCTTTGAGGGTTGTGCCATCAAGAGATACTCCAAATACGTTCTGGTTTAGCGTGAAGACAACACAGGATTTTCGGTAAGGTCGACAGGGCAGCTTCACCTCCGGATCCTGCGCAGCTGAGTTTTCCGGGAACTTGCGTCGGTTAAATGGTGGCGAAAGCGAGCGGTGGCGCACATTTGAACGAGAGTGGCGGATTAGAGGCGGCGACGACGGAAAAGAGCAACCGTAGTCCTCCAGGGTGGTAAATACTTAGCCTTCAGCATTTACTACCCTTGTTCATGACATGTCTTGTCCAAACTAGCGCAGTCTACTATCCAGCCCAAAAAACGCAGCATATCTACGACGTGAATGATGATGAGTGAGGTGAAGCTTCGGAGACTCAGCGGTGGTTCGATAAACGGAATGAGCAACTGTAAGCAGCGTACGACGAGCCATAAGGCGTAGATGGCCACTGGGCTGCGGCAGTAACAAGCGACGTGCCCCACACGCCCACAGTGAAAGCAGATTGGCTTATCATTAGCTGTTCGCCATTCTGACGGGTTCCTAGTCTGAAAGGAGTGCGAACGACGGTGTGTCGTGTCGACAGAAGCTATTGAAGGATCAGTATTATCCATGATACATACAGTGGACAAGATACCCAGTTTAGCAACTATCTCGCGGACAACAGCCTGGATGAAGGAGACAGCTGGCTTCAAGGTGAGGGGCAATGTCGGCTTGTTGGTAGTGAGGTATGCGACCTCGTGTTCACGTCGAACAATGGGCGTCACCTCTTCGGTTGTGGATGGCTGACAAGAGGTGGCCTCACAAGATGCATGACATTGCAGCGGCGTTGGGTAGGCGGTCAAACTGATGCATTATGTGTGAACCCTTTGCCTGCTTGAGGCGGTGGCACTGTTTGATTACGTGATTACGATGTCGATGGTCGTTACATTTGTATAGACAAGCAGATTGAACGCCTCATAGCAATACCTCTCAAAATGTGTGAGATCTTGTCAGTCTCCGTCATGTTGGAATCGGCCTTTTCACACAAGGCCAAAACATCTTGAATATAGCGCAAGTAATTCATTGATTGATATATAAGGTTTAACGTCCCAAAACCGCCATATGATTATGAGAGACGCCGTAGTGGAGGGCTCCCAAAATTTCAACCGCTTAGGAGTCTTTAATGTGCGCCCAAATCTGAGCACACGGGCCTACATTTCGCCTCCATCGAAAATGCCGCCGCCGTAGCCGGGATTCAATCCCCCGACCTGCGGGTTAGCAGCCGAGTACCTTAGCCACTAGACCACCGCGGCGGGGCAATATAGCTCAAGTATGGCTCGGTGGACGTCTGTGTACGTACGGCCCATGGCTTCAGATTATCAAGCTCTTGACCAAATGAGTAGCCAAAAAGATCCGGAGCTCTTTGAACAATTCGCAGCTTGTAACTTCATGCTCGTAGGTCTCAAACTAGTTGCTTGGCGTCTTGTCAGCATTGAATTTTGCATTCACAAGCGTAACGGTAGGGTTCCGGATATATTGCTTGCTGATGCACTCGTACATACTGATCCACTTATCCACATACGCGTTGTTCTCTCGAGTAAAGGTACCGGGATCACTGGTTTCGACTAAGGCAACGTACCGAGTTGCTGTTGTTGTCGAACTAGGTGGCGAATACTTGGCTTCACCCGGAGTCATGATAGAAGACTTAGGGAGATGTCGACCGCGCAGCTCCGTCGTCAGAAGAAAGTACCCAGCACCTGCACCATAATATTACGTGGAAATAACACCAGACAGTCTGTGACCACAACACAGGTCACAAACAGTGTCAACCTCTTGACTAGTAGTCTAAGCCGCATTCCAGGGTATGTCCTATAATTCTCCGTTACCATCAGCTTAAAAACAGGTAATAACATTCTACTTTTGAACTCGCGTATTGTTTTCATTGTCCACATATGAACCTATATACAACATTGAAAAGCAGCACCGTCTTTTCTTTCTTGTTTGCTCCTTCCCAGTGTCTGTGTTTTTAGTGTTGTGCTGTACGGAAGTTTCCGATGAATTTTCTCAGTGGTATGGTGCGCGGCAAAAAACGTCGCAGGATGTCACTATTCTAAGATTTAGCCCCCTGCTAACCTGCTTATTCGTAACGCTAAAAACAAAAAGACTTTGTGGTGACCTAATAAAAGAAAGCGAATGTACCTAAGTGAATACGCAAGTCATTTTCACTTAAAAAGCTTAGGAAGGAGGTGTACAGAGCGTTTGACGTAAATAGAACTAAATAATAAAAAACAAACGTTTAGCAGTTACCGCATAAAGTGAATGGCATATAGCTTCCCGTTATGTGGCACTCCGTACAGTGATGTTAAATGAGCAGCTCTATTTGCTCTCAACTCTATTCGGGATAACTAGAACTTACCGCTAATCCACTCCTTTCAATTACTTCGAATGACAATGCTGCCATTTCTTCCTCAGGGAAAGGCCGGGTAGTTCAGTTTCAATGCTGCATTATCTAAGCACAGAAAATCGAAATTGATAGTTTCATCCTGGTAACAATGAAACTCATGTCATCAGATGAATTAAGGTATGTCTCCCTATTGAAAATGACGTTTTTTTTCAATAAAAAGGCGAAATTCATTTTAGCGTTTTAAGAGTGTATCAACAATCGGAATTGTGCCGCAGCAATACGGGCACCTGTACCTGCTTCTGTTCGAGAGCTTTGCTCGTTTTTACCACTGGCGATAATCTCAAAACCATAGCATGCTATGTAGAAACAAAAAATTATTTCGAGCGGGAAAACAAACCTGTTTGTATAAAAATTCACGAGATACACTTGTAATATATTTGGGGCAAAGAACACTAAAGCGTATTTTGACTGAGCGATGGTAATTGCGACTCTTTATTCGAAACGAGCAAATTGATACGTCGAAGCGCAAGAAATGACCTCGTTTTCAGTGCGCCCGCACGCCGTACAAGCATTTTGAGAGCAATTTTTAGCCAATAATATGTAGCAGAATGTTGTCTTACACATTATAACAAGAGGCTCTATGCAGGACCGGCCGAGTTTACCCTGAGTTTGCGAAACTCGGGATCTTCCCTAGCTCTGGCAATACCGCCATATAAACGAGCCAACACTACGAAGAAGTCTAATTCACCCATCACCGCGCTGCGTTTTATTGGTTACGATGAAACGATTCATTGCCTGAAGGACAGTCGACAAACTTGGGTGGTGTTTTTTTACCAGAGACATTTTCTTTCATTTGTTTATCATGCCACTGAGTGCAAAAGAGCACCCATGAAATAAAAGTGTCACAAACTCACAAGAGTGGAAGCTTGGGCTAGTTGGTGCGTATTCATATTTGTAAGGTGTTTCAGCGCGCGAACGAAGGAAAAAAGGACAGGGTAGACAGAAAGAGCGCTGTACTGCGCTCTTTCTGTCTACCCTGTCCTTTTTTCCTTCGTTCGCGCGCTGAAACACCTTGCAAATATGTCACAAACGTTTTGTGATAAATTTTTTCAGCGGCACGGAGTGTTTCAATTTCTTTTGATGCATTTAATGTCTGCACTAAGTCTGTTTTAGAATAATCAGCACGGTGGCCTCTGAGATCAGTACCAGCCGAGCGTCTTACAACATCGCGACCGCAGCTAAATTTGAGGCTGCATGTTAATTATCATGGTGAGCCTGTTCACTGTAACGCACGTCTCGGCCGGAGCGCCTCGTTTTAGTCGTCATCGCCCGTCAGCATCTGAGCACGAGCAGCTGCATAGTTATATATATGCAGCCGCATATTTATATACATGCAGTCCCTATTTATATATATGCAGTTTGTGGTACGGGACCACCTAGTTCGGTGAACTTCTCGGCAGATGTGGACAGACAGACAGACAGACAGACAGACAGACAGACAGACAGACAGACAGACAGACAGGTAAGTAGGTAGGTAGGTAGGTAGGTAGGTAGGTAGGTAGGTAGGTAGGTAGGTAGGTAGGTAGGTAGGTAGGTAGGTAGGTAAGTAGGTAGGTAGGTAGGTAGGTAGGTAGGTAGGTAGGTAGGTAGGTAGGTAGGTAGGTAGGTAGGTAGGTAGGTAGGTAGGTAGGTAGGTAGGTAGAAGGACAGACGGAGGATTCACGGTTCACCAGTAAAACCCTCCGAAGCTTCGCCCCACTCATCATCATTTACTGCGTGGATATGCTACAATTTTTTTTTTGGCTGGATGGTATGCTGCATTAGTTTGTATAGGACAAGCCATGAACAAGCTAACTACGCGAAGTCATGGTAAAGCCAATGTAATTATGTCACATCTTAAAAATAGCAGGCTAATGAAGCCATGTAAAGCTAGAACTAGGCTAACTAAAGCATGTTAGTTGATGAGCTAGTCTATGCTAAATAACGCGACGGTAATCATGAGCACGCTAAGAAAAGCAATCCTATATGGCCCTCTTTAATAGGATGAGCATTGGTATCGTGCTAAGCAGGACAATTTTTATTGTCCCATACTAATCGTGGTCTCGGTATTTGCGCCCGAGATAATTGCCTTTTTATTGAAGCTTTAATAATGAAGACATGACAACGCAGTGTAAAGCTTAAGCCACAACAAAACAGTACAAAAAATTTAGGACAGAGCTGAGGTGCTCTTTACTTCGTAGACAACCCCGCGTAATAGTAGACGAACAACTTATATAGCTGCAAGAAGCTAGGTTATCGATAGCTCCTCTATGGCTCCAGTCTTGCACAAGTAGCGTAAGCTCACTCATTTTTTATGGGCAAAAAAGGTGCCGCTTGTGTTCACTGTATTAAACACTTGACGGTCACACCACCTGACAATCACAGTCAAGAGTTGAACTCGGGCTTTCTCAGAACCAACTGGTTTGCAGCCGAGTTCACGGATCAATCAGTTTGATTGACAGACGCCCGCGGCGAAGATCGGGTACGCCAACTGCTTTTGCTTTTGCCAAGGAGCAGTACTCACGTCGAGTGGCACAATTAATCTATTAGCCTTATCGCGAGCACTATGCACACACGCACGCAGAAGTGGCAGTGATATTACCACGCGGCCACGATGTTTCGCATACAATTTCACACATGCTCACGGTGTATCTAATCACAGTCGTGTTGCCACCATGATGCGAGCGCCCCTGGTGACCACCTCTTCTTATATATATATGCAATATTCAATAGATGTGAAATGAGCAGCACGAGAGTGCTGTGTGTGCACCATTGGTGTCTTCAAGTGTAGAAATTTTTATGCTGCATGTGCAACGAAAGAACCTTTCCGAAAGAGAACGCCCACGAACACGCTTGTTGGATGTGCGTATTGAGTTGGCAAAAAGATTGCACGACATTCACGCTGACGTCGCTACACTGTTAAAATGTTGGCCGAGTGGCAACACTGACCTGTTTGCATGTGGTGTTTCTTTGATAATCACCGCGGATGTCCCACATGCGTTTCCACCGCCACGCGCGTTCCTGTAGCCATGTTTATTAACGCTGCTATGCCACGCTCAGCAGTGTTTGCATGTCATGGCCACCGCGAGCGAGGTCGGAGCGAACTCGTCTGCCCAAGAAGCTTCGGCCATCCTGCATAGCACCTAAGATATGGTTAAGTTCCTAATAAAACAGATGCCCTAGCACAAAATGAGAAAATTTGGTGTGTGTACAACTGAGCGAAAGTATGGGTGATAGGACATAACAGTCACAGGGGAGGTCTTTACCAAAGTGTCCTAAAGGAACAAAAGACGGTGTATGCTGAGCTCTCTGTAGATATTATTTCCCAAAACATGCCCGTAGAAAATCCTCAAATACAATTGAATGCTTCAGTAGGATTCTTTGGCATCAAATTCCCTAAACACATCAATGTCTGTTGCAATCCGCGCACTCATTGGGCTTTAGGATATGTGGCACGCTGGATATTATGAGACAAGAATGGGACAATCCTGGCTACAGCAGCACCGTAGTTTTCCTCACCAGCAACCAAACCTGCTTGAAGAATGTCACCCGCCAGTCAATGGCTTAAGAACAACGCGCTTAAATAAGACTAGAAGCTGCTAAACCTACTGAAATCGGTTTAGCAGCTTCCTCGCTGCCTTTAACTCGAGCCAGCATAGGAACGTCTACGCTATAAGCGGGGCACCTTTCAGCGCGCCACGACGTTCGAATGATGCATAGAAAAGGTTTGAAAACTTCCTTCTTGTTCATGGAAAAACATCGTTTCAGATGCAAAGCACCTTTTGCCTGGGGCTGCGTCCGTCCTTCCCTCACGCTTGCGTTCCCGAACTGTGCATTCGCGTCCCCCTCTCTCTGTCCTTTCTCACGCTCCCCCATCTCTCTCCCGAGTTGGCGGCAAAGGCAACGAGATGCTTCCTCTGTAAACGTGATCACTTCGTAGCCGTTGTTCGTCTGTCTTGCGGCTTTGCACGTTGCTGCAAGACAGTGCGTGTCTGGTTTAGTGACCACGGGATCAGGTTCCATTGCTTCGGGCGTGTGCGTTGCGGAACTGGCTGTTTATCAGTGCTATAGTTTTTGTCACTGGTAGCTCTGGTAACCGGCAGCATTCACGGCAGTGGTCGTCGGCATCAAGCGATGGTCATCGGCAGCGTTAGGGACGTACGAATTTCGAATGCTGGTGCAGCTGCTTAAAGTCACGTACACAAGCTTCTGTGGGTGCCCTTGACCATCTTCCCACTGCTTCGCATCGATTAATAGTTACCTTTAGCGGGAGATGGCACGATTTTCAGCTGTTTTTTTTTCAACAAATGACAAAACATTGAAATGGTTTAGTACATTTCAATAACGCTTCCAATGCTTCCTTCAAGGCCATTATAAGTGAAAACAATAAACAGCTTTTACTGGTATAGGGTTTAGACAAATACGCAACTATCTCAAATTACACAAATTTGTTATTTTCGGCCATACTATACCTAACATGAATGACATAACAAAGATTCTGGTTCACTTCAAAGCATCAAGGCACAGCTACATTCCTGATAAGCCATATTTGTTACGTCACAGCATCAGTAGGTACTGGTGTTGGCGTGACGGAATGTTCGAGTAAATAACCTGAATAAGTGGGGATTAGTTGCATCTTTCTCGTGTAGCATACTTGAAGGCTGGTTTTAAACAGCCCTAAGGCAGAGCGGACGTGGTCAGTTTACGAGTGTACAAATCTAAAAGATTTACAAAAATCGCAGCCTATCCGCGGAGTGAACGATGATGAGTGGGGCGAAGCGTCCGTCTGGTCGTCGGTGCACCCATACGTGCGCCTGTCTGTCCGTGCATCCAACCGTCCGTCCACCTCTCGGTCTCTCTGTCTCTCTATTCGTCCATCCGTCTGCCTATCTGCGTGTCTGTCTGTCTGCCTGTCAGTCCGTCGGTCTGTTCGTCTGCCTGTCTGTCTGTCAGCCTGTCTGCACCTGCTGAGTGAGTCTTAGAACTAGGCGGATATGAACCACGGTGAGCTAAGAGGAATGAACCCACGGCTTAAGAAGCTTCACGTCCAAAAGGTGAAAACGTAGCTTAAGCACTGCAAAAGTGCGCAGAAAACGTAACTAAGGTGGAGGTATAGTAGTTTGGTGGCTTACCAGGTGCAGTTTCGGACAAATGCGGCCATGTATGAAGACAGGGGGACAGTATTGCCAAAAGATTGGGCAGAGATTATCAGGAGAGATTATGTACAAGCTGGTCTACAAAAGCTTGCAGTTAACACAAGTATCGCGCCAGTGTCAACGTTACATCACAACTTAGATTAGCGCTTTTGCGAATAAGTGTCGAAATCACAGATTGTGATAAAAGCAAGAACAAAAAATCACGGCATATCCACAGGGTCAATGATGATGAGTGGGCGAAGCTCTGGAGGTAATCATTGGTGAACCTTGAGTCTTCTGCGTAATTCACCCAGCCGATCATCATTTGGAGACGTAAGAAACACTGTGTGTGTGTGCCATGCCACTTGAGCCTCCCGTTCTCGTATGGCAGCATCTTGGGGGCGACGTCGCGCAGCTTCACTTCGCGCTTCTTCCTCGCCGGCTCACACATCGGGATACTGTCTGCGAACGCGCACTGCCGCCCCTCTGCAGTCTTGTCAAACTGGGCACTCCAAGCACGCACCAACAGTGAACTAACTCTACTACAACGCTCCCTATAGCGTACGTTGCCACACTAAATATAACGGTTGCTTTCGAACTATGACATGCTTCCTACATGACATCACTTCTATTATAACATCTCGAATTTTTCATCATCAGCTGCAAGTACCGGAATGAAGTTTTATAACACCTCGCATCTTGTTATCAACTACAAGTACCACCATCTAGTGAACAATACAAGAACTAAACTAGAGGTGGCTATCTACTGCAACTACATACTTTAAATGACGTACAGACGTACGCCTTAAGTGTGGGGAAATAGAAGGCTGCTGGGGCGCCATCGAGAGATGCAATTATAGTATCTCCTGCTGAAGACAACCATGGGTACATGCGAAGCTGCGGGAAATAATGCTTATACCAGCAGCAGCGTTGCCGCTGGCGCTCCCACTGGCGTAGCGCAAGACAAACCTGGAGAAGGGAAACCACGAAGTCATGACCCGGTCTTTCCTACTGGACATACCAATCACTGTGAATGGGCCGCAAGACAGAATACTCCGATTTCACACAGAGACCACCCCCCCTCCCTCTGAATATAGCTAACGCTCACGCAGCATTCTGCAAGTGTTCAAAAACGCTCAGGAGAAATCTGCCACCGTCCCCTTTTTGGGTATCACATTCAAGTGCCTATATATGTGGGGTGGCCAAAGATTGGTTCTGCAGCACGAGCAGGTTGTTTCAATCAAGAGGCCCACCAGGAGACGCTGCCTGCGTCAGGGTTGCCAGGCGAGAGGAGTGAGCGTAGGAGAAAAAAGCGAGGATAGTTGACTTGCATGCATAATGGGAGTGTAAATGCCACAAGAAAAAAATGCGTAGAGGAGAATGATGTCTAAGGGAGCGTAGGTGTGCAGGTGCTGCCAGCACCGCCATTCAGGCGAGAGAACTGACACGCATGTGCTGTAGAGCGCTGACGCCATTGGATCAAGCTCGGTCATGAGATACTCCGCATCTAAAGATTCACAGCATATCCATGGAGTGAATGACGATGAGTGGGGTGAAGCGCATGTCCTTTCATTCGTGTGTGCGTCCGTCGTCCGTACGCGTGCCTGTGCGTCCGCCTGTTCGTCCATGCGTCCATACATTTATCCGTTCGTGTGTCTGCCCGTCCGAACATGCGTCCATCTTTGTTTCTTTCAATCCTGCCGTGTGTGCGTGCATCTGTCCATCCATCCCTATGTCCATTCATGCGTCCATTCATATGTCCATCCGTCTGTCTGTGTGCATTCTTCATCTAAATGGCGACTAACACAAGCCACCGAGGCACCTACAAATGAGGCGACCAACACGATCTGCCACGTACAACGACGATTCATGAGACCAATAGAGGCACTCCTTTCTCGCGCACCCGGGCACAACTCACGCAGCAGCCAACCGAAGAGTAACGGTAGGGCGCTATCTAAAAAAACGTTTGCCCCGTATCTGCATCTTGCATTGCAAATGTCAAAAGACGATAGTCTTGCGTCTGGAGAGAATTAACAAAACGTTTATTTGATGTTACGCGCAAGAAAATTGGTGAGTGTTGTTCTGTAAGCGCTGTGTTAGAGTGCCTCCAGCGTGCAGCGAAGGTGAACGAGCGCATCAAGTCACGTCACACGTGAGACATGAGCGCTATCTGGCAGTTATCTTGGAAAACGAAGCGCGCGGGAGGCATTACCACCACTGTGCTTGTGTGGTAGAGCAGCGGATGCGTTATACGAAGGTTAAAGGTTTAGATCCGGTCGGTTGCAAATTACCTTTCTGTCCACTTTTCTTTGTTGACATTTACGTTACATATACCAATAATAACATCCCGCATACATTCTCCAGCTATATTTGAATGTAAACATTTGACAGAAGTCTGTCTGGTTGGGTATGAAACTGGGAAAATGATCTAGACTCCAACCAAGAGTTTTGAAGAAACCCGATGTTTCGAAAACGACTTGGTCCCTTCCTCAGGGGTGACTGCGGAGCTACGTAGCAGAACTACGAGCAACGTAGTAGACACCGCTGCTACGTAGCTCCACAGTCACCCCTGGGAAAGGAACAAAGCCGGTTTCGAAACGTCGGGTTTCTTCGAAACTTTTTGTTGGAGTCTAGATCATCTCCCGGCTATATTGTATGCTAGTTTTGATTTTTACTGTGTCTAACAAAAAAATTTAGCTCTTGAAACTACATTTTGCTTCATTCATACTGAGCGTATTGCTCTGGCAGGCTTGATGTATTTAGGTTGTAAGCGAGAAATAGTTGGTGAGTCACCATCTATTATTGAAATCACGTCACACGTCACATCAAACAGGAAAAAAATAGTTTTCCACACTCGCCGCAAAGGCGAGAGCTGGCGCTGAGTGATGGTTAAATGCACATATTGGCACTCCGACGGTAAATGGTCGCGTATATACCATATAAAAGCGGACGGAGGGATGACCACTAGCGTCACTGAGTACTAGTGCATGGACGCATTTGTGGGAGGTCAGAGGTTTGGATCTTGCCGATGAAAATATTCTTTTCATCGACATTTCAATCTTCAAATGTACCAATAATTCTAATGAAGTCCCACAAGCAATCCCTCAAACTACTGTCTGTTGGTCTTAATATTATTGTGTCCAACAAATAAAACCCTAAAATTGCTTGCACTCATACCTGCGGCGTGAGTGAGTGAGTGAGTGAGTGAACAAATTCACTTCTTGCAGGTCAGTACCAGGCTGGGTTCCCACTTAGGAGCTGATTGAGAGACCATGTCTCTCAACAGCTTCTTTGGCCTGCTGAATCGCCCAGAGTTGATTACCTAGTCCTGAGTTGAGCAGCACGGTCCGCCAACGCTTCCGAAGGTCCTCATTGGAGGCCGGGTCTCTTGTTTTGCCAATTAGTGCTGGACACTATTTGGCAAAACAATTAGTGTACAGCACTAATGGACTCCTAGAGAAAACGCAATAGTGTGGCCCTATACATGCACAATACTTGCACGAATTGGTTATATACCAGTCGTAGTAAATGTGTTTCATAATTATGAGATTATTCTAGGTGCCTGTTTGTAATTGCTGCCATTGAACGGCGTGACATCGAAAGAAAATTACAGCATATTCACGAAGTGAATGACGATTAGTGAGATGGAGCTTGGAATGGCTTTATCGGTAAACCGCGAATCCTTCAACCGTCCATCCATCCGTCCGTTTGTACGTCCATTCGTTCATCTGTCTGTCTGTATGATTGCCTGTGCGTCTGTCTGTCGGTCTGTCTGTCTGTCTGTCTGTCCCTAAAACCAGAAACGCCATCTAGTACGATTATATCTAAGGACATATACACATAGTGCCATCTATTGAGAAATGCTACAGCTAGAGAAGGCTTCATAAATACGAACGGAGCAGGAAACCAATCACACACTAACGAGCTTCGGCCCTAAAAGCCACAGAGAGCGAAGGAATACATAAACAGAACGGGTGCTACTCCGCCCTACTAGGTGCTCTTTCTGTGTCCCCGTCTTTTGCCGTTTTGCGCAACAAATATGAGTGCAAGTGACCGAAACCAAGCAGCCACCATCCCCACCTTGAAATGACAGTTAAATGCATCAGAATAATGTATTATACGTGGATGATAGAAATTTATTCATAGCGGTAAACTTACAAGAGTTGGTACGAACAAGCTAATCGCACAAACAACAGCCTCTCATACTGGCTACACGTGAACGAATTGATTCGCAATCTTACTATAAGCAATTTCATTGCTTTCTCTGCCGGAAATACACCACTGAGTAGGGATGCTAAGTTGCTTTTTCATATTGTTGCACTATTAAAAGTTAGACAAATAGAATATATTGGGACACATTAGGATCTGACTTTGTAGTATCATATGCATAATGTAACTGGAATGATTTTCAAAAACATACCAGTACTTTTTAAGCTATGTTATCTGCTTTATTATGTGCCGTTCTATTATATTTGGAGTCATTTGGATAAGTCATGTTTTTCGTGCTGTATTTTAGTGTGCAGTTTTACGCATCCAACAGCATTAAATCTGTTTCCCGCAGCTCAAAATACAGTTTACGAACAATCAGTGTTACCCGCCGTACTGATTCTATATGACTTGCATATGCCCTAATAGGTATTGCACCGCTGGAATATAACACTTTTTCAATCAATCGCATTTTAAGCATAAATTTCCAAGAAATTTATACACACTTTTTCAGATCAATTTCATCAAAATGTAGCGCACAATGGAACACAATTAGGGAACATTTTTACCACTCAATGTTTTATGGTGGGGACCTCCAGGATTACATAGACGTACTTTTGTCACTAAAAAAGCCTGTAAAAAATAAATGTGGGAAGTAAAATACAAGTGCGGTCAACGAGAGTCGAACTCATGACCTCTCGATCGGTGACAACAGGTGCTCGGCACGCTATTCACTGCACCACGGTCACACTCTTTCTAGGCTCTAAAACACGCCCTTTATATCTACCACTACGCTGTCGCAGTTCTCTTGGTAAAATTTAACTTACGCTAGCCATATTGGGTCGTGGCAGTGGAATGCACGATTAGTTTCTTCAACACATCGTTTCTACGCGTCTGTCCTATCCGACGTCTGCGACAAGTGCGACTTTGTCAACGCCTTAACACACTGCCAGTTGGCGACCTTACCCAAAGCCTTCGTTTGGCTCATAGAGATCATTCGTACCAGTGATAATTCTGCAACGTGTAGACCAACGCTTCTGTATCGCCTGGATGTAACTTCGCGTTCCTTACTTACGCCAGCCACGCCTGAAAATCACAGAATATTCACTCTATGGATCATGAAGTGAATGATGAAAAGTGAGGCGAATCGTACGTCCATGCATTTGTCCGCCTGTCTGCGCTTTTGTCCGTTCGTTCATGTTTCCGTCTGTCTATGCGCTCGTTCATGTATTCGTTGGCGCTTCCGCCCGCGCTACCGTGCATTTGCCCATCCGTCCTTGCTCCCGTGCTCCCGTCCGTTCCCGTGTTCATTCATCCGTGCGTCTATATCCATGCGCTCAACCAAGCGAGATCCTGTAAGGGCACTCTCACACGTTCGGTGACAATCGAAAAGCATGAAAGATAACGGGAGCGAGCACCCTTTCATGGCGCTTGCATCCCGCGCAGCCTGCGAAGCAGCCAATCGGAGGGCAACTGCACCTCCAACGTAATTTAGCATATATTCACCCCAGCACCATAATTTTTATGTGTCTATACGACAGCGCCATCTAGAAAACTAAACGAGAAATGTCAATGACGACAAAATATTCGTACAGCACAATTTAGTATATCATCCCCTAACTGCAGTTTGCTTGCATCTCTATGGAACAACGTCATCTACTGAACGGAATGGGAGAAGCTAATAGGGTGGTACGGCGGATCGAGCGACGTTCAATCAGGGGATACTATAAGGAGCTTCACCCCGAATACCATGGCTATCCAAGAGGGAAGACAGAACACACGTTGCGTTTCTCGCTGATCGGACAGTGGCTTTCAATACTGCCGTGTAGGGGACCATAGCCTGAGTTTGGCGTATGATCAGTCGTGCACTTGTGGCTGCCACACCACTTTCAGTGGTTCCACTTGCACCGTTAACTACTAGAGCTAACAAAGTATTCCGCGACCGCAAGGACATGTTTGTACATAAATGTCACAGCAATGATGAACGTTAGTCATCGGGAGAAACGTGTCGCGTTAAGCGTTATTGTAGATGCATTTACTAAATATTGGACTTAAACTTGCTGTCAAACTTCAACAGACATTGTATAAACTCTTGAATATCAATGTACAGTAGGCACTGCACTAATTCTGTGGGGAAAAGTTTTATTTTTGTGTTATACCGATTCCTAAAATGAAGGAACCACCTATTTTTTTATAACTACTGCAGTCAGTCTTTGGAGCACATTTTTTTTCTCAGAAATAACTCCGCAATTCATTCAGCATTTTTCTATCTCACTGCCGGTACTTTTCATCAATACCTGAATTGATATAAGCTTTGTTTTTTTTTCTTTATGTATGGTGCACCATTCAGCTTTTTGTGTCGTTTTCTTCTATTACTAAGCTCTTCTTTGATGTTTTGTGTAGTTTAATTCCTTTTTACGCATTATATGGGGTTTTGTTTTGTATCGTATGCACCTATGTATAAGCTGCTTTTACACGGACTTTCATACTGTTACGTTTATAAATAGGCTTATTACGCTGTGGCGTACTGGAAGGCTTGAAGGGGTCGTGCACCGGAGGCCTATCTTGCTAGCTGAACGTCCTCTTCTCTAATCTGCCTGTTCCCCACTTCCCAGAGGCTCATACCCAAATCACATATGCAATAACATTTCCCTCCGCGCAGACGAAGCCCACCGGGCGAGTTAAAGAGTCTCTCTGGGAATATAGCGCTTCAAACGTGCTATCTGAACAAGTTCAGTCTTTGCAGACCGTCGGCCATTTGAATGAAGACGTGCTACGCGGTAAGTTAAATCGCTTATACGTTCTTGAAGAACATAAGGTCCCGCATAGTGTGCAAGCAGTTTTTCACACAACCCACGTTTCCTATTTGGCATCCACAGCAACACGAGATCTCCGCAATTATATGTCACGTGTCGATGTCGACGGTCAAAACGTGTCTTGGAGCGATCTTGCGAAGCGAGGGTGTGCAGGTAAGCAAGACGTCGGGCTTCTTCTGCTTGGCAGACGATCTCGGATATACCTGAATCATGGTGGTCCAAAAACGGGAAGACGGTATCTAGGGTATGACGAGGTGGCCGAGCATACAGAAGAAAGAACGAACTGTAGCTGGTAGTCTCATGCTGTGCGGTGTTAAATGCGTAAGTGATGAAAGGTAGTACGCCATCTCAGTTCTTGTGATCTTCTGCGACATACGTAGAAAGCATGTTCGTGAGAGTCCTGTTAGTTTGTGCAGTCAGGCCATTTAATTGGGGATGATATGGCGTAGAGTGCCGAAAGCTTGAAGCGCATAGTCGAAGCATCTCTTCCACCACGTTGCAATGAATTGTCGCCCACGATCATTGATAACAATTTTAGGAGGTCCATGTCGTAGAACCACAAAACGCAGCATGAATAAACACACGTCAGCTGCAGTTGCCAATGGTATAGCAGCTGTCTCGCAGTACCGTGTTAAGTGGCCGGTACATACGACTATCCAGCGATTACCACTAGAAGACCTCGGAAAGGAACCTAGAAGGTCAATCCCAACTTGCTCAAATGGAGTTCTGGGGGGTGGGATAGGATGTAGTCGCCCTGGAGAAGCACTGGTAGGGCGCTTGCGGCGTTGGCACTCGTTGCAACTAGAGACGTATTGTTCCGTCGTCTGGCACATTTTCGGCCAGTAAAATCTTTCTTGAAGTCGGCAAAGAGTTTTCGCTGTGCCTAGATGGCCGGACGTAGGGTCATCATGCATGGCCTGCAAGACGGAAGCGCGAAGGCTCTTCGGAACCACTAGAAGATATCATAAGCCGGTGGTAGCATAGTTCTTTTTGTACACAAGCCCGTCGCGCATGCAGAAGCGAGTCACCGATGGTCTGGACTCGGTAGGAAGGAGCTCCTGTATGGTGCGGTTCCTTTGCTGCTCAATCTTAAAGGCATCGGTATCAGGAAACGGCACGTCCGATGGCGCGATGTAGGTGCCCAAGTTGCCAAGGTCGCAGTACGTCGATGGGAGTGGTAGTCGCCAACGGCAATCTGCATCATCGTGACGACGACCACTTTTGTAGGAAACCGTAAAGTCGTATTCCTGCAGACGGAGTGCCCAAGGCGCCAGTCGACCAGATGGGTCACGCAGATTGACCAACCAGCAGAGCGAATGATGATCTGTCATGGTGGTAAAGGGTCATCCGTACAGGTAGGACCGGAAGCGCTGCACTGCGAAGACTACTGCGAGGCATTCTTGCTCTGTGACGGTGCAGTTACGCTCAGACTTGCTTGGCGAGCGACTTGCATACGCAACGACATGTTCTTTGGTATCCAAGCGTTGAACAACACGGCCCCAACACCGACACCACTAGCGTCCGTGTGAAGTTCTGTGGGAGCCAGAGGATCGAAGTGTCGAAGAATCGGATGGGATGCCAAAAAGAACTGCCACTCAGAAAAAAGCGGACGCACATTCCGGAGTCCAGTCAAATGGCGCGCCTTTCTGAAGCAGGCACGTGAGTGGGTGCGCGATATTGGCAAATCCAGGGATGAATCGACGGAAGTATGAGCAGAGGCCCAAAAAGCGGGGTAGTTTTTTCGCTGAGCGAGGTTGCTTGAACGCCTCCACTGCAGCCGTTTTTGCGGGATCTGGCCGTGTGCCTTCTTTGTTCACCAATTGCCAAGAACGAGTGTTTGGAGTTCTCCGAAACGACATTTTTTTGAGTTGAACACTAAGCGTGCTTTGCTTAGGCAGTTCAGCACGAGGTCGAGGCGTGTGTTGTGCTCACAGAAAATGCGCCCAAAAATCACAACATCGTCCAGATAACACATGCATACTTTCCACTTCAAACCACGCAGAATGTTGTCCATGAAGCGCTCAAAAGTTGCAGGCGCATTGCATAGTTTGTTTGTTTGTTTGTTTATTAATACTGTCAACCCCAGCTGGGGTTTTTACAGGAGTGGAAAACAAATAATGGCATCACATTGAATGGCATCACATTCGGCATCACATTCGAATGGCATCACATTCATAATGGCATCACATTCGAATGGCATCACATTGAATTCAAAAACTCCATCTGGTGTAACAAATGCCGTGTTGTCTTTGTCTTCCTCGTGCATTAAAATTTGCCAATACCCTGACCTCAAATCAACAGACGAAAAGTAGAAGGCTGATGAAAGACAGTCTATAGCATCATCAATACGTGGTAGTGGGTACACGTCCTTTGTGATGGCGTTGAGACGGCGGTAGTCAACGCAAAATTGCCATGTTTTATCTTTCTTCTTGACCAATATTACGGGAGCGGCCAACGGACTGCATGATTCCTGAATCACATTCTTCTTCAGCATCTCGCCAACCTGTTCATTTATCACTTCGCGTTCCGAAGACGATACCCGGTATGGCTTTTGTCGGAGAGGTCTGTGGTACTCCGTATCTATGCGATGCTTTACACGAGAAAGAGAGATTGACAGTGGAGCCTGTAGCTGTGCGAAATCGAAAAGACCAGCATGTTTGCGCAGAATACTCGCCAGGTCATTACGCTCGTTGGTGCTAAGAGACTTGTCAATCATTGTCATTATGGAGGTGTCTCTGGCGTGAAAAAGATTGGAATCGGGCTTATCCGGAGAATCACTGCTCTCTGCAAGGATGACAAGGGAGAACACCTGATGTTGACGGATCATAGCAAGTTTACACCCTCTGGAAGTACCGAAGGTTCATTGGTGCCGTTGATCACCCACAAACAAGTATGCCCTTGCACCACCGACAACGTACAATAGGGTATTAGAACATTCTTCTTTATGCAGCTGAGGTGAATGGGCTCTACGGTGGCATCAAATGTCTTCTCGGTTGCAGGAGAACTGACGACAGGAACACACTTGGCAGACAAGGGTGGTACAATTGTGACCATGGACACGCAAAGGGTACTTTCCATACAGGGCGGGCTTTCTATAAACGCTACTGGAACATTTGAATCTACTGTGATCTCTCCTGTGCGGCAATCGACAGTGGCACCACATAGATTCAGGAAATCAAGTCCTAGAATTACATTATGCGATGAATGAAACAGAACAGCAAAATCAGCAATAAAACTCTGGCCACCCAAACTAACAGTCACTGTGCAAACACCAACAGGTTGTAAGACATCTCCGCTCACTCCACGAAATGTATCAGCACGGTCCCAACGGAACATAACCTTTCGTCCAAGAAGGGATTTTAATGCTAGACTCATCACTGATATGGTTGCACCTGTGTCCACTAAGGCCATTGTTGAGACACCGTCAATTAGCACACGAACCTTATTTTTAAACATGCAAATTAAAGGAGTCATTTTTGTGGGAATCGAAGACTGTCCAGCGACCTCACCTCCAACGGTGGCGCCGACTAGTTTTCCGGAGGCGGCGAAGGGTAGCGGCGCCTAGGAGACGGCGACCGATTGGGTCGAGGGGCTGGCGGGGTTGTCAAACTGCGGTCAGAGGCCGAAGAACGGTTTCGCAGTGGCCTTATCTCGTGAGATGTGCTTCCAAGGAATGTTGGTGCTCGTGCGGACAGGTGGGATCTTGGTGAGCGGTCGTAGCTCGGTGGCTGCCGGTAGTTTCAGTACCTGGCAATGTGCCCTTCGACGCCACAGTTGTAGCAGACGGGTAGGGGTCGTTCGCCGAACCACTGCTGAGAGCGCTCCGCTCTGAAAGGTCGCCTACCCGATGGAGTGCAGCAGTTTGCTGAACGGGAACTGCCCGCCTCTGTGGAGCGGGGCCGGTACGAAGGCCTCGGTCATACCACTGGTCAGGTGCGAATGAGTCTCGGCGTGGCCAAGCAGTTCCAGCTTCGCTAAAGTCCGTCACACAAACCGATGGTGGCAGAGGAGCGAACGGCGCCGGGTATTCGGATGAACAGGTAGGCGGATGATGGATGGTGTCGTCGACCAGTGTGTCTGTTCGCTGTAGCTCTTCGTGCACTATTTCCTTGATAGTAGCGGCAAGGTCGGCAGGCGGGCTTACGTTGACGCTGGCGACCGTTGCTACATTTGCCAGCCTACCAAATTTCGGGGCAATACGACGGGTCTTCAGCTTCTCGAAAGTACAGCAGTGACGTTGGACGGCGGAGACGGAAGTGAGGTCTTCCCTGCCTATCAAGAAATTGTAGACGTTCTCTGCTACACCTTTCAGAAGGTGTCCCACCATGTCTTCTTCAGACATATGCGGGTCTATGATCTTGCAGAGCATCAGAACCTCCTCTATGTAGGTGGTACACATTTCTCCAGGTGCCTGAGCTCTTTGAGCCAAAGTGCGCTCCACGCTTTTCTTTTTCGCATCAGAGTCGCCGAAGCATTTCTTTTTAGTTCTTCGGCGAAACGATCCCAAGTTGTTAATGAATCTTCGTGGTTTTCGTACCACATCAAGGCGGTTTCCGTGAGAAACAGTGCGACAGTCCCCAGTTGTTCGGTGGGATCCCAGCCGTTGTACCGGCTCACCCTTTTGTAGTGTGTCAGCCACGCATCCACATCTTCCCCTGCTTTTCCCGCGAACGGGCGGGGTTCCATAGAGTAATACCGAGGTGCAGCCGGCACTGACCTTTGCGTGGTTGAGATGCCGTGACCTTCGCTCTTGGCCATGACGGTTGTTGGTGGCAGACCGGCAAGACGACGGCTGCGGCAAAGTTCAGACAGCTGTGGCTCCGCGGTTCGTCGACGTGCTTTACCAGCACCTCCACCACTCTGTTACGTTTATAAATGAGTTCATTACGCTGTGGCGTACTGGGAGGTTTGAAGGGGTCGTGCACCGGAGGCCTATCTCGCTAGCTGAACGTCCTCTTCTCTAATCTGCCTGTTCCGCGCTACCCAGAGGCTCATACCCAAATCACATATGCAGTAACAATACGTTGGGCCAAGGTGAGTTTCCTTTTAGACATTATATAATGACTTGTTGGCGGTCGAATACTCCCATGCATAGGGCCATATTACAAGGATTCTTTTCACGTTGGGCATAATTTAGAATTTTCGCCATATTGTATAATCTTTTGTATCCTATCGAAAGCGCCAACATATAGAAAGTTTTCTAAGAGTCTCACAACAGTTTTCCAACAGTCAAGTTGTTTTTGTGCATTCTATATTTTTTGGTATTGACTGCACGTATGCACAAAATTTTTTTAGGGAATTTCGGTTTACATTGTGCATAGTTAAGATTACTCTTGCATGTCGTACAATCACGGCTTCGTATCGGAATGCCTCTACGTAAGGTTTTTTCTGCACTATGTTTTGTACGTTTTGCATAATTTTGTTTCCTTTTACGCATTGTATAAGCATTTGCTTAACATTAAATACGCATATGTATTCGATATTTTTAAGAGGAATATTTTTTACGGTGTGAAGTGTGTTGCTGTCTTTTACGCGTTGCATAGTAATTTTTTCCGTATCGAATGCACGTGTGTATCAGATCTTTTACATGAATTTTTTACACTGTATGCATAGGATAGATTTCTTTCATGCATTCTATAATGATTTGTTTTGTGCTGAATGCACCTATTGGAGGATGTTTTTTACATAGACTTTTTGTCTTGCATAGGCTTCTTTCATTTTATGTATTTGTGTGCTGTATTGAATGGAAACTTCTTTAATGAAAAAGAGGGAGGTGGATATCTTTTGTTGGGATCAGCAGGTTTTTTTTCAAAACCATACTAATATTTAACAGTGTCGCAGGTTTCGCACTTATTCCAGTCACAATCTTTTTGTACTCGAGCAGTGTGTGGTCAGTTATGTGGTTTGTCTGACCCAGTAAAGCACTCTTATCAGGCCGCTCTGAGTTCCGTATTACATAAATTAAAACAGCGTCTCTGGGTCAGTAAGGAGCGTTTAACGACAGTTTGTGAACTGCAAAGCCAGTATCATCACTCGCCTTTTATCAAATACGGAACACAACCACAGTAAGTGGTGAAGGTTGTGTGGTAGCGCCGCCCGCAGTGCTTCCACGTCACTGTATGTGATAAGTGGCTGCGTATGAAATGCAAAGTGAACAATGAAGTGCCGAAAACGTGGTGAAGCTGCACGCCTCTGAGGTCATTGGAGAAGACGACGTGTGGAATTAGGGCAGATGGTGGCGCGAGACCAAGTTAAACAAAACCGAGGGAGAATGGGACGAAGATAAGCAGACGTGGCTGGCGATTGAAGAACCAGGACGCGAGAGCAGAGACCTCTCGGGTGCCGTACTCGAGGTAGGAGCAGGCTCACACTTATCGCAAAACCAACCATCTACGCACCTGGGGCCAAACTAGCTGTTTACGCGCCTGGGGTCTGGCGTGTTTGAAACGTCATCAGAACGTTCATACTTGGTGAGCCTGGCACATACCGCAGCAAGTTTCAGCTAGCACTCGTGAGAAGTGGGGCCGGAGCCAGGCGTGTTCAAAGTCAATGATCTCGGCGGTGAGCTGCGTTGCTAACCGTGGTTGGCAGCGCAACTATCGCGTTACCCAGGCATCGAGTGTCCTCAGCTAGCATCGTTGAGCCATTCAGCTCTTTCCCGAGACATGAGCTCTGCGTTGCCTCCGGTGAACTCACTATTTGTTTTGTTACGTTTTTTTTACTTTTTTGTTAGAATTCTTTGGACATGTATTTTCCTATCTACTATTAGAGTTGCATTATTCTTTGTAAGTACATTATTTTTGTTCCTGCATAAACGGCCTTGTTATTGTCCCGATGATGGTCAAGTCAAGGCAATTCTTTCCATACAAACCCGACCGTTATGTTTAGAGCTCTGTCTTGCCATATACAGCTCGTTACATTGGCGTCCGCGACAGAACGAAGTTGTTTTCTAAATTATTAGTCGCAGGATTTCTCTTATTGCATTTCGCTACGAGTATAGTAGACCGATCAAAAGTGAGGTCGGATTTTGTGAAACTGGCGTTGCGCATGGAGCTAGAAGGAGCTGAGTTGAATTTTCGGGTAGATGAACGGGAGGCTCGTGCTCGAGAATATAGGACCACGGAACGCGAATCAACCAAGGCGAAGACAGAGCAGCTGGACCTCGAAGGGAAACTTGAAACGGAATCTCAAGAGTCTCTACAGTTGCGCCTTTAACTTGCTCTGGCTGAAGGCGTAAGAGTCAGCGGGAACTGACGAAGGCCGACAACTTCAAGCATTTTCTTACGTCAATGCTCATTTCTTGCCAGGGTTTATTGAGAACCGGGATGATTTAGACGCGTACCTGAAGAGGTTTGAAAACATTGCTACCAGTCGAGTGGGCCACGGCTTTAAGTGTGTCTTTAAGTGGAGGAAGGGCTTAAGGTGATAGGTCGTCTGTCTTCAGAAGAGACACTCGATTACGACAAAACCAAGCTGGTGCTATTGCAAAGATTTCGTTTAACCGTGAAGAGCTACCGTGAAAAAATCCGGTACAGTGAACCACAGGATGGTGAAATGGACGAGCTGTATCCCATGAGGCTAACAAGATTTTTTGACAGATGGGATGAGATGTCGAAGAGGAAAGAAAAACTACTCAGCTGTTGAGAACCTCGTACTAGTAGAACTGTTTATAAGCAACTGTCAAGAAAAGGTGGTGCTTTTTTGTTGAGAGAAAAACGGCCGCAAGCTCAAAGAGAAGGTGGAAGCCGCTGAAAACTTCGTTGAAGCTCAGCGACAGTTGAACCTGCTGGTTTTTCGGAAAAAAGCGGAGAATACCTTGGCAGGAAAAGGCGGGAACGCCACATTAAAGGTGCTCAACGCGATGGTTTGTGTGTAGGAAGTGCTGCTACATATCTTCAGATCACTGATCTTGGAAAAGGCAACCATTCTGTGGGTTTTGTCATAAACACAGTCACGAGAGTCAAGTGTCCCCTAATAAAAGCACCACCACACAGAAAACGTCATGTATAAGGAGTCACAAAAAGAAAACTCTAAGGAATTCAAGGATGTAGATGACAGCGAAAGCGAAGAGAGGATGGCTAGAGCATTGAATACGAGATCAAAGATGACTAAGCAACTAATGCCAGTGTTAGTTTGAAAAGCTGTCTCACTAGTGCGAGATACGGGAAGTGACTCGATAATTTTGCGTCGTTCTATTGTGCCAGATGAAACACTTACGGGAACCACGGCCACGTTTTTGTTGGCGGACGGAAGCAAAATAATGGTTTCAGAGGCAATGATGGAAGTTCTTCCACCATACTTTTGAGGCGTATGCACGGTAAAATACATGAATTTTGCGTTGTATGACGTCATTGTGGGAAATTTGCCCGGATCATGTCAGGCTCATGACCCAGATTCAGTATGGATTAAGAAACTTGCTGCAAAGAAGTACGAGTTGGACAGCGGAACCCATATAAAGCACAAGAAAAAATGCCGGCATTGGAAGCCCTTGCTGAGGGGCATCAACAGGGCACACACAGCAACACTTAAGGTCAACACTTTCAAGAAAATGAGGAGCTGAAAGCTGTGCAAGCAGAAGAAAAGAACTAAGATACCTGCAGAGGCAAAGTCGGACAAGTTTATTATGAAAGGGGATCTACACGATATTCGTTTACCACAGGAAAGGGGGCACTCTGCCACCTTTACCTCTTATTATATCACAAAATGGTAAAACAGATGGTCGTTCCCAGTACACTGCATAGCCAAGTGCTCAAGGTGGCTTATAAAAGTCTGATGTCATGACGTTAAGGTATGAAAATAACGAATAATTGTGCGGTGGGATAGTTCTATTGCTGGGGAGTCTAGGAAGAAATTCAACGCAAAGTTCGATCATATGTGATACATTTCAAAGAACGTATCTAAAAAGTGGGCTTGTGAACACAACTTCGCCGATTTCTACTAATTTAAACAACATTCGAGCGAGTAGCTGTTTTTAATTTCAGTCCCTTGAACCCAGTCTCTAACAGGAGCAACAGATATATTCTGTCAAGTGTTTACTTCGCAACCCGCTACCTGGATGCAGTGGCCCTCCCCGCTATTGATTCGGTGATTGTCACAGAGGGCCTGTTAGAAATGTTTGGGTGCACTAGATTTCTCCGTGAGATTCTGTGCGATCGGGCCTCCTGCCTCATGTCCAAGTTGATGAGAGAAGTCAACGACTTGCTGTCCATCAAGCGTCTGAAGTCTACCTCCTTCCATCCATGTGCAACAAGATGGTGGAATGATTCTATGGCATGCTAAAACAGATGCCGCGCAAACTATGCCAAGAGGATTCTAAATTATGCAATCAGCTGCCGACACCACTCCTGTTTACATAGAGTGAGGTGTTGCAAACTAGCATGGAATTGTCGCCCTTCGAACTCATTTATGCAAGATACGTTTGAGGCACCCTCGACATATTAAAAGAGATGTGGACAGGAGAACACATCAGTGATGAACTGAAAACAATATATGGCTACGTCTTGGATCTTAGAGACCGTCTTAAGAAGACGTTGCAAGTAGCCCTTGAGAACCTTTCACAAGCAAGGAAAACTCAGAAGAAATACTACGATCAAGAGAACAAGAACAGTCAGCTCGAAATCAAAGGTCTTGCTATGATCTTACCCCCTACCACGAAAAACAAGTAGGAATGCAGTGGAAAGACTTTTTAGAGTGGTGCGAAAAAAGGGTAAGCACGACTACTCATTGCATCTGGAACATGACAACAAACTGTTCCACACAAATATGTTAAATTGCTGTGAAAAACCGGCAGCCGCAAACAACCTCTCAGACAGCATCTCTTCTGAACGTGGAAGAGGAGAAAACAGGAACACCTCTACCAACTTTCAAGGTTACTCGAAGCGTTGGCGTGGAAGCAATACCTACAGCAGAGTTATTGAAGGAAGAACAACGCATTATACTCCACAGCATCTTAGCTGCCTATAACAATGTATTTTTGGGTAACACCAGAACTAGAAGAGACAAATTCAAAAAAAAATCTTTTGTTGCTAGCCATATTAGATGCTCAGAAATAATAGGGGCTGTTTGCATGATAGGTTGTAACTTAGGCTTGCACGGAAGTGTGACACATTTTTGTGTTCTTTTTTGTGCTTATTGCAACATTTCTTCTGGACTTCTTGCGGACTGGCTAGCCGTAGCCGTGCAGAGTTGTTGCGCGGAAAACCAGCCATTGTGGCTCAAACGTACTTGCAACGTTTTTTTTTTTGAAAAAAAAAACTTCTCGAAGGAGAGGCGTGTGTGATAGTGGCCGCGTGGGATGAGCAAGCTGAACCTTGAAGTGTCCGACGCGCTGTTAAACTGCGCACCTCCGAGATAATTGGAGAAGACGAAGTGTTTATTCGGAGCCCGCGGAGCTGCGAAACAAGGTGAGACGAGACCGAGGGAGAAGGGGACGAAGATCAGCAGACGTGGCTGGCGATTGAAGAACCAGAACGGTGGAGCAGCAACCTCTCGGGTTCCGAACTCGAAGTAGCAGCAGGCTCACGCTTAGGGTAAAATCAATCGTATACGCACCTAGGGCCAAAGCAGCTGGCCACGCGCCTGGGGCCTGGCGTGGTTGAAACCTCACCAAATTGTTCCTGCTAAGTGAACCTGGCATCTACCGCAGCAAATCTCAGCAAGAATTCGAGAGCAGCGGGGCCGAAGCCATGCGCGTTCAAGGTTAACGACTTCGGCGGTGATTTGCGTTGCTGACTGAGGCTGGGAGCGCAACTACCACGTTACCTAAGCATCGAGTGTCCCCACTCAGCGTCGTTGAGGCGGTCAGCCCTTTCCTGGGACTTGACTGCCGCGTTGCTTTCGGGGGACTTATTATATCTTTTGTTCGTTTTCTGACTTTTAAAGGGGCACTCACCAGGTTTGACAATTTTGAGCTGACAAGCTCAATGCGTAGACGAGGCGTTCAAAATCACGTTAGTCAAAAGTTGCGATGTTACGAGCCGCGGATATGGGTCAAATTTCAAGACGAATGCTGCTTCCCCTCCCTTATGCCGGCGCGCACCCAGAGAATGAAGGCATGACGTGCGCGTAGAAATGGCTCTACGTACACGGCAAGGCAATGACGTTGGTTCTCTACGTAGACGAGTCTGCTTTGACGTTGCAAACAGTGCCACATGACATGGCGAAAATTATTTAACATGGCACGCGTTGTTCATATAATTCGTCGCTTGAAGAGATTAATAAAGCTCTGGAAAAAATTTGACAGGCGTTAAGGGAATGTGAGCGTCTTTTTTAAATTTTCATCGCGTGAATTGCAACGAGATGCAGACCTAATGAGTCGGTGTTTCGCATGCGTCCGTGTATCCGCGGTCAGCGCATGGAGCAGATGACCACCGTGGAACACTTCTACGCGTTCGCACACTCATTGTGCTCATATATTCTACCGCGTCTAAGCCAGTGTTTCGAAACCATGCCGCAGAAACTGGCAAAAGACCACCAAATAACACTGGTCAACAGCAAGTCGACCCCCTCGCGTGCTCGGGGGTCGGACTTGCTTGGGCACGTCATGCGCACGTGACCTTTTGGTCGGATGCCTGAGAGGGTGACGAAGAGGTTTGGCTTGCGAAGGCTACGCGGAGGAGCGGCAAAAGTTTCGAGCTCGCCTCCTCTCGTCCTCGTTTCGCGCCACTTCGAAAAACCAGTTTTTTCCGCTCGTAGTGATCCGATTCAAAACATTTTTGTGGCAAAATTTTCTCAATCGGACACACAACAACTTCCACTGTCTAACTAAAATTTGGTATGGGGCCTGGTGAGTGGCCCTTTACAAGCGATCGTCTTCATCATTCCACTAATCTCTCCCATAGCAACAGCTACGGGCGCGCGTGTCCCTAGCAACCGAAGCCGCACCATGCCACGATTTGGCGTCGGCAGCTGTCTACAACAGCTGCGGACACGCGCGCTCATCCTCCCCCGTAGCAACCCGAGGCCCAGCATCCTTGACTTGAACGTGACTTGCAAGCACCCCAATGTATCATTGTGACAAGATACGGGACAACGGAACCGTCGAAAGGCTTTCGGAGTTTCATGGGAGGTAAGGAGTGGTTGGGAACGGGTGCAATATCATGTCGATGACAGTCCCAGGCCAGAAAGCGACGACCTTGCTCAGCGTTGAAATATACTCAGGCCACCGAATCTTTCTGGCTTTGCAATAAAAAAATGAGGTATTTGATAAAGTTACCATTTTAGCCCATACTGAGACAAAATTGAGACAAGTTGCGCTCGCGGTAAGTTCAGCTACACAGCTCTATACAAAACAAGTTTTTATTTCGGTAGTTCTATAGTTATGATGTTTTTTTTTTCAAAAAAGAAAGTCGCTAATGAACTGGTTGATTGGCGGCAATGGGGAACTTCGTTGAGGAAGCAGCCGTATGACCAATGGCACCCTAGCGACCACAGCAACTTCCGAAAAATGTCTTTCGGCGTTTTCGAACGTGAAATTCTAAATGTATATTACAGAAATTGATTCCCTTTTTGTACAACCACATAAACGTTGATAATTGCTGTTGAAAAAACACCATTTATTTTATTTTCATTAAGGCATAACCGTGATATATATTGGAGGATCACGAGGGGCAAATGTTTATATTTCTTTTTTTTTAACTTGCAATTTTTTGTTTTAAAATTGAGTTTATACATTTGTCTGAAAATTTTTTACGCAAAATGTACCTTTCGTAAAGTGTGTTCATTACGCTGATATTGATTATACTGCATGAATATTGTAGAAAGTATTACAGAAAAGTCACAGTTTCGCCAAAAGGGCAAATTAATGAATGTGAGAGCAACATATTTGAATGCTTTACGAAGCAGGGCTCACAATTTTAGGAGCAATAATATTGTAGTAAACATGCACTTGATAAGTAACGAAGTTTACTGCGACGCGGCCACAGTAGTTGACCACAACAAGGCTAGCGCGTAGTGACGGCGTTGATATAAGACGTGAGGCTGGCAGGGAACTCATTTAAATCCAGTTTCATGCAACTATACAAAATGATGATGCAAGAGAACATGATGCTCGAGATACACTTTTGATGCCATTTTTTTGTGTTGAGAGCATAGCCTGTAGAAGGTCCCGCCTTCTGTGAGCGCACAATCTTGGTGCAGATTGTTGCAGCGATAGCGCAGCAACCATAGACGCCCCCAATCACCCCTTGTTCGCTCACGACATAAACGCGCACGCAGATGACCTCCGTCAAAAATGCGATGTTCCCAACGAAGAAAGGGGAAGCTAGCACATCCTTCCCCGTATATATACAAACATTTGTGTATACGTGAATGATGGTGGCTCCGGCGGCGCCGGCGGCGACGGAAAAAAAAAACCAGCAGAGACTGTCCGTATCATTGCTAACGCAATATATGACTTTGGCGATGTTTATGGACTTTTATTTGGCTAAAAAAATGCGGTAATGTAACTGAGCTGCAAACACCTTACACATACAATTTATTTAGTATGTCTGATACTCAAACCAGAAAAAATACTGTGAAAAAACTCTGCGAAAATTGGAAGAATCCTCGTGTTCACACTTATTTATTGAGCATACATTTTTTTCAATTCGCCCATCTCTTTACCTTACCTAATATGAGTAACACGTTTCACAGCTAACCGACTCACAGATATCTTGAGAACCAGCTTATAATTGAGCTCAATCTTGTGTACGTGAACACTCTTACGCGCAGGCGCAGCAGCTTGTCCAAGCACTGCCAGAACGCGCTCAGGCACTAAGGCATTCAGGCTTGTGTAAGAGGCTAAGTAAGACGCTGAGGACTCCCCCCCCCCCCCCTACAGTCACTCAGCAGTCATGTGATGGCTCTGAGAAATGAAAATCTGCTGACGCGTGATGAATCAATGTGTTGAATTCTGGTTAGAACGCGCTGGCGCGTGGTAGCGCGTTTTGATTTGCGTGACTAATTGAGAGGCCCTAGCATTTTTCACATACACTCCCTCAGTGACCAGGTGGTAACCTAGAAGAATAAGTTTATGCACACGCGCGATAAACAAACGTGCTTTCGCGAAGCGGGGTGTTGAACCCGCGTGGCGTGCGCCAAAAAGAGTTTGGGACAAGTAAAGGCAACAGAAATTACAGTGAATTCATCGCGTTCTGCACTTGCAAGGACGCGTTAACATCGGGCAACGTGATGAAAACAACCTAATGCGCTGCTTCGCGTGCTACTCATCGTCGCGTTTAGTCGGTGGTGTGAGATGGTGGTGATGATGTTGGTTGGAGATGGTGTGGGAGATGGTGTAAGAGATGGTGTGAGATAGTGATGGTGATGCTGGTTGGAGATGGTGTGCCTTTAGTTGGTTGCTATGAATCGATACTTTAAGGGCAATGTCGCCACTTAGCATCGTGTTAATGCATCTTCAGAATCGCATTTACACTAATCGAACATAGAATGGGACGGATGCGGAAAAACGGCCTGCTGAGGGATTAATCATGGATGTTATGGGCATGACATCCACGATTGCCGTATATATATATATATAGGGGAAGAAGTGTATACCTACGGGCTCGTTTTTCGTGTTTTGACACAATAATAATGAGATCTAACAGACAATAATGCCAAGTAATGTATAGGGGAAGTTATTTAAACCAATGAAATGTATATAAGAAGAAAAAAAGTGGGGGAAAAAATAACTTGCCGTGAGCAGGACCTGCTCACTACACATCTTTTCTTCGCTTTGTGATCGTGAGTGTTTTGTCGACCTAATTTCGGTAACGCAATCTTCGTGGAAACCGGCATAAACACTTCCCTGTTAAAAGCACTCTTGAAATTCAAAAATTTGTTTTACAGTTTGCATGTCATGGAAATGGCCACACCCCCACCTCCCTGTTCACCAAACACATGAATCGCATGTTCGACCAACTGCACGTGTCCTTGGTATCAAAATTAATAACCTTTTAACAAGCAGTGTTCCTGCATCTCCATTATTTGGTTCAGTGTAGCGAATCTCTATTTTGAGTATGAGCTAAGATTTTTAGGTGACAAACAAGCAAACAATATATGCACCACATTTTGCGATAGTTATGGCATCGCAGAGAATATACTTTGGAAGGCCTACCAGGTGTTCCTTCCACTTTCCACAAAGCAGTGCCCAGGCTTTCTAGTACCCCTGCCACATTGCATTGCTTTAAAAGGGACTACCTCTTTGCCTAACGATAGCTTATACATGTAGATGTGTCCGCAGCCGTATTATGGCCGTCGCGGCAGTACACCGTGCACCTATTTAATTCAAAGCAGGGGTTTTCGCGAGGAGAAACACAAGCATCTCACCTTTATGTTGGACGTGGGATGTGTGGTCAGATGGCTCTCCTCAGAACCTGTAATACTTAGGGAACGGGAATGAGAGCTCGATGAAGACATGACCACCGTTCCACTAGTTTTTCTTCTTATCGTCATCCAATGGCTCATACCCAATACAGGGGAGACGACTTGCCAAGGAGTTAGTGGATTTCAACGTAATAACGTTAAAGAGCTCGTTTCGAGGAAATTCAAGTGCTGGTTTCGGCGTGGGTGTCGTTGGTTGTTAGCGCATAGTCAGTTTCTCCATAACGGAAAAATTGAGAAAGGTGCAAATGAAGTAAATATCAAGAACTTCCTCCGGTGAGTGAAAATTTAAGCGAGTTGATTTTCGTGGCAAGCAGATGTTCTACCACACAGCCACATGTCCGCTTCAAAGTACGGTGAAAATAACTTACTTTCCTTAAAAATGTATTGAAATAACTTGTATAAAGCTGTCTTTTGTATGCAGATTTCTCAGCACCTGTCATGCTGCAGTAATATTGTGTGGTAATAGCATAGATTCCCATTAGGCGTCAAAATATATGATTATAATAAGGACCTCTCGGTTTAAAGCTGGCTATTCATTACAATAGGCACCCACATTACTGCGCGTGTTCTCCTAAATTCATGTAGTGGATTTATAGCAAGTTGCACAACATTTAAAGCGCATCTTGCTCGTGTTTCAAAGCACGCTACCCATAAGATAGTATGTCATATGCGAATGCATCAACGACAGAAGCCACTTTCAGCTTTTCTTTTGGGATTGTATAAAGCCGAAATTTAAAATTCTGGAGTGACATCATACATTCAAATTTATTCACTAAATGGTTGAAGTAGCCATGAGGGCAGAATATTGATGTTCCCATCAACTCAAAAAAATAAGCTTAAGAGACCCTCATCTTTTTTAGGTTATACGGCACGAAAAGGCCCGTAAAGGGTAACCGTGGTTGATCCTGAAATAAAACTTTTTAGTAGTTAAATAATGACTGTAGCCAGTATTTAGCGATGCATTAGTTTAGGCTTCATAAAAAACTGCTAAATAAAAAAAATCCTGTTATCTATGTGGCTCTCTCACAGAAAACAGAGCAGAAAATTACAAAATAAATGAAAGATGGTTGATTCCTTCATCCTAAGTATCGGTGCAACACAATGGTAAATAGTGTCTCCATGATGGTACAATTGTAGTCATGTGAGCACAAAATGAGCGATAACTTTAGCGCACAGTTTACGCGTCATTCAGATGTAAGTTATTGTCTTCTTGCGGTGGCCACTGTCGCTGGACGGTTGAAAAAACACCTAATATTAGGTCCAATCATTGCCGCAAAAAATATGAAGAAACATTTAGTTATACATTATAGCTACACGTTTCTTTATATTTTTCTTGAGTTGGCGTCCCTGCAACCTTCGAGAAAATGACGGACACGCTACTTCAAGGATTTCAATGGGCAAGCAGCGTGCACTATTTGGATGTCGTGATAATCTTCTATTCCATCTTCGCCACACCTTGAACGTCTTTCAATCATTCTAGAAATATTCCGACAAGCCGCCCTCCAGCTCAATTCCTCGAAGTGTGGCTTTGATCTTCGTCAAATTACTGCATTGGGTCACCTTGTTGACGCTCCCAGCATACGAGCAAGCCAGCGAAAGTACGTGCTGTAACGAACTTCTCTGCCTCACGCTCTGTCCATGGTGTTCATAGTTTTGTGGGCCTCTGCTGGTACTTTCTTCGTTGGTTCGTGAAGAATTTCGTGGCACACGCACGGCCACTAACCAACCTTCTCAAACAAGATGTCCTATTTTGTTGGAGGACTCTACAAGCTGACTCCTTCTCTCAGCTAATCACCGCCCTAATGACACCTCCTATTCTCGCACATTTTGACGACGATGCCCCTACAGAAGTGCGCAAAGGTGCGAGTGGTCACGGCATTTGCGCAGTTTTGGCGTAAACTCAGCGAGGAAACGACCATGTAATTGCAAATGCAAGTCGCCTTCTTTCGAGGTCTGAACGCCATTACTCTACAAAAGAACGGGAGTGGATCGCTCTTGTCTGGGCAGTTTCGAAATTCTACCCTTAATTCTATGACCGCCCTTACCGTGCCATTACAGATCATCAAGACCCTACTGGACGACTTAGTCCTTAGGCGTTGCGTCTTCAGGGGTACTCCTACTCAGTTGCCTACAAGTCTGGACGCCTCCATCTGGACGCCGATTGCTTGTCCCGCTGCCCTGTCGACCGACGATCGGACGTTGAGCCTATCCCAAGCGTCATTTCTAGGTTTCTTCAGATTTGTTAGGAACAGCATCGCGATGCTTACCTGTGGTAATTTACTACCGTCTCAAATATGCTTCGAACAATCCGTTGCTTCACATGTACGTCCCCCTGAATGACACGCTGTATCGCCGCAGCCTCCAGGCAGATGATCCTGAGCGCCTTCTAGTCGTGCCGACACATCTGCGTTCTACCGTGCTGCATGAGCTCCACGACGAAGCTACTGCTGGTAACCTGGGTGTATCTGGCGCGTACGACCGTGTTCATCAGCGCTTCTTTTGGCACGGTGTCGCCAAGTTTGTTCGCCATTACGTATTTTCCCCCGATATATGCCAGCGTTGGAAGCCACCTACTACGCCCGTTGCAAGACTTCGTCAACCAATCTACATTCTAGCCAAACCTTTCTTCCGTGTTAGTATAGATCTTCTTGGTCCTTTCCCCGAGTCAAACTCTGGCAACAAGTGGGTTGCCGTTGCTATAGATTATGCGACTTGGTATATGTCATCGTTCGAGCACTCCCCACCAGCACCGCTACTGACGTTGAGGAATTTTTGCACCATAATGCCATCCTACAGCATAGCGCTCCTCACCAATTGCTCACCGATCGCGTCCACCCATTTTCTTCATGAATAATCAACGCTCATCAGTGCTCTTCCTCGACGCAGAACAAGTTTACTTCCTACGATGCCCAAACAAACGGCTTCACCGAGCGCCGAAATCTCACCCTCACGAACATGCTCGCGATGTGTGTGTCATCCGATCTCCATGACTAGGACCTGGCGCTACCTCACGTGCCATTCATGTACGATTCTTCGCGCCAGGACACCACTGGTTATTCACCCTTTTATCTGCTTCATGACCGGGATCCCTCATTACCACTGGGCACCATACTTCGGACTACTGCAACCTTGTCAACCGAACATGCAAGCGATGCTAAACGCACGTCAGATCACCCGCTCTAGATAGACTTTCGGCTTTGCAAGCCACTCAGAAAGCCTCCTACAGCAGCCGGCATGTCGACGTTCACTTCTCACCCGGTTCTCTCGTTCTCCTGTGGTGCCCAGTTCGTGAAGCTGAATTATCAGAGATATCGTTATCTCGTTACATGGGCCCTTACCGTAACGTCCAACAGGTAACCAACTTGACCTATGACATCATTTCTGCACCTGAGACCACCTTGCCTGCAACCACGCCCGGCACGTCAGCAGGCTAAAACCCTACCGCCTGCCTTCTGAAGACCGTACCTAATGTGCACCGGGATGGTGCTTTGACCGCCGGGTGTATTGCTACGTAGCTGACTGGCAGTTCGGCAGCGGTGCACATTGCACACGTAACTAAAAGATATCTGTCTTTCCAGACTTTGAAAGTTTCAAGCTGCGAGACGTGGACCAAGGGATAATTTTTCCAAGATACTTCCAGCCGGCGGACCCTCTATCTTCGGGCGGGTTTGATCGGCTACACCCCCGGTGATAACAAGGCGATCGGCATCGTCCGCTTGGTGGCGGTGGACACTACGGCTGGCTTCAAAAAGCGCCCCCGGACCTACCGGCGTTTGCAGTTCGGCAGCGGTGCACATTGCACACGTAACTAAAAGATATCTGTCTTTCCAGACTTTGAAAGTTTCAAGCTGCGAGACGTGGACCAAGGGATAATTTTTCCAAGATACTTCCAGCCGGCGGACCCTCTATCTTCGGGCGGGTTTGATCGGCTACACCCCCGGTGATAACAAGGCGATCGGCATCGTCCGCTTGGTGGCGGTGGACACTACGGCTGGCTTCAAAAAGCGCCCCCGGACCTACCGGCGTTTGCAGTTCGGCAGCGGTGCACATTGCACACGTAACTAAAAGATATCTGTCTTTCCAGGTGAGGCTTGCTGTTTTTCTGTTTGTGTTGCCAAACGTGAAACGTGTGCACTGCTGCCGAGCGAAAACTGCCCTGCCCAGACTTTGGATCTGTTGTTTATTGTGAATAGTGTACGTTTTTAGATATTATGACTAAAAAGCAGGTTGACGATCTGCGGAGTGAATTAGCCGCTGAGTTACATGAAATTAAGGATACATTGAATGAACTTAAAGGACTGAGGCCTGATATTCAGGAACTCAAGCTTATAAGAGAGGATTTGCAAAAAATTCTGCTTGAAAACAAGGAACTGAAGTCACAAAATGCAAAGCTGACGCGCAGGCTGGAGGAGCTAGAGCAATACCAACGATCAAACAATCTAGAAATCAAGGGCATACCTCTTGACAGTGAACCAATATCAGTGGTAACAAAAATTGGCGAACTGATAAAAGAGGACATTGAAAAGCATGACATAGACGTCTGCCACAGAGTTCCTACTGCTAGGCATGACCAGTCCAACATTATTGTTCGTTTTGTCCGCCGAGACAAAAGGAATGCAATTCCTGCTAAATCAAAGAAGACGAGACTAGACACAAAAATGCTTGGATTCGACAAGCAGAATCCAGTGTTCATCAATGAGCATTTGACGAAAGAAGCTAAGCAGCTGCTCGGAGCTGCCATCAGAAAGAAAAGAGCTGTTAACTGGAAATTTGTGTGGACAGCTGGCGGAAAGATTTTCGCACGGCGAAATGAAACCGCACCTGTGCTTCGCCTAATCTGTTTGGATGATGTTGATAAAATGGTCGAGTGAATGCCACAGTCTAGCTGAACACAATTTTGTGCACTAATTACTGACATACATGGCTAATTCCGGTCTCAACTGCTGTACTTATCACGATTATGACTCGTTTAATATTTCTGTTTCTAAGTTAAATCCAAATAAGTTCATGGCAGCCTTGCATTTAAACCTACGAAGTATTAGAGACAAAGGAGATGACCTGCGACAATTTCTTGAAAATATGGACATTAGCTTCAATGTGTTGATGTTTACTGAGACATGGCTAACGCAAAGTGAAAAGCCGCCTCAATTAGAAGGGTACACATACCAAGGCATCACACGTACTAATGGGCGTGGTGGCGGCGTGGCTATGTATCTTAGAGAACATCTGCAATACGAAGTGATTTCAAGTTTCACCACTACTAACGAACATATAGAATGTCTTACGGTATGTTTGAAATCTTTTTATGTATGTGTCATATATCGGCCCCCAAACGGAAATAAGACGCCATTCTTTGAATTCACTGATGAACTATTAAACTATCTAACTAACACTGGTTCAAAGTTTCTGATAATGGGTGACTTGAATATCAACATGCTGGGAAATGACACTAATGCGCGTGAACTTAAGCGAACTCTATATGCTTATGGCTGTGAAAATTTTATCAATCTAGCCACTCGTATTACAGCGGATAGCGCGACGTTGCTAGATGTCGCCATTACAAATGCACCTGGCACAAGTAGCTATGCTGGCCTCTTATCAGTGGACATAAGTGATCATTTGCCGATATTTTGTTTCTTGCCAATGACAAATGATAAAAGCATAAAAATGGGCGTGTGCACATATCGGAATATAAACCCGAATTCTTTAGCTCATTTCCGCTCTCTGATCCAAAAGACAAACTGGGAACCGATTTTCCAGCAAAGTGATGTAAATAAAGCATATAACAATTTCTATGCCAGTTTCATGTCATGCTACGAGCTAGCCTTTCCTATTAAGACAACTAAGCGTACCCGGAAGAAAAAGATTAGAAAGCCATGGATTACGCGGGCACTTTTAAATAAGATTGCCGCTAAAAATAACATGTATCATTCTTTCGTTAAGACGCGTGACCCACAAAAGTTTGCTGAGTACAAAAAATATCGAAATAAGCTCAATGCAGAACTTAGATATGCTAAAATCTGTTATTATGAGAATTTGTTCTCCCAAGTAGCAAATGACAAAAAGAAGTTCTGGCAGGCGGTTAACAATCTTGCTCAAAGAAAGAATGACGCAGCGCCAATAGTTGTAGCTACAAATCAAGGCATCCTAAATGATGACGAAGCCGCTAATATGTTAAACCACCAATTCATTCGTAGTGGAGAATACAGTTCGACTGTGCGCTATGAACATCCAAGTGTAGATGCGTATAAAAAAAAAACCAGTTCAAGTAATTCTATTGTACTGGCACCAGCTACGGAGCACGAACTGTCAAACATCATGCGTAACCTAAAAAACAATGCAGCTGCAGGCTACGACGATATCAAACCAGCTGCCGTGAAATATGTAATGGATATAATTTGCAGTCCTTTAACCCACGTCATTAACTGCATGCTCGAACAGGGTGTGTTCCCAGAAGCACTCAAGCTGGCTAGAGTGTGCCCGGTGCACAAAGGTGGCACAGACTACACTTTTAATAATTACCGCCCTATATCGGTATTACCAGTCATGTCAAAGATTTTTGAGACAGTCATAAACGTTCGCGTTGATGGTTTTGTTCAAAAGTACTCTATTATGTCTGACGTGCAATATGGGTTTCGAAAAAAAAAGATCCTGTGAAGAAGCATTACTTTCTATAAAACATGAAATAATAAATAACATTGAACAAAGATTATACACCATTGGTCTTTTTCTAGATTTAAGAAAAGCTTTTGATTCTGTGAGCCACGCCATTTTGTTGACTAAGATATATGATTGTGGGATAAGAGGGATAGCACATGACTTGATTCGAAGTTATCTACAAAACAGGTATCAGTATGTATCTATTAACAATTCCAAATCTACGAAATTAAAGATACTACAAGGCGTCCCGCAGGGATCTATACTTGGACCCTTGTTGTTTAACTTGTACATAAACGATCTTGCTTATATACCATATTCCCAAAGTGTAATTATGTATGCTGATGATACAAATGTATTTTTTGCTGGAAAGTCGCTGCAAATGCTACAAATTTCAATAAATAATTACTTAAAACTACTTATGTCGTGGTTGCACAGCAACCAATTGCAACTCAATGTCAATAAAACAAAATACATTATTTTTGCCCCTATTAACAAGCCGATCAATTTTAAGCTAGCAATACTGTTTCAAAATGTGCAAATAGAACAAGTAGAGGCTCATAAATTCCTGGGCATATGGTTTAGAGGCGATATGTCCTGGACGACACATGTGGAAAAATTGTCCGCTGAACTGAGTAAAATCACGGGATGCTTTAATAAAATCCGGGATCTGATACCGCTCTGGCTTAAAAAAGTATTATATTACTCCATGTTCTACTCTCGCCTTACATATTGCATGCTAGTCTGGGGTACAACATACTCAAAAAATTATCAGAAATTGATAATATTGCAAAAGAGAGTCCTTAGATGCTTTGAAAACTACACAGGTAGGCTTCGAGATTTGCGAACGCATGATTTGTTTATTAAACACAATTTGCTAAAAGCTAACCAAATGTACTATTATAGAATATTTCAGCATATAAAAAAGAACAAGCTCTACACAGCTAAATCACCCCAATCAAAATGTCGTTATTCTCTACGCAATGAAACTAGGGTAATACCGAAGTTCCGAACAGCTTATGGCCGGCAGCATATAGGCTACCAGGTTCCGCATTTAATAAATCACCTAAGCCCCCTTGATTTTAATACTATGTCGAAAAAATCTATGAAACTGTATATTATAAATCATCAATTGGAATATGTATGATGCGTATCTTTTTCGTGTCATACTGTTATGTTTTTTGTTTTTTTTCACAAATGAATAATGCCATTCACACTCGTTGCCTATGTTATATTTTACTGAAGTCAGTATATTTTATTCTGTATAATAATAATCTTATGTATTATGCGACTGTTTATTATGCATATTTCTTTGGTATTCCGGGCTGCTTATCCGGATTGATTTGATTTAACCTACATGTTATCTTTTTATCATGTATTATTCATCAGATGGTCTGTATACTGCTTATATGATCTTTAATTTGATATGAATTTCTGTGATGAATTTTGTATTGCCATATGTACCGCTGATGCTGAGTGCCAACAGGAGTGGGAGCCCTTTGTCAGGCCTTTGTAGCCTTTTGCTCCTGCTCCTTGTTTCTGTAATGGAAGCAAAATAAACTTCAAACTTCAAACTACAAACTTCAAACATACCAGCGATCAGAAGACGACAGCAAAGAAGTAGACTGGCTCTCCGCTGTGCATGCTATGCTCCATCTTGATCGGTGCCAATGCAATTGCTAATAGTCACGTCTCGTTTCATTTTACGTAACAATATGATTATAGGCAGGGCGCGCAACACGATGGCAAAACAACCGCTGCTTATTAAAAATAACAGACTGGCAAGCGCGAGAAAGGGGTACAGAAAAATAGGTGAGTAGATGAGATTACAAATTTTGCGGGTATGAAGGGGCAGCGGCAAGCACAGGCCCGAGGTCACAGGGGTACATGGGGGTGGCCTCTCCCTGGAGTGGGAAGTCAAACGGCGTCGGCGACGGTGGCGGCGGCGGCTGCTGCCACCGTTGCTGCAGCCACTGCAGCGCGGCCGCTGCTGCTGCTGCTGCTGCTGCTGCTGCTGACGGAGATGGCAACCACCGTAGCTCATTAGTGGAGCATAGGACGTCTTATTTGAAGGTGCCAGGTGGGGATCCTGTCAGGGGCAAGCTACCTTATCGTTCGCTTTTCTTTCTTCACAGAGACATTGCAATTACTTTTAGTACCATTCCTTTTACTTTTTCTGCAATATTATCAGTTAGGTCTCGTTATTATTGTGTCTAAAAAAGAAGACGGACGCCTAAATTTACACTTTCCTCCACAAAAACTGGTATATTAGCTTGTCGCTAATGGGTAAAAGGGGATGTCCTTGGTGGAAAACGTTGCTGGGAATACGTGTAGTGTGTACTACGATGGTCGCAAGCGCTATATACCCTTGTGGCGCGGCGGCCACATATGCGGACGTGTTTTGCCAGTTTTTCGGACCATTTGGAAAGAAAGAACAAGATACATTGCGCATAGCGTGAATTGAACCATTTGTATAGTGAAGGTGTCTTGATTTAACCCGAATTTACTGCGAATGACTGCAGCCGATTGCTTCCATGAAAACGCTAAGATGTTCGGTAGGTCGCTCGACGTGCTTTGTTCCAAAGCCAACTTTTTATTTATTATTTTTCTTTCTCGAAGTGAACGCAGTCAACAACTAACAGTGTGGGCATTTCAAGCCTAACATTTCCTTTTTGTGTGTAAAAAATTGAGCGTGATTATCCGCAAACTAATTAGGCACCGAAACATATGCTAATAAATACTATTTAGCGAAGCTTGCCATACAGAACAAATTTCTTAAATTTTTTATTTGAGTGTAATATGAAGTGCATTACAGCTATGTTGGGCAAAATTTAGACACCGACAGACATTTCATCGTAATTTGCACCTGAAGGGGAAATTAAATGGGTGCTATTGGCACAGTAGCAGTGTCGTTCCTCATCTATTTGGGCAGCTGGTGAAGTCTCCCGTACAGAACACTACGTTTGCCCTCACTTGCAAATTTCCATTTATCCTTCGTTCATTATGTCATTTATCACTTAAATATGTGAGCTGAGTATATAGCCTGCACAAATTTGGCTTTCCTATGCGTCTGCGCATAGCCCTTGCGCCAATGCGAACATGTTCGCATAAGACTGCAGGACTGGCCTTCCGTTGCCTGCATATGCTCGGACATGGCTGGAATCCTTCACACACTGCGCTTGTAGAACTTCTTCTTCTCCATCCGCGATGCTTCCACCTTTTTGCCGCTACCCTCTTCGTGCAAGAGCCGCTCCAATGAAGCGCGATCTGGTAGCAATCGCACCACAACAGGCTGTACGATCTTTGAGTCTGGCGTCCTGCGATCAAGTTCTTGATGTAAATTCTGTGCCTTTTCCTTCCTCGATGTCTTCATTTAGATTAGGATTAGACGTACATAATGCAAAATTATTAAATTCTACAGCTACATCTGAAAAGCACAATTCACCCCCCCCCCTTCCGGCGCAATATTGTGCGCACAATTTGAGGAGCAACCTCTCACGAGCCCGGGGAGCAGCTGTTAATACAGATTTCCGAACCACCCACCGATTTACATGCTAAAGCGGGATTTTTATGCGTCCAAGATAAAAGTTTGTGAAAGTTCCAGACACAATAGGAAAAAGGCAAAATAACACTGTACTTGGTGTCAATATTTAGGTATGTTTCACACTAGCTCTAGTTTAAAAATATCCTATGTTGAATCGCTAAATCGTAATTGCTTGTAGGCTACAACAACTGAAAAAAAAAAAGATTTTCAAGAACGGAAGGCGTTAGAGAACTGTTGTTACTGCTGCATGGTTGATTGATTGATATGTGGGGTTTAACGTCCCAAAACCACCATATGATTATGAGAGACGCCATAGTGGAGGACTCCGGAAATTGTGACCACCTGGGGTTCTTTAACGTGCACCCAAATCTGAGCACACGGGCCTACAACATTTCCGCCTCCATCGAAAATGCAGCCGCCGCAGCCGGGATTCGAGCTGCATGGTGCGTCGCAGCCGTATCAATAATGAGGTTAACTTTTTCAATACATGTAGCGACCCTTCATGATGCGTTAAAGAGAGGAGGAAATTCTTTTCACGGCACATCTGTTATGCTTCATGTATGCCGTGTGTCATAGATAGAAAATTATAATCATGATAAACCCGCAACTTTTCTTTATCTTCGTGCTCTTCTGCTATACGCCAAGGAGGTGTGCGCAGATTTGTCTGACGTGAGATGCCACAATTCTGATGTGTGTCAGAGTGAGCACAGGGAGGGTGAGAAAAAAATAATTATTCACGACACTATACTCGCACCTGTATACCTACTATGAGAAGGCACGTGCCGCAACGCCCTGCTGCTCATGCAGGCTAGCAAAACACAGCGTACCTTATAAAGCATCATATTCAAAAACATTTCGATGAACTATTACTGCTTACCTCAGCTATTTCATTTCGAGGAAAACGAACATCTTAGTGGATGTCAGAAGGTATCTCGCGCTATGAAAAAAGAGTCGCGCGAAACGATGAAGAAATGCTGAAAAACTTTAACGTAAAGGTGAAGCATGCTATGCGTTGGTATTTTGAGTTTATGCAATAAGTGTTTATTCGCTTCGCACGGCAATAGTTTTGAGCCTTTAAAATTAAAAAGTAATTAGAGCCAACGTCTACAAGAAGAGTATATGAAATAAAATAACGCAATATTACCGACTATTTAAATTGATGCTGGTTTATAATTTGTTGGATACTTTAATATAATCGATACTACTACTGTTCATTACCCTAAGTCATGCAACTCCGCATACGATACTCTGTCAATTCCAGGTGTATTTTCAATGCTGCTTTTACTTAGAGCTAAACTTTCACCAAGTACAGACGATATGACTAATCCTTTTTTATAAGGTAAGCGGAAGCTGTAGCTGTTTTTACAGCTCCTATGCTTCAATTGTCCTTGTCCTAAGTTACGCTGCAGAGTTATTGACTCTGGTCATGTGTTGTTCTTGCAGTGAAAAAAGCGATGGCACTCTTGTAAAAAATTATCATCCTATATGACTTACAATAGTATGTTGTGGGCTACTTCAGCATAGATTATTTTTAAAAATTAATACGTATATAGCTTGTAACAGCACACTTTGTTTCGGCTTACTTAGTTTTCACAAAGCTTTTTCTACTAAAACACACCTAAACACCTGCTCACAGTTTCTAATGTCTTCCTTGTGGATCCGTCCGGGTTGATGTAACAATTATTTATAAAGAATTTCGGTGTTTTATCAAATAGTAAGCTTATTGATGAACTAGAAGATGGCCCTTGCAGCTTACTTTAGAAACTGGCTTTCTGTCTAAGAGACCAACCACAGAGAGTTCGTTCAAAATACTGAGAGTCATCCGATCCGCTGTCTGTTTTATATGGAGTGCCCCAGAGCAGAGTGCTTGGTCTCTTACTCTTATTATTATTTACTAATAGTAAACACTAATAAATTGGCGAACATTACGTTATTCATGAACGCTTCAGTACATCATAAGTTTCCTTTCATTTCGCATGAAGGTTTGCCTTCTTAATGTGAAATTATAAGGTTATCCTAGAACATTTTGCGTAACAACGCAAACGGATCGTAGAGAAAACAAGTAACCAGACACTCACGCCAAGTTCGGTCGACGACCACAGTGAGCGATGCAGTAGAGCAGGTCGATGCAGCACAGATTGGCACAGCATTTGATGGCTAGCAGAAACATGAAGCAGAGGAAGACACACGCGGTGGTCAGCATCACCGACAGCAGCATCTCTACGTCATCGCGGAGGGCCGCAGGGGCCACGACCACAGGAGCCCCGAACTCTGCAGGCACGGCGGAAGTGGCGGACAATGAAACTGCCGATGAGGAGCTGTTCGTCATCGCCAGAATTCTGCGCAAGAAGATAAAGATGCTCCCGTTTCTGTGTGCCACTACCTTCAATCGTTTTTTTTTTATTTTGCTTTAGACAGTGTTGCTATCATCAACAACGTCAGCACTTTTTTGACGTTTAGAGGCCTTATCTAAGGCATTACGTAAAGGAAGGAGCAAACAGATATCGTGAGGAACTGTCATTAAACAAATGCAATGTTAAAAGGGGCCCTAAAACACTTTTTGAAGTAACCATGGGATGGATTCACTGAAAGAGTTTACTGGCTCACGAAGTGAATGCCGCACAAATTTTAAAAAGTCGTCCGGTCAGAGTGGAGTTACAAAAGCTTGTCGCACACTGCAATCGCAGTTTCTCTTCTCTCGTCCTGACAAATGCGCTGAAAGCTAAGCAAGGGGAAAAGGGGGGGGGGGTGGCATGGGCAAAGCAAATATGTCATGCACCTCGTGCCCTTGAGCAATTGTTCACTTTTATTTCTCTTCTAATGCACGGCTTGTTTAGTGTGGTCGAGCACACACGCGTGGACAAGTCCTGGCATCCCACGGCATCCCTGTAATGACAGAGCGCCCCATGTTCAAACCAACCAATGGCTGATGGTCCTTCTATGTGTAATTTTGAGCTTCTATCCTTTGCCGATAGAATAGAAGTCAAATTTTAGCTGAGTTTGATCATTTATTTTGAATCGCAGGTAACGTGCTGCGCTATAATATTTGGCTCGCGTGTTGTTGGTAGCCCCTTGTACTGATTAGCAGCGCTTTCTGACCATGCTCAAAAAAAGTTGAAGGGTTCACTCGAAGAATAAAAGCGAAACAAATGTACCTTGTGCAGCATTCTAGACAAAAAAAGCAAATTATAAAGCATGTTTTTTCTCAGCTTCACGTGGATTACACTAAAAACCTGAGCCGAATCTATTGAGCAGCAGGCCTACTATACAGAGAAGTGCTAAAGTGGTACATCTCGCACCGTCTATAGTATGGCAGAAATAACTAATGAATCATAAAAAGCACCTGCGGATAGGAGAAATAACTCGACACAATAGGTTTTCTTCGTATGGCTATATTTTAGTTCAAACGCTTATAAATGGAGTGTATTCACAACTTCGGCCTCACACGCTTGCAATGCGTAATTTTGATTCATCTCTAGGAAATGTGTCCTACACCCGGTGTAAAACAAAGAAGGCTGTCTTATAATGGATAAACTGAGCAAGTTCATATCACTTCAGGCTTAGGACTATGAAGCACTCACAAAAAACGAAAAAGGATCGAAGAAGTGCAGGAAAAATGTGCCGACTTTCTACTGACGCTTTGTTGGGGAAGCGCACACACAGAAAAACACAGGCACAAAAGAAGTTGAGTTCAGAGTCAGCGCATGTCGTAAGCACCTCTTATGTTCTTTGTTACTTTTTGTGAGTGCTATGTTGCCAGTACGATAGGTTACGTGTGTTCTATAAAATTTATTGCATAGAAGTTTTCTAGTTTATATAGTTATTATACCATCCTGAGTTATTACTTCTACGTTTCAAAAATTTTATAACTTGTGAAGTATAACTTCGGAATATTTGGCACTACACAACGGCCTTTTATGTATAGTAGGCACTCAAGTGTTCTGCAGTAATGGGCCTGTTTATTTTCTGCACGCAGAAATGTTTATTTTCTGCACGTTATGTTATTTTCTGCACGCAGAAATGTGATATTTTCCGCACGCATAAAACCAGCCTGAACTTCATTGTTCTATTATTTTCTATTTATCTACTTTTATTCCTGGCACGTAGTTAGTCTTGGATGACAGGCTAGACGTAGAACATTGTCGGCCTGAATAAGGCCTTGTCACTCACACATGCTCTCACAGTGAGGCAGCACTCAACTAAGAACCTGTATAAGTTTGGGCAATAGTGTAAAACGTAAACTTGGCGCAGGTAAAGGTAAAAAAACAACAACGTAATTTCCAAGAACTAAGATTTTAATATAAGCTTATACAATTTCTAACCACAATAATACCTACAGGCACAGGTGTGGCGCAAACTATCGAAAACTCTTGAAATTGTTATGCCTACAATACGCAAGCGAAACGATACGTCCAACAGAATAGGCGTATAAATGAATTCATTAAGTATTAGAAAGCTAGTACATCATCTTGGCATTTTTAATGCAACCTAAAGACTTTTAGTTGCGCGGAATAGTAATTTTGGTAGGATGCACTTTTATACTGGACGAGATTAAGTGTATAAACTGTTTTGTTTGGTGTACTGTCCCACAAAAGAGAACTCTAATTTGATCGTGCCTGCTATTGTATTGAGAATCAGTTGTAACATACTTCTGAAAAAAAGGAATGAATTTTTTTGTCATTTTTTTCATTTTTTATCCACATCGTGAGGTCAAGATTATATAGGTCCTTGTAAATGAGTTCCGTGAAAATTATGCAAGTCCGTAGCTTTTAGAAGGCCATGTTTTGAGAATAGATTTGCCATATGATCTCGGTATGCAAGGTTATTTTATTGAGCAAACAGCTCGCTTCTGTGGAGTTATAAGCCGAATCAGATTTGATTACCATGTCATTCCCATATCAGTAGGTAGTAACTAAGATGATCTCGAAATAATGCGTTGTACAAACGACTTTTCAAACAAACAGGAACTGACTGCACAATCCTGAGCTATTACCCAGATGTCCTAGAGATGCTTGAACTAACTAACCTTCATGACATGAAGCATGAAACTCGGCTTTCCATCAAAACACCTCTGAGAGACATAAAAACGGAAGTCATTTGATTGCAGCGTCATTAAAATTGATACAAATAGAACAGTCTCGAAGTTTATTCACGGGTTTAAAGACAACGCATTTGCTTTTAATGGTGTGGTTCGCTGAGAGACAAAGAGAAAGTTTATCAAGTCTATTATTACCAACGGTTTCGAGCTTCCATAATTTGTGGCTGAAAAAATGAGAACATTTGTCGTCAGTGAAGAAAAGTATATCAGGAGTAAGTAAAACGTTACCACTGTCATTTATATAAAATATTATAAAGAAAATAGAACGTATATTGATTCTTGTAGAAAACTAACACTAACTTTTTTGTTAACAAAAGCCGTTACGACACCTGCATTGTGATCTCCAGAGAAGTAATTTGGAATGATGCTGAGTGACTTAAAGAATTTCATAGTATAGGACTTTATTCAATAGGATCCTATCGAAGACAGATTGAAGCTGGAGCTTGGAAGTGAGGAAGAAGTAGTGGCCTTGGGCACGGTCTATAAATTTTCGTTATCTCTTTCTGTCAAGAATAAACCAAAGACGTATCGGTTCTGTGGTCTATCTGGTTCTTCTGAAACATGGTGCCGTGACCAGGATATTTGAGGACAGACGCAAAGACTTCAACCCCATTAGCACCAACGGGTTGAAGAACGAAACAGTAACGTCTGGCTCAACGACGTACCGTCGAGGGAAGGACCACGACCGATGACTGTGGGAGACGCACATACACAGGCAAGATCTCTTTCAACACGCTTTAAGCATGAAAAAAGAGGTCCTATCGAAGAAGCGGAAGACGATTCGAGCAATTGTGACAACGCTTATGAGCGCAGTCGATAAGAAATTAGAAGATGCCGAATGAGCGCAACTTATGACGCTTCTAAACCAGATGAAGACCATGTCACAGACGCTAAGGCAAATTAACGAACAGATTGAACCGCTCATCGAAGAAGCAGACGTGAAGGCGGAATTTGAAAGAGTTTTGCAGTGTGAGATGAAGATCGTCACTGCAATGACAAAAATAGAGGAGCAATTACGTCATTTGGATAAATTTGAAGAGAGATATCCTGCAATTGTGGCTCAACAACGGAAATGATTCTACGTCAATGACGTATTACTGGGAGCCAACGAATACTCGACGTCGACAAAGATATACAAAAAAGCAAGAGACATTTTTTTTTGTAATGCGGGAATAAATTAAGAAAAATGAACATCGAACGACGCCCAACAAAGAGAACTATTTGATGAAGAAGAAGAGGATCTAGATTGAGGGATAAGAAAACAGGGACAAATCAAAATTTTGGGACTGAAACGGAATTTGGTAGACGACGTGTTGGGCTTTCCCGACCGTATACGGCGAATTGACAAGGACATGTGACAACTCTCAAAAAGACAGGCGTTGAAAGCTACAGCAAGGCTATACGACTTTGTAGGTTTTTCGTTGCCATTTTCACTTAGAGCAAAAATATTGCGACAAGAAATTTGGATGGAAATTCTGAAATGGGACGACCCGTTACCAAGCCAGCATCAATCATCTTGGAAGAACTAGTTGGAGGAGCTCCAACATTTATGTGACTTCACCATTACCAGATGCTATGACAACAGGCAAGGTGAAGTGAAAGCATCAAATCTACATGTGTCCTCCGACGCAAGTTCATTGCTGAATGAAGCAGCAGCATACATTGTAACAGAATACTCAGATGGAGGCATTGAAGCCAACTTATTCATTGCAAAAGGTAGAGTCGCTCCAATTAAAAAGATTACACTAGAAAGAATGGAGTTGTTGGCTGCCACAATATCAGTCAGATTGGCTAGTCATATAACATAGAATTTCATCGGGAAACTAAGGAGAGTGAAATTCTAGACTGACTTTCAAATTGTATTATGAAGTCAACCATGGGGAAAGATCTGTTTGTTCGCAACAACGCAGCAGAAATCAAGAGCAAGTCCAACGAGAGTCAATGAGAATACGTTAGGCTAACAAAAATCCTGCGTACTCGATGACAAGAAGGACGAAGATGAAATGTTTGCTGAACAGTGAGTTATGGTTGAAAAACACCACGTGGATCAATAATGACACAAAGACCTGATTATGACATCATGCAAGAAGCAGACAGTGATGACAACAAAGACGACGAAAAGACCGTGGCAAGCTTACTACCACCACAAATCAAGAAAGGTAATTTATAGGAACAGGTTTGGATCACACAAGGAAGCGTTACTAGTTACCGCGTTGGTGATGCGTTACATAAAAAACCGACGAAAAGAAAGGAAAGCAGGTTCGCTCACAGAAGTTAAACAAGGCAGAGTTTGTGCTGACAAAGCAGGAGCAGAAAACGTTACAAAATGCAGTGACACAAATATATGACGACATGAATCTGTACGGCACGAACATCTTCGAAGACAATCAAGGTGTCCTTTGAGTAAAAGGGAGCCTTCAGTGGAGTGATTTGAGGTTTGAATAAAAGCATCCAAGTGTTTTACCAAGAGTTAGTCACATTTCAGAACTCCTAGTTCTGAACGCCCATCAAGTGACAATGCACAGTGGTGTAGCGGCAACATTGACACATCTAAGAACAAGGTTTTGGATTGTGCGTGGCTGACAGATGGTGAAATATGTTAAAAAGAAGTGCTTCAGATGTAGGAGGTTTAATTCTGCCCAATGGCACAAGAAACTTCACCACTACCGGCTGACAGGATAACACAGGCGAGGTCATTCGACACAGTTGGTATACACTTTGCTGGACCGCTAAATGCTCGATAGGAGAAAGGCAGCAAAATTACAAAGCTCTACATTGTGATATTTATGAGTGCAGTAACAAGAGCCATACAACTGGAGTTGGTAAAGAAGACGTCATCGGAAGCACTTATACCAGATTTCCGAAGAAGTGTAGCTAGATGAGGATTGTGTACAACAATTTACAGTGATAACGCAAGAGCGTTCAAGAAATCTAAGAAAGAAATCTAAGAAATTTCATATTTGTTGTGCATGAATGACCAGCACTCCTGCTGCTTTGTCAACTTGTGAACGGGGTCAGGACCTTGTCAAGCTCTTGAGCTTTTAGTCCTGTCCTCCACCTTATCTAATGGAAATAAAATGATTGATTGATTGATTGATTGATGTCAGCACGCTGCAAGCGATTTGTTTGTTGACGGGTCTCAAACTGAGATATTATTCGAGCCTGCATGAACGTGGCCAGTGACTCGGTGTGTGTGCTGTAGAGGGCGTTCGCAGGACGGATTGGCTCATATTGTTTTCAGCAGTGACGTTGAAAAAAATTATCTTGCCGACGAGGAGTTTTCACCGAACGGAAAAGGCTGTCAACGCAGCGAGTGAGACGACGATGACGACGAACGATGAGCTTATAACTCACGAGTAGCGACTTGCACTTCACGTCTGCTCGCGCGTTACTGTTTCTTTATCCTCGTGAGTCAATTTCATTGCATTTGTTATGTCTTATTCATGAGGAAAAATCGAAATAAAAGTGCAGTTTCTCTTGTGCTTTCCATGTTGCCCAAATACGGTGGATAATATGAACTACAGCATGCCGCCAACTCACTCGAGCTCGACAAGCGAAGCGAACTGGTACGAGCGATGAAGCTCGCAGTTACGACTTCCATTCTTGCCTCTCTGCCAACTTCTTCTGTACTTCATCGGTACCTTCACAACAACGCTGTTGTTAGATGGATTTTCGCAATTTTGACGTTGTGAAAAGTATAATGTGTGTACTCTCTCCGGTATTCATGTTTCGATCGCGCTTAGAGAATCTGCAACATCCGAGTGCAGTGAATAGCGCATGGCTAGAGTCTATGTGCGGCTGTGACACGTGCGCCACTTCAAGAGGTGTTAAATGTTTGTGTTCCATTCAAGAAGCAACTGCATATTTCTGAGGAAGCAAGTAATAAAGAAGGCGTAATATGTCTGCAAACCATCGCCATGTTAAACATTTGGTTCCGTGTTGCCACGATAGTCGAACTGGATAGCGGCCATACGCCGTAGCTGTGCAGCACTCATACAAGCAAATTCAACATATAATTGAAGAGCCATTGATGTTTACCCACAGTGAATCAGAGCTTTTTGCAGAATTATCTAAACTTATTTTTCCTAAAGTGAAAGATTATGCGTATCACAGTAGTTTATTGTGATAAGAATTAAACGAGGCGCGGAACTCTTCACAGCCAGATAGTTCTTATTATACGCGTTAAAATGTACACTTTTTTAGGTATGTTGTGGTCTCCGGGGGCACAATGCCACTGTACAGTTCTTGTGATTGTTTAGATAAAGTAGAAAACGTAAGTGGTAGCCACACAGTGCGCAAAATGTGGCACACGTCAGCTTATTACTGTCCTATACAAATTAGGCTGACACACTTGATGTTGGAGGTCAGAAGGCTTGAGGCGCCTATGTGCGTACATGCAGTTTTTAGTTTAGAGAATTACGTCTTATAACGCTGGTGCATTATTGTTAGCAAGCTACATAAGTCTAAGATGCCATACAATATTTACAGTTAAATTCAGCTGTCAGTTGTTATATTTAGGTATACAAACACTTTGAAGCAACAAATAGTTACTCAAGGATAAGAATATGTACGCCAGCATTCACCGCATTTCGTCTTCTCTGTTTTTAATAAGTGCGCCTTAATATTTATCCGCGGTTTCAAAGTAGCCTTGCTTTCGAAAGCTCTTATTCTTACAACGTCCGTGCCATCACACGTAGACTGCAGGTTTTCCGCTATTTTAGGTGTGATACATTGCGCTTCATTTTTCGGCGCCGTGATTAGCGGACGACAGTGCTTCAATAAAAGACTGAAAGACTGAACGTGACTTATGCTGACACGATAGAACGACGCTGTAGTGACGAGAAGCTACAAACTATATAGGCAAGGGCCGTCAATATTTAACACTCTCTCAGAGATTTCTCAAGAAATAATAAGCCTTGAGCTCAGAGGCTCGCACCATGTATTAGGGCGCAGTACTTACCCGAGCGTGTTATTCGGGTCCTCCAATAGCCATTGCTTGTCAGGCGTATTGATGTCTCCCGAGTGTTGGTGCACCGAGAGAAAGATGCTGAAGAGCCTCGACAAAGCGTCACTCCGCACGGACACCAAGTTGTCGCTGCTATTGGTGACGTGGAGATTCTCCATTATTGGTACACGTGTGCGCCAGGGTTAAGAACGAGTCATTTGGACCGGCCTCTTGAGTACACCACTCAATGCCTGGAAAGTTGACACAACGAGCATTATCTCATTGAAGACATTACTGCCATTACTTGACGTAGCTCGTGAAGAATGGGGTTGAATCACTGTAAGTCTGCCCATCTTCGACTATTGCTTCTAACAATGGGCAACGCGTCAGAAATGGTCTCGAGCTTGTTTAGGCTTTTCATGTCCCGACAAAATCAGTGCCTGAATGTTCTATAGAAGCAATTCACGAGCACTTGCAAAGTACATACCGAGCAAACCAACGGTATTTCTCCACGAATAAGTACTTAGCTAATATATCAAAGAATGATCGTGTACTTGCTTTTCACAGATGTATACAAGGTTTGGCTCACCTGCTTTCTTTTCATGGGGTTGCCAATCCTGCGTAGACAGAAACAAATGCAGTCATGAGTCGGTTGCTTCATGCTATAACGTTTCCGTGACAGCGCAACGCACAGTTTCTTTTTTATATAATGCGGAGCTCATCTGCTTGTGATGCAGTGGTAGGGGCGCCTCGGTGACGAGGTTCTGGCGCCCCTCGATGACACGCCACGCCTGAGAGCTTGTGACAGCGATAGAGCTTCCCTGATGATTGAAGCTTGCTCGCGCGTTCAGTGCTTTTTCCTGTGCTTCGATGACGTTAGAAGTACGTAGCACAAGCACCGGCAAATATTTAACCAGACGAAAAGAAAAGTCGACTTTTATTGTGCAAGAAGCACTCGGCATATTGCCAAAGTACGCTGTCCCGTTGGAACGTTCCAAAAGGCCCCTGACATCATCACCGTAGTGTAAACAAAACAAAGACTCGCGATCATGATGTAGTTATCCGATTTCGCAATCAATGTTTTGTGGTCCGAAAAAAAATGATCAAATATGGATGGGTCAGGCCTAGTGATTCAACTCATTAAGAGAAAAAAAAAGCATTAAAGTCAAACTAGACCACATTTCCTACTGATGATGTTCAAGAACCAACCAACCAACTACTGCTGACGACGATGGCGTTGTTTCAAGTGATGACGATGATTTAGGCATCATTGCCACCTACCCACTGAAGCTGTTTGGCCAGTGCGTTGTAGGGCGGATGCTACACTGTAATGAAAAGCCCAATTTCTTTTTACAAAAGTTATATTACTTTACAATATGTCACCACTTTTCATGAACTGTAGTGAACGTTTCATGAACTATAGCATACTAACAAATAAAAGCCTTTTTGAAAAATTAATCATGATTGATCCCTCCGTGATGGGCAAAAATGTAGCACAAAACTAACACGTCTCTTTGTGAGTACGTGAATGTAGGAGCTTAACATGCAGTGTCTATATGTACGGGGCGACCAGTGAACGATGATGAAGCGTGAGCAATCGCTTTTAAAGACGATGGTGTTTCTTGGGTGACTTCGATGCGAAAATGTCGTCTTTCTTTCTGACCAATATTGCTGTGATTTCTGCGTTTACACTTCTGAGATTGCTGAAATAAAAACAAATCATGCACATATATGAGGCACAATAACGACACGTCATTATTCTGTCGTGTGTTTATACTAGAGAAAACATACATCTACTCTTAAAACGAGCCATCATTTTGACAAGCATCTCTTTGTAAATTTTGACGACCTGTTGGCGTAAAGCGCACAAGGCGGGAAATACGCTGGTAATGAGTGAGCGGAGAGTACAAGTGGCGAGAAAAAAAAAAGCAAGTGAAATTTCCAGTGCTCTTTGTTGATTACCGTACATCTTGTGGCAGGGCGCCGCCCCTTCGGCGACCTCTGCACGAGAGAGAGAGAGAGTAGAAAAGAGGCAGTTCCGTGTATGACCGCCGCCGCCGGCCGCGCTTAGAGAAAAGGAGCCGAGGCATTTGTACCATTGTACGTGCTTCTTAGATATTTGTTGGTGTCTATTTCGCCTTGGTTGAGCGAGCCTGCTCTTTGGTATGCCAATTTAGTTTTTTTTTTTTGCGTGTGTGGCGTACTCGCAAAACACGAGTGCTTGTGCAACGTGCGTGTGCTTGGAGCGGCAGCCACGCACGTTCGGGTAAAAGTGAGTATACTCATCTTTTGTCTGTCTACATGCAGTTACTCTTCAAGTAGCAGAGAAGACAAACACTAGTTCTCAAGCGTTGTAAAAGCCCATGTCGCGTGTGAAGTCAGGTTTTTTTCCGTGAGCATTAAGCCTGTTTCACATGCGAGCGGCCGAGCAGCGGCGTTGAGCGGCGGGAAAACACGCAGACCTGCGTTCGTTGCAAATGCGCCGCTGCTACCGCTGCTGTTGCGCGACGCCAGCTGCTCTGGCGGGCAGCGTTGCCCGCGGAAGGCACGGGTTAACCGCTGTTTTCAGTGGTATCAAAAAACCACGCTCTCCTTCGAGTGTCCTTCTTTGGCACCCCTCTGCTGCGAGGTTTATCATCAATAGCCCCTCGACTTTCAAGCGTATGTACACTGATTGAACTAAGGGTAACGTGAATCATATCACAAATAAACCGCATTTGAAGATGCTTCTTGTTTTGTTTTGGTTTTTAAACTAAATGTTCTTGTTGCGTCCTCATATAACTGACCACGGAGAAGCAAAATATATAGTTCGCTGACATGGTTTTATTAGAGAGCTGTTCCAGCTGCATAAGAACTACGAGCGTGCTTTGTTTTTCTCAGCACTTCCCGTGTTTCTCCGATTCATCGCTCTTTCTTCATGATTTAACATTGACACGCCGAACGAGGTTTCTGTCAGCTATACGCACCTCGTAAAACTCCTACCTAAGTTTTTGTACCAGTTCGCTCAAATCGAAGTGAATGTTTATATAAAAACTCTCAGTGATCAGCTTCGGCCGTGTTTGTGGTCACCCTGTGGCATATGCGAACACACTGCCCCGCCGAGGTGGTCTAGTGACTAAGGTACTCGGCTGTTGACCCGCAGGTGGAGGGATCAAATCACGGTTGCAGCGGTTGCATTTTTGACGCAGGCAGAGATGTTGTAGGCCCGTGTACTCAGATTGGGGTGCACGTTAAAAAGCTCCTGCGTTGTCGAAATTTCTGGAGCCCTTCACTACGGCGTCTCTCATAATCATGTGGTTGTTTCGGGACGTTAAACCCCACATATCAATCATCAGTCATCATGCGAACACACTCTTCAACGAGATTTTTCGAATGGTCTACATCTCTTGTGGCACTCGAATTTGTGTGCTTCCATCCTAAATAGTAAGCCTCTTAGGTTTTTCAATGATGCAGTAAATCACTTCAGGAAAAGTTTCACCAACGGCAGGTAGCACGGCATACGTGATACGCTCGTTGTACGTCCCTGTTCTTTGGCTGTTGTATATGCACTTGTGCGTGACCCAGGTCAAGGACAACGCAGCGATTCTTGCTTTAGCGGGACTTTCCGTCCATAAATGCTGTGGTGGTGAGCAGAAAGGCCGAAGTATTACATCATTTCACACAACACACCTTGTAATTTAGGTGCACGCCCCTGAGGCAGGTGTTGCTGCACTGATGTCTGTAATGAATAGCTGTTCTTTGTTATCTACGCAGTGTATGTTGTGCTCGTGACCTAACATTTATTTTCGCCAACCCAACCACGCATTCCGGTACTGAGTGTCACGGAGAGCAGCTGACCAGTGTGGCAGGACCTCGATTGACAGCCTGCAAACTTGCTGCAAAGTTGTTCCTTGCGTGCGAAATTGTGCTTGCGTGCAAAATTGAACTGCGGAATTGTGTCTTGCGTGAAAAGCGTCGCAAAGGGCGCGGACAAGTGAGCCTGAGGCCCCAGGTGAACGCCCTATTTCCCCGAACCGTGACAGGAAGCCTCGCGCCCCTTCCTTGTTCAGTCACATCACGAAATTCCTTTTCAGTCACTTGTGTGGAATGCTACTTCCCGTAGCAAAAAACACCCATCATTGCTCTCTCGTTCGTGTGAACCCTTTCATCTATGCCCCTTGTCACCAAATTTCATTGTTTGTTACACCAGACACATTTGCTGCGACATAGAAGTAAGGCGTTCCATGCGGCTACGTGGGAGTAACATTGAATGAAAATGCAAAAAAATAGAGAAAGAAGGTAGTAATATTATTATTGAAATAAAAAGGCACCGTACACAGTTGTCACTTCGGTGAAAGCATCGTCGAGAGCAACGAAAAGAAAACAATGCCACGTCGACTTCATCAGTCAACATGACAAGTTCATGCGACGACATTTACTTTACGGAAGTATGCGACTTCTTAAGGAACTCAGCAATTTCTTCCCAAAGAATGCTTTTTTATCCTTCTTACGGAAATTTTCCATCTTGACGTCCCAAAGAACAGGTCGTTTCACGATTTCTGCAATGAACAACTCGTTGAAAGCAGCGCGAGACATTGGTGAGCCGGAAAGAGGAGGGGTGTCGTCTGCTACTCAGTCGGAGCGAGTTCTGTGGAGCGAGGTTCCAGCAGCGCTCAAATCCAATCCTCGACTCCACCCCTGGCATCACGTGTGAAACGACGTCACTGGTCACTCTGAGCTACGGTCGGGAGCAAAGTCTCTGGCGAATTTCCCTGCAGCGATCAGTTGTCGCTGTAGAAACCTGTTTTGGCCTCGCGAGGTGGCTGCCACTCCGTTCTTGGAGCGAGATCGCTCGCATGTGAACCAGGCTTTAGAGCGATGTGCATGCAACGTTCGCTTGGGCCCAATACCGCTGTTTTTAAATGCGAAGCATGTTTGAGGAAACTTCGATGACTTTGAGCGTATCTATCTATCTATCTATCTATCTATCTATCTATCTATCTATCTATCTATCTATCTATCTATCTATCTGTCTATCTATCTATCTATCTATCTATCTATCTATCTATCCATCCACTTACGAATTTTAGCTTTCCTGGCCGTCAGAATAATGGCATCGATACGAAAATTGTGTGGCATAACATGACGATATGACGAACATAATTGACTAGCAATAACATGAAAATCATGACATGTATGCCATGATAGTCATGATCTACATTTCATGGTCTTGCTGCTCTTGCGAAAGTTTCATTTACATCACAGTTTTCAAAACAGGTATATCATGACATGACTGCATATCGAGCGTTAAGTGACAGACCGTAACGTGAAAATCATGACATGCATGTCATAATTTTTATGTTATGTCTACTCATGACTACACGACACGCTCATTGTGCGCTTGCAGTCGTTTCATCACTTGTACCAAATTTGGTATTACGAGAAATGAATGGATGACGAAGATTCATGACTGGTGCAAACATGATAATCATGAAATGCGTGTCAAGTAAGAACATGACTACTTACCACGCTCATGATACGCTCGCTGCCGTATCGCCAGCCCCACATATACCAAATCTCGTGTTACGTGATGATATTGGATGACGAATATATATGACTGGTGCAAGCATGATAATCTTGACATGAGTGTCATGTAAAAGATGACTACATGCTACGCTCATAGCGCTCGAGGCCGTTTAGCTAGCTCCACATACACAAAATTTGGTATGACTTGACGTGAATAGATAAGGAAGATCGCACGTCGAAACAAGATAATCGTGATATGCGTCTCATGTAACATGACTTCATGTCATGCTCAGCGCGCGCTCGCAGCTGTTCCGCTAGCTCCACATATACAAAATTTTGATATCACGTAATAGGAAGAGACGACATTGGTAAATTACACGTCAAAACATGATAATCTTGATATGCGTGTCATGTGAAACATGCTTTCATGCGACGCTAATAGCCTGCTCGCAGTCGTTTTTCCAGCACCACATATATATAATTTGGTATCAGGTGACGTGAAGAGATGACGATGGTAAACGACATGTCCAAACATATTAATCATGATGTGCTTTCATGTAAAACATGACGACATGCTGAGCTCACAGCGTGCTCGTGGACGTTTCTCTAGCTCCGCATATAACTTTAGTATTACTTGGCGTGGATAGAAGGCGAAGATAAATGACACATACCAACTTCAAAATAATGGCATGGAAGTCAAGTATGGAATAATTTACGTCCACAATGTAACGCTGTGGTTATTTGATAGTCACATATTGACCTTCCTCATTCTTACTTTGCATATCATTGATTACCACAGTACGGGGAATCTGGCAAAATATTGTCCTGTCTTCTGGCAAAAGTTTCCTGTCTTCGGCCACGTCACGACCCCATGACATCTGGTGGAGGTGCTGCTTCGTTCATGTACCGGACGCCCCCGTCAAGCCGTGTACCCAGCACCTCCACCAGATGTCACGGGGTCATGACGTGGCCGAAGACAGGAAGCTTCGTGTTGGGATTTAACTGTTTATTTGGGCGAACCTGTGCCCGGTAAAGGGAAAGTCCAATTACAGCAGCAGTCTTGCACAGATAGCAGTCTCGGACTGATAGCGGCGAACGGAGCGTCGGCCTTATATCAACAACAACTGACAAGCGGCGAAGCGCGTCGGCATTTATACTCTTGCCGTCGAATGTTCTAGCGTTATCGCTGGCGGTGGTGTAGGTTCCAGAACAATCTGTACCGTTCGCACAGTGAGCGTGATCTTATCGAAATGATCTACTACAGTCCGGAACCTTCTAGAAAACTGCAGGCGCGGTTTGCGCTGAGAATCGTGTGGTGTTTTGGGACGATAACAAAAACTTGGGAAATAGAACGTGGCAATATATAGAGGTGTTTTCACGCCGAGGTTGATCCATGTGCAGCAATTTTCAGGCCTCAGCTTGCAGGTAGTAGTGAGATATAACTAAACGAAAAAAACGTCTTCTAGCCGGAGGGGTAAGGGGATAGGAATACGCAAGCGTGCAACGATCATTGCGGGACGAGGCGCGCTCATGCGTGTAACTCGGCGGACTTCGTGGCCAGTCGTGGCTGACGGTTGTCTCGTCGGTGATGTCCTCTCTTTGACGACCGCCCGCCAATCAGGGTCCTGTCTGTAGAATTGGTAAACTAGATGTACGATTATTCGATTATGGATGTATGATAAATCGATAATACATATTTGATTTCAAGCTTGCAAATTAATAAACTATCCGATGAAAAGTTTTTGATTAATTGAAAATGAAAACCACCATCACCGACCCTAAACTGGTGAGCATGAGTACGAGGCCAGCGATGCCGAGACGCCGAAATCGATTGCGCCTAATCTTTTTCACCACAGGGCATATTTGTACCTTAGTAAAACCAGCCCAAAGCCGTCTACAGCCCTACTTCATAGAGGCAGAAATGAACTCGCCCTAGGGTGTGGTTTTTACGGCGTCCAACTCCAAGCCCTCCCCTAGGCCTCTAGCGCGCGGCGAGGAAGGCAGAAATGAACTCACAGCCCAATGCACCAGCCTCCGCTCGTTCACGTTTCTTCTATTGTGCATTGAATAACCATAGGCAAAGTGTAGATGCTTACTTGCTATGTTAAATGCAAGGCATTCCTTTGTCTAGCCTGTGTAACGCTGTCCCTCCGTTCACACCCCTCCCCTCGCCGCAGTTGTTGTAGGGGTGCTAAGTGCGTCGCCCCCACCTAGCAGTGCGCAGGGACGTCTCTTTGTCTTGCCGGTCGCGCGCTCGCCACGTGTCAGCTCACCATCGTTTCACCATTTATACTGCTGGCAACGCTAGAGCCCACTCCTCACGTCGGCATCATCTCACCCGCTCCACTTCTCTCCATCTGTCAGTGAGAAGAAGCCACGAGCCAGCTTGTGCGCGCACTGCGCGTGCCTCGAGAATGCTGCTGGCGACGTGATCGCACCCAAAAGAAAGGACGCCATCGCGGCATGCTTCCTGCTAGTGTGCACGTACCTTTCCCAGCTGTCGCCGGTGTTGCGAGGGTTAGCGAAGCCGATCGTATACGCAAATGGCGACGTCAACACCAGTGAGGCGCGAGCAAGGGAAACCAAATATAAGCGCCGGCACTGGAAGGCGGCGAAACCGACGCGCTGCAAGTCAAGAACACCGATCGAGTTCGAGAATACAGACGGTGTGCGGGTAACACCAATGTGACGGGAGCCAAGGAAGCCGAGCGCAAGCGCGCCTTCAACGCATCCCGCCTCCCTTGTCGTTGCGTTTCAAAGAAGCGTTTACTCGAGTAAACGCTACACCTAGTTTCGCTTCAAACTGTTCCTCCAGCACCCACGTCAACGTCCGCTTCAACCGGGTCAACGCTGGGCGCACCGCTGCTGTTTCTCATCTCCTCAGGGTTCCCTTCTGGGAGATGGTTCATAGTTTTTACGTTAATGATACATCTTGGTGCCTATACTGCTTTATGTTCATATTTTTAAAATACTGTTTGTATCCACTTCCCTCTGCAATGTTTCGGCCCTGAAGGTACAATAAGTGAAATGAAATGAAAATGAATGGAATATGAACAATTAGGGGAAGCTCCCAGACAAGCTTTGCATAGATAAAAATTTAGATAGCAAGTCTGACAGCGTACTCTTGGGATTGCTCCTTGAGTTGCTCGCGCGTGACATAAATTAGTACTCCAGTCAAGGCTAAAATGCTGGACATTTCAAATAGTCATTTATGATGGTACGCCAAATTCAGCTAACATAAGTTTTCGCTTAAATCTAGCAGCTATAGTAAACTTGGATGCCGGAAAAATCTGAATAAAAGGGCACTCAAAGTTGACAAAGGTGAAGTACCTTCAGTCCTATTCAAAATTAAGCCCTTGTGCCCTTGAATCTAAGCAAACTTGATTAGGTTTCTGTGCAGTGTAACCAATGATTTGAAAACATTCAAAGCCTCCGAGTTCTGATTTGAAGTGAGGGCTGAGGATACCGACAGTGAATCTGTCGAAATAATTGCTGAGCTTATTGATGCTGCTGTAGTTTACGCATAGCTAGAATGACTGATAAAAAGTCTATAAAGATTACCAAAAAAGTTCGAAGGCAAAGAGAAAGCGAACAATGTGGTGTAGGAGAGAAAATCTTTCGTCTTTTTCTTAACTTTGTTTAGCATCTATCGCGATGACTCTCCAATGGCGTACGTTGCAGGTAATTGTTAATATAGCGCTCAATAAGCAGAGCGACATTCATTTTGCATTCTCTGAAAAAATGACAGAAAACTCCTTTTAATGTAGTTTTTGCTATTACTGAACATACAAGGGTGATCATTGTGAACTTTCACTTTACCAAGACGGCTTTGTATAGCTAAAATTTGGGGCGTATGAAATATTCGTCAAAATCCTCCAAAAACAAGTCAGGATGAACGCATGCTGCGAGATTTATACAGTCTTAGCAATTACTGTGCTGATAATAATTTATTCCAATTCGCAAGTGAAGAGAGCCTACCTCCCATATACAAAACTTCTGTGCCATCAATTGCAGATAACTTAAACCTATTCAGAAAGGTTCTTTCTCAGGACTGCACGAGGATGAAGTTTATAAACAGGTGCTATAGCGTATAAGATGCACCTAACTTCAAGCGCTGGGTGAACAGATGCATGGCTGCTGCTGCTGATAATCCTTGAAATATTGGCGCACACCCACAAAGAAGGATAGGCCAAGAACCAGGTGGCAGAATCTTTGGGTTAAAGGCTCATGATTTTACTAACACAAAAAACTTTGAACTGATATATATATATATATATATATATATATATATATATATATATATATATAGTATATATATATATATATATATATATATATATATATATATATATATAAGACGAAAATGAAGCGCACGTCTTTGTACGTGCGCTTCATCTTCGGGTCCGTTGCGCTTGTTCGTTCCCGAGTTCAAGGCCATTGATTTATTTGGGGGGTTTAACGTCCCAAAACCACTATATGATTATGAGAGACGTCGTAGTGGAGGGCTCCGAAAATTTTGACCACCTGGGATTCTTTAACGTGCACCCAAATCTGAGCACACGGGCTTACGGCATTTCCGCCTCCATCGGAAATGTAGCCGTCGCAGCCGGGATTTGATCCCGCGACTTGCGGATCAGCTGCCGAGTACCTTAGCCACTAGGCCACCGCGGCTGGGCCGAGTTCAAGGCCAATAAACCTGGTTACACCCGAGTCGTCATACGTGGTGGACGAGGATTGATGATCCCCGACCTCTCCTCACAACGCCTACTCGCTGGAACTCCTTTAAGGCCATCGCTTGGACCGCTGCAGTCCGCCAACATGTCTCAGAGAGAGTGGGTGGACGCCCTTTCTGCTCCCGTCTCTGCACCGCAAGCCCATTCTCATTACATCGTAAACCACCAGCGCGACCCTCAGATCTTTGCTGGTCTCCGCGGAGAATATGTGGAGGACTGGCTCGATAACTACGAGCGAGTAAGCGCAACTTATCACTGGGACGACTGTAACAAACTCCGCCGAATATCGCTTTATCTCACGGACGTTGCCAACACATGGTTCTTAAACCATAAGATTGGCTTAACCGACTGGCCTGCCTTCAAGCAGCACCTTCGCCAACTATTCGGCACACCTGCCATTTGATCGGCTCTAGAGAAGGGAACCCTAGATACTCGCCAACAACATCCCGGCGAGTCGTACACATCCTACATCGAGAATGTTCTTGCGCTTTGCGGGCGCGTCAATTCTTCGATGTCCGAGTCAGACAAACTGCGTCACATCCGGAAGGGAATAGGAAGCATTGCCTACAATGCCCTTGCTGCGCAGAATCCTTCTACTGTCGCTGACGTCGTCTATACGTGTCAGCGTCTCGATGAACTTGATTCAGTTCGCCTTCAGTCGGGCAATAGCGAACACCGTTCAGCAGGCCGGGACCTGCGCGACATGATACAAGAGATTATACGTGAAGAACTCCAATCGATCGGCTTCTCACTACCTTCTCCATCTATCACACAGCCTTCAAGCATGGTCTTTCGTGACATCGTAAGGGAGGAACTGACATCATTCACCGGTCCAGCCCACGTACAGCCACCTACGTCCAGCCCTACAACGTACGCGCAAGTTGCGGTCGCACCTCCTCGCAACGTAAACTCTACGTTGCCGCTGCCATCGTTCACGTTGGTTGCTGCTGCGCCACCGGTCCACTTCCGGCCAATGGCACCCGATCCTCCATCTGCCCACTTGAGTGCGCAGTCTAACGGTTCGCCGAACGCCTTCTACTACCTGCCTTGGCGCTCATCACGCCCAACATGTTTTTACTGTGCATATCGTGGTCATATATCACGCTTCTGCCGCAAGCGCCAGTAAGACGAGCGTCGCGGGTACGACATGCGTGAATGGGACTTTTCCAGGGGGGATTCTTACGCCCGGAGTTATTCATCTGGAGAGCAGCGGTCTCCCTCTCCAACCGGATCGACTGAGACGCGCAACACTTACCACTCAAGCCGACGCCAACCACCTTTGCCCTTTCGTCGCTTCTCCTCTCCTCTTTGACGAGCCTCGTTTACCACTGACAACCGGTGGATAAACTAAATGATGCAGTTTTCGGAGGAGAAACTGCATGTAACAGTAGGACTGATATTCCTCCAGCACGTCCGTTCAACATGGTTTCTGTTTTGGTGGAAGGAGTTCTTGAGGAGACTTTGGTGGAAACTGGTGCTACAGTTTCTGTGGTTGAATATGGTTTGTGCAAATGCCTAAAAAAGTAATGACACCTATTAATGAATCAACTATAGTCGAAGCCCAGGAGAACACAATCCGCTCTTTTGCTCTTTGTACTGCTCGTGTTTATATCGATGACATCCTGCATAACATACAGTTCACTGTGCTTACCCGGTGCTCTCACCAGCTAATTCTAGGGTGGGACTTCCAATGTTCTTCTTGTTGTGGTGAACGGATCCTGCACCTAACTAATACGGACTGTATGTTCGATGAAGGTGTCTACAAGCCACAACGTGGGTTCGCTAGCGGAGATCTGGAGCTACCGCCAAATCAAGAGCGAAATGTGACCCTTACCTTTTAGGACAATGACCACGGTGACGTCTTGGTGTCCCCTTTGTCGACTTGCGTCGCTAAAGGCATAGCCCTTGCGTCAGGTGTCGTACGCTTTCATCATGGCTCAGCACTAGCCATTGCTACGAATGTAACACCGGAGAAAGTTCTCTTGCCAGAAGGCACTGCAGTAGCCTGTGTTGTGGATGCTGAGCCTGTCAGCGTCATGCCATTTACACCTGCCTCTAACAACGACCGTTCTATGAGTAAGCCTGGTTCTTCCTCTCCCTTCACAGCACTTATCAGTGATGACTTAACAGCTATGCAGGCGAAGAAGTTGCTTGTTTTGTTAACTAAACACACCGATTCTTTCAACGCCTGCTCCTCGTCATTTGGCCGAACTACCACTGCGACGCATCGCATTTACACCAAAGGAACATCTATTGTGCATTGGCGCCCGTACCGCGTGTCTCTCGCTGACCGAAAAATCATCGAGAAAAACGTCACCGACATGCTCTAACTAGAAATAATTCGTCCATCAAATAGCCCTCGGTCATCACCTGTTGTTTTGGTACGAAAAAAAGATGGCCCCATGAGCTTTTGCGTCGATTACCGGGCACTTACCATCACACGCAAGGACGTATACCCCATGCTACGCATCGACGACGCCCTTGAATCGTTGCAAGGTGCCAAATACTTTTGAAGCCTCGATTTGCGTTTGGGATATTGGCAAATTCTCATGCACGATGACGACAAAGAAAAAACGGCATTGGCAACCCCCCATGGCTTATGCGAATTTAACTGGATGCATTTCGGGCTCTGCAATGCACCTGCGACGTTTGAAGGCATGATCGACACCGTCCTGCTTGTTCTGAAGTAGAAGACGTGTATCTGCCTTCTTGATGACAATATCATCGTGTCATCAACAATTTCTAAGCACCTGAGGCGCCTCGATGACGTCCTAACATGCCTCTCCGGCGCGGGTCTGCAGCTCAACACCAAGAAATGCCGTTTCGCCACCAAATCTATCAAGCTTCTGGATCTTGACGTGAGCAAGAACGGTATTCGCTCTGACCACGAAAAGATCGCTGCCGTCCTTCGATTTTCACACTCCAAGAGACCTAATGATTTGCGAAATTTTCTTGGCCTCGCCTCCTATTTTCGTCGCTTCAAACAAAGTTTTGCTTCAAGAGCTGCGCCACTCCACAAACTACTTGCTTCTAATGCATGCATTGTTCTGTCCGAGAAATGTCAGTCGGCGTTTGACCTATTGAAGGAAGCTCTCACGTCAGTTCCTGTGCTCTGCCATAATGACGACACCGCCCCGACACTCCTGCATACCGACGCCAGCGATTGCGGTATAGGTGCTGTTCTCCTCCAACGCGATAACTCTGGACGGGAAAGGATCGTCGCATACACAAGCCGAATGCTTACTTCTATTGAAAAGAACTATACCATCACTGAGCAGGAGTGCCCCGCTAGATGATATATTCATGATTTGTACACATTCGGAAAACGAGCTGCTCAAATTCATACAGCCATTTACCAATTACACCCCAGCATTTATTTTACACACTGCTACTCCAACACTGAATGAAGTTTCCTTGATGTACTAATCTGAATGGATGATGGTGCGCTCGTAACTAGCGTATACAGAAAACCTACGGGCAGGCACCATTACCTGCTATTCAAAAGCTGCCACCCCAGACACTGCAAGACCAGCATTCCCTATTCCCGAACACATAGATTCCGACGAATCTGCTCCCACACAGAGGACTTCCGCAAAAACAGCACACGTATGCGCGAAGTACTCCTTCCTCAAGAATACTCGTCAGCTATCAATGATGACGCCATCAAAAATCAGAAAATGTGGACCACCGGACTCTTCTACACCACCAAAAGGTTGCCGACCAGCACCGTACCAAACATTTGCCATTAATTTTCTTGAGCAATCCACCTAAAAAAACAAACTACTAAGTAAACATTTTAACATACTGGAACAGAGCGTGCGACTATCCGAAATTTTCACTTCTCTTCCTTGTGTGGTATACAGGCGGCCGAAAAGTATAAAGAATCTTTTGATAAATTCAAAAATAGGCGTAAAACCTCAAACAGAGTGTCTCCCTTGCAGAAAAAGCAGATGAAAAGTAGGCAAACACATGCAGACAACGACAGTGGCGGAAATCACCCACTCGGATTTTAGGCACAGGATAAGAGGTGCACTGGACTGTGACTCGGTTAACGCCATATACGTTCTGGAATGTGGGGTACGTCACACGCAATACGTGGGCCAGACAGACAAATCATTTAGAATTTGATTCCAAAACCATCGGGCACATGTACGTTTCCTGCCAGGCCTTCCACTTTTGAAACTCAGTACATTAAAAGACAATAGCTTTGATGACATCACAGTTACGCTATCGGAAAGCAATTTTCGAACAATGAGACAGCAACATGCGCATAAAAAAAGTGGTTCACACTCGTCGCTTGGCTTATTGACGGCGCTGACTGTCACTCCTACTTCTAAGTTCACATATAAACCCAAAAAAGTGGATGGAGGGAAGGCCGCTGTGGTAGCTCAGGGGTTAGAGCATCGAACGCGTTATTCGAATGTCGTAGGTTCGATTCCTGCTCACGGCTGGTTATTTTTTCATCCACTAATCTTTCTTCTCATTTACATTCCATTGGTTCTAATAACATTCCCAGTACATTCCTTGGCATTACTGTCTGTTAGATCTCATTACTAGTGTGTCAAAACACGGAAAACGAGCCCTTAGGTATACACTTCTTTCCCTTATTTCATTTAACGAGGGTCTCGTTGATTGATATGTGGGGTTTAACGTCCCAAAACCACTATATGATTATGAGAGACGCCGTAGTGGAGGGCTCCGGAAATTTAGACCACCTGGGGTTCTTTAACGTGCACCCAAATCTGAGCACACGGGCCTGTAACATTTCCGCCTCCATCGGAAATGCAGCCGCCGCAGCCGTGATTCGAACCCACGCCCTGCGGGTCAGCAGCCGAGTACCTTAGCCACTAGACCACCGCGGCGGGGCTAACGAGGGTCTCGTACTGGCAGACTTGGTGTCATTAGGTTGTATACGAGGAACTATTCATCAGCTGCCCACTGGTATTAAGTTCACGAGCTACGTAACGCCAAACATGCGCATAAAAAGAGTGGTTCACACTCGACGCTTGCCTTATAGATGGCGCTGACTGTCACTCCTACTTCTAAATTCACATATAAACCCAAAAAAGTGGATGTATGGAAGGCCGCTGTGGTATCTCAGTGGTTAGAGCATCGAACGCGTTATTCGAAGGTCATAGGTTCGATTCCTGCTCACGGCTGGTTATTTTTTTATCCACTTTTCTTTCTTTTTATATACATTTCATTGGTTTCAATAACTTTCCCTGTACATTCCTTGACATTACTTTCTGTTAGATCCCATTATTTTTGTGTCAAAACACGGAAAACGATCCCTTAGGTATACACTTCTTTTCCTTATTTCATTTAACGAGGGTCTCGTACTGGCAGACTTGGTGTCATTAGGTTGTATACGAGAGACTATTAATCAGCTGGCCGCTCGTAATAAGTTCACGGGCTACGTAACGCCAAACATGCGCATAAAAAGAGTGGTTCACACTCGACGCTTGGCTTATAGATGGCGCTGACTGTCACTCCTACTTCTAAAATCACATATAAACCCAAAAAAAGCGAATGGAGGGAAGGCCGCTGTGGTAGCTCAGTGGTTAGAGCATCGAACGCGTTATTCGAAGGTTGTAGGTTCGATTCCTGCTTACGGCTGGTTATTTTTTCATCCACTTTTCTTCTTTTTTACATTTCATTGGTTTTAATAACGTTCCCTGTACATTCCTTGACATTACTGTCTCATAGATCTCGTTATTATTGTGTCAAAACACGAAAAAACGAGCCCTTAGGTATACACTTCTTTCCCTTATTTCATTTAACGAGGGTCTCGTACTGGCAGACTTGGTGTCATTAGGTTGTATACGAAGGACTATTAATCAGCTGCCCGCTCGTAATAAGTTCACGTGCTACGTGACGCCAAACATGCGCATGAAAATAGTGTTTCACACTCTTCACTTGGCTTATAGATGGCGCTGACTGTCACTCCTACTTCTAAATTCACATATGAACCACAAAAAGTGGATTGAGGGAAGGCCGCTGTGGTAGCTCAGTGGTTAGAGCATCGAACGCGTTATTCGAAGGTCGTAGGTTCAATTCCTGCTCACTGCTGGTTATATTTCTACCACTTTTCTTTCTTTTTATTTACATTCCATTGGTTCTAATAACTTTTCCTGTACATTCCTTGGCATTACTGTCTGTTAGATCTCATTAAAATTGTCCCTTAGGTATACACTTCTTTTTCTATTTTATATATATATATATATATATATATATATATAGTTAGAGTAATTATTGAATGGGCCAGTTAGTCTTCGTGAAGGTATGGGATATGGCACAACGGGAGCGTTGTCAACAAGGATAAATATATTTATTTCCCAACAGTTTCGGGAGGGGTCCTTCCTTCATCAGGGGATGAGTTATACTATGTATAACTCATCCCCTGATGAAGGGAGGACCCCTCTCGAAACTGTTGGGAGATAAATATATTTATATCCTTGTTGACAACGCTGCCGTTGTGCCATATCCCATACCTATATATATATATATATATATATATATATATATATATATATAATAGAAAGAAGTATATACTTATGGGCTCGTTTTTCGTGTTTTACACAATATTACTGAGATCTAACAGACAATAGTGCCAAGGAAGGTATAAGGGAAGGTGTTAGGCCAATTATATTGTAAATGAGAAGAAAGAAAAGTGGGCGAAAAGATAACTTGCCATGGGCAGAATACGAACCTGTGAAGGTCGCAGGTTCAGACCCTGCCCATGGCAAGTGTTTGGACACAAAAATATTGAGATCTAACAGACAACAATGTCAAGGAACGTATAGGGGAATATATTAGAAGGAATGTATTCTAAATACGAAGGAAGAAAATTGGGGTAAAAATAACTTGCCGTGAGCAGGAATCAAACCCACGATCTTCTAATAACGCGTTCTGTGTTCCACCACTGAACTATCACGGCGGCTATCGTCCCAGCACCTTTATTGGATTTATATGTGAATTTAAACGTGAGAGAGTCAGTCAGCGCCACCTGTAGCCATGGCCGCGAGTGTAGAACACTCTCTTTATAGAGCCTCTAAGGCATCACGTAGCACGTGAACGTACTACGAGCTGGCAGCTTACCAACAGTCTCCCGTATGCAACCTAACTGCATCAAGTCTGCCAGTACGAGACCCTCATTATTGAATAAGGAAATTAGGTGCATCCCTAAGGGCTGGTTTTTCTGTGTTTTGACACAATAATAATGAGGTCTAACAGACACTAATACCAAAGAATGTATAGGGTAAGTTATTAGAACCAATTCATTTAAATAAGAAAAAGAAAAATAAGTGAAAAAATAACTTGCTATGAGCAGGAGTCGAACCTACGACCTTCAAATAACGCGTTCGATGTTCTACCATTGAGCTATCATGCCGGCTTGCCTCTCAGCCCTTTTATTGGGTTTATATGTGAATTTAAACGTGGGAGTGTCAGTCAGCGCCACCTTTAGCCGTGGCCGCGAGTGTTGAACAGTCTTTTGTAATAAGCCTCTAAAGCGTCACGTAGCACGTGAACTTATTACGAGCTGGCAGCTGACCAATAGTTCCTCATGTACAACCTAACGGCACCAAGTCTGTTGTACAAGACCTTCGTTAATGAACCAGGGAAAGAAGTGTATCCCTAAGGTCTCGTTACTCCTTGTTTTGACACAATAATAATGAGATCTAACAGACAATACTGCCAAGGAAAGTATAGGGGAAGGTATTAGAACCAATGTAATGTAGATAAGAAGAAAGAAAAGTGGGTGAATAAAATAACTTGCCACGAACAGGAATCGAACCTACGGCGGTCGAATTACGCGTTCGACGCTCCACCACTGAGCTATCACGGCGGCTATCCCCCCGGCCACTTTATTGGGTTTATATGTGAATTTAAACGCTGGGAGTGTCGGTCAACGCCACCTGTTGCTATGGCAGCGAGTGTGGAACACTCTATTTAGTGAGGCTGTATGGCGTCACGTAGCACGTTAACTTATTACGAGCTGGCAGCTGACCATTAGCCCCTCGTATACAACCTAACTTCACCAAGTCTGCCAGTACGAGAGCCTTGTTAATTATTAAGGGAAAGAAGTGTATGCCTAAGGGATATTATTATTATTATTATTATTATTAATATTTTAACCAGTTTGGTCACTAATAACACCTCCGAATTCGGTGCACTCGAGTAGGTAGGCTTAAAGAAACACGACCTGCAGCCATATTTTTCATTGGTAATGCCACAGATCCTTCATTTTGTGACATCACCCATAGGTGATGGTTCATCCATGTCCACTGGACAATAGTGCAAATGTTCACTAGAGCGTCTATTTGCAAATTGGAACTCTACCGCTTCTGAAAGAAAGGCATCGATCGAGATTGAAGAAATATTGCGTTGATACTATTTGGATATATTTTAGATGTCAAGAAAAAGCTGTCTTATGGTATACGCATCCTCATTCGGTCTCGCCCTTTTTTTTCACGTTCCATTCTCTTGTCACTTTACTACGCATTTATTCATTCTCACATCAACTGCTGTATAACTACCTGGGGCACTACCTACAACACTCACCTCGCACCGTTACAGACTCTTCAAAACAAAGCAATTAAAATAGTCACTTCTAGTTCACGTTACACCAATTCAAAACAACTATTCTACAGCTACCATATCCTTACAGTGCGCGATATGGTTAAGTATAATCTAATCATATGTTTATCCAAGCATATCAATGAGCTATTTCCCATTTCCATCATCCCATCCTCCTCACTTCTCAGTGCCAACAACACTAGATTTGCTTACCACAAAAACTTCATCTTACCGAAAGCCCGGACTAACTATGGCAAACAAACCGCTCATTTTAGCTCACTTTCCATATGGAATTCACTTCCGTCCTTCTTAAAAGTAATGAATCCACACTCGTTTGTAAAAGAATTAAAAAAAGCTCTTTGTCAACCAATACAACACGTAGCACTTCATTCTCATAGCCCCTAAAGCATGCTCTCACACATGTATGTATGTGTGTATATATATATATGTATATATATATATATATATATGTGTGTATATATATGTATGTATATGTGTATGTGTGTATATATGTGTGTATATATTTATATATTTTTTTCTTTTTTCTTTTTACATCTCGTGTTTACATGGTTTCTTTATATTATGAAATGTGCTTGATCACCCATATCATTATGATTATTGGAATTTTTCGCTTCCTGTCGAAGCTATGTTTTATTTGTTTTTATGTTCATCATGCACAGGAGGTCCCATTTCAGTCTCCGACTACGGGATCTCCTTCTGTATACTGTCTGCAATGACTTTACTTCATAGTAACAATAAAATTTGATTCTGATTCTGATTCTGACACAGCGTCCGCAAAACGACGAAAAAGAGTACAAAATGGGGGACAGGCGCTCACATGCTTTCAGCAGAATTTCATATAACGATTCCAACTCAGATATTCAACAAATTTTATTATTTCTCTCTCCCCCTCTTTTTTTCCTTTTTTTTACATTGCGCCAAACGAATTTCACATTCAAAACATAGTAATTATATTCCCCTAGTCTAGAAAACCTAAATGTAATGACTTGCAATAACCACCGGCTTCTTGGCCAATCCCCCATTAGTGGGTGAGAGCCACAAAAGAAAGTAACAAGCAAGCAAGCAACAGACAGACAGACAAAGAACTTTATTGAGGTCCTGAGGAACTGCGTTGTAACGGCCCCGTTTAGGGGGAATCCGTAGCAGTCGCGGGCCGCTCCCACGTAGGGACCGGAAGACCGTGGCCCTCCGCCCTCTCGCAGGCCCTCTGGACAGCCCGAAGTTGAACCAGGAGGTCGCCGCTGTGAAGGGCTTCCTCCAAGTCCTCTTCTTTGTTGAACTCTGCGTCACGTAACGCAGGACATTGCCAGAGCATATGAGGTAATGAGCAATACGCCTCACCGCAGTCGGGACAATGCGGCTCGATGTTGGGCGAAAAATGGCTGAACCTGCCACGCGAAGGGAAAGACCCCGTTTGGAGCATCCTGTAGGCCGATGATTGCGGTCACGTAAGTTTAGGATGAGGAAGTGGAAAAGTCTTCCGAGATAGATGATAATGAGTCATGATCTCGTGGAAAGTGAGTAGCGAGTCCCTGTATCTTCCGGCGTCCCCGCCTGCGAATCCGCCGGGACCGCCGCGGTGAGCGATACCTCGCGCACGGTCATGGGCAAACTCATTGGCGTTGGGGACATCAGGATGTACGTTGGCCCCCATGTGGGCCGGGAACCATGTTATGGTGTGAAACCCGGCAGCCCCCTCACAGCCGAGGATGGCCGCTGCCTCACGCGAGATCGAGCCCGAGGCGAAAGCCCTAGCTGCGGAACGCGAATCTGTAAAGACATTAGGACGCGATGGGTCCTTCATTGCTATGGCGATGGCGATTTCCTCAGCCACCATTGCCGAAACCTTTCTAACCAAGGCAGAGCATAGGAGTGTGCCACTATGATCGACCGAGACCACTGCGAAGCGATCCGAACGCCCGTACTGGGCTGCATCGACAAGGGTCGCGAGATGCGGTCTGTTTGCAACTGATTTTAATAAGGAACGGGCCCGAGCTATGCAGCGCCCTACATTGTATTGTGGGTGGACATTTCTTGGAAGTGGAGCTACCGAAAACGTGCCTCTGATCGAGGGTGGTAGTGTTACATTACGCTGGTTAGTCGCCGTAGGACCGCAGCCTATGGATTCCAGGATGCGCCTACCAGCCCTCGAGGACGATAGTCGCACGACCTGAGCCATCTGCTGGGCCTCTATCACCTCCGAGAGGGAGTTATGCATGCCCAACTGTAGGAGCTTCTCGGTACTAGTGTTGATAGGCAAGCCTAGCACTCGCTTTATGCTTTTGCGCAGTAGTGTATCAATTCTTGCCTCTTCTCTTTTGGACCAGCGCAATGCCGAAGCGACATAATTAATGTGGCTCATGAGAAATGCATGATAGAGCCGAAGGAGATTGCTCTCGCTCAGCCCACCCCTGCGGTTCGAGACCCTGAGTATGAGCCTAAGCATGTTCTCCGTCTTGGAGGTGATGCGGGCTATAGTTCGTGAGTTGCCCCCCTTGGACTCTAGCAGGAGTCCGAGGACCCTGATGGAGTCCACCCTGGGTATTCTCTGCCCATCCCGTGTGTATAAAGCTATGGGAATCTGTTCTAAAGGAGTGAGGTTCCCCAGTCCTTGTGGGGTGGGTCTGTATAGTAGTAACTAAGACTGCCGATGACAGGCTCAGGCCCGAACCGACTAGAAAGTTCTCCGTGACGTCTAATGCCTCTTGGAGCGCCCGCTCTACCCCGGCGTCGGACCCTCCCATGCACCACACGGTGATATCGTCCGCGTAGAGAGCGTGGTTAACCCCGCGCACCGTAGCGAGTCGCTCCGAGAGGCCCTTCATGGCAATATTGAAGAGTAGAGGAGAGATAACTGCCCCCTGTGGGGTGCCTCTCGCTCCCAAGGTAAATTCCGTGGATTGGATTTGACCGATCCTAATGGTAGCCCTGCGATCCCTGAGAAAAGACCTAACGTATGCGTGGAACCGTTGCCCTAGACCCATAACCGAAATTGCCTCAAGCACAAACTTGTGCGAGATATTATCAAAAGCTTTAGCTAGGTCTAGAGCTAGTATGCCTCTAGTATCCCTGGTGTTGTTGTAAATGATTTGTCTTTTGATAAGGAGCATCACGTCCTGTGTGGATAGTGCAGATCTGAATCCTACCATATTGTGTGGAAATAGCTCTCTGCTTTCTATGTACTCGGATACCCGATGGTGAATCGCATGTTCGGCCACCTTGCCTACGCAGGACGTAAGCGAGATGGGTCGCATGTTCTCCAAAGCCAGAGGTTTGCCTGGCTTTGGGATAAGCGCTACCGAAGCTGTCTTCCAGGATTCGGGGACGTGCCCCGTCTCCCAGATCTTGTTGACTTCCTCGGTAAGCTTCTCGATGGATTTGCCATCCATGTTACGTAAGAGCTTATTTGAGATTCCATCCGGGCCCGGTGCAGAGCGTCCGTTGAGCTCATGGAGGACCTTACAGATTTCTGGTTCAGTGAAAGGTGCGTCCAGCTCCGCCACCATTCCACCCCTGTAATGCGGATAGTCCGCATCGCCGGAAGGGCCCAGCGGAAGATAGCTGTCCGCTAACCTCTTCAGGAGGGCCTTTTCGGACACTCCCTTCGCTTTTTGGTTGTGAACGATTCTGTCAATAGCCAATCGCCGATTTACCTTCGACTGTGACTCATCAAGTAATTGTTTGAGGAGGTTCCATTTGGCCCCCACTCTCATCTGTCCGTCAACCGAAGAACATACTTCATTCCACTGCTGTTTGGAGAGTTCAATAGAGTAGGCTTCGATCTCGCGATTGAGTTGCGCAATTTTCTTTCGAAGTCAGCGATTGAGCCTTTGCGTCCTCCACCAGGACAGGATGGAATTCTTAGCCTCTAAGAGATGCGCGAGGTGTGCATCCATCCGATCAACCTTCAGGTTCGTTTTGACAACCTTGGTCGCAGCATTAGCATCCTCCTTGAGCCTTGCAAAGAGGCTGTCTAAGCTGTCGTATTCATCCCGGTCCTCCTTCCGCAATTTACGAAAGGCATCCCAGTCCGTTACTTTATATTCCCTGGGGGGAGCTGCATTAACTGCTAGGGTAATAGCCACTATGAAGTGGTCACTACCTAGATTCTCTTGCAAATTTTGCCACCCTGCTCCGGCGACGTTCTTGACGAACGCCAAGTCTGGAGTTGTGTCTCGGACCACCGATGTGCCAATTCTTGTCGGGTATTGCGGGTCCGTAATCAATTCAAGAGAACAGCTAGATACGGCCTTTAGGAGGTTGTTGCCTTTGGGGGACTGCCTGGCGTATCCCCAAGCGTCGTGCGGAGCATTAAAGTCTCCCGCTACCACGATGGGGGCCCCCCTGGCCAGAGCCACCGCTTTTGCCATGATCGAAGCGAACCTCTGCCGCTTGTACGACGGCGAGCTGTACACATTCAGGAGGAATACGCTGTTCTTGAGCCAGCTGTTGGAGATTATTTCGAGGATAATGACCTCAGCCTTGCTGTTGCCAAGCTGTAGTTTGTGTTCTTGAAAGGAGCACTTTTTTGCGACCAAGGTTGCCAAACCGCGCTTCCCTTGCTCGCGCACCGAGACGACTCGATAGCCCGGGAAAGTTAGCGCATCACCGAGAGTTTCCTGTAACATAATTACGTGCGGTTTGACCGCCTGAGAAGCAATAAAGTGCAGCAGTGGAGCCCTGCGCCTTTTGAAACTGGCACAGTTCCACTGCCACACGACCAGTTCATTAGTGTTACCCGCCATAATTACTGTTCTGAGACAGCCAATCTCCTGTCGGGTTGACTGTTACCGCGCCTGCAGGCGACTGTGCCCTGTTCGGGCCTATCGGAGGCGAGCTACCCGTAGCTAGCGCTGCCTGTGTACCTTCAAGAGACGACACCCTTTTCAGTAGGGTAGTCATGCTGTCAGCCAGTTGTTTAATCGATTGCTGCATGCTTTCGAGAGCCTTGCTGTTGGATTCTGTCTCCATAGCATCCCACTCCCCTTGGGGGGGGGTGAGGCCCTACGTTTTCCCGAGCGCGCCTGCACGTCCCCTGGTGGGGGAATCTGTTGTCTCTCACCCTGCGAGGAGTAATGTTTGCGGAACGACTCAAGGTCAGCCCTCAACTGTTGAAGCTCTGCCTTAAGGGAAGCATTCTCTTGGATCAACTTAGCTACCCTGGGGTCTTCCCTATGCTCTGGCAATGGTACCCGCGTTACCTCTGGTGGCGGCGCCGCTGGCTTCGGCTTGGCTCGATCCGCCCAGGTAGGTACTTCCTGGATTCGTGCCCGGGAGCAAGAGCACCCTTTGGTGCGAGCGCGGCCCCTGCAGCGGTAGCGCCGGCGGCCAGCCGGCGTGACGGAACGCCCCTGCCTGGGAGCGCTTGCCACGCTGGAATCCCTTGACCGGTTCTCTTCGACCAGCTGTTGCTGAGACTTTTTGACGCGCTTTCGGCGCCGTCGTCTTCTCCGTCGCACGACGTAAGGAACTTGAAAGCGTTCTTTGCACGTTCTGTCCGCCGTCGGATGTGGGCCTCCGCAAAGGGCACATTTCGGCGAGCACTGGTGTTCGTCGGGTGGAGACACGAGCCCACAGCCCCTGCACACCCTCTTGTTGGGGTTGGGGCAAACATCGGCCCTGTGACCAAGTCCTCCACACGCGTAGCACACGTCGGTTTGGCGCTTGTAGAGCGTGCAGCGCAGCATGCTGACGCCGCATATGACATAGTTTGGTACCTGCATGCCGTCGAAAAGCACTACCACAGTGGTGGTGTTCTTGATCCTTTTGGCTTCTAGGGCCTTCGGATTTCGCTGGTTGACGATCATCGTTTGGAGCTGGGCCTCGCTGATGTCAGTGTCCACTCCTTGTATGACTCCTTTACAGGTGTTATAGGGGGCGGCGACATATGCCGCCACATGGTACATTCCTTCGCTTATCCGAATCTGTTGGATAGCGGCGTAGGCGTTTGCGTTCTTCTGCTCCGGTGTGGAGACTACGAGAATGTTCTGGGCGATGTTTGGGCAAACGATGTCCCCTTCCGTCTCTGCCGGGGCAAGAGCAGCCGCCATGGCAATAGCCTGTGCGAGCCTAATTTGGCTTACTTTTCTGACGTCAAGTTCGTCCCTCGGCCTGACGATAATTCGTATGTGGTCCCTCGGCAGCCGCGGGAGCCTCGATGCAGCTGCGAGGCGCTTCATTGCACCTTGCGGGGCTGCCGTGCGGCGGCCTCCCTTCGAGCCTACATGTGATGCGTTGCCCGCGGAAACTGGCGTTTCTACACGAGCTTTCTTGTTCCTGCCCAGCGCTGTCGTCCAACCCGGGCGATTGGCTTCTTCGTGAGAGATTTCCTCTCCTTCCACCATCGCTACTTCGGGCATGTTGCCCCTTTTCTCCCGCCTCTCGTCGTCGACGCTAGGCTGAGCCCGGTAGGGTTAGCCGAGCCGCGGCGCGTTCCACAAGAAAAGTTCCAATAATTCAGCAAAAGGACCACTCACCGAAAAAAGTCTGGTGTCGACATGATCCTCAGAAGAAACTGCGTCGAATGAAACGCAGCTCGAGCACAGGCACCACAAAAATCCTAACGAAAACATTAACAGAAACGGGAGCCGATCTTCTCGCGTCCGCACTGGTCGGCGCCCCCTGCGTCTCCCCGCAAGCAAGCAAGCGCTCACATGTGCTCAAGAGTTAGCAAGCATCAATGCCAGTATGTTTCCTATTCTTCGTCTTTCTCTCGTGCGTGCTATATCAAACAAATGAAACCGATACAAACTCGTTCAAGAATACGTTCTTTTTTGATGGGTGCCGTTTCGAAAACACGCTTGATAATCAGAGGTCTGTGATGAAGTGTTAGAGCTCCAGCGTGCCACGTACGTACATGCTGCTCTGTAAGTTCAGAGCACCTAATGAAAAACTCAATGGTTGGTTGGTTGGTTGTTCTTTTGAGTCTTGGCGGAACCCACCATGGGGTATAGGCCATAAAACAAACGGTGCCTTATTTGTGTTTTACTAGCCGGTTTATTTAGATATATAGGAATGTTTAAACAAAAACTACTTGGCAAACGATAGACTAGGAACAAAATAAATAGAGGTAATAAAAAATGAGCACCATATTATGCCTTGAATTCAAGTTAATTCAGGCTCCAGCCTAAAATTATGTTCATTTTTTCCTTTAGAAATTCACATACGGCCTCGCAAACGTTCCTGTGCCTAAATCCCTTTTCAGATGTACCTATGAAAAGGACCACCGGAAGGGATAACTTTAGAGCCAACCTACAGAGAGGCTCTTCTAACAGCTTTGTATATAACCTGCGTGTTAAGAGAAATGATGAAGGGTTCACTCTCGTTGCAGTGGAAGCATAGGGGAAACACTGCCAAACCAGACCTTCGTGGATAAAAATTGAGGGGGGAGGGGGACTCGGCATCGTTGTCTCGTAATTATTATCAGCGCCATTCTAGAGCAGCACCATCAATTTTTTTCATTACTACTTAATCTGATATGACAAAATTTTCAAAGCGTGCCTTGGTGATAAATGCTAGCGTTGGCAATATAGAAAGTATGGGATAATTATGTGAGGTCACTGCAAGTGCATCTGCATATTCAATAAGGGTTAAACCTTTATGCCTTGGCATCCACACCAAGCGAATGAGTCGTAAACATCTTCGGTCAAGGGCGTAAACTACCTTTTAAAGCATTGCACATATTACGCACAGATAATTAACTACACACTTACCGGCAGTCTGAACGAATATAGCATTTGTTATTGATTAAGGCATTTTTCGTAATGCTAAGAGAATTGCAAGTAATGCTGCTTGAAAATAGGTGTAAATTAGGGCAAAGGAATTGAAAAACACCCATACAACACTGAAGATGCAATTCTGACTCCTGCCTTCTCTTCGCAAACTGAAGCATCACTTGCTATTACAATTTTTATTTCTAATCTTGCCAGGTGGTCTTTTAAAATGGCCTTTAGTATCTACTGCGAAAAATTTCGCAATATTAGGAAAGATATTGTAAAATTATATTTTTCATGGTTTGAATAGGTGTTCTTGGTACCAGTGCCTCAAGAAAGTCAACTTGCGAAGTTTTGAAGAGCTTCTGTACGACAATGACTTGTGGACGCCCTAATCTAAACCACCGTTGGTTAAAAAATGATGTCGGCTCATCATCAATACATATTGTGACCTCCTCTGTAGGGATGCATATATTTTTAGGAAGGTACGAACTGCTAGTATTTGGAATCTAGCACTAAGAGAAGGCAGGTGCGCTTCCTTATATAAAATAGTAATTGCGACAAATATAGGGAGCCCAAGATATAAACATTTTTTTCCATTTCACCTGTTCGTTGTAATAAATTCACTGTATACTGATTACGACGATGATCTCCAACTCCAAGGACTCACATGATGGGCAGGGTACAGTCGCGAATTCATAAAGCTGTATGTCAATATAAAAACTAGCCTTTTTGTCTTGTACTTCGACACAAAACTTTATCATTATCATCATCGTCATCATCAGCAGTAGTAGCATCATCATCATCATAATCCTGATTACGTCCACTGCAGAACAAAGGCCTCTCTCATGTTCTGTCAGTTAACTTGGTCCTGTGCTTGCTGCTGCCAATTTATACCCACAAGCTTAATCTCATCTGCCCACCTAACCTTCTGTCTCCCCCTAACCCGCTTGACTTCTCTGGGAATCCAGTTAGTTACCCTTAATGACCAGCGGTTATCCTGTCTACGCGCTACATGCCCGGCCCATGTCCATTTCTTCTTCTTGATTTCAACTATAATATTCTTAACCCCCATTTATTCCCTAATCCACTCTGCTCTATTCCTGTCTCTTAAGGTTACATAAAGCTTCACCTTTGCGCAAATTCCATCTCTCACTGCTTCTCGCTCGCTTCCGGTCAAAGAATGCAGACGTAGTATGTATCCAATGTACATTGCGCAGCTATACTCTGAATCAGTATTTACAACCCAAGGTGACCTTGTAGCTTGTAAATGGGGGCGCAGAAACGTTGCCGAAATAAAAAAAGTGGGAGTAAATTGCTGTGTTACCAGCATGTCAGTGAATTTAAAAAAATGGCAGGATGAGGAGGCGGCTGAGGCATAGGTCAAACGCTTGAAAGTTAAGATGCAAGTTACTGCATGTAATTTTCAAATGGATATGATTAACTGGTAACAGCTCCAATCGTCTCTGGTTTACAGGAAGGTTCGAAGGGTCAACCCAAAACTTCTACCGTAGATGTGTCAACCCCAAGTATATTTAGCCGTAGATGCCACCATAACTTTGATACTCTGTCAAACAAGATAATCATCGTAATCACCATCAGCCTGACTACTCCCACTGCAGGGCACAAGCATGTCCCATCATCCACCGATCAACCCGGTCTTGTGCTTTCTGTTGCTTCGTTATACTTGCTAACTTTTGAATCTCATCATCAGCGCACCTAACTTTCTGTCTCTCCTTTGTGCGTTTGCCGTCTCTGGAAATTCAGTCAGTTATCCTTTATGACCAGCTGTTATACTACCCACATGCTACATACCCGGCCCATGCCCATTTCTTCACATTGATTTCAAATATGATGTCCTTATAACCATGATTTGTTCCCTAACCCACTGTGCTCTCTTCTAGTCTCCTGATGTAACACCTATCATTTTTTTCTGTCGCTGGCTGCATCCTCCTGAATTTGGCTGAACCATCTTTGCGAGTCTCCACGTTTCTGCTCTGTAGGTTCTGGAAAGATGTAGCTGTTATAACCTTCGTCTTGAGGGTTCGTGGCAGATAACAATTTATGATTTGAGAATTCTTGCCGATTGCAATCCACTCCATTCTTATTCTTCTAGTTTTTTTTTCTTTCTCAGGGCTAGGCTCTGTGGTCACTTCCTGCCCTAAGTAGACATAATTATTTACATCTTCCAGCGTCCTTCTATCTACCACAAAGTGTTGTTTTCTGCCGGCAGTGTTGCAAACTACATTAGTTTTGTGCGTAATAATTTTCAGATGTACTCCTCCGCTTTCCGTGTCAGTTCTGTAGTCGTGAGCTGTAATTACTCCTCTGAGTTAATCACCATGACATTGTCATCAGCAAATAGCTGGTTACTAAGACACTCTCTAATAACTCTTATTCCTAACTCGTCCCAATCTACGGTCCGGGAAATCTCTTGTAAACACGTGGTGAATAACATGAAAAAGATTGTGTCTCTCTGCCTTAGACTTATATTCTTTTTATTGGAATTCTGTCACTTTCTATACGGAGAACTATAGCGTCTGTGCATCTACTGTAGATTTCTTGCATATTTATGTAGGCCTCTTAGATGCTCTGATTCCGCAGTGACTGCATTTTTGCTAATGTCTCGAGTGAGTCAAACGCCTTCTCGTAATATTTGAAGGTTATGTGTATGGGGGTTGGTTGTATTCAGCGCTTTTCTCTATTACCTGATAGTTGGTATGAATATGGTGTATTGGGGAGTACCCCGTGCCAAATCCTACTTGCTTTTTTATTTGATTAAACTTTAATGTCGTCTTCATTCTATTAGCTAACAAGGTAACCTTTTTCGCTTACTTGCTTTAACATTACTAAAGACGTGTGTGTCTTTTTCAAAGGTAGACCGAATTCTGAATGCGGCATTCTGAATACTCCAAAGTTAATGTGCAGGCCGCTAAGCAACAGTCATTTGGCCTCATTGTGAGCAATGTACGAATGCTGAAGGTATGAATGCTGAAGCGTCATCATTCATTCTTTTATTTGGTCAGTGTATAACACCCCGTCAACAATGTGGAGGCTTGTAATATTAACTGTAGTTTCCGCTGGTTGTGCTGAAATATGCCGCGCGAAAGTTCTAGACAGTTCCTTGGCAACAGCTGGGCCCTTGGAAATTTGGGTATGACATAGGATTGATTGATCAATATGTAACGTTTAACGTCCCAAACCCACCATATGGTTATGAGAGAAGGCGTAGTGGAGGGCTCCGGGAATTTCGACCACCTGGGGTCATTTACCGTGCAACCAAATTTCAGCACATGGGCCTACAGCGTTTCCGCCTCGCATGTTTCAGTTGCAAACATTGCGTAAGTAAGAACTGCTTATATAGACATCTGCAACTCTTCCAATAGTTTCTCTGGGTGAAAAGTTTGTACGTCTATTTAGCATCATTTCATGACGTGTCGCTCAATAAAAAATTGCAACACGGTCGATTCCCAGGTACGTGGGATCTTCCTAATTTTTGTAGATTCTGAAATCCACGGCCTGCGGTTCAGCAGCCGAGTACTTTAGCCACTAGACATTCAGTGTGGCGCTAGTTATGATGTATGATTTAGATAGGTACGCTTGGTTCCAACGATGCTTCTCCTGAGTCTAACTTGTTTTGTTGCTTATGAATCTTACGGCCTGTGAGTCAGCAGTCAAGTACCTTAGCCACAAAACAACCATGGTGGGGCTGGTTACTATGTACAATTTAGATAGGTATGCTTGGTTCCAACGATGTTTCGGCTGAGTCTAACCTGTTTTGTTGCTTATGAATCCCACGGACTGTGGGTGAGCAGCCGAGTACCTTAGCCACTATATAACCACAGCGATCTGGTTATGATATACGATTTAGATAGGTATGTTTGGCCCCGGCGATGTTTCTCCCGAGTCTAAAGTGCTTTGTTGCTTATGAATCCCATAGCCTGTTGGTCAGCAGCCGAGTACCTTAGCTACTAGACAATTACGGTGGGGCTAACTCTGATATACGATTTAGATAGGTATGCTTGGTGCTGACGAAGTTTCTCCTAAGTCTACCTTGTTTTGTTGCTTATTAATCACATGGCCTCGGGTCAGCAGCCGAGCATGTTTGCCACTAGACAACCACGGTTGGGCTGGTTATGGTGTATGATTCAGATAGGTATGGTTGGTCCGAAGATGTTCCTCCTGAGTCGAAGTTGTTTTGTTGCTTATAAATCCCACGGCCTGCGGATTAGCAACCGAGTACCTTAGCCACTAGACAACCACGATGGGGTTGATTATGATATATTTTTTAGGTAGGTACGCTTGGTGCCAATCATGTTTTTGCTGAGTCATCTCACGACCTGCAGGTCAGCAGCCGAGTACCTTACCACTAGAAAACCATGGTGGGGCTGGTTATGATAAACGATTTAGATAGGTATGCTTTGCCCCGACGATGTTTCTTCTGAGTCTAACTTGTTTTGTTGCTTTTGAATACCACAGCCTGTGGGTCAGCATCCGGGTACCTTAGCCATTAGAAAACCACAGTGGGGCTGGTTATGATATATGATTTAGATAGGCGCGCTTGGTCCTGACAATATTCATTTTGAGTCTAACGTCTTTGTGTTTTATCAATTCCATGGCCTGCGGGTCAGCAGCCGAGTACCTTAGCCACTAGAAAACCATGGTGGGGCTCGTTATGATATACAACTTAGATAGATATACTTCTTTCCGACGATGTTTCTCTTGAGTCTATCTTCTCTTGTTGCTTATGAATCCCACGTCCTGCGAGTCAGCAGCCAAGTACTTTAGCAATCGGACAACCACGGTGCGCCTGGTTTAGATAGGTCTGCTTGGTCCCAACGATGTTTTTGCTCAGTCTAACTTGTTTTGTTGCTTATGAATCCCATGACCAGTGGGTCAGCAGCCGAGTACCTTAGCCACTGGACAACCACGGTGAGCTGGTTATAATATATGATATAGATAGGTATGCTTGGTCCCAGCGATTTTCTGAGTCTGAATTGTTTTGTGGCTCATAGATCTCATGGCCTCGGGTCAGCAGCTGAGCACCTTTGCCCCAAGTTAACCAAGTTGGGCTGGTTATGATATATTAATTAGATAGCTACGCTTGGTCCCGATGTTTCTTTTGGGTCTGATGGAGATGAATTGCTCAAATTCGTAATTTTTTTGTGAACTAAGAAAAAAATCAAGGGTCTAAAGGTTATATGTGTTCCAAAGTTATGCTTATAGCAGAGTAAGTATTCACTACTTAGATATTCACACACAACCAACCATTGTAGAGAAAAAATGCAAACATGAAAAGTTTCAGCGAATTAATTGTGTAGATGTGTTTGCTGCAGAAAAATTACACTCTTTAACAAAATACACAGACGTTTTTGCCTAACGGGTGAATGAAGTTTTGCAATCAAACAAGTAGCTATTATCTCAGAAGAACTTTTCTAACAAACTGCTCTCACCACATTATGGTAAATTCGGAAAACTTTCCTGTGACGAAAAACATGTTTTCTCATCTAAATAGTATTTAAGGCATTGCCTTTTCCAGTTTTGTAAGTGAGTGCAATTTTTTCAACTTCATTCAAATTGGTAACCAAGATAGCTGAGAAGTTTGGCTCGGAATGACTCGGTTTCCACAGATTCAGGTTGCGCAGAAATGAATGATAAGAGAAAGTGTTGTGTTGCGTCTATTTTCTGACAGGGTACCGCGGAACCCAGTGACACTGTACAGGAGAACGTTACGGGTATATTTATGATTTGCTTTGATCAGCATGCCATAAGAAGTGCAGGAAATTACTTTTATTCAAAGTTCTTGAGGGACCCATTCATAAGTAGCATTACTATTTTAGCAAATTTTGTTTTTATGTAGGACCTAGCATAGCTGACAACAATAAAGTTGACCTTGCTGTTGACTGCATGACCACAACAAATCTCAAGAATGCCAAGGACCTCCTTTTTGAAGTGAGGGGGGAGGAGGGACCAGGTGATATCCACCTGGTCCCTCCTCCCCCCTCACCTTGAGTTTTTGCCAATAAAAGTGAGTGACCGTGAAAAGTGCTCTTTAAAAGTGCAGATTTTATATGTGCTAAGGACATAGTCGGCTTTAGAATTGTTAATTTACATGCTCATTGCCAATTATTATATAAAGAGCCTTGCCTGAGGGCTCAATGTCGTGGTATTTTTTGGGTTTATGTATTGGGTAGAAGAGCATATAAGCTCTGATGCACTGGCAGTTTTTGTGCTATCTAGCTTTAATCAACTTTCCACAAGCCCTCACTGACAATTTTGTGGATTTTGGAGTCAGCTGATGCAACATTGTCCAATCAGGTGGAGTGAAAGATTTAAAATGTACATTAGTAAGAGGGACAATGTTGCGAAAAGTGCGTACTTTATATAGTAAGAACGCCCCCCCCCCTCCTCGCATCACCCAAAGTCTCCTGAAAATCGATACTAAGTGCTTATGTGATCTCAAGAACATTCTTTTGCGCGTTTGTTTTTGTTTTTGCAGGGGGGTAGATTGAGGCAAGAGAGGCTTCAAGGTGCGTTGATATAGCCTTGTAGTGGTTTGCCGATAGCAGGCACGCGTCCAATTAAACATGAGCTGCTGGACAGTAGGTGCATACATGATCCCACACGATCCTAAATTATTGCAGTATATTCATAATATATCGAGCTTGAAACAATGCTTGGTTGGGCTAGTTGGTTTATATTCGTTGAACTTGGATGCGCAAAATTGACGGAGACAGAAAGTTTGTACAGCTTGCAGCCTGTCCTGTGTTACTGTGTTCGTCCCTGTCCTCGTCGATTTTGCAAATCCAAGTTTAATAATGGTATATTGAGATCAGATTTAGAAAATCAGTGGTTAGACATTCATGTGAATCGAATTTTACATACTTCAACTTCTCTCATGTAATCATTTGCACTATTTTCATTAAGCCTTCAATTGGTTCAATGAAAGTAGAACGGTATACTTCCCATTCTCCGAGCAGATTGCAAGCTTCTTGATGTAATCACCCCAATCTTTTTCGAGGCACTGTTGCACTGAGTTGAGGCACTGATGAACTGAATATTTATCACGTATCGTTTTGCAACTGGAAACCTTTCCGGTGCCTCTTGTGGTGACTGGCACGCGAGAAATAGAAATGAATGTGATCTCAAGTTTATGCAGAATGGCACAACGCTGAAAAAGAAAAGGTGCAAGAGTCAGTGCAAGAGTCAGTGCAAAGGTAGCTATTTTGGCACCACACTGGTCCACACTTTGTATCACATTATCAGTTTCATAATGTATGTTCTGACTGGACATTTATGAACGTAAAGCGTCTTTTGATTCTTCAAAGGATCTGTAGTAATGCAATTCTGTTTTCATGTGGCCATTCGACCAAACGCTTCAAATGAACATTACAAATGTTAAAACCTTTAGAGCATAATAATAAGGCTTGTAAAAGTGGACGGATCAAGCAAGTACGCATGTATCTTATACTGGGACTTTGTAGTGTAGAGGCGATTGATGGCAGCGCTCCTAAAATGAAGCGAAAAGGCCTTGAAGAATCAAGACTTAGAGTGACTGTTTAACACTCAACATGAGCACCTCTTTCTCTGTCTAAAAATTCTACATGGGGATGTGATTGTGGGCTATAATTACCTTTTATAACCATACTTGTTACACTACATGCTTACGCGGGAACGTTTTATATCAGATCATATACAAATGTAGCTATTCCAGAGTATGAAAAACACAGTTAGATTTGCTGCTGAGGATTTCAATCCAGTGTTTCGTTTCATAACATATTGTCTGTTTCGCACTAAGTGGTGCAGTTCAAACATGTGCAGCGCTGCATATCTGGTGCACGAATATGTGATTAGGACAGTTTAGGGCACATGCATTATTTTCTAATTCTCTTTTGTTTCCTGGTACATCAATGGCTGATCAACCAGATCAATGGACATAGTAAAGGCAGAGGCAGTGAAATAGCATACAGGGGGCCAATCCTTTTGAAAGCACTTTGAAGAATATATGTGAAAGTATTGACAAAACTTTTGTCGCATATTTTGTGAGGTACTACCTATGTCGAGTGACAGTTGCATGGTGACCACAGTACAGTTCATGGTGCCACAGTACTCGTGTTCTTTTGGGTCATCGCACTGACAATGTAGTTGCATTTCGAGTTGAGAGCTGGCTGTTGCGCTGCCTAAAAATGCTACAATAATCGTCATATAATGGAGTGAGTAGACAAAAAGGCAATAATTGTCACTAATAATTGTCATCTGCAACTGACAGCTAGCGGTCACTTTTGACAGTGAACTGTTATCAATTTGACAGCTCAGTTGTGTATTGACCTCAAGAAAATATGTCAAAATAATGCACAAACGCCGTCTTTGCGAAAGACGGCCTTCGGTTATATTGATGTAATTGTTTTCAATTTGGTATTATACATGTATTTTCAAATGCCGGGAAACACGTCAAAATATCAAGATTGTGCAATCATTTGAAACTGATTTGCTGTCCTTATCTTGATGGTCATAATCTTGAAAATGGAGGGGGTGGGATATTTCTCGTCATTTTGACTTTTTTTTACAGTGTGAGCGATTTTAAGGACCGTACCAATTATGACGCTGCACTGAAAATACAACGCTATACACGAAAAGCCGGGTATTTTCGGCGCTTTGCTAAAACTAAAGTAACGGCATGTGCTAACTTTAGGTTGCAGATTAGTGCATTTGTTTTCAAACACCGCAAGCAACCATCCACTGTGGAGAAGCTGGTGTACATGCCGCACCACCGAAAGCGTCGCCGTCCATCTGACATTTATCAAGTGACCACCATGCGCTCTTTAGGTCGTTAGCTACGAACTGTTGATCTCATTTATTTCATATTCATGTCCTGTAGCTTCGAAATCCAGCATTAGCAATGATTCAGCAACATTTAAAAAAAATAGCGAAAAATTCTTTGTAAGCCTAATGAGGCGCTTCTTGAATCTCGGAGGACTTATGTTTTGTGTTTGTGAAGTGTGGCTTGCCTTCCATAGCTGGCGCCACCTCACCATGCGGCAGCGGTAGTGCACGTTATTCGGCTTTGCGCTACACCTTTGCGTTTTGCGTTATCGGACGGACTGAAAAAGTACTGGTAGATCCCACGCACAGTGGGAATCGATGATATGCGAAGCACTAATGAGGAAGGTTGAACTAACACAATAAGATCTGCACAACCTTACGTGACGGACGTAAATTATGCCGTAAATTATTTCCGCGTCAAGGTTACTATGTTTGCGCCTTAGATTTGTGTTCGTCGTCCATTAACGCCACGTAACACCCAATTTTGTATGTGTGAAGTTAGCGAAACGACCACAAGTGCACTATGAGCGTAGCAGGTATTCATGTTGTAAATGACCCACACGTAATGATTATCATGTTGGGACGTGTCTTTTACCTTGGGCGCCCGTTCGCGTCACATAATTTTTGCATATAAGAGGCTAGTGGAGTGGCTGCGCGCACGCCATGAGCGTGGCATATAGTCATGTTCTTACACGACACAGACGTCACGATTATGATGTTGTCACTAGTCATATGGCATCATCTTTCATTCACTTCACGTAATACCAAGCTTGGTATAAGTGAAGCTAGCGAGCGAAACGACCGCGAGCGCATCATGAGCGTGGCATGTCGTCATTATTACATGACACGCATGCGTTGATTTCAACGTGAGTGCCTGTCACTTACAATTGTCATGCAGTCATGTCATACTTGGCCAGTTTTCTAATATGTCATGTGAACAAGACCACCGCAGTAAAACCAAGACCATGACATGTAAATTATCACATTCATGACATACATGTCGGGATCTTTATATATGGCTAGTCACTTATGCTCGTCATACAGTCATGTTATGCCATAAAGATTTTAGTATAGATCCCATTATCTAAACGAATAGAAGAGCTGAATATTGTCGGGGGTTAGATGGATAGATAGATAGATAGATAGATAGATAGATAGATAAATAAATAGATAGATAGATAGATAGATAGATAGATAGATGGATAGATAGATAGATAGATAGATAGATAGATAGATAGATAGATAGATAGATAGATAGATAGATAGATAGATAGATAGATAGATAGATAGATAGATAGATAGATAGATAGATACGGTCAAACTCGCCTAAGTTCGCTAAGAAGTGCTTCGCGTTCAAAGGGCCACTAAAGGCAAGTATTAGGTCGGCATTGATTGTTCAAATAGCGGTCCAGACACTTCGTAGTGTTACTTTTGTGCCACGAAAGGGCCTACTTTGAAATAAAATCACGTTTCAGTTGTCTGCATCGGGTTAGCGCACTTCACATTACCTGCCTCAGGAAGCGGACTGACCGTACTGATTCACGTCACTGCTGCCGTGCACAACGTAGCCCGGTTTCACAGAGCTAGCCGCAGCAGACTGAAATCAGCAGGAGCCTCAGCGGCAATATTGGCCATGGAACATTTTCCCGCCATTGCTTTCGAGATTGCGCACATTTTTTGTTTCAACTGCACCCCGCTACATGGCACCACCTGTCCCGTGTAACATCGCGAAAATCGAATTTTTGAACCACTCGCACTAATTCCTATAATAACGTTCGGCGTTTTTTTTTTTTTTTTCGTGAATCAAAGAGAAACGAACAAGCAAAATTATATTGCGTCACATGATGTACGGAAGGCTCTTTATTTAGTGCTTTTAGATTGATTACTAGTGATTAATTATAGGTGGTCCTTCTGATAACATCGCGATAATTTCAAAGATGTTCTACAGCGCACAAAACACTTTCCCTTCAATACGTTAAAAGGCGTAGGTAACATGCTGCCAACCACTTCCGTAAAAAGAACATAGTACACCTGAGATAAGGTAGAACACACAGAACGTACAGCCCGCGTAACTTTCACAGAGATCTCCACATTGAAAAAGTAAAGTAACGGCTACTACGGAACAACACCTGCTTCGTAGGGCCATTTCTGACACATTAATCATAATACCATTGCTACATGTCCATAAATAACAAATGTGTTTTCAGTAGATTCAACATGAGGCATACGTAATTAGCAGATCTTTCTTCTGCAAGTACAAGGTCAATCAAAATTTCCCAGGCCACTATTCTAATTATTCCTGTGGCAGCGTCCCCTGGGAACATTTGACTGCACCTGCACAAGCTAAAAATTTACGAAGAGAATTCAAATGTTCAAAAACCATTAAGGACAAGTTTTCTATTCACTGAAATCGAATTTTATTTTCCCCGGATCATAAAACGAAATACAGCACAGACATGGTTCAAATTGTGTGAACAAAAATTGTCCAAAAATTTATTTGATTTCAGCAGCTTTGTACCTGGAATTTAGAATACGAAGAAGAAATATCGTAACTTTCAGATACCCGAAGCACCTGTGTTGTGTTTTTATTGTAACAGTATTATGCCGACTTCTTTTCTGAAAAAGAAGAAAAACATTTTGTCAGCACAACTATACCAGGTGAGTAGAGAGCGAAAAACGGTGCGAGCACAATAAATTTATCCATTTCAAGACTCCTGTTTGCAGCTAAAAATAAATGATCACACATAATAAATATTATTACATTCATACAGAATGAAATGGCTGAAAGCACCAACAGTTTTATAAACACAAGAAATTATTGGCTAACAATATTAATTGAGCCAAAAGAAGCAAAGGAGTACAATTCAATGTATTAAACAATTCAACAATTTGGGTTGTACCATGCAAGATCAACCAGCATTTTTTGAACATCACGAACATGGCGAAAAAATTTTTCACGTTTCTCGAAGTTTAAAACTCATCATCTTCATTTAATGCCATTGCCAAAAATTTTGCTCCCTAGTTATGAGAGTGTAGTATGGCGCCGATTGAGCTAAAAGTCGTCAAACAACAATTTTTTTCAAAAGTTGTTTTGGAACGCACTCAATAAATGGCATTTCCGGCAAAGTAATGAAGTGATATAACTAAAAGTAATGACTTACTTATGTATATCAATTCTTCAAGAGCTTTTCCTACGATCAATATTGAATATTGTTGCCAGGTATGGGGTTTTTGTTCTGGTAACATGGCAAACTCAATTGACGCAAATAAAATATGTACTGGTGACCTTTTCGACATGCTATAAATCAAAAGTATTTTACGCTCTGAAGTTTAGCAGATAGTCCAAAAAAACTGTGGACTTCACTTTTTTTTAGTCAAAGCTCTGTATTCATCATCAAAAAGCTTGACTTGGTCGTCGGACAAAAAATACGCACAACATTTCATTTTGAAGCTCTATGTACTACCTGAATATAGGTGAAGTTACTGAAGCATATCGTTTTTTTAAACTTGGAAAGTATTTTAATGAAATATATGTATCTCCACCAGCTTTACCTCTACTTTACTCAAGCCGCATGAATCATTCGCAAGGGCATTTTTCAACAGACTTCCACAGACCTGAGGTACACACAGAGAGCTTGATGCAGAGCAATTGAAATTGGAATGGGGCTATCATGTGCATTCCATTGCCAACAGAGGTGCGCTACAATAAATGTCGCCAGAGTGTGGGGACCAGCAGCGTAGCAAAATTATATTTTTTGCTTGATGGTAGTGTGTGAGGGGAAGGTGACTTTGATCATACTTTATGTACATTCTTGTGTGTTTGTATGTGTGCATACAGAACTAAGAAACTCACAGCATATCTACCAAGTGAATGATGATGTGTGGGGCGAAGCTTCAGAGGGTTTTGTCGGTAACCGCGAATCCATATGTCTCTCTGTCACTCAAACTAGCACCTTCTGCTGAGTAATCGATAAACTAGGCGGTCATGAACCGGTAACTGTAGAAGGACAATCCTTGGCTTTAGGATGAAAAATACCTGGACTGTGCTGGGGGGGGGGGGAGACTAAAGAAGTTCCTCCTGCCTTCCTGGCTATGCTGCTGGTGATGACTACCAGATGAGCCATCAAGCCGTTAAAAAGTGTAAAGTACACAAATATCCCTTACGCACAACATAAACGAGACTATCGCCTTGGCTACCAGTTCCTAATTTAAAGTTTTTTCGCTTCTCTATGTATATGACAGGCTTTGGCTTTCAGTGAGCAGGGTGCTCTTCTGAAATACAGAAAATAAGAAATGGTTGTTATACGATAGCCTTTATTAGTATACTGCACCTATGCTACAAGCATGCTATAAGACATGTGTACTGAATGTGATTTAATACTTTTATTAAGTGCATAAAACACACCTACTGCATTTGCAGAACTCCCCAAGGAAGCAGGATGTCTGACTTTATATCTATAAAGCTGTATGGCTCACCTGGAAGTCACCACACTTAACCCAGTCCTTGTTGCACCCCTCCGTTGGCAATGCAATGCAGATGATAACCCTATTCCTATTTCAATTATTCTGTAGAGAGCACCAAATTTGCTCTCGATATTCGAGGTCAGTGAGATTCTGCTTAAGATTGCCCTTGCGATTGTGTCATGTCGCTTGAGATACGTAGGCGAAAAGCTGGTGCAAATACATATAAAGTTATTTTTCGAATTTAAAAATGGTATGTTCTAGTATTTCCACCTATATTTACCTTGTCCATAGAGCTTCAATATAAAATTTTGTGCATATTCATAGTGAGACCACCAAGGCAAGTTTTTGAGGCTGAATATAAAGGTTTTTCAGACAAAGTGACACTCACAATTTTTTCAGAGTATCTGCTATAGCATCGATGCCTAAATTATTTTTTTATTTTTGGCATGTTGACAGGCCACCAGCACATATTTTATTTGTGTTCTAGGAACTTACCATGTTTCCGAAAAAAAACCAAATATGACTACTTTACTCAAAAGTGCTCATAAGAAAAGCCCTCAAAGAAATAATATACATAATTAGGTCATTATTGTAAAGCCAGATAACTTCATTACCTTGCCAGAAATGTATTTTATCGACTGCATTCAAATACTTCTTTTGAAAAAAAAATGTTTGACACCTTTTACCTTATCTTCAGATAGGTACAAACATTATATGGCTATAATTAAAAAAACTAACACAATTACATATTTAATCAGTGCTACTAGCTGGTCGGGTCGAATGGGTCAATTTAACCCCTTCCCACGAATAGTCCATCGCCATTTTAAAATTTAGGAAAAGCTGCCACTGGTAATCACCGCCGAGAAATGCATTTTGTTCAATTTAGCTGGCAAAACCAAAACCGACGCACCAAACAGTGCATATACCATTCACTTCGACAATGCCCTTCATGGCGACACTGTTTATCGTGCATTGGGGGAGAATATTAGGTGAGCGTCGATAAGCGAGAACAAAGCTAAGTGTCTAAATTGACGGCTGATACCGGCTAGAGAAACTGTGTCGTCATTGGGGGCGTTGTCAAAATGAATGGTAGGTGTATTGTCTGGTGCATCGGTTTTCGTTTCGACAACTAAATTATGCAGATCGAATCACTCCACGCTGATTGTAAGTGGCTGCTTTTCCAAAATTTCAAAGTGCCTATAGACGTTTTGCAGAAAGGACTTGAATATGCCCTCTTCACTCGACCAGCTACTACTACTGGTAAAAAAGGCAATTGTCTTAATTAATATGTATATACTGCCATAGTTATAATTGTGTCTATCTGACGATTCCTTTTGCCACAAGAAAGGCAATGCCACAACAGGCACGCAAGTATCTCCTTTCTCCAATTTTTAAAAAATATTGGACACAATTCTTGAAACACCCTGTGTTTTATACACATGCAGAATTGCGAGGTAAAAACTAACGATGAAGACTGAGCAAGAAGAAATATGAGCTCATAAAAAAACAACCCGAAGCCAGGAATGTCTTTTGGAGGGAAGGCGCACATGTTGATGGCCATGAAAAATGACTTTTTCAATATTTATGCTCAGTAGGACAACCCACAACAAGCGAATGCAGGTGGGGGGGGGGGGGAAGAAACTCCTGGGGCACCCCTCTGGCTACAGGTCTTCACTGAGCACATTTCCTTGGAATACAGCAGCTGTCACAAAAAAATATGTCATTATTAACCGATGTAAACTGAGGCCTGCACAAAAGAAAGTCTTCAAACCAAGCGAATGAATTCAGAGGAATGCTTTGCTGTGTTGGTAAAATATTTAGGGAGAAACCCTATCAAGAGCTGTATAAAAAATATGGAAACAATGCGTCAACCTGAGAGCCCATGTCAAGTAACTCATGTATAGAGTCAAAAAGGCCAGAAAGTCTGGTGTCACATAAAAAGACTTACGAAAGCCACACTTATATTTGAAAATCATGTTATGAACTTCAAGCTAGAGGCTTGCCTTGCAACAGGAAGGCTGATACTCATCACAGATTAAACTTCCTAATTGTTATACAAGTAGGCAATAATGGGTCTGATCTTACTAGTTAAAGAGTAGCTTAAGCACGCGCTCTCAAAATCAAGGTATAGTTGCTGACCTTTTATACGAACTCCTTCATCGCACCCCCACTGATCCCACTGAAGTAGCGTAAAATTACAAACGAAAATTTGGATGCCCTAGTGCGTGCTGTTTTGAATTTTTGTGATCTAGCTGACTAATTTAGTATGCTGTCAAACACAGTAACAATGTGCCAGCAATGTTTACAATACTCTTGCTAGGTTTCCAGCACTAAATGTTTGTACTCACTACGGCTCGAGGTTGCCAGTGCAAACTTCAATGCTGAAATTCCAACTGCGCGTCTTGAAGGTCCTCTTTCGAAGACTATGCTATGAATGTGCGGTGTCGAAAGCAAATTTGAAACTGGCTAATGAAAACAAAGTAAACATCATCTCATGGTACAGGTGTGTTTCACACTCACTAACGTGGAAGAACATTACCAATGAGTATGAAATCTTCACTGTAGTGCTATAGCCTCATGCAACGAAGATATGGGTGCGATTATGAGCTGCTTGATCACCTGTCACAGTTCCATGCTGCATGACTGAACGCAGAACCATACAGAATCGGCAGTGGAGGATGCAGCGAAAATGGTGGCGCTTTATAATTTGCTGGTGATGCGGTGACACAAATTTCTGCAACATCAGGTCACCAAGGTGCTTGTTGGATGAACAGTCATAGTGGCGCGGGCATGAGAGGTGACAGCTGGCGCAAGAACAACTGAAGCAGCACCTTTTCTTTAATTTCTTGGTAAGTCGGGCACTGTTGTTGATAATATGGTCATTTTAGATGTTGTCATACATTGAGTGTTCACTCTAACGTCAATTGTTATTTGACTTTAGTGCCCCTTTAAAAAATGGGGGACCCTTCAGCTTCACCCGTAGGGGCGCCTGCGCAAGTAAGCGTTTGGTGTGTAGCGACACCACGGACCCGAGCTAACGGGGGAGTTTATACTCCCTCCCACGCCTAGTCGTGCGTGGCTTTGCCGTGTCCGGGGAAAAGGGGATCCTGGGGGTTGAGCTGACGCTGAGGGATTGGACCTTTAAGCCCCTCCCCCCCCGGCAGAGGCAACACACCCCTTTGGCCCCGGCTTCACGTAGACGGCACCCCTGGGCTGACCCACCCAGGGGAAATCGGCAGTCGCCTTTTCCGATATCTCTCTCCCTACATCTTCGTCTTTATCTCTCACTATTTATCTGTCCTGTATTCTTCTCCCTTCTACCTATTTCCAAACTTCCTGGCGGCTAGGGTTAACCCTGTGCAAATAGCCTACCTTGGTCTACGCGCATTGGGTTATAGTAGCGTTGTACGGCTGGCGTCTGCAGGTTTCAGCATCCGCAAACTTGTAGCGTCCCCTCGTTGGGCTCCGTGGTGGGTGGCCCCCAACGCTTCTGAAGAAAATTAAACTGGAATGCATAGAGCGTTTCCCTTGTTAAGTGATCGTACCGCCTTAGAGCGCGTACGCACCGAAGACTTTGGCTTTTTCAATCGTTCAAATGAAAACATTCCTCATTTTCATGTTATACATAGTGAGATAAGCAGCAAGCAAGCCAGAACTGTATCCCCTTTTGTAGTAGCCAGATGTCTCACAGAAACTCTTGGAGTCGGGTACAAAGTTACCAAAATGGCCAGCGGAGACCTCCTCCTTGAAGTTCGAGAAAAAGAACAGTTTGAAAAGCTGCAGATTCTTTCAACTTTTGGTGACACTCCCATCACTGTAACGCCACACATATCGATGAACACAACCCGTGGAGTAGTATCTGATGCTGGTTTGCTCGGCTTGACCGAAGAAGAACTTCTGGAGGGGTGGAAGAGGCAGAATGTGACCAATGTACAAAGAATCGTCATTAGAAGAGACAAGGTAACACCAACGAAACACCTAATACTCACGTTCGCTTCGAGTAATCTGTCAGAAAGTATTCAAACAGGGTACACGAAGACGTCGATCAGACCATACATACCTAACCCACGTCGTTGTTTTAAATGCCAGAAGTATGGCCACGGCTCACAAAGCTGTCGTGGTCACCAAACTTGTGCACAATGTGGAGTGTAAGGCCACAATTCTGACAATAGCGAAAAACCATCACACTGTGTGAACTTTGGCGGAAATCATGCCGCATACTCACGTCTTGCTCACTTTGGAAAAAAGAAAAAGAAATTATCATATTGAAAATTAAAGAAACTATCACATTCAAAGAAGCAAGACGAAGAGTGTCGCCGTTTTACGGCGCTACATATGCTGATGCGGCGCGTCAGGGGGGCAACGCCGCATCAGCCCTCGCCACCCCTTCGGCCAGCGCAGAGCGAGCCGTCAGATGTGGCGCCTGCCCCCAAGGCGGCAGTAGTTCAGTCTACTCCGCCTCCTAGCGAATCGAGGCCGGAGACTCCAGGGTCCTCTGGTCTCAAGGCCTGCGCCACCAGGCGAGGCCTAAGATCCGAACCACCAGCTCGCATGTGCGGGCACCCAGTGCCTCTGAGGGGGCAATGAATGCAACGGTACCCTTGGTACCAAAAGTGCGGCGCAGCTCCTTGGAGCTCGCCAAGAACAATAAGAAACCAATAATGGGGCCGGACGACCGTCCTGCCACCTGAACTAACGAGCTCACTCCAACACAGGACACAGGAAAACACAGATGCTGCTGTGTGTCCAACACAGGACACACAGCAACATCTCTCTTGTTTGAATATGCAGACAAAAATATTACAGTGGAAGATCTGAGGCCGTCTTCAAAACCTCGATGACTTACAAGAACTCCTTCATGAACACAATCCTAGAGTGCTGTGTGTACAAGAGACACACTTGAAATGAACAAACACAAACTTTTTACGTAACTACGTAATCTTCCGAAAGGATAGAGATGATGTCATGCCACCATCCGGTGGTGTAGCGGTTATAGTTAGTCAAGGTACAGAATGTACACAATTACCCCTTCAAACTTCCCTCGAGGCGGTGGCTGTCCGAGCAGTTATTCTAAACAAACTCGTCAATGTCTGCTCCTTGTACATACCTCCGCACCACCGTCTTGAAAAAACTTCAATTCCAATCTTTAATAGACGAACTACCTGAACCTTATCTGGTCCTTGAGGACCTGAACGCACATAATGGTCTGTGGGGTGACTCTCGCTGTGATGCACGAGGTCATCTCATTGAACAATTCCTCATTTCATCAGGTGCTTGTCTGTTGAATAGGAAAGAGGCAACATAGTATAACCTTGCCAACAAAACTTACTCTTCCATAGACCTCGGTATCGCATCTCCTTCACTTGTACCATTACTTCAGTGGAAAGTCATAAATAATCCATACGAAAGTGACCATTTTACTTTAGTTTTGAGTACACCTATATTATATGAATGTCCTCCACATGTTCCGAAAGGCTGGTAAACAAAGCCGACTGGGAACAATTTCAAAAGCTTACTCACTTAAATTGAACTGACATATGAGGAGAAGGCATAGATGAAGCTGTGCAGTACTTCGCGGCTTTTCTTACTGACGCAGCAGCCAAGTGCAATCCACAAACATCTCGGCTGCCCGGCAAACGACACGTCCCGTGGTGGAACACTGAGTGTCAGAATGCTCAAAAGGAACCGAACAGGGCATGGAGGTTGCTGCGGAACTCGCCGACAGCGGAAAACCTTGAGAGCTTCAAGAAAATAAAATCTCGAGGCAGGAAAACGCGTCAGGAGGCCAGAAGAGAAAGCTGGCACAAGTTTTTATCAGGGATAAATTCATATACACAAGAGGCCAAAGTCTGGAACATGGTTCGTAGGGTAACAGGAAGACAACTACACTCACTCCTACTCGTAAACACTCAGCGTGATACCTTGGAAGATCAGGAAAACTTCCTCGATACACACTTTGAACCGGTATCCAGCTCGTCCCACTATACTGACACTTTTCAAAATTACAAAACAAAATTAGAAAAGCAGAAACTCGAACACAAATTCACTAGATACGAGGCATATAACCAAGCTTTCAGTCTAGCTGAGCACCGAACATCTCTAAACTCCTGCAGTACTTCTGCCCTAGGTTCTGACTGTGTGGTGTATAAAATGTTAAAAAACCTAACAGCCGAAACACGAAAAACCTTACTTTGTTTGTACAATGCTATCTGGTTTTCTGGCACTATCCCTACCTCCTTGAAAGAGGCTATTATTATTCCCATTTTGAAAGAGGGCAAGGACCCTTCTTTAGCTTCAAGTTATAGGCCTATTGCACTTACAAGCTGCTTGTGCAAAGTCTTCGACAAAATGATGAACTGCCGACTTGTATATATCCTTGAAACAAACAATTTGCTTGACCCATTTCAGTGTGGGTTTCGAGAAAGTAGATCCACCACAGACCACCTTGTTCGTATCGAGGCACAGATCAGAGACGCCTTCGTCCATAAACAATATTTTCTCTCTGTGTTCCTCGATATCGAAGAGGCTTATGATACAACATGGCGTTTTGGAAATCTAAGAGACCTGTCCCACTTTGGTGTGCGCGGAAGAATGTTTCACATAATCGAAAGTTACCTGTCAAACCGGACATTCCGTGTCCGTGTGGACAGTGTTCTCTCCCAAACATTTGTCCAGGAAACAGGCGTGCCACAAGGTGGTGTACTTAGTTGCACACATTTTATTATCAAAATGAATCCTTGCACTTGTCCATCCCCCACGATATGTTTTATTGTACATATGTCGACGACGTTCTGCTTGACTTCAAGTCATGCAACTTGGCAATGTGTGAGAGGCAGGTTCAGCTGGGCTTAAACAAGGTCTCCAAATGGGCAGATGAAAACGGATTTCGACTTAACCCACAAATAAGCACGTGTATCTTGTTCTCTCGAAAGAGAGGAATGCACTCGGAACCTGACATTCGACTGAATGGGCAGCGTCTGTCTCTCAAAGCCGAGCATAAATTCTTAGGCTCTATCTTGAACAACAAGTTCACCTTCGTACCGCACATCAAGTATTTTAAAACAAAATGTTAAAAGCCATGAATGTTATAAAAGTGTTGTCACGTACTACTTGGAGTAGTGATATGCAATGCCTCATGAATCTGTATCCAAGCCTCAATCGCCCCCGCTTAGATTATGGGGCCGTTGTTTATCAGTCAGCAACTCAAAGTGCTTTGAAGATGCTGGATCCGCGCATCATTTGGGCATCCGCCTTTCTACGGGTGCTTTTCGCACCAGCCCAGTAGAAAGCCTTTACGTTGAGTCAAATGAATGGTCGCTTCTTCTACAGAGAATTTACATGTCCTTTGTATATTTTCTTAAGGTGAAAGCAGACAAGAAGCACCCCTCATACTCTACTATTAATGATCTGTTGAGCTCCATTCTGTTTCAAAACAGGTCTTCGATGAGGCAGCCCTTCTCAGTTCGCCTGAAGGGTCTAGCTGAAGAAACTGGAGTGTCACTTGAACACAGTTTAATGGCTCCTGTAGCATACCCGCCACCGTGGCAGTGGCAGACTATAGACTGCGATGTGTCTTTTCTAGAAGTTACAAAACGTGCACCTATTTCCCATATCCGTACATACTTCCTGGCACTTCAACACAAATACACACGTCCTGAGTTCTTTACACATGCCTCCAAGTCTAACTCCTCTGTGTCCTACGTTGCTGTCGGGCCATCCTTTTAGGATGCTGGCCCTCTACATCCAGGCACAAGTATCTTCACAGCGGAAGCTTACGCGATACTTGTGGCTGCTAAACACATCAAACAATTACAAATACAAAAAGTAGTAAATTTTACAGACTCCCTCAGTGTGGTAACGGCTCTGCACAGTCTTAAAAAACAAAAAACCCGGTCTTTGTCTCAATTTACTCCATTTTGTGCACACTCTACACACTCAAACAACATGTTGTAGTGTGCTTGGTGCCAGGGCACCGTGAGATCCAAGGCAACGTGAGGGCGGATCAGCTCGCTGCATCCGTCCACAAAAGCACTGCCCCTACACCCATATTAAGCCCGGCCCTTCATCTTAAGCCGTCTCTCAAACGAAACCTCAGGGACTACTGACGTAGTAAGTGGGATACACACAAAACAAACTACGCATTATTAAGCCACACCTTGGTCATTGTCTGCCAGTATCAAAATCGCGTCATACAGAGGTAATACTAACGAGACTCAGGATAGGACACACATACATGACACACACATATCTTTTGTGCGGTGGCGATCCACCATTGTGTGACAGATGTGGTGAAGCATTACCAGTCCTTCACATGTTAATTCAGTGCAAACACTTAGATACTCTAAGAAAACAGCATTTTCCATTACCCTACTGACAACATATACCTTTACACCCTGCAATGTTCGTTGGTAGGCAACCGCTGTTTAGTCATAAATCATTGTTAGCGTTTTTAAAAAAAATTCATAATTTTCATATCATATACCGGGCATTCCGTAACACGACCTCTCCAGAGTGGTTTTTGCTGCGGCGGCTACACAGGAAAGCACTTGCCTCACGGCCCTTGGACGTAAGGGTATGAACGAGTGAGGTACTTGTGCTAATGCCATACATGTCCACCATCGTTTTACATTATCACCAACTTTTGTCACCTAATCACACCACACACACCTTTCACGGCATGGTCATGATTTTATTACTTGTATGTTATTACCCGCCTTACTGCGAGAAATTCTATGGCTCTTATACAGCCACTAATCACAATCATTATCCACATTCCTTGTCCCATGAACTGGCGCTCTTTGGCCATCAAATGGCCCTTGCGCCAAAAAACACCATATATCATCATCACCCTTCAGCTTAGCCTTCAAGAGTTGAACGTGATAGCGAAATCTGGCCCTTAGTGCACCCTTCAACCGCTAATTGCATGCTTATAATATGTTTTGTTGCATACACACGCACGCACACAAACACGCAAGCAGTATATTGGACCAGCGCGCGCTATTATAGCCGAATGGGCTCGTGTTCGTCGTGACACCTATCAAACCAAATGCGTTAAAGGGGTCCTGAAACAGTTTTTTAAGTGAACATAGAATGAATTTACTAGAAGAGCTTCTTGCCTCATGAATTCAACGCCGCAAAAATTTTAGGAATTCGTGCAGTGCGAGTGGAGTGACAAAGGTTTGTCGCATGCTGCAATTGCATTATCTCTTCACTCGTCCCGACGAAGGCGCTAAAAGCTAAGCAGGGAGGGGTGGCAGGGCAAAGAAGCAGTCGCACCTAGTGACCTTGAGCACTTTTCTTTTTCTTCGAACGCGCGGCTTTGTCGGTGGGATCGCGCGCGCATGGGTGGAGAAGTTGCGGCCTCCTACGGCTATCTGGGTAACTTATTTTTTTCGGTCAGAGATGCACCGACGATTTTTCAATCACAACCAACGGGTCCGACGCCGGCGGCGGGTTTTCTGCGACATGAGCCCTCTAACGCTATTGCTTTAAAATGCGTTTGAGCCCATTTGGCACAGTATAGAAAGTAAATGTTTCTTCTTCCTTCGCCGTTCGTTGACACAACGGGCGATGGGCGACACGCTTCATCGACCGGCGACAGGCTTAACAAGTCGCCTGCAAACACAGAGTGCGTCTTACCCGCGTCCCTATGGTTACAAACAAATCAAGATGGCAGATCTATGCGCCTGTCTGCTCCCGTAGGGAGCGTCTACAGTTACTATATCTAAGACTAGGGTTCCTCTATTGCGCGGGCCCTTGCAAGCTAGAGTCACTCTTCAAAGAGGCGAGTGCTGCCTTCCGATCAGCGGCCGTCATTTGGCTTCACACTTCTCGTCATGGCTTGTTGAGTTAGACACGTGTGCGGCGGTTTCTCGGGCAAAATGCCCAGGTGTTGCGTGCCACAGTGCACTAACCACTCGTGAAATAACTATAGGCTTTTCGGATTTCCGAAAGATCGAAAAAGGTGACTTATGCGGCTCATAAGGATGAAGTGCGACAAGTGGCCACCCACGGATCTTTCATGTTCATGCAGTGTAGGTAGTGCCACTTCAGCCTTTCGATAGTAACAACTGAAGCACTGAAACACGGGCACTTTTGATCACGGTTTATTCTGATGCGATAGAATCTCGTACGCCAGCCACAGAAAGACGCCAATCACTGCTCAGAAATTTGATTCCGATCGGGCTTAATCCCAGTCATAAGTGCAGCGGGTGAAATGCTCGCTCATTTGCATGCTGTGTACAAGCGTATTTAACTCGTTTATTTTGAATAGCGCAAAATCATTGTTCTTAATCGCTTGTTGTACACAAGCTGCAATAACGCGAATACGTCAGCTCACATTTCACTAATGAAATCGACGCTGCGCTAACACACACGTCATCACTTTTGCTAATAGCAAAGGCTACCATTTTTCTCTTATGCATGTTTCAGTGTGTTTGAAAATGGAGGTCGTGTGGCGAAATTCTGAGGTGCAACCCCAGGCGGCGCAGTGTGTGGACAATCGAAAGATTGGCGCACCCCTTGAAGGCGGATCTTGAGGCAGCACCCCATTTGTCCCAAATAAGCATTGACACATGACTGCGGAATGGAATAGACATTGTTTATACTGCTTCATAGATGGCAGTATGGCACTCAGTGTTTGCCTTTTGCTTGGTATATTCTGCAAATAATGGATAAGGCTGTATAAATGTGTTCGCTGTTTTTCAAGTTTTCTTTCTTTTGGTGTGGAAGGGTGGATTATATCGGCTATTATGTACCCTCAAGTCGCGGGAAAAACCCACTCGTTGCGGCCTCAGCAATGCATCTACAAGCCGCCGAATAACCTCATTTTCCTCGCCACATCCTGGAAAACAAAGTCAAGCAGAATTCACCAGGACTTTGCCTAGTGTGTAAGGCACAGGGTAAAAAGTTCAAGAGAATTTGTAAGTGTGAAAAAATTGGAAGTTGTTATGACATGCCCGTTTGCTTTTTCCGACTGGGAACTTTTTCACACTTGCAAATCATACTGAATCAATCATGACTGCACGTGATGCAGCCAAGTATTGTCAAGCAAAAAAAAAATGTTGTTTGTTTTTAGACTTTTGTGGAACTGTTCATACACTCTTTTGGAAGGCATACAACAGACACGATGAAAGGTCATAGAAGTCGGGTGCGTGTCTTTCACACCTTTGACCTACATAAACAGTTACCGACCAGTCCAAGAAGATGCTAATTAAAAATGTTAACGCGGCTGGCTTGGGAGGTAATTTTTTGCTGGAAGTGATTCCAACTGCAAATTTTGCTTTAAAGGGGTAATGACAAGGTCATCTAAAAATTGACAGTTCTAAGCGAAAAAAAAAAGGTCGAGTATCAAATATGCTTGTGCACGTGTAAAAAGTAGACTGTAAGAGATTATTTCAGTCCGCAATACGCTGTAGAAGTCACCAGCTGAAAACTCCGCCCACCGCTGGCGACTGCTGTTTTGTAAAGGCGTGTGTGACATCACAAGCCAAAGGAGCAGTGTCATTGTCTGCTATGAAACAGCCCCTTCCGCACTCAGTCAGTGTTGCGAGTGTTGCTTGCCGCGTGGTCCGCACATGTCGAAGGGCTGCAAGGATTGCGGTGTGTTACCGGTGCCATCACCATATGCGGCGACGATGTCGTGTAAGTTGCGCATTTTGACTTCAACTCTATCGCCACCAGCTCAAGCGACGAATGAAGCGAGAAAGACGGTGTGAACCAAGATGCAAATGACCTTGCTGTTATAGTAGACTTAGCAGATGGCCTTCCGCAATAATAGGTAGCTTTATTTCAAGCGTATCAGGTTGAAAAACAAGCTTGGGATACGAGGGTCCGTCGACGATGCAATCGCTAGCAAGTGTTACATAGCGTAGTGGAATTGGGAAAGCGTGCAGATTTTTGTAGGCTTGCATACGTGGACGCACGAAATTCGGTGCTGAACATAATAAAAAAGTGGTCTAGCAATGCTGCGTGTTGGAACCGTTGTTTTTTCATCGGTAGGTTACGTGTGGCATATGTAAAGAGGAGAAGGAGGATTGAAGGAAGAAGAACAGGGATATTAGGGCATATGTAAACATAAGCTATATGTAAACACAAGCCGTGCGTAAACGTAAGACATATGGTAACATAAGCCAAAAAGAACGGAATGCCAGTGCAACGCTAGGGTTGCTCACGTTATACATTTTGGCCTAATCTTTCCTGGTATTCTGTCGATTGCATTTGGTTCCAGTAAAAAAAAGAAAGTGTCACGCTGAACTATGGTCTGCGAGGAGTTTCAAAATAAATATTTATCCGTAGGGGCAAACGGCATACGCACTCCACATTCACAGGACACGTTTTGACCTCTGAAATCGCTTGCTGCAAGTACCATTTCTACGTGGCTGACCTGGTGGCATTTTTTCAACCCTTTGAAGTTGAACAACGCAGAAAAAGTTCGATTGCAAGCGCAGCTCACCACGAAACACGATCATCTTCCGGAATGCGGACCACGCATCAGCTCGCCCAGCAAGTGGTTCAAGACGTCACGGCTAGTGACTGAGCCAGTGTTGCCCGACTCTAAGGCTTTCTCGCTCTTTTGTAAAAAAATATTCAATTATAAACTAACAGCTCGAGCAAGTTCGCTCAAGTTTCTCCAGCTTGTCTGTAAACATAAATATCAACCCCAACAACAAAAAAATGATTGAAAACTGGGTGTCATGACCACTTTAAAAATAAAGATTAGAGAAAAAATTAAGACCTTCACATTTCCGATGTGAAAACTTTGTATTGCTTTTATGTTGTTTGAGTATCACACAATTGTACATAATAAACCCTTAATGCAGCCGCGTGACACTCGTTGGCTGACCATAGTGGCTATAGGTGGCTTGCGGAGAGGGCATCGTAATGGCAGACGCCGTAGCAGACGACACGGTTGTTTCTACCCTACAAGGCGGTGGAAGAGGGCATGCGCATCGAGGAACACTAGCTAAGACGATAGGGTGGTGGGACCTAGCCGTCGCCTTGCACTCTACACAGGGGTGCGCGCACGCCAGCCGCTTGCTATATCAGATTCCATCCTTTAATTAGCAGAGGTAACTGTCAGTAGACGCTCACGTCTCATGCAGCGTAGTGTGCGTCGATGCGCTTTCGCCTCCGATGCGTGCATTGAGGCCCTTTAAAGCAGCGCCTCTATAATTCTTGTGTCCTATTCACCAAATTCTTCCCACAGAATTTTAATAAACCTTTTTTCACTCTTTCCAGACGCAATATTGTCGTCTTTCGACGACATTTGCCGTGAAAGATTAAGATTCGAGCCAGGAGAATAGAGAGAGAGGCAGGGGACGCGCAAGCACAATTACGGTGTAAACGCTGTTGGCAGGAATGACTAGAGAATAGGTGGGAGCGAGCATAAGTTAGCCGACGCTTCATGCGTCGGCGTAACCAGGCGAAAGGAGGAAGTTTAGGAAAGGAAAGAAGTTATGCAGGCGTAGTGCGAGTGTGAACGCTGACACTGACGCCACGAGACTTAGACCCAAGAAAAAAATGCCCGCAGCTTCCCTCGGGGGAACACTGAGGAGGATGCGGAGCATATAATTGGTTAACGGGGTGTTAAAGCGCGACTTACTTGGGTCGATGGCTAAATTGGTTAACGTGGTTGTGAAATGGGGTGTTAAATTGCGACTTACTTGGGTCGCTGGCTAAATTGGTTAACGTGGTTGTAGGAGGGGTGTTAAATGAGTGAACACGTACGACACGTATGCGAAAGGGCGGTGTTTATTAATTGCGACGAACTTTGAGCACGATGGCTTTTAGATGCCACTTTGGCCGGCGCTGTTCGAAGGGACGTCGATCATTGCGACCTCGGACGTCGACGCGCCGTACAAACCAACCGACGAGCGGCAACTGAGCGAGCGAGCACCGACCTTGAGTATATATACAGCGCGACGGCGCATGCACTGTCAGCTGTCGAATGTTCGAGAAGGGGGAGAAGCGCAACGGCGCATGCGCGCGCGTCAGCTGCCGATGTTCTAGAAGCGCGACGGCGCATGCGCGCGCGTCAGCTGCCGATGTTCTCGAAGCGTGACGGCGCATGCGCGCTACATTATACAGCTAGCGAATGTTCGTGAAGAGGAGAAGCGCACGCGGTGTTTAGAGGAGGAAGGGTGCACAGATGGTGGAGGAGTGAAGCGTGCGCGGTGTGTAGAGGAGGAAGGGATGCACAGATGGTGGAAGAAGGAGGAGGAAGCTTGCGGACGGCGCCGCACTACAAGCCTCGAGTATTACATGCTCCGCATCTAAAATGCTTCGATTATTAGAAAAAGTGGTTCCATTCCCGTACCTCAGTGCACCTCCGGAAAGCGAGATCGGACAAATTGTAAGCAGCGCTCGGCGCGGGCAGCTCCAGTTTGTTGGGTCGGCTTCGCGATTGCTATAAATTGTTTGGTTACAATAACACGCAGAACACGAGTAGTCAATCTTGTTCCGAAACTTACGTGATCACCAGATATTACACTTTAAAGTTGGATCACTTATGTATTGAGGATTTTTCTTCAGACATACGGGTGGTGCCACGTTTGGTTATTAAGAACTTTTGTTTTGGCGATGAGGTCGTACTAGTACAGTCGACTGTACGGGACCTATATATATATATATATATATATATATATATATATATATATATATATATATGGTAGAAAAAGAGGCCGACAAACGTGCGAAAAAACAGGTGGGCGGTAGGCCTGCCTTCGTCGGAGTGAAATGTTACACATGGCACACAGGGCACATATATAAGCCGCTTCTTTGCGTATCACACGGCTAAGTCATTATCGGTAGTTTTGGAAACAAGATTATATATCACCAAAGGTACGTGGCTATAGTGCATATACAGCTGAAAACGCGTATCATTATACAATAGTGAATTGGCACGTATTAGATACCCTACAACTTGTGTGGAATGAAACAGGTCAGCAAAATAACAGACTGCGCACGCAGTAGCTCACTAGCTCACTCTCGACAAGTCCATTGATAGCTCGACTATAGCTATACTGCTTGAAATGATTCTTCAGTACAACAACTTTGAATTCAATGGAGTGCATTATGTTCAAGTAAGTGGTACGTCTATGGGTACTAAGATCGGGCCAAGCTATGCAAGTATATTTATGGGATCCCTTGAGAACAAATTCTTGTCGGGTCGTTCGCTAAACGACGATAGTTATAGCGCGAGAACAAAACGACGACACAGAGACAAGAAGGATGTCCTTCTTGTCTCTGTGTCGTCGTTTTGTTCTCGCGCTATAACTATCGTCATGCCATACCAACTAGCCCAAGCTGCCACACGTTCGCTAAAACCTTTTTATTATAAAAGATTTATTGACGACGTTTTCTTGATTTCGCCACATGGAGAGGAGGAAATTTTGTCTTTTATTTCGGACTTTAATAATGCTCACCCTTCCATATCCTTTTCGCACACATATTCACCAGAGACCATTAACTTTCTCGATGTCACAGTATGTCTCGATAATGCAAAATTGAGCACTAAACTGTACCACAAGCGACTGACAGACAGAGGTATTTACACTTTCAAAGCAGCCACAAAAGGCACTGCAAATCCAGCATACCTTACAGCCAGGCCTTACGCTTTAAGCGAATTTGCTTTGAGCAATCTGACTTTGATAATAACTGTAACCAGCTACGCACTGCACTTCATAAACAGAAATATCCGCCCAAGTTAGTCGATGACGCAGTAAGGCGTGCCGACGCAGAAGACCGTACAGCACTCTGCATCCCCAAAAAAAAATCCTAAAAGTCATTCACAGGTTAACCTGGTTTTAACCCATAACGCATCGGCACCTAACGTCGCTTCTATTTTCCGTAAACACCACAACACACTTATGCAGAGCGAACGCCTTGCAAAAGCGTTTCCATAACCACTACGTGTTGAGTACAGACGAGGCAAAAATTTGCGAGATTTATTAACTTCCTCTAAAACCAGACAGAGCAATAACGACCAGACGCTTGGTTGCCGTCCTTGTAAAAAGCCCCGCTGTAAAGTGTGTGCACACATGACTACAACAACACTGGCAGCCAGTACTGCGACGAACTTCAAGTTCAAAATTAAGGGCAGTTTCACTTGTGATACTTCACTTGTGATACTGCAAATGTCGTATATTTGCTAGAATGCTCAATCTGTCATGTACAATACATAGGTCATACTGAAACTGCTTTACGATACCGTTTCAATAATTATAAAGCTCATGTGCATGCCCTTCCTAACTTATCGAATTCAAGGCATGTCACCAAGGCAGGTCATTCATTTAGTAACATGATAGCTACAATACTGGAATCAGGTTTAAAATCACACCATGAATGCGAAGTAAAAGAGTCATTTTTAATTCATAAATTCAAAACACTATCTGCCGGCATGAACGAGAGCCCGGGTACGCTTACTTGCATATTGCCTTAGTAAATCGCTTTTTTGTTTTACTGACAACTGTATATTCTTCGCACGATGTTGGCCTATTGTCTAATATTACCTGCATAATGTAGGTGGCTTTTATCGCTTCACCATTTTACTCGCATTCATTTTGCTCTGTCTGCTTTGTGATTTTGTTTCTCTCTAAACTTCTTTTTCTTTTTTAAAGGCTTACTGAATGTTTTTAGGCTGTGATTATCCCGCAGAACGTATGACCAAGTGAGCTACTGCGTGCGCAGTGTGTTATTTTACTGACCTGCTTCATTCCACACAAGTTGTAGGGTATTTAATACGTGCCAATTCACTATTCTATAATGATACGCGTTTTCAGCTGTATATACACAATAGCCACGTACCTTTGGTGATATATAATCTTGTTTCCTAAACTACCAATAATGACTTAGCCGTGTGATGCGCAAAGAAGCGGCTTATATATGTGCCCTGTGTGCCATGTGTAACCATTCCCTCCGACGAAGGCAGGCCCATGTGCCGAAACGTTAGTAAAACTAGTGTTGTTTTGCACGTTTGTCGACCTCTTTTTCCACCGCATTTTCTACCGGATCCATTGAATTTTACCCCACCATATATATATATATATATATATATATATATATATATATATATTGCCACGTTCCATTTCCCAAGTTTTTGTTATCGTCCCAAAACACCACACGATTCTCAGCGCAAACCGCGCCTGCAGTTTTCTAGATGGTTCCGGACTGTAGTAGATCATTTCGATAAGATCACGCCCACTGTGCGAACGGTACAGATTGTTCTGGAAGCTACGCCACCGCCAGCGATAACGCTAGAACATTCGACGGCAAGAGTATAAATGCCGACGCGCTTCGCCGCTTGTCAGTTGTTGATCGAAGGCCGACGCTCCGTTCGCCGCTATCAGTCTGAGACTGCTATCTCTGCGAGACTGCTGCTGTAATTGGACTTTCTGTTTACCAGGCACAGGTTCGCCCAAATAAACAGTTACATCCCAACAAGAAGTCTCCTGTCTTCGGCCACGTCACGACCCCGTGACATTTGGTGGAGGTGCTGCTTCGTTCATGTACCGGACGCCCCCGTCAAGCCGTGAACCCAGCCCACGTCGCGGAGAAGACACCGACGCCAACCAGGAGCAGCGAACAAGCCGCCGACAGCAAGGGCTACCACCGGAGTACGGGCTTCTACACGACAAGCCGCGGAAGACTAAGGCCATGACCGCGACTGCAGCGACAATGACAACCGCAGCGTCCCAGCCCACGATGGTCATGCATCAACCTAGGGAACCTCCAATTTTCCATGGGTCATCGTTCGAAGACCCGGAGTCCTGGCTAGAGACATACGACCGTGTGGCCGCCCTCAACCACTGGGACCATGACGAAAAGCTGCGTCGTGTGTTCTTCTATTTAGAAGACACTGCAAGGACCTGGCTCGAAAATCGGGAGTCCACGCTCCGAACGTGGGATGTTTTCTGCGGCGCATTCCTGCAAACGTTCGCGAGCGTCGCTCGAAAAGAGAGGGCCACTGCTTTATTAGAGACCCGGGTTAAGCTACCAAATGAAAATGTCGCCATTTTCACAGAAGAAATGACCCGACTATTCCGTCACGCTGACCCAGACATGCCTGAGGAGAAAAAAGTTCGTTTCCTCATGCGAGGGGTCAAACAGGAGCTCTTCGCGGGGCTGATGAGAAACCCACCGAAAACCGTCCAAGAATTTGTAGCCGAAGCGACCACTATTGAAAAGACCCTGGACATGCGCACCAGACAGTATAATCGTCGCCTGACTGCAGACTGCGCTGCTGCTCAAGCCAGTAACTCCGGAGACCTGCGTGAAACGATCCGAGCGATCGTGCGGGAAGAGCTGCGCAAGCTGTTGCCTTCGGCGCAGCCTCAAGTGGATTCGATCGCCGACATTGTGCGAGAAGAAGTTCGGCAATCACTTCAAATTCCCCACGCACCGCTGCCCGAACCGGAAGCTATGAGCTACGCCGCTGCACTGCGCCACAACGCTCCTCCCCGTCTACGCCAAAACGCCGCCCCATCGCACTTCCGTCGACAGACGCCACCGCCGCCACCACCCCCACCGACGTCATACCGTTCGCCAGCGGCCCAGCGCAGTGCACCGAGGAAGACTGACGTCTGGCGCACCGCTGACCATCGCCCGCTCTGCTACCACTGCGGCGAGGCCGGACACACATACCGCCGTTGCCAGTACCGACAGATGTGACTACGTGGCTTCGCCGTGAATGCACCGCGTCCACAGCCAGGAGAACGACCACGTGACATTGCCGACTACCTGACAGGAACTCGGTGGACACCACGAAGCCCTTCGCGTTCGCCGTCGCCCAGCCGCCGCACGTCACCGCACCACCGACAGTACTCTGGCCCAACGCGGGGCCGGTCTCCTAGCCCGTATCCGGGAAACTAAGGGCAGCAACCGATGGATGTGCGGTTGCTGTGCGACGAACTACCGAAGATCCTCCGACGACGACGACGCCGCGACGGAGCTTTCCGAACACAACGCCAACCAGGCAAAGCCCTGACGGCGAAAGCTCCCTTACCGAAGGTGGCCTGACGACGCAACATGGAAGCAGTGGAACAAGCCGACGCAGCCGTGACCCGACGCCACGCCCTAACTGTAATGCGAGACGGCGAACTAGCGACCTCGACGTTCTTATCGACGGCCACAATGTGCCTGCTCTCGTCGATACTGGAGCTGACTATTCTGTCATCAGTGGGTCGTTCGCCGCGAAGTTAAAGAAAGTTAGGACAGCTTGGAAAGGCCCTGAAATCTGCACAGCCGGAGGTCATCTCATAACGCCTGCAGGAGTCTGCACAGCGAGAGTCACCATTAACGGCCGTATTTATCCTACAGACTTCGTAGTCCTACAGCGTTGCTCGAGAGATGTCATCCTTGGCATGGACTTCTTATGCCTCCATGGTGCTGTCATCAACCTAAAAACAAAGTCGATAACGTTATCCACAGAAGAAGCACTACCGCCGCGCACGCCGTCTGGACACCATGCCTTGAATGTGCTGGAAGAACAAATCACCATTCCGCCTCGCTCAAGCGTCATTATTTCAGTCGGCGCTTCTGAATCACCTGACTTCGAAGGCGTCGTTGAAGGCAGTCAGCATCTGTTGGTCACCCGAAATATTTGCGTCGCAAGAGGAATTGCAGAGTTGCGGGAAGGCAAAGCAACGGTTATGCTCACAAATTTCAGCAATGAGTACAAACATGTCAACAAAGGAACAACGGTCGCATACATCGAAGAAATTGTCGAAGCCACCAGTGCTTTCGCCCTCGCCGATTCTGCGGAACGTGCTCAGAGGAACCAAGCCCCTCCCATAGCTTTCGACGTCAATCCCAGACTTCCGAACGATAAGCAAGAACAGCTCAAGGCCCTGCTCCTGCAATACGAAGATTGCTTTTCGTCGTCATCGAAAATTCGGCAGACCCCAATCACGAAACATCGCATCATAACCGAAGAAAATGCCAGACCACTCCGTAAGAGTCCGTACAGGGTTTCGACGCAAGAACGTGAGGCCATCAAGAGACAAGTTGATGAAATGCTGCGGGATGACATTATCCAGCCGTCCAAGAGCCCATGGGCATCCCCCGTGGTGTTAGTGAAGAAAAAGGATGGGACCCTACGCTTCTGCGTCGATTATCGCCGCCTGAACAAAATCACAAGAAAGGACGTGTATCCTCTCCCACGAATAGACGACGCCCTTGATCGGCTCCATAACGCCAAGTACTTTTCGTCAATGGACCTCAAGACTGGCTATTGGCAAATCGAAGTCGACGAAAGAGACCGAGAGAAGACGGCGTTTATAACACCGGACGGCCTCTTCGAGTTTAAGGTGATGCCCTTCGGCCTTTGCTCAGCGCCTGCAACTTTTCAACGCGTTATGGATACAGTACTGGCAGGTTTGAAGTGGCAGACTTGCCTTGTGTACTTGGACGACGTCGTCGTGTTTTCCTCGAGTTTCGACGAGCATCTTCGGCGCCTTGAAGCTGTACTTCAAGCCATCAAGACTTCCGGACTCACACTGAAGCCAGAAAAGTGCAGATTTGCGTATGAAGAGCTCTTGTTTCTGGGGCACGTTATCAGCAAGTCTGGAGTTCGTCCTGATCCACGGAAAACAGCCGCCATCGCCGAATTCCCGCCGCCCACTGACAAGAAACCCGTGCGCCGATTTCTGGGCCTGTGCGCCTATTATAGGCGGTTCGTGAAAAACTTCGCCCGCATCGCCGATCCTCTCAATAACCTTACCAAGGCCGACGTCGAGTTCAAGTGGGAAACGCCACAGGAACACGCTTTCCAGGAGCTTAAACATCGCCTCCAGACGCCTCCGTTACTTGCCCATTTCGACGAATTCGCCGAGACATAAATACATACTGACGCAAGCAGCGTAGGTCTTGGCGCCGTTCTTGTGCAAAGGGCTGACGGACTTGAAAGGGTTATTAGTTACGCCAGCCGATCGCTATCCAAAGCAGAAGCAAATTATTCCACAACAGAAAAGGAGTGCCTCGCCATCATCTGGGCTACGTCGAAATTTCGTCCATACCTCTACGGCAGGCCCTTCAAAGTTGTGAGCGACCACCACGCCTTGTGTTGGCTAGCCACTTTGAAGGACCCTTCAGGTCGCCTCGCACAATGGAGCCTGAGACTTCAAGAATATGACATTACTGTCATTTACAAGTCCGACAAAAAACACTCCGACGCCGACTGTCTCTCTCGTGCGCCTGTCGACCAACTGCTACCCGACGACCCGGATGACGACTACTTCTTGGGAACGATAACTACCGACGACTTCGCTGAACGACAGCGGGCCGACCCGGAACTTAAGGCCCTAATAGAATACCTCGAAGGCAGGACCGCCGAAGTCCCGAAGGTATTCAAGCGCGCACTTGCGTCGTTTTTTCTACGAAACGGTCTTCTACAAAACAAAAACTTTTCACCGCTTCGGGCTAAGTATCTCCTTGTGGTGCCTTCAGCTCTGCGACCAGAACTCCTGCAGGCCCTGCACGACGATCCGACGGCAGGGCACCTCGGTGTTTCTCGCACGCTCGCGAGGATACAAGAAAGGTACTACTGGCCACGTCTTACCACCGACGTCACTCGTTATGTGAGAACATGCCGGGACTGTCAGCGACGCAAGACACTGCCGACAAGTACAGCGGGACTTCTGCAGCCAATTGATCCACCTTGCCGACCTTTCCAGCAGATTGGTATGGACCTACTGGGGCCGTTCCCGACGTCGGCTTTCGGAAACAAGTGGATCGTGGTAGCTACCGACTACCTCACCCGCTACGCCGAGACAAAAGCCCTGCCAAAAGGCAGTGTATCCGAGGTAGCTAAGTTCTTCGTCGAAAATATCGTCCTACGTCACGGCGCTCCGGAGGTCCTTATCACCGACAGAGGAACGGCATTCACTGCCGACTTAACTCAAGCGATCTTGGCATACAGCCAAACAAACCACCGCCGGACGACAGCGTACCACCCACAGACCAACGGCCTCACCGAGCGGCTTAACAAGACGATCGCCGACATGCTGTCAATGTACGTCGATGTCGAACACAAGACGTGGGACGCCATTCTTCCGTATGTGACCTTCGCATACAACACGGCGGTGCAGGAGACGACGCAGATATCTCAATACAAATTGGTCTACGGAAGGAGCCCGGCAACGACGCTCGATGCCATGTTACCCAACGTCACCGACGAAGAAAACCTCGATGTGAGCGAGTACCTTCAACGCGCCGAAGAAGCCCGACAACTTGCGCGTCTCCGTATCAAAAATCAACAGACGACCGACAGCCACCGTTACAACCTTCGACGACGCTTCGTGGAATACCAGCCCGGTGAACGTGTTTGGGTGTGGACGCCGATACGCCGACGTGGACTAAGTGAAAAGCTTCTGCGACGGTACTTCGGACCTTACAGGGTGGTTCGACGTCTCGGCCCACCTGATTACGAGGTTGTCCCCGACGGCATCACGAACTCTCAACGACGCCGATCGCGACCTGAAGTCGTGCATGTCGCGCGCCTCAAGCCGTTTCATGCGCGTTAACAAACTGAAACAGTGTTTTTTTTGTATTACTGTTTCATCGTAATTTATTCATTGTACTTTCTTGCATTATTATTGTACCTTCATCTTTAGTTAAAGCATCGGGACGATGCCTTTTTTCAGAGGAGGGCAATGCCACGTTCCATTTCCCAAGTTTTTGTTATCGTCCCAAAACACCACACGATTCTCAGCGCAAACCGCGCCTGCAGTTTTCTAGATGGTTCCGGACTGTAGTAGATCATTTCGATAAGATCACGCCCACTGTGCGAACGATACAGATTGTTCTGGAAGCTACGCCACCGCCAGCGATAACGCTAGAACATTCGACGGCAAGAGTATAAATGCCGACGCGCTTCGCCGCTTGTCAGTTGTTGATCGAAGGCCGACGCTCCGTTCGCCGCTATCAGTCTGAGACTGCTATCTCTGCGAGACTGCTGCTGTAATTGGACTTTCTGTTTACCGGGCACAGGTTCGCCCAAATAAACAGTTACATCCCAACAAGAAGTCTCCTGTCTTCGGCCACGTCACGACCCCGTGACAATATATATATATATATATATATATATATATATATATATATATATATATATATATATATATATATATATATATATATAGACAATATCAGTGATCCCAATGTGCTTCATTGTGAATATATCTTAGGGAACAAAAACCAAAAAAGTAAAAAAAAACGATCTACAACTACACGCGTGGTAATGTTGATATGATTATAAATCAACTGTCGTCTTTTTCGTTGGAATTTTCGCGCACCTTGTCGCTGCGCACAACTAATGAGAACTGATATTTCATACAGACGCAGCTAAAGCAACTAAAAGAAAAGTATATCCCTAAAATTGAAGTGACAACATGAACCCAGAGCGCCTGCTTTAACTTGCATGTCAGGCGCAGCATAAATAAAAAAAATGACTTTACTCGAAAGCCAAACAGTCGGGATCCGATAATGATTGGAAGCGTTACCGTGAGCAATCCAAGCAATGTAAGACAGAAATCGAAGCAGCCAGAAACAAATTCTTCAACAATGATATAACCGCGCTCTTAAGGGCAAACACAAAAAAAAATTTTGGAAGGTAATTAACCCTAAGCCATCTTCGTCATCACAAGTATCTATTTTTAAGGATGGTGTACTTCTTTCACCATCATGTGTTGCAAAGGAGCTAAATAATTTTTTCGTTCAGTATTCACAGAAGAAAATCCCATTCCGTCTGACCTTAAGTTCACGACTCTACATTCGGTCATAAACGATTTAATTATTTCACACCAAGGTATTGAACGAGCTATTGAAAGGCTCCCAAACAATTCGGCAACCGGCCCGGATGGTATTTGCACCAAAATGCTAAATTTAACAAAGCCTCTTAATTCTCACATTCTAGCTTCTTTTTTTCCAGCAATTTCTTGATAGTGATAGCGTACCAGACGCCTGGAAAATTGCCCACATCCCTCCTATCTTTAAATCAGGTGACCCCTCTATGCTCAGTAACTATAGACCAATTTCACTAACGAGCATACTATGTAAACTTTTAGAGCACATTATAATATCTGCAGTTATGACATATCTAACCACGAGCAAGTTCTTCTTACCAAGTCAGCATGGTTTCCAGCGTGGCCTTTCATGCGAAACTCAACTATTTGAACTAATAACCGATATTCACGAAGCGATACATAATAAAACAGACGTCGATGCTCTCTCTATAGATTTCGCTAAAGCCTTCGACAAGGTCCCCCATACCCTAATAAATATGAAACTAAGTGCCCTCAACATCAACCCTAATATCTGTAAATGGGTTACTAATTTCCTGTCCGATCGCTATCAGTCTGTTTTTTTTTAATAATACCTTGTCTCCATTAGTAAAAGTAAAATCGGGTGTTCCGCAAGGTACCGTGCTAGGGCCAATCCTATTCCTCATTTACGTTAATGATATAAGTAACAAATTGTCATCCCCAATCAGACTTGCTGCAGACGATTGTGTAATTTACAGACAAATTACTAGTCATATTGATACGAGTGCGCTGCAGTCTGACATTAACCAAATCACCCGATGGTGCTGCCAATGGCAAATGAAAATTAATGTTTATAACAAAGTATATGCAATTTACAAAAACTACGAAACCTGAGCTGCATGCTTACCTGATAAACAATAGGCTACTGGAAAATGTGAACACAATAAAATACTTAGCAGTTCATCTTGCACACAACCTCTCATGCAATGCTCATGTTGAGGCAACAGCCAGTAAGGCTTCAAGAGCTCTAGGATTTATGAAACGAAATTTGCACTCTGCTAACCAATCCACCAAACTTCTGGCATACACAACCTTAGTTCGGTCGAAAAATGAATACGCCGCCCTTATTTGGAATCCAAACTTGCAATACCTTATTCATAAACTTGAGGCCATTCAGAACACAGCAGCCCACTTTATCACAGGAAAATATCCTCGGCTATATAGCATAACAGCTATTAAAACGTCGTTGAAATTACCGACTCTGCTGACTATCGCACTGCTATCTCATTTCCACAAGCTTTATTTCAGTGAGTCATCTTTCTTACATTCACAGAATAAACCAGCTCATAGCATTTTTCCACGTGTGTATCATGCTTACAAAATACCGCCCATGTTTGCCCGTACTAACATCCTTCGTGACTCACCATTTTTTCTTGCGATTTATCATTGGAATAAACTACCAAGTGATGTTGTGACTGTGCGTGATAACGACACGTTTGTCCGCAGATTAATGGAGATGTGGAATGTAGAACCGTAACATTTTGTGGCTTTCTTTTGTTTAGTCTAGTGCCAATATTACATCAGTTATCGCACACATCGTTTCATGCCATACTGAGTGCTACATTACTATGTCTTCTTTGGTGCGAAATTTTTTGCTGCATTTGCCTTTTTATTATTATTTTTGTCGTGTCCCGTGTAAATATTTGTTTTGCACATAACCCTGCTGAATTGTAACTACCCCCCCACTATGAAATGCCCAAATGGGCCTTTAGGGTATATGAATCAAAATGAAATATATATATATATATATATATTGAGGAAGGAGAGACGCCATATTGACGTGGCTGTGGATGAAATATATTTCAAACCAGCAGCAGCAGCGGCGTGGCCAGTAGACCAGACACCGAGCGAAGACCACTCTTCCTCCTCTTCATCAGGAAAACACGCGCATCGTCCCACATAATATCAACATGCATGTAGCATAATCCCCGGCGGTAGACGCGCCGTCTCGGCGCATTTAGATGTCAACGTCAGCGGGAGAGTGGTAAAGCTTCAAGCTTGCCACATGTACAGTATCGGTTGTCTTTGGGGCAGTTGAAGGCGATGATGCAGCAGGGGCAATATCGTATGTCACAAGAGTAACCTCACGAGGGACTTGATATGGACCTGTGGAGCGGAAAAGAAGTTTTTCCGACAAGCCGACTTGACGGGTCGGGGACCACAGCAGCACCAATGAACCGGGTAAGAAGTGCACGTCACGGTGCCGTTAATCGTACAAACGCCGCCTGTTCTCTTTAGAGGCCAGAAAGCGAGTGCGGGCGATTTCGCGTGCGTGAGCAGCCCGAATGATAGCGTAACGAGCCAATTCGCTGGTCGGTGTAGTGGTAGACGAAATGACTGTATCTAGGGGTAATGTAGGTTCTCAGCTGAACAACAGTAAAAATGGAGAGTAAGCGGAAGTGTCATAACGAGAAGAATTGGAGGCAAATATGACGTACGGCAACGCGAGATCGCAGTCAGTGTGGATGGTAGAAATATACTTAGCGAGCATGTCTGTAAGATTTCGACTTAGACGCTCCGTGAGTCCATTCGTTTGCGGTTGGTATGACGTATAGTAAGCTTGTGTCTCGTTTGTCTGGACAGAAAGATGTCGGCTATGACCTTCGACAAAAACGTGCCGCCACTGTCTGTAAGCAGCTGCCATGGGGCTGTGTGTTGCAAAATCACGTCCTTGAGGAGGAAGTCGGCGACATCTGTGGCGCAGCTTGTTGGAAGAGCTCGTGTGATGGCATAGCACATGGCGTAGTCAGTGGCCACGGCTATTACCCGAGGAAGAAAAGGAGAAAGTGCCAAGTAGGTCCAAGCTAAAGCAGAAAAACGGTTCCGACGGAATGTCAAGTGGTTGAAGGCATCCGGCGGGAAGTGTCGATGGTGTTTTGCGGCACTGGCATTTCTCACAAGCTCCAACGTATCTTCTGACTGAGCGCGCAAGCCCTGGCCAAAACAAGGGTCGGCGTATTCGGTCGTAAGTGCGTGAAACACCAAAGTGACCAGCAGGCGGAAGGTCATGAAGTTTATGTAGAACTTCCGAGCGCAGGTGTTTTGAAATGACAAGCAGCAAGGCCGGTCCATCCGGCTCAGAACTTTGGCGGTATAATACACAATCGTGAAGCAAGAATGAGCGATGGAACTGATTGGAAGATGGTGATTCGAGGCGCTCAATGATAGCACGCAAGGATGCATCATGGCACTACTCGTCGCCGATGCATGTCGATTGCGAAAGTGAAAATACGCAAGGATCAGTGTCGGTGTCATGCATAGTGCTAGACTCAGCAACCGGATAGCGGGACAGGCAGTCTGCGTCCTGATGTAGGCGTCCGAACTTGTACGTCACCGTGTAGGTATACTCTTGCAGTCGCGGAGCCCAGTGCCTGAGGCGGCTAGTAGGATCCTTCCATGACGAAAGCCCATATAGCGCATGGTGGTTCGTTATTAAAGAGAAATTTGTGCCATATAAATATGAGCCAAACTTGGTGACTGCCCAAATGAGAGCAAGACATTCAAGCTCTGTTATTGAATAGTTGCGCTGGCAGCTAGCTGTAAGTAGGCGGCTAGCGTAGGCGATAACTCGATCGTGTCCCCGCTGGCGCTGCTGGGCTAGGATGGCTCCAATACCATGACCACTCGCATCGGTTCGGACTTCTGTCGGAGCAGATGGGTCAAAGTGGGCCAATATAGGTGGAGTCGTGAGAAGGGTGATGAGATGAGAAAAAGTGGCAGCTTGGGCGGAACTCCACGTAAAAGTCACGTCTTTTTTCAGATGGTCGGTGAGTGGTCGAGCAATCGTTGCAAAATCTTTCACGAACCTTCTAAAATAGGAACCAATTCCCACAAAGCTCCGGATGTCCTTGACAGACTGTAGTACAGGAAAGCTCGTGACGGCACGAATGTTCTCTGGGTCAGGCTGCACACCTGATGCATCGAAAAAGTGGCCCAACACCGTACTCTGCTGGTGGCCGAAGTGACATTTCGGTGAGTTTAGTTGAAGGCCAGCAGTGCGGAAGATGTCGAGAACCGCTGACAAACACTGGAGGCGTGTCTCAAATGTAGGCGAATATACAAGGACATCATTAAGGTAGCACAGGCATGTTGACCAACTTGAACCCTTGTAATAGCGAGTCCATCATACGCTCAAACGTGGCTGGGGTGTTGCATAGCCTAAATGATATCACCTTGAATTGGTGTAGGTCATCGGGAGTTACAAACACCCAGCACTTCAACCAAATATGTTACGAAAGAGAGACGCCGTATCGACGAGGCTGTGGATGAAATATAGTTCAAACCAGCAGCAGCAGCGGCGTGACCAGTAGACCAGACACTGAGCGGAGACCACTCTTGTCCTCCTCATCAGGCAAACACGCGCATCGTCCCACATAATATCAACATGCACGCAGCAATATATATATATATATATATATATATATATATATATATATATATATATTGTCGAGAGAGGAAACGATAGGCAGGAGCTCGAAGTGGACGACTGTTTACTCAGCCACAGCTGCCATTCACTTTTTCGCTCTCGTCTTCTGCTACCAACACAACGTGGCATTTTCCTCTCCCCAAAGAAAAAAAAAGAAGAAGCATCGCATGAATGCTACGGCTCCGAAAAACAACGAACGGTAGTCAGAAATGTCTGTGTCCATTGAAAAGAAAAAGTACGAGATGAAAAATAAAAAAACAAGAACGTAATGTACAAAAGCCTTGAAGGCTATTGCCACATCACAAAGTTCTTGACTTGCAGTCAACGCGAATAGTACGGCTTCATCCTGGAGACGTGAATCACATCCTAGGAGCGGGGTCTGCGAGAACGGTGTGACGTGTCTGCTGGGACAACTTCATAGTTCACTTCGCCGAGGCGACGAAAAACTCGGTAGGGTCTGAAGTACCCACATAACAATTTTTCTGAGCGTCCACGTTGACGTATAAGAGTCCAAACTCAGATTAGGTCACCGGGTTCGTATATTACTGCTCTGTGGTGGGTGTTGTACCGGCGAGCATCTTGATTTTGCCGCAATAAAATGCTAAAGCGCGCCAGCGGCCGGGCGTCTTCGGCATGCTGAACAAATACATCTGCGTCCGGGGTAATCGTGTCCGGCAGAGTTGGTTGCAACATGGTGTCAAGCATTGTGGTGACGTCGCGGCCGTAAAGCAGACGAAAAGGAGCAAAGCCGGTGGTTTCCTGCAAAGCCGTATTGTAGGCAATTGTTATATACGGAAGGATTTCATCCCAATTTTTCTGATCCATGGCGACATAAATCGAAAGCGTATCTGCAATCGTTTTGTTAAGGCGTTCGGTTAACCGGTTAGTCTGCTGGTGGTACGCAGTTGCTGTTCGGTGCGTCGTGCTGCTCAGCAACAGGATCTGTCGGAGCAACTGTGCCGTAAAAGCAGTACCACGATCTGTGAAGATGACAGCGGGAGCACCGTGGCGGAGAACGATGTTCTTGATGAAAAAGTCAGCCACCTTGGAAGCAGTTGCTCGCTGGGCGGCTTGTGTTTCGCAGTATCTGGTCAAGTAGCCGGTGGCCACCACAATCCAGCGGTTACCAGTCGTAGACTTCGGAAATGGGCCAAGTAAATCCATCCCGACCTTTACAAAAGGTGCGTGAGGGGGTCGCAAAGACTGAAGCAGACCACCTGGTTTCGTCGTTGGAGTTTTGCGGCGCTGACAGGCTGCGCATGTCTTGACGTACTGCCGGACAGCTTTCGTAAGTTTCCGCCAGTAGTATTTGTCCTTGATCCGCGCCAGAGTACGCGCGAAGCCAAGATGCCCTGACGATGGCTCGTCGTGACAAGCACGCAAAATATAATCGCGGAGAGCAGCAGGAACAACGAGGAGGTAAACAGTTTTCGTTGAATGAAAGTTGCGCTTGTACAGGATGCCTTGGCGTAGACAGAAATATCAAAAATCACGCGCGAACTGATGTGGGGGTTGTGGACGATGTCCCTCAAGATATTCGATCAGTGGTTGTAATTCTAGGTCTTCGCGTTGCTGCTCAGGCATTTATTGATGCGAGAATAGCAAGGCAGCTGAAGTCTTCATCATTGTCTTCTTCAGCGACCTTGACCGGTGCGCGGGAAAGACAGTCAGTGTCGGTGTGTTTCTGGCCATACTTGTAAACCATCGTTATATCGAATTTTTGTAACTGAAGGCTCCATCTTGCGAGACGGCCCGACGGATCTTTCAGATTCGCTAGCCAGCAGAGAGAGTGGTGGTCACTGACGATTCGAAAGAGGCATCCGTACAAGTAGGGCCTGAATTTCGTTATGGCCCATACAACCGCCAGACATTCTTTTTCAGTCGTCGAGTATAGTTCTTCTTCGCAGATGACAACGTGCGGCTAGCGTAGGCGATGACGCGTTCCACGCCATCTTGATATTGCACGTGAATACATCCGAGGCCAAGGTTGCTCGCGTCAGTGCGGACTTCTGTGTTTGCTTCGGTGCCGAAGTGACCAAGGATCGGTGGCGTTTGTGGGCGTTGTTGAAGGTCGCGGAAAGCGCCGGATTGTTTGGGGCCCCAGGCGAAGGCGATGTCATCCTTGACAAGTTGTTGTAGAGAGTCGGCGATTTTCGAAATGTTCGGCACGAAGCGGCGGTAATAAGCACAAAGTCCCAGAAAGTGGCGTACATCATGCTTTGTTTTCGGTATCGGGAACAAAGCAACTGCCATAGCCTTGTCAGGATCGGGGTGAACATCACTGCTGCTGACAATGAGGCCAAGGAATTTCAGTTTCTCATATCTAAAATAACACTTTACCTGTTTCAGAGGGAGGCCGGCAGTGCGAATAGCCAGAAGAACCGCCTCGAGCCGCGCAATGTGCTGTTCAAAAGTCGTGGAAAAAACGACTGCGCCATCTAAATACACTAAACAAGAGTACCACTTCAAGCCACATAAAACTGTGTCCATCATTCGTTGGAACGTGGCTTGAGCGGAGCACAGCCCAAAAGGGAAAACTTTAAGTTCAAGAGATCGTCCGGTGTAATAAACACTGGTTTTTCTCGGTCCCGTTCATCTACTTCAATTTGCCAATATCCGCTACAGAGATCTGTGGAAAAGAAAGAACGGGCGTGTCGCAGGCGATCCAAGAAGTCATCAATACGAGGAAGAGGTTATACGTCTTTTTTCGTTATCTTGTTCAGTTTGCGGTAGTCGACGCAGAATCGTAATGAACCATCTTTCTATTTAACTAGAACAACTCGTGACGCCCAAGGACTAGTCGATGGTTGAATTACGTCGTCGTCGAGCATTTGTTTCACTTGATGACGGATAACATCTTGCTCCTTCTGCGACACGCGGTAAGCATGTTGGCGCACGGGTTGCACGTTGGGCTCAGTGAGAATTCTGTGCTTCATTAAAGGAGTCTGCCGGACTTTCGAAGTAGTGGCAAAACAATCTCTAAAGGATGAGAGGAGACTGAGGAGCCTTGCCCTCTTAGGTTCTTCTAACTGGCCATTGACGTTGAGGCGACTAGTCACGTCAGTATCGCAGCTGTTCTCAGTCGAGATCGTCGTAATCAAAGGGAAGGCGTCCAAATCATCCAATGCCTCCAAGTTAGCTATGGTTGCGCGTTTCGCAAAATGCCTGTGTTCGCGACCGAAGTTCGTAACTAAAACCGTAGTCTGGCCATTTCGGAGTTCAACGGGACTTCGAGCAATGGCCACTTCCCGATCAAGTAATAACGTCAGGTTACTTTCGGCGATGCCCGTAATCGACTGCTCCCGTGAACACTCAACAAGCACGAAGATTCTACTGCGAGGTGGCAACGTGACGCAATCACCGACTACGCGTAAGGCCACGCCACGATGCTCGTTCTCAATGTCGGAATCTGTAGAAACACAGTTAACAAAACTGACGAACAAATCACGCAGATTAATTATCGCTCCATACTCTTGCAGAAAATCCATGTCCAAAATGACCGGCCGAGAACAATTGGGCAGTACAAGGAATGATGCTACAAAAGCTGACGCACAAATCTCAAGCCTGGCGGTGCATTTTCATATAGGGGATACGAGGTGTCCTCCAGCGGTGATGAGTTGAGGGCCGTCCCACGTTGTCAGCACCTTGTGTAGATGGGTGGGAACCGAGGGTATTTCTCGGTTCGCGTGATAGCGGCCTCACCTCCGGAGGTCGCCGTTTTCAGTTTCCCCGGCGTGGTCTTGCACCACTGACACCAGGGGACCGAAAGGCGGGTAGGGCGTGGTGCGTTGATGTGGACGGACGGGGTGATGGTGACCGTGACTGTCGTCGCGGCGGGACAGGAGCGTGATGACTACCTTTCAAGTAATCCGCAATTTCTTGTGGGCGTTCACCATAGCGTGGACAACGTGCATCTGGGTGAAATCCGCGTAGGCCTATACGTCGGTAGTAACCATCGCGGTACATGTGTTCAACTTCGCCGCAATGGTAGCGCAAAAGACGATTGTCGGGTACACGCCAGATGGTGGACTTCCGCGGGCCAGGACGAAAATCGGTTTGAGAAGGCAGGCGATGGGCTGGACTTGGAAAGCGTCTGGGGGTCCCAGAAGGTGGATGAGCGAAATTTGCCGTCGACGGCGTAGAGACGCGTAGGGCATCCGCGTAGGAAAGCGTGGGAGGTTCGACTTGCGATGGTGGCGAGGAGTGAACGAACTGCCCTATTTCGTTACGAACGACGTCCGTAAGAGCAGCGCTACTGGGAGGGGACGCTGCATGAAATTTGCGAAGTTCTTCGCGTACAACTTGCCGTATGAGTTCTGTGAGCACCTCCCTGTTATCACCTTCTGGTACAAGCGAGCACACAGCGGACATGGCCATCTGACGCTCATACTGCGACACCCACTGCCGAAGCATGCGCTCCATAATTGTTGCCTCACGTATGAACTCAGACAAAGTCGTAGGAGGGTTGCGCACAAGGCCCGCTAAAAGTTGCTCCTTTACGCCTCGCATTAGCAGGCGCACTTTCTTGTCTTCTGGCATGTGGGGGTCAGCCCGTCGAAACAATCGCGACATGTCTTCGACAAACATGGCGACGCTCTCGTTTGGCATTTGAAACCGCGAAGAAAGTGCCTGCTCCGCTCTCTTATTCGTTCAGGGTTACTGAACGCCTCGCGAAGCTGCCGATAGAATTCCTGCCAACTTGTAAATGAAGTTTTGTGGTCCTCATACCACACTCTTGCAGCGTCTAAGAGAGATAGATATACACGTTCTTCAACTTACGGCGATTGTCCCAGTCGTTGATGGCAGCGACGCGGTCGAAATGGTCAAGCCAGTCTTCGACGTCCTCACCGGCATCACCATGGAATGGGTTGGGTGTGCGAGGCATATTGATGACACAGGGTACGCTAGCGAGAGTGTCATGCTCGGTTTGGGTTGCGGATGTGGCAAACATTGCCCTCACGGAACTTGCCAAAGGGCCGTACTGTGGTGGTAGTCCTTGAAGCCGGCGGCTGCTTCGATAGATATCAGCAGACCCTGGTGCACTGGCGGTGGTTGCTTCTGGTTGAGGACCAGCAGGCATAAGACGTTGCAGTACAGTACCCAGCTCTTCCACCAGTGTGTCGCGAGAGGAAACGATAGGCAGGAACTCGAAGTGGAGGACTGTTTACTCAGCCACAGATGCCATTCACTTCTTCACTCTCGTCTTCTGCTACCAACAAAGCGTGGCAATATATATATATATATATATATATATATAATAAAAGGATAGAATAGTATGACTACTGAACTTGTAAACAGCCAAGTCACTTCGAAATACAGCTTTAGTGTTCAAATCAAGGGCCTGATTTACTAGTGTTTGAAGTTTGAAAAACAGCACGTAGGCGAAAACGTGCTCTATTTTCAGAAGCAGACGTGATTTTATTCCCATTTCAATCCGCGGAAAAGACGCCTAATTCCATTCACATTGCATTTCACCAAGCGTTGTTTCCAATCTATTACCCTACTGCTCCGGGGTTACCGAAATGTGGAATCATTTCAGTTTCGGAGTGGGAACTCCACAACAGTTCTGGTGATGGGGAGGCGCAAGAGGGCTGCGCAAAATACAATACCAGATGGACAATAGAGTGGAAATTACAAAAAGATTACAATGAGCCACAACAATGAATATACCAAATATAGGAAAGTCATCAATATCAGTTTTCTTGATTTGCTGGCCAATAAATTGTATTGAACGTTCCGTGTATTCCTGTAAAGGCAAGTCCGTTTCTATGCACCACAAGGTGAGAGCGGGAGCTTGTGCCCAGTGTTTGAACGAGATAAAATGTTCATGTTTCTCTAGATATGCACTCACCAAAGAGTTTTTGAAGGCAGACATGCCTGCATTCCTTGCCGAGACACTACTGCCTGGAAAGTCACCCTATGAATTTAATAGGTTCCTCATGTAAACAAACGCTCGTCACGAAAACAAAGAAATGCGTTTATCGTGAAACTGACCAATTACTTGCTCACATAAAAAAAGGTAAAACTTCCATCGCGTCGTAGAACTTTGAAATGGCTCCCAACGACGGACGGTTAGAAAAAAATCACCTTGCGAAGTTCTATGCAATCTTTTTTTAACAAGCAGCGCACTGAACTAGCGAACAAGCAGGAGCAACGAAACAAGACGAGTACTAACTTTGAACTCTTATGCACGCGCTCCTTGTTCCAAATAAAAGTGGTTGAAATGCATAGGTCTCAAAGAAAAACCTTATGCCAATGTGCACACCATCATAGCCAGTGAAACAAGGAACACACGATAAATGTCACGAACATAAATTTTATTGTTTTCTTTACTCTTTCATGAACATTTACCTGAAAAGGGGAAGAATAGCTGTATAGCATGTCCCCTGCATAATGAATATTGTTATTTCAGGCTTCTTTTATTATGTGCTTGAGACACGTAACGAGCGTAATTTATACGATTCATGTAATTAAGGAACCTTTTATTCTAAATTTCATGGAGCAATTATATGTTGCTAATCAATTTTCGCGTTTATTTTTGCTCCCAGTTGTGTTCATAAAATGTTTGTCTTCGGCAAATAGTATGACACGGACAGACATCTTTAGGCAATATTGCTCCCGACGTGGTTCATATTTAAATTAACTCCAAAAAATATTTGTCATCCTTGGTCTGCCTCTGCGTATTCTCAAACTTTTATCGACACGTCATAATGTCGCATCCTAACACGAAAGTTAGCTTCTGAGATAGTGGAAACGAAAGCGGTAAAAAGAGTTCTTATTTCCGTCAAAAAATCAGTTGGGGCCGACATCGTACAAAATGCATAGAAAATAACGAGAGCAAGAGCCATTCGCAATTTTGAAATGTGTCGTTTTCTAAACACGGCCAAGGGGCTTTTAAGCGCACAATTGCTGCGAAAAAAACCACTGATTGAGAATTGAGCAGCCAGCTGACCAGTCGTCGTCGGCGTGGCGCTTATCAGACGGTGATTCCGCTTCGCACTTGGTGGAGATAGTCAGCACGGTGCTGTTTTTGTATATGTATTGTCGTTTTGTATGTCACGCGGCATACGTCATTCCGCCAATTTAGAAAGTTCAAGACACTAAAACCATGGTGTGCGAAAAACAGCAGAATAACAGCGATGGGCCCAAACGGATTCTTATCCGATACACGGCCTGTTCAGTGTGGCGTCCCACAAGGCAGCATTTTGGGCCCGTTTCTTTTTAACATGTTTATAAATGATATTGTGCAGACTATACCCTTCGCAAAAATTGTATGCTACGCTGACGACACGAGCATATTTCTAGCTGGAGATAATATAGGCGAGTTGACAGAACAAGCAAATGACGTTCTAGACAAACTTGATAACTGGACACGAAAGAACGCATTACAGATAAACAGCTCAAAAACTAAAGTTGTCATCTTTAGAGGAAAAAACAAAAAAGTCACATTAACAAGAGATATATGTTTTCAGCGTATTCCCCTAGAAATAGTGCCATCGATTAAAACATTAGGAGTTATGATAAATCAAAAACTGTCCTGGGACGACCATGTAAGCTATCTTGGTAGCAAGCTGTTGCAGATACTAGGCATTGTTTACAGAAAACGTGAGATGCTGCCACTGAACGTGATGATCCTAATCTATCAGTCTTTATTTTATTCTCATCTAAACTACTGTCACTTAGTCTGGGGTACCACGACACAAGAAAACCTAAACAAATTACACGTCCTACAAAGAAGCTTCTTACGCGTAATGGAAAACCTTCCTCGCTGGCACACAACAACCGAACTTTTTACCAAACACAAAATTGTGCGGGTAACTAAATTATATGAGTATCGTCTTTGTCATTCCTTCAAGCGTGAAATCAAGTATAGTACATTTCTACTTCGTAAGATTTCTCTGCTAGAGCCGCGAAAACATATATGCAGAACAAGAAATACAGATATATGGCACGTTCAAACATACAGAACAACTTACGGCACGCAAACCCTGAAAAACCAGCTTCCGCGACTGCTCAATAGCTTCGCAGCTAAAAACGCACCCCTTGAAACATTGACAAATAAAGAGTTGTTATCATTTTTTCTTTCATAATTCCTGTTATCTGTTTGCTCGCGATTTCTGTGCCTTAAAAGTGTACTTCCTTGTATTGTGTCTTTCATTTTTTTTTCTGTTATATTATGCACATTTGGTTGTGTTATATTATGCACATTTGGTGAATCCTTGCTGTTCGCCAAGTTAGGGGTCAGCAGCTCAGTCAAGCTGTACGATCCTCGGATTTTGCAGCTTTTACTGCGGGCCCCTGTCATCATGTACACAATGATGATGAAATAAACGTATTATTATTATTATTATATATTTCGCTACACCGTTTCCCAACACTGTCCACAGGTCCTTCAACCATTCAGGCACCCTCACTGTAATACTTCACCAAGGCGAAAAGCAAGTCTAATATATACGCTAAACGAAAGAGACATTGCAGGGCATTGGCGTACTCGATATGTTTTACCCGGATGCAACCAGTGGTCTTTGAGATGCGTGCCCTCTCACCACGTCTCTCGGAAAGAAGATGCAGTGTAGACAGTGGTGGCAGGGCAGACGAGCTGTTGGTTGCTCCGGGAAGCGCCTGAATTCTCGAAGTTACATAATAAAGGTTGGAATACGTGGAGGCTCTTAATTTTCTATAGTTCGCCCACTTTCTGAATCTGTTGAACATGTTACTTCTATTCAAATAAACGAGAAGTATATCCACTATCCAGCAAAGTATACTAGTTCGCAGGAGCTGTGCATTTGCAGTTACAGTATAGTGGCAACACGGCGTCTGAGAAAAATAGAAAGCGTTTGTTATATTCTTACTGGCTTACTAAAAGTGACGGCGAAGAAAGCAAATGCTGTGGTAAATGAAATTGGGTGATTTGAGGGATTCATATGACAGTTTTACGGCAGTGCTTGTTTACCAGTCTATATATAACTTGTAGAGTCTGTTGTGATCGGCCACCATGTCTTGTCACCACTTGGACGTGTGGAAAGATTCCGGCTTTGCAGCGCTCTTAAGGTGTCGAAAATCAACACAACACAGGAGTAGGGTACTGCAATTTATTTAAGGGGATTGGCTCGTCTCGCCAAAAGTATTTTGGACACGCACAACTGAGGGATTACCTAGAAAGGGATGTTTGCTGTCTGAGCTGCCTGGAAAGATTTGTAACTTCTGCGTTGCTTAAGTCGTCGAAGTGCATCTGGCAAGAAGGCGAGTGCCAGAGAACCACCTTCGAGGACGTTTGTTGCGTTCTTACACTCTAAGGCAAAATTGTCCGAAAAAGGAATAACGGAAACCCAATAGGCGCGCGCGATGAACGGATAGACCATTGAGGAGCAACCACAGAGGGTAGCGTGCCGCGCGCAAACCACTTAGTCTCCAAACACGCTCAAAAGGGATGAAGCGCCAGGGGATTGCAGGCAGTGCGAAAAGCGTTGCCAAGGTTACTACCCGTGCTTCTCCTCCTCTGCTGGGTCACCCTTTCCCCATATTTTGCTGGCGATGATTCGCGTTGCGTCGCGCTTGGAAAGCCCGACCACGGCTGCCTGGATTCGACGATCTAGGAATTACGACGAGGTGCTTTTGTGTACGCTTGGATGAGTGTGGGCTGCTGCTTTTACGTTTCGCTAGACCCACGAAGTCCGGAGCAAGTCTCGACACGTCACCACGCTGCGCTGTATATTTCTGGCTTCGAGATAGTCATGACCGAAGCACGACAGCTTCAGTTGGGAAGGTCAATATGGCGGACGAGAAGACAACAGGCCTATCGGATATATACTTCAGTCGGAATCAGGGAAGAAATCAGCGCTGGAAGATTAAGCAAGTAGGTTATCATTCTTTATTCTACTCTACTTGCCGTATGTGTGATACGGATCACGCTTGCCGGCAACGGGCTCAGTCGTGTTGTATATCTCACGCACGAAATACACCGCGAAGGTCAGCTTGGGCGTCTGCAGTTCGCCTGTGCTTTGCGAGCGCCTGGAAATTGGCCGCCATTGCCGTCGGCCTCCCGTACGCTCACTCATTGTGTGCTCACCTGTCTGTTTCGCCGCCGCGATGAGCTCCGGGCTGACAATATTTGGCTGAGACCTCGTCGCTGTGTTCGGAGTGGTCCAAAACACGTTGCGGGTTCTCGTAAAGAGCTTGGTTGTAGTATGTTGCGCGCTGTTAGTGCACCAGCACAGCCTGGCGGGGCTTTCGCTAGGGTCGGAACTCACTGAAAATTGGTCGCCATTACAGTTGGCTTACAGTCGGTCGCAAGCAGCTCGGCGCCAATCGTTGGCCGCGACCGCGGACTCGCGTTGCAGCGCTGCACTCGCTCGAGTTTGTGAAAATGGGCCGCATTACCGTAGATTTCTTCAGCGCTAGCTCCAAACCAGCTCGGCGCTGTTCGTGGATGCGGCCAAGCGTACGCTCACTCTCCTGTTCGAAGTTCGCTGGCGGCAGACACTCCACATGCAGCGCCGTGTTTTGTCTCGCGTTCGCTTGCTTGAGTTGAACGACGTTGCCCGCTTAGGACTCGCCCACTTGTTAGTGGCACGGTGGTTCGCGGAGTGGTGGCTGTGGCCTCCGCTTCTAAGCTGTTGCGCAACGGGGATCGAAATGAGTCTTTGACAATGTGTGACATCACGGTGAAATGCTCAGCATGTCATATCTCACGTATGTTTTCATTTCACCCTGCACGCATTTCTCATATCCATTTGTATTCATCCTCTGTCACATGTGACTCACTATTTCACGTACTTATTGTGCAGCCGTGGGCACATACCGTGCTGAAGACTGTGTGCGCTGGCGTCTGCGATGCCTGTGATCCATCTCATTTGTCAGAGCAGCTTCAGAAGGACTGTGCGAGATCTGAAGGTATACTCTTTTTTGTGTCATATTTTACACGCATGTTTTTATATTAACGTGCACGTACTTGTCATATGCGTGCATCTTTATTTTCTGTCACGCGTGTCCAAACATTTTTACTATAATATTGTACGTGCAGTCGTGAGAACGCAACAGGCTGCGTGCGCTGGCGTCTGCAATGCCTGTCATCTATCACTTCCGTCGAAGGAGCTCCACAGGGAGTGAACAAGATGTGACAACAAGACTGGACTAGCACACTTCACCATGTATTTCCCTAAAATAATGAAGAAACTTCATGTGTATGTAGAAAAATAAAAGATTTCCATGTCTCACTTTTGTCTTTCATTGTTGCCATGACTGCGAAAGCAGTTATACATAGGTGGCTAACTACTTTTTCGCGTGTTCTTTTTTGCGCAATTTGTTGCTCACTGCGCAGGAAAACAGGCGAAAAAAGTATTAGGCCTGGAAAAAAATAAACAAAAATACAATGTTTGAACTGGGGATAAACAAGTTTATCCGATTAGAGTATTTGAGTGGATCAACCGTTCGTCTGGCGAGGTGCAACTCTGAGGACTAATGGTTGCCCGGTAAGGTGTAAATGTGGGGATTAACAGTTGGCCTATAAGGTCCACATTCGAGGAATAAATGTTAATCCTTTGAGGTGAACAATGGAACTAACGGTTACTCACTAAGGTGTGAATGTGAGGACTAAATGTTAGTTCTTTGAGCTCGTCTGTGGGGAATAACTGTTAGACCCGGTGTGTTAGTCCTTAAGGGGAATAATGATTGTGGGAGCCCCATTAGTTCCCAAAAAGACGAACCCCACACCCTGTTAACAACCTTTTGCCTTGGAGTGTAGGTGCCTTTTCAGCCATCATTTCCCGCGTACTATGGCCTGCCCGCAGCGATGCCTCCTCGAAGGGTCATCTCTGCGTGGAAGACTCCCCGTCATTACCCTGTGTTGGTTGTGTAGTGTATTGTGTGTGTTTCTCCCTCGCGGTGCGACAAAATGGGCCTCGAAATGTTGTAGGTCCATGTGCTCAGATTTGGGTGCACGTTAAAGAACCCCAGGTGGTCAAAATTTCCGGAGCCCTCCACTACGGCGTCTCTCATATTCATATGGTGGTTTTGGGACGTTAAACCTCACATATCAATCAATCAACAAAATGCGCCTCTTTGTCTCTTTCCTGGGTTCGGAAGAAGGCGGTGTTTGTTTTTTCCTCTTCAAGGGCGGAAATCAGGCTGACTATTTCATTGGACTCATCTGGCCTCAATCGTTTAGAAGACCAGGAGATGAAAACACGACCACAAGACGCCCCAGAACGCTTTCCTTTTTTCCATGTATAATGCTGCCTAAATAATGCAAATAATTGTAAGTAAACGCTACAGCTTTTGTCTCCGGCTCTTTGGTTTGTTTTCGCCCCGACCCTTAAATAGCTCCGGGTCCCGACTAAATCTTCCAATCTCAACAAGTTCTTGCTAACGCAAAATTATCATTTTTTTCTCCGTGATTTAAGCATTATGAAGACAGAGCACATTTTCAGAATCACGTAATTTTTAGTAAAAATACCGGTTCGATTGGCAAACACGTTGGGTCTTAGCACGCTGACATTTGGGGTCAAAGCGAAATTTGCAGGCAAGAAAAATCGAATCACCACAGTAGACATGAACGATGAAGAATCAGTTTCTATTTTCTTTCTTCTCGCACCCCGTCGTTCTTTTCGCATCCCATTGAGACTCCCACAAAACAAGCGTGTTGCGCCACCTTTTTGTTCGTAATCGTGCCGCATCACGTGTGCTCATCCAGGCGAGCACACACATTGAACCACTCGTGTCGATAAGGCGAGGCTGCGACGTCGACCGGGCAATGTCGTTACCACCCGGTGGGTTTGCAAGGCCAATCAGCTGAGTGGTGGGAAACTCTCACGGCGCTTGGCACTCATAGAACTGATAAATGGCGCGTGCCGATCGCGTGTACACAATTCGTGTTGTCCTTGGTTTTGAGATGTGCGCAGCCAGTGGAAAAAAACATTTTTGGTGATAAAGCTTCAGTGATTAATACGACGCAAGAACAATGGAGCTGTCCAAGTAGGCCTTGTGCTCTGCAGCACCCTGTTTCGCACTGTCAATTGTAAAGTTCTACAAAAGACGAATGTTTACCTAAGTAGAGGAGAACATTTCGCAATCATATTGCTGCCGTCGTGGCTGTAACACGTAAACACCGTGTTTTGCTAAGGCAGACTACCTTTTGCATAAAAATACCAATGGGAAAAGATAGGAGTTGCGCTCTTCTTTATAGAGTGTTGAAACATTAAGCAGTTTCAGGGGCTTTAGTCCTGCACCCACTACGGTGTTATGCTCGTGTGGCAAAGCACAGAGCATGTTTGACTTGTTCGCGTCGTGAGACCTCACTGCAGGCATAGCTTAGCGATGACTGCGATATGCTTGCGTTCTGAAATGTCAGTGCATGGATGTTTTGGTTACCCGGTCAGCTGACTGAACTTTTCTTCTTAAATTATCGCAGTTAAACGGTACCACTTTACGAACATCAATTTTGTGTCGGAAATTAGGAGTGTCGATCTTTCGTAAAACTTCATATAAAAGACTTTTGTCGTAATATCTTGAAAGAATAATGACATGGGCACCCGAAATTTGTGTTTTCTTTCTAAATTGAGAAGCTGTGTGTCTATCACGTCGAAACATACAATAAAAGCTGGTCGTAATTGCGGAATACTTTAGTACAAAAGAATCCCAAGAGCCACCAAACTAAACGTCACCCAATACCGATGACCACCACTTCGTCATGGCACATGTCACGTCATGTCCAGATTTGATAGATTTGTGGGGCTTAACGTCCCAAAACCACCATATGATTATGAGAGACGCCATAGTGGAGGGCTCCGGAAATTTTGACCACCTGGGGTTCTTTATCGTGCGCCCAAATCTGAGTACACGGGCCTACAACATTTCCGCCTCCATCGGAAATGCAGCCGCCGCAGCCGACGTCATGTCCATCAAGCAGTAGAGCCGCTGTCTTCTATCAATACTACAGCAGCTGCAAATCGGTCAGTTGCAGTGACGAACTCAAGAAACCTACTACATTTTGATTTGACATGCGACAATCATTATTTATTTATCTGTTTGATTTGTATACATAGATACGCAATGACACATAAAAAAGAGAGCAAGCTTGCAACTACCTATTCTTTCAGTAGGAGGGAACAGAGAGGGGAAAGGAAAATAGGAATATTGTTCACCGCAATGCAGACGCTCACGCAGCTAGCTGCTGGTTACTCAATACTCACAAGTGTTAGAGCGATGAAGTACTCTCAGGGTGGTTGCGTGTTTACAAAAAAAAAAAAACTTTGCCGGAAAGGTGAAGCGATGAACGCGATAGCAACAAACTGCAAGGTCACGCACAGAATAAAAAGCAGATCGTAACGTGTCTCGCGTTTCTTACGCACAAATGATGCATGAAACGTACTCCAAGGAGCAGATGCACGCAAATAAGTGTCTCAGTTGTTACTTCGCTGTGTCCGAAAAGCGCGCATTTTTTTTTTTTTTGCAAATGGAGTCTACGAAAACTGCAGTGAACCTTGTGGGCCCGGTAACTATAAACATTGCTCCTTTATTTTCTGCGTGGAGATATTCCAGACAGGACGCAGCTCTCACCATTAAAATTTATGTAATTATTTCGATTCATTCATTGTGGCTTTGTGTTTTTGAACGTGTAAGAAAGTCCAGCCTTTTTACGTGCAGCTCAAACGCTAAGCGGCGTCTGCGTCTACATGGAACGCTGATTGGGGCCCCGTAAATTTTTCTTAACGTTACGAGAGTGCTCCGAAATGAACTACTTCACTTAGTGCTACAAGTGCAGAAGCTCCGTCTCCGTAGCTTTCCCTTTAGTGCCATGAAAAGTTGTCGACGAGTGCAGAACAGAATTGTTTCAGGTAAAGTTGAGGCCAGCCAAGACGTACGATCTTCCCCTCCTTTCCATTGCGAGATAGGGGTGCGCCAGAGAGCGTCGCTTCCCTCCTCTATGCGGCGCAATATACGCATGGAAGATTAGAGCACGTGTCGCCACGTGATGTGGCGACGCACGCTCATTGCGCCACCTTGCTCCTAATCCTAAAAAAACTATAATTTCTCCCAAGATGCCCGTTATTAACGGCAAAGGGTAGATAAAAATAGCCTGCCGTTGGATTGGTGAAGGACGTGCTCTTCAGTGGTTCGGTGGTTACAACCTCGCACACACAATTGGGAGAGCCCAAGTTCAATTCCAGGCGCTGGAGTCTTTTTCTGTTTTTTTTTTCTTCCTTGCTGTTTCATATCTATTGATAGGTATACATATACGGCGAGTGACGGTGACGTCGGCGGCACACAGCAGAGTGTGTCCATATATATGCTATCGCAATAATATATTCAGTTATATATTAGGCGCTCGGGCAATGTGCTAAAACAGAAGGGTTAACCCACATAATGAAGATTGCGATAGAAAATTTTGGGTCATGGGCCCTTTATTAACACAAATTTCTTGGCGGCAATGACGACACAATGGGCGCGCAGGTTTTAATAAAGAACGCTGTTTAATGTTTGATGAGCTTGCCATTAGAGAATAATTGATTGTTATGTGGGGTCTAACGTCCCTAAACCACCATGTGATAATGAGAGACGCTCATTAGATATTATCAGCTAAGCGGATCAGCTCGCCAACGGGCCCAGCAGAAAAGCGGAGGGGCCAGCGGAGCGCAAGTCTGAGAGAGGAATAATGCCGAGCGAATTCTTTGCTTGTTTCATCGAAGAGAGTGTAGCGCATGGCTGCCGCGCCTGTTGAACACAGTTCAAGCTACTGTCAACCGAGCAGAGGTTTTGGCTGGAGAACGCTCACACGCTGGAACATTGCGGACATTCTGCGGAGGCGACGAATTGAGCAGTTGAGCGGCTCGCTCCGTAAAATCGTGGGCTCACCAAGCGGGTCACTCATACGCAGTTTGCGTCTCCGCTCTTTCGTTGTGCCCACTGAGCCGCTTAGCTATTGCTCTCCATTCAATTTCACTGTCGTTGATATCCGGCCTCCGAGGATGCAGGTAATTATGCACGCGCCTTCGTGCTCCCTACATCGTAGTCCAATGTCGGATTCGCAACAGGGTGGGTGAATGTGCACAATTTAAAACCACTGAAGCACATCGAAACACTTTATTTACATCACTCAGTAAAGCTTGGTAATATGGTTTATTGCAAGGTCAGGTCATGATGTTTGCGTCGAGCGCAACCAATTAAGCCTTTAACTTCTGAGCAGTAATTCACTGAAAAAAAGAACACACTGGGCATTAGTAATGTACAATCAAACAAAGCAAGATAGAAAACTATCCATACCATGGTTAAATGCTGAATTATGCCTGCCTGTTGTTATATATTAGGACACTCTCGCGAAGGGAAGGTCTCAATACTTCCAGCTATTTGTGGCCGCTTCCAAAATATTTGTGACAATGTTTCACAGATTGCATCCGTTCTTGTACCGACATAAAATATCAAGAAAATAAAATGTCATTGTCAAGTTAGTACCTTCCGGTGTAACGTTGTTTCTTAGAACATATAACCACTGCTGATGAACTATCAACTGATCTTCTGATGAGCTAGATCAACTGCTGATGAAATATATTACTGATCTTTGTTCTGATCCATTTTTGAGAATGACCGGCAAACATAATTCACCCAGCACATTTGTATTATTGAGCCGACCTAAAAAGCTGCCTTGCTATTCCTCCATATATTGTTTATATGTTGTGTCGCAATTAAAGCATTGCACCCTCACACAGTTTTAGAAACATTCAGCTGCATGTTTAGCGTATACCGCAGCGCTATCAAGTCCAATCGTTCATTTGCTTAACACACATTTGGACGCTTCTTTCTTATCAGGTTCTGTGCAAAGTGAATTTCTCAACACATGCGGTTGTGAGCGTTCCTCTATAGCGGAACTTCTGCGCAATTTTTGCATACGCGGGAGCACCGCTGTTAGGTTGGTGCGCTATAATTATAGCAGCTTCAAGGTCGACGCCAGTCCACGTTCACCGGCATAACATTGCTTTCAAGTTAATCTATTAGTATAAATTTAAAGCAAGAATAGCTGAGCCAGAAAAATAGTTGGCGGCACTGTAGTGCACTAGCTATATCACGGCTTCCAGGTGCATCATTATTTGCCATTTTTTATGGTTGACTTCATCTTTAGGGCAACTACGAAAGCATGTCATTATGCACTTGATCAAATCCTAAATGAAGCGATCGTTTAACGTCAGAGAACGTTTAACGTCAGAGAAGAGTTTCACACTTAACTGCTTCTGTGGAGATAACTTGCACCGTAATTTTGTGCCATCATGCATATGGAACGAAATTTCCCGCATATAGAACTAGAAATACGTGATTTTAGAATGCGCTTCCTCACTAAAAAATTCCTGAATAAAAGGTTTTCCAGCACTCCTTCTTAACATAGTTACACAATTTGCTAATGGTACGGCATTGTGGTCGCAAAAAAAAGCACTTCACTGACAAACCCAGAATTAGGATGCTCAAACTTTGTTGCAAAACAGAAGTTTATTGGGGTAATTTCATGGCAGCTCCTTCAGTTTTATGTTAATATCGCCGCGATCAGTCTCCTTCTGCTCACTGGCAGAGCTGTGAGGTTGTTAAAACTTACGTGATTTCCCTGTTTATGTGAGCAGGCTGTCCACTACCATTTGATACCGTGGCCAAGGCCGTATCCTCCTCCATAACCACCAAGTCCACTATGTGCGACGATTGCTCCGCCACCGTGCACCTTGCTGACGTGGTGCACCGTGCTAACGAGGAAGGTCGGCCCGGCGACAGCTTTGGCGAATCCAGGACCACCTCTGAGCAACACCACGCTGCTGCCGACGCCAAGGCCCCCACCGCCGTAGCCGAGGCCCCCACCGCCGTAGCCGAGACCAACACCACCGGCTGACACGCACGCCAATAGCGCCAAGCAGACGATCGCGAGGCTCACCTGCATGTACAAGTGAATGCTTGTGCATGTTCACCTTGCAGAATGTAACTGCGGCAAAAATAATGAAATAAGAAACAAACAGTTCATAACGCCCAAACCCACAGACCCATTATTCAACGCCCGAGATAACGTGTTCGCGAGAATCGTCGCTTATTTTTTTTTTACATTAAATAGCATTAACCTCGCATCCTTGGCCCTCGCATGCTTGGCCCTCGCACCCTTGCTTCACATCATAGCTTTGTTTTAAAATTACACCATTGCGAACTTTCTGCACATTACGTGCCTTCAAGATCGGCCTACCTATGACAGAACGACGATGCCATGCTATGTCTTATCTTAACGCTCTCATCAAACGACAAGAATATGGTTACGTCACTAATTCCCGATGGCTTTTAGCCTCACTGGCATTGGAGCTTATGCTCATTTTTCGTGTTTAGTGAGGTACTTCAAACTGCTGCTCTCATAGATTAAACCGAAGACGACGTATAGTCATTCCACAGCGCCTACCAAAACGAAGTCGTCGCTCATGCTCCAACGCACTATTAAGAATAATTGACCTTGAAGACAGAGAAAGAGGTGTCACGTCGTGTGCCAAGGTAGAGGAACAGGCCCGCCGCTCTACTATATGGTACATCACTTGCTGCTAAGAATCATGTTTTTTTCTGAACATAGAGAGAACGTTCAGCTCAAGCTGAACATGAAGGGTTGACTCACCAGAGAGTTCATGACTTGGGCAGGTAACGCAAGAGTCGGGAACTCTTCTGATGGTGCTCACGCCTCTTTGGCCTTTTATACCCGCTTTCTCCGCTTCCAATATCAGACCAAGTGATCGCAAAGATGCCGCTCAACCGGGCCAGCTTAGTGGGTGGGCACCGACGCAACTTCTGTTTTACAGGATTACGGCCACGTACTTCCGTACTCGTGCCAATGCGTGTCTAATCCACGGAAGTCTACAGCCTACAAGTGAACCACTGAAGCGCAACCGATAACTGTGTCAACAGTTACTCGCTACAGATTCCTGTCCACCGCGGTATGTGAGCTTGTGGTGAGTTCTTCGTCTGCCTGAGTACTTTCTAGTAATCGAACAATACAATAATTTCAGACTGTACAAAACATCCATGGCATTTTTTTCACTGCTCTTCGCATCCCTTTGGACTGCTAGCTCCCCGTAGAGCTCCGTTCGCGTAATAGCGTGCCAATTACCGGATAATATAAAATTAGGCAGAGGGGGTATGTAGTCTTTCCACATATTCAAAGAACTGAGAGCTGCGGAGCAAGGGCTATGAGCGATGCACAGCACGCGACACGAGCGCTGGCTTTGTCACACCAGGTCGCCATTCTCAATGTCTGTGTTTGTGGAAAAATATGAGCTGTCTACCATTCACGTAAGATAGTTTCGACGGTTTCTTACAACATCCTGTAATGTATATATTTATTAGGACGTTACGAAACAATGACTGGCTTACGTAGACCTCGTAACAGCATGCATGATTTCAGCTTCCTGACGAGCTTCACCTCCTTAAGAAGCCGCCAAAGTCCACACATTTTAGCGAGTGTTTTTCATGCTTTTGTAGCCTCAGGTTCAACCCTTATGCTAGACGCGGATTTTCGTTTCAGCCCGAAAGTATTTCTGGACCAAGTTAATTGTCTTTTTTGTGCCCATTAACAAATATTACCCAATGCTGCGCTTGAAACATCTCGACCTTCATTCACGCAAAGTTTTATTTATATTATATCTTCACAATACAGACGTAATGTACATTGAAGGCAGTGTGCCGTGGTTTTGTGGCGATTGTGATGTTTGAGTGCTGACCCAAATGTCATAGGTTCAATCCCGGTCGCAGCAGTCTCATTTCGATGGAGATGGAATGCTAGAGGTCTGTGTACTGTGTGCTGCCTGTGCACGTTATTGAAGACGTTACTGAATACAATAAATACATAAGTTTATTCAACTGATAAAAAATTTATTAACAACGCTGAGTTGAACAGTATTGAGTTAGTGCTGACATAAAATTCTTGCACCACATTTGTTTCTTTTTCACACTAAACAAGCGCAAAAACCTGACAAAATATAAAAATATACATGCATTTCTAAGCAGCATATAGTACAAAAAAGCTAAAAATCTTCGCTCGAACGCAGTTGTAATACAAGCATGTATTACACGCACCTATGTAAATATTCTCCACCTAAAAAATTCTGAACATTGATTTTAAAATTATTCTCAGCTATGCTTGCAACGGATGCGGCATGGTTAATTAAGTCATTGCTTCATTCGGGGGGAATTATTGTGAAAAGTGAACTGTTTCAAACTTTTGGAGATGGTTAATTCGGGTCCTAATGCAAAAAACTGCTTATAAATTGTTATCACACACACAGAGAGAAAAGCTCAGGAAAGGCAGGCACGTAAATCAGGTTGAAACCAGTTTGCTTGCGTACATGGACAAACCAGGAAATCGAGACGTGTCCTCATAGAACTAGTCGGTTGTTTATAGTGAATTTTGAAGGTAGTGAAATGTAAAATGCCCATTGGTGTTTGGCAGATGTAGTACCGCTTGATGTGGACCCACTAATCGTGACGCATGAAAAGGCATCTCCATCCGCATGAGTGATGCCCATGAGCATATATTATTCATTGAGGTAACCAAAGTTGTTAACATAATGAACATCACATATGGTGAAATCCGCGCAATTATTGCAGCAGCAAGCACATAATAAAAAATGGGCAGATCCCCCGTAGAGTGGGAATCGATGATATGCAAGGCAGAAATGAGGAAAGTTGATATGTTCCAATAAAATCAGCACAACGTTACCAGGTGGACGAAAATATGCAGTAAATCATTTTCATGTCATGATTATCATCTTTTCGGCTGGAATTTTTGTTCGTTGTGTTTAGTACTCGCGTCATGTAATACCAAATTTGGTATATGTGAAGCTAGTGACGACCATGGGCGCATCATGAGTGTTGTTTCTAGTATTGTTCTTACATGACACGCATTTAATTATTATTACATTTGCACCAGTCACATACCTTCGTCATAGAGTCACGCCACGTAACACCAAATTTGGTATATATGAAGCTAGTGAAATGACCGTGAGCAAACTATGAGAGTGCCATGTAGCCAAGTTCTTATACATGACAGGCATGCCATGATTCACATAATTCCTCCATTCACAAACCTTCGTTAGCCATTCACGTCACGTAATACCTAATTTGTAATATGTGAAGCTAGCGAAACGACCACAAGCGCATCATGAGCGTGACATGTAGACATGATCATAGATGACATGCATGTTAAAATTGTCATTTTCGCACCACTGATATTACTCGCGATCCATTCACGTCACAAAATACCGAGTTTCTTAAATGTGAAGCAATCGAAATGGCCGCAAGTGCGTCGTGAGTGTTGGACGTAGTCAAGTTCTCATATGACACGCCTATCATGATTACCATGCTTGCACCAGTCATATATCTTCGCCATCCATTCAAGTCACGTAATACCAAATTTGGTGTTTGTGAAGCTAGCGAAACGGCCTCGAGCACATCCTTAGCGTGATATGTCGTTATGACTTACATGACACGCATGTCATAATTTCCACGTAAGGGCCTGTTATGTTCACTATGCATTCATGTAATACCATTCCAATTTTGCAATATGTCACGTGAAGAAAACAACCGCAGGAGCAGGAAGAACATAACATGTGTATGATCACATTTATGACATATATGGTTTGATTTTTATGTTACCACAAGTCGCTTATGCTTGTCACACAGTAATGTTATGCTATACTAATTTAGGTATAAATCTCATTCAAACAGCCAGGAGAGCTAGAAGTCGTTGACGGCTAGATAGATAGATAGATAGATAGATAGATAGATAGATAGATAGATAGATAGATAGATAGATAGATAGATAGATAGATAGATAGATAGATAGATAGAATACGGTAAAAGTCAACGAAGTTCGCTCGCCGAGGCGGGACTCGAACCCACGTCCCAACGACCGAAACGCAAGCTACCGTAGCAGTGCAGGACCACCTATGAAAGCCGACAAGCTGTTCTGTGACCCAGATTAGCCTCACGTAAAGTAATCTGCATTATATTTTTCTTTACTTCCTCAAGCGTGCTTGTCGACGAGAAAACTTCCTTTGATTTCGCTGCGGCAAGTTTAACAAACCGGAGTGGCCAATTCCGTGAAGCGAACGAAAGTGTAATCGTCTCCAGCTTAGTAGTCTCGGATAACCCGGTAAAGCGCCACAGAAATGCCAATGAGGGGGTTCCGCATGTCATGATTAGTAAAAGCGACTGCATTTACGAGTCTCAAGTTTTCGTGTACGAACTCGCAGATTAAGTATCACTCGCCCCGTAGGAGGTATTTTTAGGACAGCACAATACTTGTCCTTGTATGGAGCGCACATCAAGTTTTAAGATCAACTTCAGTAAGTGGAAATATTGTGCTAGTTATAGTTATGTGTGGAGTGCTTCGATTACAGTAAAGTGCACGCAGGGAAGAGCTCTTTATAAAGTCTGCCAGTTCATTGGTTAAACTTCAGCGAAACCTTCGTACGATTTCTTCTTTGCAGTATGAAAAATTTTGTTGCTGACTTCTGGACGAAATGTCGTTCCAATAGGTTGATTTCGCGAGAGAAAAAAAACGTTATATATTTCGTGTATCTAATTTGCTTGAAAATTTTGTATAGCACGACCCAATGACCGTACAGTACGAAATTGTGACTTCATTTTGAATGAAACCTTTTTTGAGGTAAAAAAATATGCACAAGCGTCGCCGTTTGACTACACCCATTTTCGTGGCAGAACCCTTGCCATTCACCGAAAGCGCTCATTATTGTTGTCTCGTTAAAAATAAAGGTGTGCTATTTATGAACCAGAAATGCCGGAAATATTGAAATGCTGCGTCAGTCGGTGCAACACGATTTGGCTGTATATGCGAGCACAAGGTCAAGTGCTTCCTTCCCTTGTGCGCTCATTTACTTCCACATTAGGAAATGTCCCTTACGCCGTACGAGAAATTCTCTGAAAACACACTGTTCAAAGATGTGTAATTTTTTCGTAAATAAAATTCCAAATGGCTTCGCCAAAATATTCTTCTGCAGTCATCCGAGAGCAACACAAATATATGTGACTGAGCTTTACACGTTTATTTATTATCTATTTTGTTATTGATCAGGAGTCTTGTTTTTTCATGGTTTGAGCAAAGATATGCAATACATAACACATTAATGAACAGATACTAATACAGGTGATTTTTGCTGCCACAAAAGGTGTATCCGTGCTGTAAGTATGAACAAGTTTACATGTTCACAGACGCAGCTAGTGCGTTCCAAAAGGAACCAAGTTTCGAAAATGCAGCATGCTTAGAACAATTGTTAAAATAAAAAAAAATGCTCACGATTTTAGGACGTTTTGTGAGCTATGTCTCATTCACTTATATTTGTGTTACAAAGTTCAATATTTGTGATGTTTAGCTTGCGTTTCTCTTAGCATGGTCGAGATTATACAAAAACGCGCTCTTCGTAAAATGGCAGTCAACACCCGGAGATGACTGCCAATTTTTTTTTGCTTGAACAATATTTCACTTCAAAAGAAATATGGCGAACGTGTGCTATTCAATCATTTGTTTATGATGCACAGCACCATCAGGAAATAAGAGACACCTAATATGCCACGTTTTATTATCTTTCCTGGAATATACAAGTCACTTGTGCTGGCTGCCGAAGCAATAAAGGGATCTGGCATGGCTTCTGTGCAGTCCACAATTAGCATCGTGAGGTCGACCTATCGAAAAACAGTGTATGTTCAGATGTGATATAAAAAATACACATTCAAACATTATAAAACCACTGAAATTGGGGCGGGTTCGTACTTTATCATAATGGTATTTAGAGCACGTAAACAGTCAAGAAACGAAAAACAGGTATACAGAGGAGCGCTCACTCCAAAGTACAGTACATTCACAGAAAAGGCGAGGTATTATCTTCCACCGAACACAGAAACGCGTGCGTGAAACTACAATCCAAGAAACCCGGAGAACAGCTATCACCTCAGAGTTTAAAAAGAACGCAAATAACCCACGTGCCTCCTACGCATGAAGACATCAAACAGAGAAATCAAACAACTGAGGTAGAAGACCACACATGTCATGGTAAGCAAGAAAGTGGCTATCGCTGGCCTGCTTTCAGCGTCGAAAAATTAAGTAGGCAAGCCACTTCACTCGTTAGTATGTTAATAGATGGCTGGCTGCCGCACGTGGACGCCTATTTGTGAATATAGAAGGCGTCCATTATTTCTCTTGTCCTGTTTTTGTGCCTGAAAAAAAAACGTTCGTATTGCTGAACTCTGGAAAACACCCGATTGTTAAGAGCGCCTCTCAAGGTGAGAATATGAGGTGCTTTTCGGGAAGCCATGGTGCTCCCTTAGCCTGATATCTCATGCTGCCTACAAAGACACTTGCAGATTCTGACAATTGATGACCCTTACTACATTTCCAGCTCATCTTCTGTTGTGAAGTTTCTGTGCCAGGAAAACCCGGTTCGCAGCAGTGCTTTTAGCACCGATGTTGAGGACCCTTATTATTCTTTCCCTCACAATGCTTTGTTAATTATTGTAAAGGAGTGTTTACCTGATAACAACAAGATTGCATTTTAGTACCAGGTGTGCCATTTCTGTGGATAGTTTCCGGCAGCTGCCGTTTTTCTACCTCAATTTCACTCTTATTTGTTGGTAGGGGGGCATTTACACTTAGCGTTCGGGTGTGTGTATTGTATCACAAGTTGCATTAATTTTATGCCAGAGTCACAGAAATGTTAGCATGAAGTTTTCGTTCGAAACCCTTGATGATCAAATCATCAAGTTCTTTGACCTGAACCTCGTGCTAGGTGGTCCACACATGTGCTGGAAATGAGCGGCACTCTTCGAAAGCCCTGCTAGAATACCTCTTTGCGCATTCCAAGCTGGTAAAAAATAGAAATTTCCATAAGTGAAACCATTCAGGGGTCAAACAATTATGCCCGCATTTGATGCGCGAAAGTGCAAAGGCGAAGTAAAGAAACTGCGCAAGGCTGGCTACCCTGAAAGCAGCATCGCCAGAGCCAACCAAAAGTGCCTGAGGCTTATGAAGACAAAAACAAATGAAGGAAAAGTTGCCCCAGTGAAGGAGAGAAGATAGTACGCCGTCATTATATATCTTTGTAATAGTACACAGTACTAGGCTGAGGTGTCAGCCATCTTCTTTATTTCTAACCTCTTCTTCCTCCTCGTCTCCCCCCAACCCTGCCTAACGTCCACGTACACTCCCCCTCTTTGAAGACTCATCCCTCCTGGGGTGATACAAGAAAACGTTTCCAATGGTCGCAAACTCCAGCACACCATCATCGTTGGTTTAACCGACCCTTTTGAGAACGCCATGTTGCACTTCGATATGCAGCACGCGATAAGGTCCCATGTACACCTGCTTTGTGCCAAGAAGGCCTTTTCTGACAAGCACCAGATCGTTCAGTTGTATCTGAGGTATCCGCGTGTTGTGGCGACGGTCAAAGTTCCGCTTCATACTTTCCCGGTATCGCTGGTTGGCTTCCGAAGTTTTTCGTTTTTCGAACAATTGCAGGCGGTCTGCAATGCAAAGTTCTTGATCAGCAGGAAGCACTGGTACCTTGCAGAAAGATGCAAAATATGAGCTACAGCCGATGCTCGCAGTGTGCGACCGATTGTGATAAGCGACAGCTGCCTCCAAGCAGCACTTCCATCCACCCTGAAAACCTAGATACAATGAAATGAACTGCTTCAAATCCCGAATGATTCTTTCAGCCACGCCATTTCCTGCAGCGCAGTACGGAGCGCAGCGTTGCAATACAACTCCTCGTTCCTTCGCCCAATCTTGCAAACGCTGACTGAGAAACAATGGCTCATTGTCTGATATTACTATTTTCGTATTCTTCAACATCTCTCGACTCTAAAGAGCAATCACACTATTTGCGTCTTCCCTCCCAGTCGTGCAGCCACAATTCTTGTGCACTGGTCTATTGCCAGTAGGAAAGACTGCGTTTTTCTTACTCCTGCAGCCTTCTTCTTGAGCTCTGCGAAATCCAGATGAATGACTTTAAATTGTACGTCGGAATGTTGAGGCAAAACCATCTCGTCTGTTCTCTGAAGGTACTTGGCTTTGTGAACTTGACATTGATGACAAGACTGAGCATACCGTTGAAAGTCCTCTTTCATGTGTTTCCACTGGAAACGCTGACGAATCTTGTGATATCTCCTCCAAAAGCCGCCATGTCCACCTGAGTGCGGGGAGTCATCATAGAGCTCCAAAATTTGAGGCACCATTGTTTCTGGGACTGTGAACTTTCCGTTATGGAACTTAAGTTCTTCAGTTCTCTCCCACAACAATGTTGAGTTGACATTTTTATGATCAGGATTTACCTCAAGTCTTGAAATCGCATCTGCGTCCTTAACGTGTTTTCCAGGCCTGTGGTGGACCATGAAAGTAAACTGCTGGAGTTCACTCACCCACCTAGCAATTTTTTCTCGAGGCTCGGCGAGGTTAAGGATATACGTTAAGGCCTGGTGTTACGTAAAGAGCTTGAAGCTCCTGCCATCCAGGTAAGGCGTAAAATTGCGTACGGCTATTAAGACTGCCAAGGCTTCCTTCTCTGTAGTCGTGTAGTTCACTTGAGTTTTCAAAAAGGTGTACGAGTAGTACGCGACGACCCTCAGTTGACGGCTCCGTGGAGAGTCGGTATCTCTCTGGTAAAGCACTGCGCCTGTGCCATAATAAGAAGCATCAGCACTCAGTTCAAAGGGCAACTTGAAGTCTGGAAGAGTCAAGACCGGATCCGATGAAATGATGGTCACAAAGCTGTAATAAACAGATTCCCACTCTGCTGTCCACTGAAATGGCACATTCTTCTTAGTCATTTCTGTGAGGCATTTGCTTTTGGTCACATAATCTCTAATGAATGGCCGGAAATGCCCTGCAAGACCCAGAAACACCCGCAAAAAGTTCAAGTCATATGGCTTCTGCATTTTTGCGATTTGTTCGACTGATTCCTGTTTTGTTTTTCTTGGTTTGATCGTCAAATACTCTTCCAAGAAACACCACTTTACTTTTGAAAAACTCAGTGTTCTTGTCACTAATTTTGAGCTCGGTGTCACAAAGTGCTTGAAGTACACTAGCCAGATGGTTTGAGTGTTCTTCCACGTTGCGGGAGTATACTAATATATCGTGTATGTAGAAGTCACAAAACTTCCCGATAAACGGTCGAAAGACGTCGTTTATCATTTTCTGGAACCAAGGGGGTGAGTTCTTCCATCCAAATGGAAGTTGGTTATACTCATAGATGTCAAAGGGCGTGATGAAGGCAAAATATTTCTTGCACTTTTCAGAATTGGGAACTTGCCAAAATCCTTTACATAGGTCAATGAGCGAGAAAACTCTGCAGCCACCCGTTTCATCTATGATAGAGTCTATGCTTGGCATAGGAAACAGAAAAAGCTCAGTCTGCCTAATAATTTGTCTGTAGTCCGTGCAGAGTCGAACACTTCCATCTTTCTTTGGTGCAATGGTGATGGGTGAAGCGAACATAGACGTTGATGGACGGATAATCTTCGCATCCAACATCTTTTGAATCTCGTTCTGAACCACACTTTCTTCTCTCGTGACATATTATAGGGCTTTTTTCTCACCACCGTCGTATCACTGAGCTGTAATGGAACCTCAAACTTCATAGTTGCTGTAGGATATCTTTTCAGGCACAGCAATTCTGGGTAAAGCATTCTAATATCTTCACCTGACGATGGTTTCCGTGGAGTCCTTGAAGGCGAAACTGCACCGTTGATAGCGCGGCGCTTTTCTTCTGTGGTAATTTTGCCTGTTCAGTAGATATTCAGGCGAAGTGCACTGATGACTGGACGTGAAAGCAATAGCTCATACGGAACTCCGTCGAGTACCAGTGCTTGCGCAGTGACAGTGTTGCCGAGATACGATATGGTTATACAAGTCCAATTATCATGAACATCGCGTCTTCCATCGTATCCGTGTACTTCTAATGGTATTCCCTCTTTTACTCTCGCCCACTTAACAATATTTGCGTTAATAACCATGACGCTTGCTCCGCTGTCAACTAACGCACTCCGCTCTTTTCCATCCACAAAAACAGATCTGTACAATAGACTTGTATGAGACAAATAAACAGCTTCTCTTGATGTCGTCGAGTGGAAGCCGAGACCCTCTCTATATAGTTTTTTGTTACGTCATCTAGCTCTTCGCCATAGTCTGAGCCTGCCTGGGCAGTCAAAAAAGATACGGGTGTTGCAGTAGGTCTCCAGCTTGCAAGCGGGCGTCGTTTCGCAGCTCGTATGACCCCGGTATTCCTTGCAGCAGGTGTCATGGGTTGACGCTGGGTCCCTAGGTCCTGGAGGTACAGGATTCGCATTCCCTGCAGAGGTTCTTCGACCGTCTTGGGTCCTCACATTTGTATTTGCTCCTGGAGGTCCGGACTTAAACCATGAATGATAAGCGGAACCACAAACGTCTCCGGCAAAGATGAGTCCGCCAGCTGTAGCAAGTGCATTTTCTCATAAAAATAGCTGAGGGCAGATCCAGACCTGTATTTGAACGTGATTGCTTTGTCCCTTAGCAACATCTTGTTCTCGCTGAAGGAGCTCAGAAAGCTTGCTTTAGACTCTATCCATGGTTTGTTGCTGTGAGCGCTGAGACGCCATTCGTACAAACTCTTTGCTATGCCCCATAGGAATAATCGCATGTTTTTCACTTTATCTTCGTCGCTGTGCCAGTAGTTTTCATTGCATGCATACTCGTAAAACGTGAGCCAGGACTCGGGACTACTAGACTATCCGTCAAACATGTCTGCCTTCACGTGTTCGCGACTCGGTCTGCTTAATCTTTCCGTCGCGTTTACAAGCAAGCGCATTAAATTATTTTGCTGCCTATTCTGTTCTTGGTGCAGTTCAAGAAACTTGTTGATCAGCTCGACGGAACTGTCTGGCGATGCAGCGGTAGAAGGCTTCGCATAGTTTCTTACTGGAGTCAGCAAGAAATTCTCATAATCTTGAAGTTTCATGTTGATCCTCACCGTTCTTTTAGCAAGTAAATGGTCTGGAGTGAGCTTCGTTTTAGTGCATATATAAAAACAAATGCGTCAGTGCTCACTGCTTCCGGAAGCGCTAGTTCCTCTTCATCTTGAGGCGTTGCGGTCAAGATCCGGATGCCACCGTGTTGATTTGCTCCAATGGTGAAGTCCACCCACATCTTGAATGTCCGCACAGAATGTATACGCGGCTGCACCAATTTGTAATAATACACAGTACTAGGCTGGGGTGTCAGCCATGTTCTTTATTTCTAACCTCTTCTTCCTCCTCGTCTCCCTCCAACACTGCCTAACATCCACGTACAATCTTCATGGCCTTTCTCATCGACTGAAGGAGGTGGCCTCTCAGTACAACGTGGACGTCGTTTTTATTGCAAGTCATAAAATTGGTTCCATTTGTTTAGCTCTTCCCAAGCGCCTACACAACAAAAGATTGCCCAAGCAGCTCACATGCAACATTAACCATGGAATGCCTTTTGTTTCCTCTATTTCTAGCGTTGTTTACAGAGATCCCTTCGCTTACGGCGTACAGTTCGTAGGTCAGACAGGCCGCTGCCTTAATATTAGGCTAAGGGAGAAGCATAGCTCCCCAAAACGTGCGCAATATTCCCATCTTGCGCGGCCCAGTCAAAAATGTGGGTGCATTCCTGAGTTTCCCCCAAAAAACTTTTTTTTTGAGACAAAGGCAGGACAATGGGATAAATATTCGAGGCGTTCTATATTCACAAATATGCTTCCTACGTGCGTCAGCCAGCTATCTGTTTATCTACTAACCAGTGAAGTGGCTTACCTCGATAATTTTTTGACGCTGAGAGCAGGCCAGCGATAGCCTTTTTCTTGCTTACCATGACATGCGTGGTCTATCTTTTCATTTGTTTGATTTATCTGCATAATGCATTCATGCGTAGGAGACGCGTGGGTTTTTGCGCTTTTTTTTTACTCTGAGGTGATAGCTGTGCGCCGAGTTTTTAGATTGTGGTTTCTTGCATGCGTTTCCAAATGGTATGCGATGTAGGATAAATATTGGCTTTTCTTGGCAATAAACTTTAGTTGGAAGTGAGCACTCGTCTGTATACCTGTCTTTCGTTCCCTGTATATTTACGTGCGCTAAATACAAGTAAAAAAATGTTTGCACTGGATCTCTATCACCCACGTTTCAATAAATGTTCGTATAACAGGGGTGTCGTCAGGTCAGGTAAGTATCACATGCGCTCGTTTTGCTCAAATTTTTTTGCTTTGTTATGCCTAGAAGTCTAAAGCAAACTTCTTTGCTTCTGCAAAGTATTCACGCTGGTATCGCTTGAACAAGGTGCCTGATTGCGCTGGTTGGTGCCGCATGCTAGACGAAGAAAATGCTTAACAGCACAAATGACAGGAGTGCTGTTTTCTCGTCTCTTCTATCCCCTTCTGCCATTCGCGCTGTTAAGCACTTTCTTGGTGTCGCTTGATCCGAATGGCGTCAATATCGATACACTGGCTGATGAGACCAGCGTCAAAATCAGCGAGCGAGCCATGCTGATGCATTCAACGTCATCTCTTGCGGTATGTCTTTGGCAACGCGCAGCAAGCTTCCTCACCCATGGGTCCAATTACAGCCAGCGACAAGCGGCGGTCCTAGATTGGTGGCTTCGAATCAGGCATTTTGTCAGGATTTCTTGCCTGTTTAAAAAAAGTATTTTCATGGTGAAAAGAAAGGAAGATGCCCGGGAATATATAAGGTTTTTAAATATTAGAAAAAAATGAGAGCAATGTGGATCCAGCTCTAGAGGCAAGTTAATCAGCGATGAAAAACAAATGTACACACTGCAGTAAGGCGAGAGTGCGTGCACAAGAAAGAACACTTTTCTACAAACTATTCTGGAATAAGAAGAGCCGCACTGTCAGTAACGAAACAAATGACTGATGAACAGAAAAAAAAGGGGGGGGGAGGTGGAGGATTGCAAGGAAACTGGTGGTCCACTTACGCATGTGTGGAAAAAACTATATTGGACGCTTTCTTTGCCGAACTTCTCACGCCCTGTCTTGACAAATGGTCTGCGGGAATAAAGGGAGTCATTAATGGATGGATTTTTAAACAAAGAACTTATACACTTGAGAAAACATATTTATTTGGTTAATAAAAAAGTAAAACACAGACGCAGAACTTTAATATTATTTTAGCAAGCAATTTTTAAAAAGTGACATTGGTAATGGTACACTGTAAACAAAAATAAGCGCAAATGGGAGTACATGACTTCTCCTATAGTAAATGGCCCCAATGAGGGTTTTAGAAACACCGTTCAAAGGGAGTATTAAAAATATCGGTAGATCCCAGGTACCTGGGAATTGACGTTATGTGGAGCGTGCGGAGGGATGGTGGCCGTATTGTAATTTCTCCTGTTGAGCGACACGTCATAAGAAGGCAATAAATATATGTAGAAAAGTTGCATTCAACAGACATATCTTGAAGGATTTCAGATGTTGATGCAACCAGCAGTTTGCACTTGCGAAACGATGTCAACCGTAACATGCGTATCACAAACAGAACAACCTGAAAAGAAACACCGATGCTCGCGAAGATGCTGGTCCTGGACACTGCTACATAAATAAACTTCAGCGCATGGCACCTAACCACAATAAACGTTAACCCGACGTGACGGCTGTAATAAAGGAGTACAAATGCAATGTTTATAAAATTGGCTAGGCAGCTCTGCAACCATTATTGATATTTCACGAAGACTAGCGCTTATTTGAAAAGTAGTTACGAGACCTGGCGTAGCTTTAAGGTAGAATGCTTCATTGCTACGCAAAATTCTTTGGTTCGATTTCAGCTGCAACCCTGACATTTATTATATGCCTTATTTGGTTCGACGCTGCCGATGTCTGGTAATTACTTAACGCCCACGCATTGAAGTTGTCCATGTGAGTTCTCGTCGTTTCTGGGTATATACTATGTGTCAATCACCTGTGGCACATACCCGCAAACTAGCGGCACACGCCCACCCATGGGTATGTGCCACTGTCCGGCGGGAAGTGTTTTAGGACGTACGTGACGAGATTATGAGATTATTAGTGTCTTTACCAGCGCGTCATATTTGTAAAACTATTTTACTCTTTCATGCTAATTTTTGTTCACGCAAAGTGAAGGGGGTGACACGAGAGCCCCCAAATGTAAGCGGCTAGATAGATAGATAGATAGATAGATAGATAGATAGATAGATAGATAGATAGATAGATAGATAGATAGATAGATAGATAGATAGATAGATAGATAGATAGATAGATAGATATATAGATAGATAGATAGATAGATGTGCTCAGAGCCCCCGAGATTCGCTGAGAACTGATTCACATTTAAAAATTTACTCCCCAGCATGATGGGGTTTATATTACATCGTCGGTAAATTTTTTCAGGTCACAATAAGAGTAATTTCTTACATCCACTCAGCGAAAAAAAATTCTAGAACATACCGTACGCAATTGTATCTTTAGATAAATACTTCACAAGCACACAATATTGATCTCACACGCACAAAAATGCCCCCAACGTTCGCATAATAATAAAACACCCACACTGACCATGACTAGGCCCTTGCGCTGCACTGCCTTTCAGTCACCGGGCATATATAGGCACCACATTTTGACCTTCTATATAACCCTGATGGGTTTTTGCTTCTACGAATAATTAAGCAACAAACATTGATGGCGTAGGCACATTTTTAACGGACCTCGTGGAAACCCTTCAACACACATGCCTTTATACTAAACCTGCCTAGAGTTTAATGCTTGTGTAATTATATCAAAACTTAATTATCAGCTGGTGCTCCGTCATATGGACTGAATATGCGTGAGCTGTACTATGCGTGTGAATGTGTAAAATGCTCTAAACCGTAGGAAAAGCCCGAGTGGCCATGCATGAACACTTCAAGGCGCTGAATCAGGAGCAGCGGCGACGAAGCGAGACACCGCGGCGGCAGCGTTTTACTAGGCCTTACTCAGAAGTACGGCATGGCTATACAATGAATGACAGCTGGCCATTACTAATTGCTTGCTGGTGTGCAGTATTTATTGTCATTATTTGATTGCGATAGTAATATGACGGACACTTTCGGCTACATTTTGCTGCCGGCGTCGAAGTCTCTCGCCGTATATGTATACGTATCTATATATAAAAAAACACAAGAAAGAAAAGTAATCAAGAAAAAGACTCCAGCGCGCGGAATTTAACCACTGAACCACCGAGGAGAACGTCCTCGAACGTTCAAACGACTATTTATATCTACCACTTACCGCTGGTGACAGGAATCTTGGGGGGGGGGGGGTGAAGGGTAGCTATCGTGTTTTCGGCATTAGCAGCAATATGGCGCAAATGAACGCACGTCGCCACATTGTCACGAGGTGGTGGCGCGGGTTCTCATCTCCCACGGGTACTTTCCTATGCGAAGAGAAGGAGTGGACGCTTAATCGCACGTCCTTATCTCGCGGAGGAGATGATCGTACTTCTTGGCTGGCTTCGGATTTTCACCAGAATAATTCTTTTGTATTTACGAAATGCACAAATGTTACAGAAATCTTTGCGCCCTCTCCACTTGCGAAAAGGGCGTGATTTTCAGACACGGTGAAGTAACAACTGAGACGCTTATTCTTGTTCCTCTGTAGCTGGGAACACGTTCGCGCGTCTGTTGTGCTCGACAAAGGTGGAGCATGTTTCAATCTGTTTGCCATTCTACGCGTGACCTCCAAATTTGTTGCTATCACGTTCATTTCTTCGCCTTTACGGCAAAGCTGTGACGCTTTACACGTAGAGAAATAGATGTTTGCTAAAGTGCTTATTTGGGCCGGTTGGTACATGGTCAACGAAGTGAAAATAGATGTTTGCTATCCAGGCTGTTCAAGCTATGGAGCGTTAGTCTTTTCAAATGAACGAGGCGGTTCGCAGTCGCAGTTCCTTTTGCTTCTAGTGCATGGGCATGCCTTACACCGTTACTGTGTGCCTCTACATCGTTCCAATCTGTACATTGTATCAGTTATTTGATGGGTGCGGTCACATGGTGCAACAGATAATATAAACTGTTGTTCAATTCAGCAGCCTTTATTTTTTATGAAACACATTCTTTGCTTGGCCAGTGGGCGGTGCCACCGCCCACTGGCCACCGGCTACGCCACCGGCTTGACACCGACGACCAGGTGGGCCTTCTTGCCGCTTAAAAGTTGTAGCCGGTGAAATGCCAGTGACACTTTGACAAGCCACCGTCCCCGTGGGCCGGGCGAGTGCATCATCGGTGGTCGGCGCAAACGCGTCGCCGACGCAGGTCTCACACCAGCCACCAGCCAGCTTGCAAAATCTCAAGGACGAAGAAAGCCTACATCAAGTTGCTTCAAAGTTTTAGACCGTGAAAGTTCAGAAGAAGCTGCAAACAACTACACTGTAAACCAAATTACACCCATATAGGTGTTTTATAGTGTCTATAACTCACACCCCAACACCCCACGAAATGGGTGTATAAAGCAGGGCTACACCTATATCGTGGGGCGGATTTCCGAATTTACACCCTATGGCACAAACATTTCTTCGGGTGGAAAGACAAATGTACACCCAAGTGGCCTCAAGGGAGTGAGGGTGTAAAAGCGAATGTACCCAAGTAATCTTAAGGGCGTAAGGGTGTAATATTGCTATGACACCCTAACACCCTTAAAAAACAAAAGTAGTGTAGGAGTGTTTTGCACAAACAGCAAAAAGGGTGCGAGGGTGTTCATGCTGAATAATGCCCCAACGCCCATGCAAAAAATACCATAATTCGAAAGTTACCCCTTTCCAGTAACCCCCTGTGGAAGCACGTGAAAGCTTACCCTTTAGCTAGACCTTTCATGTGCAGATGTCCTATTGTAGTGGCTCCTGCCACAGTGTGGTAATCCTGGCCTTAGCACAGCTTTTATGGTGCATATATGAAGCACGGCATATAACACGCAATCCTAGCTTAATGCAAAGGCATCACTCAAAATTAGCTGCCACACATAACACAACATTCACAAAGTCATGCCATTGTGCAAAACGAAATCAAGCTTTATTTTATTAGACACAGAGAACATACAGGATTCAGAGACAAATTGTACCTTAATCAAAAGCCTTTTTTAATTGTGCAAAGCAGAATGCCATTTGCTACAAAAGAAGACCGGAAATCAGACGTCAATGGTACGGCATGGAGCTCTAACGACCAATGCATGCATATCAAATACAACAAAAGAGCCTTTATTTGCACTTAAAAAATAATATATCAATGCACACTACAATTACCACAATGATACGCCACAGTTTGCATGTGTTGTGGCATGCCTTACGCATATTATGCAAGGCTAGTGGTATTCTAATGAATGTAATGACAAAACAGTCTTAAAATGGCATTTTCATTTCACAATAACCCTTGTGTGTTCAGACATTCAGAATACTGGGGAAACAATAATACAGGAGTCAAAACAATAGGCAAAATTACAATAGCTTAACAGTGTCACTAGATACTAACCACGCAGAGTCGATTTAAAGATGTAAAATATCAAGCGCATCACATAATATGTCCCCCTGAAACAATGCAACATCAAAGAACATAAAATGGGCACACAAAAGCAGGGTGAAAGAGTAACCACTTACAGCTAGCAGAGGTGGAGCAGCCAAGCTATCATCTGGAGCAATATTTTGGAGCATCATATCTTGCTTTTCTAGGGAGAAAATCTAAATTTGGAGCAGGTTTCAGGAAAAACAAACACAGCATTTTTGAGCTTGAAATTTTAAATATACAGCATTGATTGATATGTGCAGTTTAACGTCCCCAAACCACCATATGGTTATGAGAATCGTCGTAGTGGAGGGCTCCGGCAATTTTAAACACCTGGGGTTCTTTAACGTGCACCCAAATCTGAGCACACGGGCCTAATGCGTTTCTGCCTCCATCGGAAGTGCAGACACTGCAGCCATGATTCGATCCCACGACCTGGGGGTCATCAGCCGAGTACCATAGCCCCTAGACCACCACGGTGGGGCTCCAAATTTACAGTAGTACAACAAATTATACTGAATCACACACACAAAAAAATATATGTAGAAATTATTTGACATACGCTAATTCATTCAAAATACACGAGAGTGCAGCTATTTCAACAAAAGCACTCTTGAACTGTCCCACAGTGCAAACAATGCTATCCTCTCTATATACGAATGCTCCTCGACTCGAATCTCATCCTTCACTTGTACTAGCTGAGCACAGCACCACCGCTTGTCTAAAAATGATGCTGTGTTTCTTGAGAATCGCAGCAGATTATCCCTGATATTGAGTGACTTGCTCTGCCTAGAGACTGCGCTGGAATCAATTTTCTCAAGTCAAGGTGAAGCATTTAGTGAAGGGACGTTCTAAAATACGGGTGTAAAACTCGCAGTAGCATTTGGTGAGCTCGTCCAACTGTTTGACAGGCGACCCAGAAATTCCAGATATTCGTAAAGGAGGAGCTCAAGGGGGTGGCAAAAAGAAAAAAAGTGGTATACGATTTTTTTTATCGTCGCTTAAGGCTGCAAAAACCTCATAAATCACTCTAAAAGGCGGCCAGCACTTATACTAGTACTCGTTATTGAATGGCATCTGCATGGCAGAGTAATATAGGGACAAAAACGTTTTGTGTCCTGTAAATCAAGAAGCACTTTTCCGCAGAGCGAAAGCGTATTCTGGCAAAAGCGACTTAAAAAGCGTTGTGGACGTCATAGAAAGGGGGGGGGGGGGGTAGAAATTTCTTTTAAACTGTTCTACTCTTTTCTTTTGCTGTGAGGTTAGAATATAGTCAATTAAAAGTTATAATTACGGTTGGCACATCTGTATTAGATTGGATGATGACGACCCCGCCTCGATGGTTTAGTCGCCAAAGTACTCAGCTGCATTTTTCATGCAGGCGGAAATGCTGTAGGCCCATTTCCTTAGATTTGGGTGCACAAGAACCCCAGGCGGCCGAAATTTCTGGAGCCCTCCCCTAAAGCGTCTCATAATCAAATGGTGGCTTTAGGACATTAAACTGCACACATCAATCAATTGTATGGTGATGCGCAAACTTAAGTTGAATAATGAATCTTATGTTTCTTGATAAAATTAACAATACTGAGAAATAATTGAGGCTGGTTGGGCATTTCATAATGGTTTTGTGCAAAATTAGGAAATTGTATCCAATTGACACAATTGGCACGGCTGCTGTTCTCTTGAACATGCAAATATGAATACGAAAATATCATGTAATATTTTGCTACAGACATTAAACATGTGCTGTGAATAGACATGAATGCCTGAATTGAATAGCCAATTCCACGTCAAAACCACGACCGCACAAAGAAAACACATGAACAGGACGGGTGCTGACTAGCAGCTGTTTGTACCTTATATTCATAATATACTATATATTCATACGTACAACCTTAAAAAGGTGGCGAGCCGGCATGAAGTACTGATTGTGTTCGTGCCCCTAACAAACTAGCAAAATTGCGCCGGTGCATCGCTGAAAATCATGCTGAGCAGCTGAAAGGCTGTAAAAAGAAGCATGCATGGCCATTCACGAAGTCTGCCACTGAAGTGGTTTACAAAATACCCCTATCGTGCAGAAAGACACATGTTAGCCAGACGACGAGGCGCTGCGTCAATGATCGAGCGAGGGAACACGCCCTTACGGCAAAGAATAACGACGGTGCCCGTTCAAGAGCACAAGTCACTTCATGTGGATTCACACCAAGAGCCATTTTGATGGGCTTTCACAAAAGAAAAGGGGTATCAATTACGTTAGCAAAACTTCACTTATTATGTATGAGCTGGAAGCACGGTATCTAGCGATCATGTGTCTTATAGCGTGATTAGGTAAGGGACGGCCCGAGTAGGTTGCACAAGCGTTGACAAAAAGTGGGTTTATATCAGCCTATTTCCTCAAGAAATCAACAATTGCAATTGAGTGCCCAATCCGTTTATGTGTTTTCTTCGTTTATGTGGTCGTCATTTTGGCGCAAAATTGACTAATATTTAATGCAAACATGCACCAACTATCCCAACAGCAAGTTCTACTACATATTGATGCTACTGCTGCACATGTAAACAACAATAGCACGTGCAGGTAGTTCCCTTAGAACTGTGAAAAAAGCGGCACTATACAGTGCCTCAGAGGAGGCACTTTCAGTATATTTTTTGGTAAATAAAGAGCTTAATAAGCATAGGACCTTTTTCTGTGTTCATGACACACTGTTAGGGTGATTTCATGCTAAACGCCCAGCCGCTTTGGCGACCATCTCAAATGCATTCGAAAAATATTGTGCTGATTAACTGTATTGATGAAAGCAGTGAAACGGTAGGATATTTCGGAGAGAAAAAATGTTTGGTCGCAAGGTTGCCGTCGGAACTTTCCGGGATCCGTTTAGGTGTGTGTGAAAAAATTTATTTTAAAAGTACGTTCTATACCAAACTTGGTCTACATGTTGAGTAAAGGTTCTTGTGTACAGTGTTTGAAGCTCAGTAATATTATTGCAACTATACTGGCAGATATGCTTCTAAGAATTTATCCAAAATGTGCTATGTTTGCAATTTCTTTATTGCAATACTGCAGTTTGTATGAATGTCTGTGTAGTGAATACCTACTCCACGCAAGGTATATTTTGAGAAAAAAATATTTGAGACTTATCAAGCTGGTAAACTTTATGAGAAAAAATCATAAATTCTACAAAATCGTAATTTTTGATCCTATTCAGATGCGATTTATGCCATGTGGTGGCTTAACTAAAAATTATCTTTATACATAAATTGAAAGTAAATGAACACTTCTTTTCATATACTGTCATTGAATTTTTTGTTTTAAGGAAGAAAATATTTTTTAGCATTCCCATTGGTGCCTATCTTCCCATTTCGTCATACAACAGCTGCCACCTTGAAATTTCCTATTTTCATCAATGGGAATATTCAAAACTTATTTTCTTCCTTAAAACAAAAAAATGTAATGATAACAATTGGCACATGAAAATACCTTTTTTTTTCCTTTCGATTCAGGTTTGAAGGTCATATTTATTTGGACCACTCCACAGTGCAAATCGGGTCTCAATATAAACGAAAATGACGATTCTGCGAAACTCGTAATTCTTTCTCGTAATGTTTAGCAGCTTAAGAAGTCTCATATTATTTCCTCAAAATATACCTTTTGTGTAGATAGTATACATTAGTCAGACATTCATAACAAATGTTGGCTAAGTTCTTGTAGGCGTAGTAGACGAAGAAAGTGCTTAACAGCGTAAATGACAAGAAAGAAAAGATGAGACGAGAACACAGCCCTGAACAAACAACCAAAGCTTATTGCAAACCAACTGCAATATACAGAAAACAGAATCTGCACATAACCACACATTATAAGCAGAATAGCACATACATGCACCATACGGCCTACCTTATCGACAACCGGTCATATAAGGGGACCCCAGATAACTAACTTCACAGCAGTTAAAAAAATTGAGGGTGCGCTAAGACAGGAAGCACCAAGTTCTTGAATATAGAAAGCTTCACTAATCTCGTGCTCGCGCCGATTTTTATATCCCCTGTAATCAAACACTTGTCAAGAATTGGCTGCCAACAAGACTTATTACAATGGTCTACCAAGTGGCTGGGAAGGAAACCTTTTAGAGAGTTAGCGTGCTCCCGCAACCGATCATTCATGCATCGCCCTGTTTGGCCGATGTCCACAGGTAAATAATATCTTGTAGAGAATAGCTAAAACACATTCAACATGGTGCATAGCGTGTTTCTTAGTGCATGCTTCTTTATCCGGTCCTTCGCTGTTTACCCTGCGACATAGGCCAGCGAGCTTGTTGCGTGCGCACAACGCAATTCTTACACCTATTTTTCCAGCGGCCTTCTTTAGCCTATGGGAAACTTCGTGTACATAGGGAATAACAGCCTTGCTAGAATGAGGCTTGTTGAGTTAGCTCTTGCTTTGTGTCTCATCAGGCAATCTTAGTGACGTTAGGAGAGTCTCGGCAATAGAAGTTAGCAGGGGATTAGAGAAGCCTGCTTGTTGAAGGCAGTGAACTTAGAACGAGAAACTGCACTCTATCTGGCGGTGACAAGAGTCAGTAAGAATTGCCTTTAGGCAGGAAAAAGCGATGCTTCGCTTGACTAGCTTAGAATTAGTGGACGTAAAAAGAAGGCTTTTCCTTGAGAAAGGTTCGTACCGCCAATATACATGGTCAACCAAAAAACCATTTCCAAGTCAAGGCATCGTAACTTGTCGTCATGAATCGAACTCCGACTTTAATTCCAGTTGCATCATTTCACGCCAAAAAATGTCAAATATCTCACCGGTGCAGATGTGTGCAATGGCTCAAGTTTAGCACCGGTTCTTTGTGACTTTTTACTCGCGCGGTATGAAAGAAGTCTCATGGCTAACTTTGATCACACGAGTACAGTTAAAGTGTTCGACTACGTTGACGACTTTTTAGTGCTTTACCGCATCGATCAATCTGACCCTAGGCGAACCACCGATGAGATATTTGAAGTTTTTGGGTGTGAAATGAAGAAACTAGAAATAACGTCGGAGTTTATTTCTGACGACAAGCTACGATGTCTAGAATTAGAAATGCTTTTTTTTTTTGTTCATCATGTATGTTGGCGGTACGAGTCATTCTCAAGAAAGACCTCCTTTTTACGTCCGCCCATTCTAAGCTGGTCAAGTGAAGCATCGCTTTTTCCTGCCTAAAGGCAATTTTAACTGGCTCTTGTCACCACCAGATAGAGTGCAGTTTCTCGCTCCAAGTTCACTGCCTTCAACAAGGAGGCTTTTCTAATCCCGAGCTAACTTCCATTGCCGAGACTCTCCGAACGTCACTAAGAGTGGTTGATAAGAGACAAAGCAACAGCTAACTCAACAAGCCTCATTCTAGCAAGGCTGTTATTCCCTACATACACGAAGTTTCCCAAAGGCTAAAGAAGGTCACTGGCAAAATAGGTGTAAGAGTTGTGTTCTGCGCACGCGATAAACTCGCTGGGCTATGTCACAGGGTCAACAGCGAAGGACCTAAGAAAGAAGAATGCACTAAGAAACACGCTACGTGCCATCTTGAATGTGTTTTAGCGATTCTCTACAAGATATTTTTTTACTTTTGGGCATGGTTACATTGGCCAAACAGGGCGATGCATGAATGATCGGTTGAGGGGGATGCTAACTCTCTAAAAGGTTTCCTTCCCAGCCACTTGGCAGACCATTGTAATAAGTCTTGTTGTCAGCCAATTTTCGACAAGTGTTTGATCATGGGGGATATAAAAATCGGCACGAGCACGAGATTAGTGAAGCTTTCTATATTCAACAACTTGGTGCTTCCTGTGTTAGCGTACCCTCAATTTTTCTCAACTGCTGTGAAGTTAGTTATCTTGGGTCCATTTACATGACCGGTTGTTGATAAGGTAGGCTGTATGGTGCATGTATGTGCGATTCTGCTTATGGTGCGTGGTTATGCACAGATTCTGTTTTCTATATATTGCAGTTGGTTTGCAATAAACTTTGAATGTTTGTTCAGGACTCTGTTCTCATTTCTTCTTTCCCTTCTTGTCCTTTGCGCTGTTAAGCACTTTCTTTGTCTACCATACAGCACCAACCAGTCGTATCAAGCACATTGTTAGTCTTGGAGGCGTATGTGCCAGTGAAATTGCACTAATATTACTGTGCTTCAAACACTTCACACATGAACTTGTGCTTAACATGTAGACAAATTTTGGTATCGAAGCAATGAGCAGTACTTTCAAACTACCTTCCCACAAACCACACTGAAACGATATTCCAGTAAGTTCAGAAGGCAACTACGTGACCGAAAATTTTTTTTCTTTTGAAATTATTTTACTGTTTCACTGTTTTCAATGCAGTAAATCATCACAATTTTTTTTAATGCATTTGAGATGGTCGCTAAAATAGCTGGGATGTTTGGCCTGGATTGACCCATTAGTGGATCAACCTTTTAAGCTGGCGACATGCAAGACATCTCCAGTTTTTCATACAACTGTAACATTATGCATTGTACACAGTTTTCTACACGCACTGCTGTTGATCTGATGGCAAACTGATACTTGTATTGAAAATATAAATAGGTATATAAAACACATAGCTTGAGATGAAGCCTTTCCCATCAGAGGAATGTTCCTAAAATGTACAAGATATTTGGTGCACCCTATGAGTAGCGTCCACCACTGCTGCGACCCTTTGAGTGAGGTCCTGAGCCCGGAACAGCTGCTTTCAGGTTGTGATGAAGAGTGCACTGCATTGTCAGCACCCAGTCCATCGTAGAAGACGTAGTGTGCTTTCCTTTCAACATTCTGCATGTAAGAGATGCACAACATTCAACTAAGCATTTAAAAAATACTGGGAACAATCAGAACCTGATTATGATGTGTCATATAATAAAACGCTCCAGCTTCTCCACTTTCAGCTTTACCACTATTCACTTTTACGTTTACAAGCATCTGTGCATATTAGTGTACGAATGCAAGTGCCATGTTTGAGTATGGTTTTTTCACCATCGTGGTGGTGGTGAAAAAGTGCTTCTCTCTTGAATCATGCACCTACCAAGAAGCTTGAAATATACTGGGAAGCTCAAATTTCAGCGTTTATACCAAGTTTTCTTGCTAAGCTAGAATACCCTAACCAATAGGCCACTACAATGATTGATATAAAAAATTATATAAACCCATTCAGACAGAAAAGTAGCAATATTTATCATTTACTTTGAAGGATCGTTGTGTAGACATGTACACATCACAGATGTACAATCTACTGTGTGAAAATAGTGTAAAACATCGAGCAAGCCCCAATATGGAAGGATCAACAGCACTTACAATATGACAACTGCTGCTGGAAAAACAGCACTGTGTATTTGTGGAAGCTCACCTCTAAATTTCTTCTCCAGTTACATAAATTTGGTGTACTCGATAATTTTATGTCTTTCACACGTTGCTTATTGGTCAACAAATGATTACCTTAGGCCACGAGTAAAACTGACTACTCTCAAGAATAAATAAGACGTGCTAACCCTATTCTTCGAGTGCATGCATAAGCAGCTCATTCGCAGTTGAATTTTTTTAATTCATAAAAACAGCCATGCAACAGATAATGTATCACAAGTAAGTTAAATATATGCTCAATAAGCTCTGAAATGTTGGACCATAAATATGTGTAATTTGAAAAATGCACGACATATTGGAGAAGAAGCTAACAGGAATATATGCATGGAGGGCTTATTAGTTGGATCAGTGTCCTTACATTCGTAAGGATGAAACCTGCACAGACAAAATGCATGAAACAGACAAGAGCTGTTAGGTCTGCCTGCTTTCATTTACAGCCACCTGTGTCGCCATCCTCATTTTGTTTTTCGCGAGCGTGTTCTTTAGTGGCTAACTATGCCTACACCATTATCATCTGTGCTGTATCAGTCTAACTGAAAGTTTTGTGTGCGTGTTTGTTGGTACACTTTGGCTAAGCTTTCATATGTAACCACATCGCAAAACCCTACACCAAAATATACAGAAATATTCTATTCTACAATATTCTATGTGCCGCAGTACAATGGTGCAAAAATGCAAAAAGATGTGTGCAATTGAGTGTGGCTGTTCAATCCCTTACTGAAGCAGATCAGTATTTCTATATCCTGATTAATTACGATAAACTAGTATAAATATAAACAAACCTAGCAAGGCATGAAAAGCGCGAATCACTGATCAAACAAGGTAGATATAAATTCTTTGGTTAGCTGCACGATTTTTAACAAAACACGTCACGCCACCGCAAAGCGCAGGCATCAAAGGGGTACTGATACAAAGTTTAAGCATTTTTCAATTGTTGCTTTATATAGCGTATTTACTCGCATTAAAAACGAACCCCTATCTTCAGTTATTGAAATCTGGATTTTTTTTTTCTCCCGCGTAATAAACGCGCCCCATTTGTCCACTGCAGTCCCGCTAACTGACAACTGGCGCCTCTTTTACCGTTGATCTGCTTCGTTATTATTATTATTATTATTATTATGCCATTTCTGTCGCCCACCTGGGCTCGCTCAGCCCCCCCCCCCCCCCCCTTTGTTTTCTCACCCGCTGTCGAATGCCGTAAGGTTTATCTGCGCGGGGCACATCCCCCAACAACAACAAGCCCAAGTCGCCACCCTCATTGACATCCCCCCGTTTTCTTTAACCATGCCCCAAAGCGAGGTTCACGAACACTGCGACTGTTGAGACATCGCAGCTGATAAGCACACAGCGAGCGAAGGTCACGAAGCTACCGACGCCATGAGACGGTCGCTTCCTGCAATTACGAGTATCGCGGGCAAATCGGGAGTTGGCAGGCAGGCACGCACTTCTGCACTTCGTTGTTCGCATACACGAAAGCTTACCTTTTCAGCAATAGCACGAAATCCAAAAGCGTTCTCCATGTAGCTCCCAGCGTACAGTCCGTTGATTGCTTGATCGGAAACACTCTCTTGCGGCGGGCACAAGCTTCAACGAAAGCCGTTGACAGAGGACACACACTCCGCCGCACCGAAGTTGTTCTGTACTAGCCGACACGCTACAGATTGCAGTGACACGTACTGTATCTACTGTAAGCACAAGTTAAACTGTGCAAGCCGTATAAGTACGCGTCCCTGACAAAGCAAGTGAATAGTAAAATAATAAACCACCGTCAGCCTGCAGCAAAACACGCACACGACATGTTACCACCCAATTCAAAGTCTGCCTGTTGACGATGGCGATGCGCAGTTGCCCCGAGATACAGTACCCGAGACCTCAAAACCGAAACCGAAACCAAAACACATAGCAGTACCGTTTTATGATATAATTTCCAAGCTAATTCAAGCCTCCAAGATATAGGGTAATATTTCATGCTTGACAACATATTTATTTGCTAGCAGAGCTTCGAAGTCTTTTTTTCTGCCACTGACGTGTGCAGGTGGCAAATGCGTAGCCTTCGTAATGTACATTTTTTTTTCCCGGGTGAGGCGTTATTGCGGCGTTGTTTCGACATTTCGGAGTCAAAATTTGTTACTTGTGGAACATTGATATAAATAAAAGGTTAGGGAAGGGTAGCAAGGAGGTTGTTCCATATTTGACACATCTCCCAGCCTTTTTTATGTTCGTCTGAGGAGATATTTTTTAATTCAAAATGGGGCAAATCTAGAACCGAAACAAGCTCAAATAACGCTGCCTTGACATATACATAGTATCAACGTTCTTCTAGAACAGTAATATTTATAAATAATGTTTTAATATTACTGTTTTAGAGGAAACGTGAACGTATGTATGAGCCAATTGAGTGTCATTTGAGCTACTTTTGGGTCAGGATTTGGCCCATTTCGCAAAAAAAAAAAAAAGCTTGCGATTCGGATCCACACATATGCAACTACAGGCAAAAATTTACATACAAATTGCGCCAGGCCCCCTTTTTTCCTCTTTCTGTTCCCTTGCACGCATAAATCCTAGCAACACCCCTGCTGTGCTATTAGCTTCTTTTAAATAACACTCTGCCAATCAGCAAGAACCGGGGGCTTTGCTTTTTTTACTGACAAAGTATGAAGGACGCTTGCTTTTATTTCAAGTCTTAAATTTTGTGTGAGCATACCAATGTGCGATTATCAGTGCATTGTAACGTGACAGTAACAACTGTCAATTACAATGCTGCAATTAGTCAACTACTCTCCATCTTTGTGGCACGGGTACATTGCGCTAGTGTTGTCTACAATCGTTCACGTGTATATTATACGACGCGCAAGCGTGCATTTCAAGTAAATATAAAAAAAGCACTAAGTGCCCAGAGAGTGGTGCGACCCATTGGAAGAGTTCACCCGTGCTTAGCGTATGTGCGCCAAGCTTGTCCTACGGCGCAGCATGCGTGCACAGCAGCTGCATCAGAGTAAGCTTAGCCTGTTAATTGCAAACATGCCTAGTTCCGTGGCAATGCGAATACTACAAACATTCAATTTGAACTGACCCATGTTCATAGATCTAAATATAACTCACTGAATAAATCAGGGACCCGTGTATTGATGCGAAATACTTCAGTGTGAGGAAATATATGGACCCCCATTGTAAAAAATTGGCCCCGTATCTCCATGTTTCTGCAAATGTCGTCAAAAGACGATAGTCTTGCGTGTGGAGAGAGTGAACAGGACATTTATTTGGTGTTCTGCGCAAGAAAGTCGGTGAGTGGTATTCTGTAGGCACTGCGTTTGAGTGCCTCGAGCGTACAGCTAAGGCGAAAAAGAACATCAAATCATGTCGCACGTGAGACATGAGCGCCATCTGGCAGTCTTCCTAGAAAACAAAGCGTGTGGCTTTGATAGGGGTGTGCCCGCCCATCTCAGAGGTGATAAGGTGTAGAACGCAAGGCGACGGGTAGATTCCACCACCTTAGCAAAGCGTTGGAAACACTCCCTGTTCCGTGCAAGCATTGCATGGTCAGCGCAGCGTGATAAGCGCTACGGCCTTTAATATTACTAATGTATGCTTTTTCTAGTAAAAGACGCACATGCAGAATATATACGTGTTGTTGTGGTGCCACAGACATGCGCAATCATGGCTTTTTAATTGATGATTGCACAAGCATGAACGCTCAATCTTGAGCAACACTGGTGGGCGCTGCGGATGAGGTCGGCCATTTCAAGTACCAGATGCCGTATAGAGTGGACAAACCGACAAATGTACAGACAGACAGACAGACAGACAGACAGACAGACAGACAGACAGACAGACAGACAGACAGACCAAAATTTTTGCGCTGAAGGTCCCCAAAAAAGAATATTGTCTTTAATAAATCAGGACCTCTGGTACAAAAAACTTAGTGTGATTTCAAATGAGAAAGCGCGCACGATAGCCTGTCGAAAACCGTGTGTAATCGTTTTATGTTATGTTTAAGTGCTACATAATCTCTTTTACTTATGTCTCTGTGAGAATTAGGGAAGAATGGACATAAGCGGTAGCAAAATATTTTTAGTAGGAATCCCAAAAAGTTAACCCATGAATTAAGTCATTGAACATGTGAGGAGTCTTCTGAATATAATAAATATGGGGTGGTTTAATAAATATAATAAATAGCACGATATCTTTTGGCGAAAGAATTATGGGAAATGAAAACGAATGCCGCAACATCGATCTTTTCACCAGACTTTTGGCATGCGGTTTGATTGCATCCGTTGAGATGTGACATGTATTGATGCTCTAAACTATATATACATATATGATAGGTGTAACGTTCAAGTAAACACCCTTGGGTGTAATTTGCTAACATATACCTATAATACACCTAAAAATGAAAAATGGGCGTACAAAAGGTGGAATTGCAGAACTTACACCCATGCGGATAAGTTTGGCAGAAATAATAGGTGTAAGATGGGTGATTTATTCAAAAATCCACCCTTAAGGGTGTGAAATGATTTGCAGTGTACAGCAACAGCGGTCGGGCGTGTGCGTTGCTGGCGCAGCTTCTGCACTGGCCGCCGGCCATCTTAGGAGCTCCCGAAATTGAGTGAAGCCTACTCCAAATCGCTTCGAGGTTTGAGACGCAAAAACTCCAGAAGCAGCTGCAATTACGATTTCAGCCGCTCACTTTTGTTATTATTGAAGTTATTCCGCGCAATTATTCGTAACTCGGCATTTTGGAGTGTGTTATATGGAGCTTCTCCTGTAGAAATCGGGCCGATGTCCATGCGCTGTTCTACAGTGCGAAATACATTGAAACGTTCACACTGACCACCAGGCGATGTGGCCAATCTTCACTGCCCTGATATTTCATTGTCTGTTGACAAATGTTCATATGGTCACCCACACAAGGCGCTGTAGAATCATACCGGCTTGCTAAATGGTGCCCGTACACACACACACACACACACACACACACACACACACACACACACACACACACACACACACACACACACACACACACACACACACACACACACACACACACACACACACACACACACACACACACACACACACACACACACACACACACACACACACACACACACACACACACACACACACACACACACACACACACACACACACACACACACACACACACACACACACACACACACACACACACACACACACACACACACACACACACACACACACACACACACGCACGCTCGTCACGATCAAAAAAAAGTTTTCAAAATTCCTATAGGAAGTTTTTAACCACGCGATCTCAAACTCCGCGTGGATTTTATTAAGGTCATGTCGTTCATAAACTCCTCTATTAAGCAAGGGGCATTCTACCACGACATGTGCCTAGTTCACTCCACTACACGGAGTACAAGTTGGGGTGGGTGAGTTTCGGGAGCTGATGTGCTGGCAATACCTTGCTCATTTTGACTTGGAGTGTGTTACTATATGATAAACGTGAATGCAAAAGAAAAAAAAAAGAATTACGTAGCCTGGCCGAACAGAGTGGATCACACTACAATTGTCGCGGTTTCTCTATAAACACAGCGATAACGTTGTCAACACTGACTTGTATCCAATACAAGTACTTTAAGGCCACGCCATCAAGCCGCTCATCTGCCATCCGGTGCCTCAAATACGCTTTCACTCTTTCCAGTGTATAGGAGCTGTGTTTTGCCGCAGCTGTACTCAATGAAGCGTTGCCAGTGTCTTGAGAAGTGTTTGAATGTTCGGGAAGAGAGCTGTGTCGCATTCACCTACAGCGTCCGTCACAAAACAAGAAAACTCATTCTCTTGCATGGTTCACAATTTAGTTTTGCACATTTACCAATCACATTTCAGTGTAAAGATATGAGCTGTGGTCATATCTCTCAGGTAAAAAGGGAAGACCGGCTGCACAGATTTAATCAAGCTTGCCTCTAGAGGCACGCTTTGGCAGCATGAATTGCGAACTTTGCAGTGTTTTGCAATGGTTTGCAAATCGCCGTTTGGGGGAAGCTTTCAGGTCACCTATGTACACAATGAACATAGCTTGCGTGTAGCACTAATCCGCAAAACTATAATCGTAGTTGGCTCAGTATATCCTAGTACCCGTGGAATCTCGCACTTTTCTCCGAGCTACGCCACTCTGTCTTGACATAGAGAAAATATTTTGTGGAATTCATTCTGCTTCCGCGTTAGCTTCCATCTCTTCCAGCTTAGTCAGCACCAAGTCAACTTGCCCCAAAGCGACACTCATGTCAAGATAATGACTTTGTAGATAAACAGAGAAGTGGTGTGTGACGCTTGGGAATGACTCACTAACAGCGATACACTTGAGAAAGTTCGGTGAACAGTTTTGCTGATGAAGCCAATGAGCTGTGAACGCTGTTGCTTTATCAAGGAAGGTGTCAACGAACTTTTCAAGTGAGCGGACTATCCGGGAAGTGCTTCTCCAAGCAATCCAATTGAGCCGTGGCACTCTACCCACCTTGCTTCATAATATTGGTGCAGCCGACTGAATGGCACTGTGGGCGCTTAACGATGTTTTTACTGGCATTCTGTCCTCTAGGATGACGCCCGAAAGAAAGTGATCCGTTAACTTATTGTGCCCAATGCCCGTCGAATGTCTTAGGCGGCTGAGGCGTCGCTCAAACGAAAGTTCAGAGAGTGCGACGAGCAATGCGTGTACAAAGCCATTGGGCAGTAATTCCGGAAGAACACCTGCACCCCTGGAGGTTAACAACACTCTTGACTTTCCTGCCGTACTCTCATTCTCGCCACTGGGTCGCCGAGCCATCCGATTGGCGGGTGCTGCAGTCACCGGGTGCCTAAGGGTTGTCCGAAGACCACCTATATTTTGTACATTACTCTCTTTCTCTTCCCTTTTCTTCTTCTTGATACTCATTAGATGTAAATTCGTCTTTCAGTTTCATTTTATTTTTTTGAAGACCCCAAGTGGGGGCACTACATAAGGGGTGGGTGTACAGTAAGGATACATGATACATGACCATTCAGGATGAGAAGTGCACCTTTACAGCATTAATGAAAGCATCTGGGTTGGTGGTGGCAATGATGGCGTAGGGTAGGCTGTTCCAGTCTACAATGGTGCGTGGGAAAAAAGAAGACGAGAAGGTGAGAGTACGGGTTTGAGGACGAGCAACACTTAAGCAATGACCTGTATGAAAACATATGTGAGCAGGCGGTGAGATGAAAGGTGGCTGATTGATTGAACTGTAATACATTTTGTGAAACAGGGATAGGCTGGCAGTGAGACGGTGACAAGAAATGGTGGGCAGGCCAGTTGCCGCCTTTAATGAGCATACACTTGCGTTATAAGAATATGATGAGTGAATGAACCTGATGGCACGGTTCTACCCCATTTCTTATGCGTCTATTAGATGAGATTGATGAGGATTCCAGATTGCGGACGCGTACTCAAGTTTTCGTTGAATTAAAGATTTGTATGCGATGAGTTTAACGTGAGGAGGAGAGCCGCGTAAATGACGTCTGAGAAAGCCTAGGGTTTGTTACTGGATGAGATGACGTTCGACACATGCGGGAACAAATTGAGATCTTTGGAGATAGTTACACCGAGATATTTGTAGGTACTAACAGATTCAATAGGAGTGCTAGCGATTTTGTACGGATAAAGGAGAGGGATTCGCGAGTGGGTGACGGACATTAATTTACATTTACTGGGACTCAGGGCCATAAGCCAGCGATCGCACCAATTCAGAATCTTATATAAACTGCTCTACAGCACAGCCTGGCCGGAGGTATTTCTTATCGACTAGGAAATAACGCAGTCGTCTGCGAACATACGACTAGAGCAAGTGACTTGCAATGACAGAGCATTGATACATAGCAGGAACAATGGCGGACCCAGCACGGAACCCTGGGGGACGCCAGAGGGTACAGGGACGGGGTTAGAGGCTATGTTATTGATGTGCACACACTGAGGCCGATTAGTAAGGAAATATTTAATCCATTGTATGACATCTGGATGCAAACCTAGGTTGGAAAGTTTTAACAGCAAGCGTTCACGTGGTACCTTGTTGAAGGCTTTAGCGTAGTCAAGGAATATTGCGTCTACCTGTATATTAGAGTTCATGTTGGAATGCAGATCATGAATAAAAAGAGCGAGCTGTGTTTCACAGGACAGACCTTTGCGAGAATCATGCTATGATGAATGGAAAAAGCTGTTGGAATCAAGGAAGTTCATGATGTTAGTGTAGATAATATGTTCCATGAATTTACATGGTATGCTGGTTATGGAGATGGCCCGGTAGTCAAATGGTGAGACTCTGTTACCTGACTTGTAGACGGGAACGACCTTCCCCACTTTCCATTCGTTCGGTAGATTGCTTGATGATAGAGACTGCGAGAAAAACAAGGTGAAGACTGCGGCTGAAATGTGCTTAGTGTTCTTTAGAAGTTCAGAAGTGACGTTAACCACACCTGCGTACGAAGAAACCTTTAGCTTTCCAATCAGTGATGCGACACCTTCGGCCGAGAAATTTATAGCCGGCATTATTTACATGATACGGGTAGGGCACTCAGGTACGGGGGCGTCTGGTTCCACTGTGAAAACGTATGAGAAACGGCGTCGAATGTATTAGCGCCCACAGAATCTAAAAGGATATCACCCTTATCTGTATAGATACGGATAGGCGGTTGGGCTGAGGTTTAATGATCTGCCAGAATTTACGGGGGTAATCGGTTATCATGCGGGGAAGGTCCGAGTGAAAAAACGAATGTTTGCGTTGAAGAACTTCTGTGACATATGCGCGTTACGCTTGATAGCATCTGTCCCACAAGTCGGCATTTGGTTTAAACTTCGCGGTACTTCATGGTAAGTTTCGGTATACCACGGTTTATGGCGATTAGAAGGAATAGTGGTGGCTGGAATATATTCGTCCGCTAAAACATTCATCTTGCCCTGAAAATTTTACCAGTTCTCTTGCACAGAGCGATTGTGGAATGTCGACTTGTAGGACCGATAGAATTCATGTAGTTCGTCGTTTATGGTCGAGTAGTTACCTATAATGTAAACGGAAATTTTTGCTGCGGAATGGTGTAAAGTTGGTTTGAGGAAAAATGTGGCATGAATTACTTTATTTATGCCCTGCAAGAGCACATTTCTTCACTACAAATTATGGGTCCAGCCACGGGGTCCAGCTACCAGTCAGGCCTGGCTAGACCCGCTGCCAACTAACTAAAAACCGCGGTGGGAATCTTCTGACCCCCGAGCCCCAACAGCCTGCAAGATCGGGAAAACTCGAGAAATTGAAGTGGCACCATCTGATTTCACAGACTAATTTGTCAGAAAGATGTGACCTTTTCTCCACAGCTTTCACTGTTACCTGTACGCGAGTCATGCAGAAGCTTCCTTGGTTTCTCAGCCTGGGCCAAAGTGCGTGGCGATGGAGGCACGGAGGGTCAGTCAGTGAGGCGTCAGTTAGTGACGCCTGTTGCTCAAGGCACAGCGTGGTTACGTCGACCAGAGAAAACGTGTTTAATGATTTAGTGTGGTCAGTCTGACTGTTGAAGAGTATCAACAGATGAAACTTTAGCAGCAGTGACCAGTTTTGAAGAGGGTTACCAAGGAGACATGTGATCATCTCCTGCTGCAAAGAAGAACGAATCGTTATCGCTGCTGTCTAGGTGGAGTGAATCGTCAAGCGGTTAATATAAAGGGATCTTCGCGCTGACCAGCCTTACTAGGCTCAGATATGACGTGTGGCTTGTGTTGATCATTCGATTTGTTTTTATTACAAATTTGACGGCTAAATCACTGCTCGTTGTTTCCTAAGTCAGAGATATCTGAGAATAAAAGATATAGAACGTTCGAGTGAAGCGTCCTTGCCTGGTGGTCGAAGCAAACAAACACATGCTCCGGCTACGTTAACTTGAGTTTTTTACCAGTTCTAACGTATAAAACTGCACGCAACGACCACAGATGCAGCAGAATGAAAGCTTGAGAACAAGAAACGATGCATAAACTGGAATAATGTCAGAGTGGTTTGTCTGTCCCAACGTACAGCGGCGATTCATTGCTTCCGTCGCTCTTTCTCTTGAGGCCTCGCGGTAAATGAGTAAAAGCGTGTTGCGGTGAGTTGTTGTAGGTGTTGAGCACCCAACCTTAGAGCAATGATTTGCCATCCCTGGATGTTTCCACCACCACACAGAGGAGGAAACTTGCTATTTTCTAACAGAGGCGGGAACGCGAACAACGTGGTACCACAAGTGTAATGATGTGAATAACAACGGTTATCATCTGTTTACTTTTCCAAATGTGATGAGCAAGTTCGCCAACTATGGCGCTTTCGTCGGCGCGCAAAAGACGAATAACTGGACAGCCCCATAAACTCTCCTTCAACAGGTGGGTACCTCTACCATACAAACTGCTTACACTGTTTCCACGTTCATTCACGCAGTCACCTGTTAGAAGACAGAGGCAGTGGACAAAAGGTCGGTGGGTTCGCAAATGCTTGAGTGTGGCCGGACGGCTCAGTGAGTCGTCGAAGCCGGCGCATTTCGTACTAAAGTTGCCTTGTCCAAGAGCCTTTTGCTGTCTCTGTCGGTAGACGGTCTTTGGCAATTTGAAGAGAGAATGTGGTCGTTGGCTTGTGGGCCACTCGGATGTCTTGTTTGCAGTACGTGACGTGCAATGGTATAGGTGACGCCTCAGACATATGAGTGAGTGGTTTGTGTTGTGGTGCTAATTAACGAGCCAAGTGCTCAATTTTCGGCGAGCAATGCCGTGCTTTAATAATAAAGGTTCTTTGGTAGCTAATCTTGGTTAGTTCCCAAAATAACGTTTGCTTTTTATTAGTTTAAATGCGCTCGACGCTATTTATACTTGTGCATCTATCATCATCATCATCATCATCATCAGCGTGCCTACGCCCACTGCAAGGCAAAGGTCTCTCCCATGATCCACCAATCAACCTGGTCTTGTGCTTTCCGTTGCACGTTGTACCTGCGACCTTTTTATTCTCATCTGCCTAACTGAAATTCGGCCTCTGTTTTGTGCATTTGCCTTCTCTAGGAATCCAGTCAGGTACCCGCAAGAACCAGCTGTAATCCAGCCTACATGCTACATGGGAAGCTCATGTCTATTTATTCTTGATTTGAACTATATCATATCCTTAACCCCGGTTCGTTCCCTGACCCAATCTGCTCTCTTTATGTCTTTTAAGGTTACACCTATCATTTTTCCTTATTATCGCTAATTGCGTCATCCTCAATTTAAGCTGAACCTTTATTTAAGCCTTCAGGTTTCTTTTCCATAGGTTAGTTGGGAAGGTGCAGCTGTTTTATACCTTCCTCCTGAGGGTTAGTGGCAGTTTACCATTCATGATTTCAGAATGCTTTCCGAATGTGATTTAACCAATTATTATTCCTCTAGCTGGTTAATTATCATGGTTGGTTTCCGCGGTTAATACATTACCTACGTACACATATTTATTTACAACTTCCGGCGTCTCTCCACCAACCGCTAAGTGCTGCTTTCTGCCGAGACTGTTGCTCCTTGTTTTAGTTTTCTGTTAACAGTTTTTAGACCTATCTTTCTGCTTTCCGTGTCCAGGTCTGTAATCGTCAGCTGTAATTTGTCCCCTGACTTACTCATCAAGACGATTTCATCAGCAAATGGCAGATTACTAAGATACTGTTCATTACTTTCTTTAATTCCTCCCAAGTAGGGGTCTTGAGAACCTTCTGTAAACACTCGGTGAATAACACTGTAGAGATAGTGTCTTCCTGCCTTGCAGCCTTCTGTATTGGGATTCTGTTGGTGTCCTTATGTATGAATATTTAGCTGTAATGCATCCACTGTAGATTTCTTCCGGTATGTTTAAGTAGGTTCGTCATTGCCCAAATTTCTTAGTGCCTTCATCACTGCTGATGGCTCGACTGAGGCAAACGCCTCCTCGTAATCTATGAAGACTATGTATCGGGGTTTGTTTTATTCCACACATTTCTCTATGGCCTGATTGATAGTATGATTATGGTCTATTGTGGAGTGCCTTGTACAAAATTCGCTTGGTCCTTTGGTTGATCACTAATGTCACCTTAATAGTAATAGATAATATATTTTTAAAATGTTTAGAGAAAACAGACACCAAGCTGATAAGCCTGCAAATTTTCAAGTCCTTGATGTCTCATTTCTTATAAATTAGGGTGCTGTTGGCTTTCTTCCAAGATTTTGGTGCCCTTTCCGTCAATAGACACTTCGTAAATAAGGTGGCCAGTTTCCTAACGCAATTTCTCGGCCATCTTTCTGGAGGTCTGTTGTTATCTTGTCCTCACCAGCGGCTTTGCCTCTTTGCACTACTTCTAGGGCTTTTCTTACTTTCACTGTCGATACTGAGAAGATGCCGCATCCTTCTGGACTATTATTGTTCCTTACGATATCGTCCTGGCTGTTTTGGCTTCTGCACAGCTCTCCGTAGAGCTCCTCCGCCACCTCGACTACTCTATTCATATTGGTCATGATATTGTTTTCTTTGTTTCTTAATGCACAAGTGCGATTTTTCCTATGCCAAATTTGCCTTCGCCGCTTTTAGGCTTCTGCCGCTTTTTACAGCCTGCTATATTCTCCCCGTGTTATATGTTTTTACGTCGGCTTTCTCACGCTTATTGAATAACTTCGAAAGCTCCACGAGCTCTATTTTTTTGGTTACATTTGAGGCTTTCAAGATTTGACGTCTCTTTAAAAGATTTTCCGTCTCCTGAGATATGTTTCCAGTGTCCTGTTTAGTGGCTGTGCTTCCGACAACCATCACACACTATTTGATGATACTATTAGTATTATCGTTTATTGTGTCTACACTAACGTCGGTTACCTCGTTTTGAGTATCGAATTTATTTAGAAGTGAAACTCTGAATTTCTGTACTTTCGCTCTCACCGCTAGGTCAGTAATTGGGTTTCTGAGTATGAGTTTTTGTCTTTGCTTCTTTGAGCGCAGGTGAATGCGAGCTCCTACCCTTTTATGCTCACTGCATCTCATCTCGCCAACTACTTCTACTTAATGTATAATGCCCGGGTATGCACACAGAATAAAGCCTATTTCATTTTCAGTGTTGTAATTAGAACTTTGAAACGTCAATTTATAGTTTGCTCGCTTTCTCAAGAAGGTGTTCAAGATCCGTAAGTTGTTACGTTTAGTGAACTCTACTAATACCTCCCCTCTGACATTTTTGCAGCCGATGCCAAATTCTCCCACTGCATTGTCTCCGCTTTGTTTCTTGCCTACTTTGGCATTATTGTCGCCGATCAGAATACTATACTGTGAGTGAACGTTATTATTGGCTGACTGTACGTCTTCATGGAAGCGTTGAACCTAATTATCATCATGGCTCGTTGTAGGCGCTCAGGCGTGTAGCACCTTGATTTTGTACCCATTGTTACAATTACTTCGGATATACTTGCTACCCTATTACTTATTCTATAAAACTCCTCTATGTTTCCAGCCTTATTCTTGTCTATAGAACCACCCCCCCCCCCCCGTATTTCTCTTCTGTCAATAGTTCATGGTAGCATAGGACGTGTCTGGTCTTCAGCACTTTGTAAGCCTCACCTAGCGTCCTAACTTTGCTGAGCCTAATTTATTCTATTGAACACCCTTTAATTCCTGGAATATGACCACTAGACTAGCTTGACTAGATAGCGTTTTGGCGTTGAAGGCAGTCAAGCTCAGATTCTAAAGACGGCATGTTCGAACCCAGAGACTCTTAGCACCCTTCACTGCGTCGCAGTATTGACCACTATATTGGACAGTTGCTTCGAAGCTGCTGAGCACAGAGGGCCAAAGATTTACAGCTGTAGTCATGGGAGGCACTAGTCATACTGGCAGGTGGTCGCAATGCGTGCGCACCCTACACCTCTTTTTTTTTTACACGATTCCCTTATCACGTGTTTTAAGTAAATATACGATTGGAGAGCTATATTCTGTTGTCCAATTCGAAAAATTGTGGGAGAGGGGGAGGTCACCCTCTTGCCTACGTGGCTGTTTCAAACTACTGGCTGATGCAAAAGAGCTCCAGAGCCTACAAAAGAACCAAGCGGTGCGAAGAGACAGAGGGTAACCAAACAAATACCGGCTCATCGTTGCACATGAGTGAGAAGTCCTTAAGCTGCCAGCCCCAGGGCCGAATATGCAACTCATCTATGTATACTGTAAATAAATGTTGCTTAAAGTCACCGTCGCCTTGCCCGCTTGCTCCATCAGCTCTGCGCAGACACAGCCGCCATCTGAGATACGCGATACCCAACAGCATACTTCAGCCTTTAGCTTTGTCACAACCTAAATGTTACCAAACATCAATGCAGATTCTATTGCGAGAGAGTCAGATCATTGTGTCTTTTCCTCTCCTTCTGTGTCGTTTCCTATTTTTCTTCTTTAATCCTTTGCTTTACACGACTGCAATAAAATTCTGCCAAAACCTCTGTATGCTTATTTTCATTCATATAGAAAACTCCGTTGAATTCAAGGCGTCGAAGCTCTTAATAGTTCGTACCGTCTGTCATGCCAGAATTATTCAATGCCTCGTATGGTCACGAAGCTATACCGTCACGCTAAGCGCGAGCTTCATACACTGCTCAGAGATGCCGCAATGCGGTGCTACACTGCCACAGAGGCGGTGTACGTGTCGTATACGCAAATAAATACTCGGCAATGTGGAGCAAGCTGGTGGTTATGACCTGTTTCATTTAGTGGTATAATTGCCTCAGGACGAGGACGCCTACACTCTAAGCCAAAAATGGCCAAAATGGGAGCAACGGCTGTTTTTACTCCTTCAGACCGACTGTTACTCTCCGAAAAGACCAAGCGGAACAAGATGGCCGACTTGTTCGAGAATGGGGGAGCAAATGTATTCATCTAAAGTCTGTAAGGGAGCAACGGAAGGAGGAACCGCTGTAAATGCTCTCGTCACGCAACTGTTACTTCCCGGCAGGACACCGCACACAAATATGCATGCCGCCCACATTGATATTCATGGGCCAGATTATTGTTTGTTCTGTGTGCCAAACTTCACCAAACCAAAACAGTGATTTATCTTAGCATCCGTAGATAATAAGATAGCAGCGCTGGCCGAACACAGAAGGCCTGAGAATACAGTACGGCAAATACCTAACACACGCAGCAGCAGAATGGAGAGTTGGCACGTCAAAGCGGACCGAACGCCGAAACACGTGCAAAAAAACGATAGAAAAAGCCTAGACACGCCGTTCGTCCGCGAAGTAAGGGCGTCAAAGTCGATCAAGCACCAAAACTCGTGCATAAAGAGCCCCCCCCCCCTCCCGCCCAGATATATCGGAGAAGAAAAAAAAAAAGCGGACCTAGACGCGCTTCTCATCAGCCATACACTTAGTAGCACGCTTCACTGTTTAGTTTGAGGGCAGAATGACAAATCTGCGCCATCTGCGCCCGCACGACAAGTGTGGCGCTAGTGTAGCAAACGATGTAAGTTACAAAGTAATTTTTATTCAGTGTTTATGTTAACTAGCACTAAATAAAAATTACACTCAACTTTTTATATTTATTTATGAGTTTTAGTGTACCTCAGTTTTTTTTTATAATTGTATTAGGAGAGCACACTGAAATTATTGCGCTGACGCCTGTGCTGCCACTGCTCGACGTTTTTTTTTTTTTTTGGGCGCAACTAAGTTCGCGTTCGCACTACTTACTCATTTTCATATGGTCTGTGGTTGGCGAGCACATGGACGCGCGAGCTTGTGAGCTATGTTTTGATCGTGTGTGTGTGTCGCAGATTTGCGTTTCTACTTATTCGTGATGAAGGTTAGTGTATATTTATCTTTATGGAGCGCGAAGTAGTTGTGGATTTTGCTGCTGGGTGGAACAAACACATCGTAAACACGTCTTCAGCTATCTGCAAGCCTGTTCGCTCGTCGGACAAAGGACTGTGCATGCATCAGCGTGCAGGTGAGTGGCATTTCCAGCAACATTTAATGCTCTTACAATACATTGTTGAGTGGTTGCGCTATTGAAAGAGAAATGATTTGCTCTTATTCACCGTATCCATTGCTAGCCGTATCGGACTAAATTACCTCTATTACCGCCTGCATACCCTCTTGCTTCCCCTGTCACCACTGCAGTGCCAGTGTACTTTTGCAGTTAAAAGTTCATTTCTGCAACACTACCTAGCTTGAAAAAACATTGGGGCGGGGTTGTAGCTGCATTCATACTGGCACTTTTCTACTATTGGCTTTATGTAATGTTAACGGCTGAGTGTTGGGGCCTTGGGCCGCATTTTTTAGAGATGTAAAGTGTATGTAAATCAGTAAGTGAACAAATCATTGTCGCATCACTTCACTGGCATAGCCAGGCGGTTGCGCACAGAATTTTTTTAGGCCGGGCCTAGGGAGCCCAAATTGACGACCATATTCGCTTGCCCGGCCTATTCAGATAAGCGGACCCCCCCCCCCCCCTCCCCGCACGCCTAAAAAAAAAAAATCTGCCCACATCACTGCGTCACTTGCTTCACCTCTGCGCTGAACGTACTATTTTATAAGCGCAGCATCAAGCGAGCAGTTTATATATTGACAGAACAATTGGAGGAGGAATGACCCAAATCTTTCAGATTTCTTTAGTGATGCAAAACCTTAGCAAAACTGAATATTGTAAAAGACAATCATAAATGCTGTATGTTCTCGTTAGCGCTGTCATTATTCTGGATCATGAAATCTTTATGCGCTGTGAAAACTTGGCATGTCGTTAAAGTCACATATCGACGTTAATACCAATCGACGAAAATTTCGACAACCTCAATAACGCCGTTTGGGATTTGCCGCATGCACATAATTAGGCTGATTCCCACTTGGCTGTTCTTAACCTGACTTCACTGCTACCAAATGAAACAATATTTGATGCATGTCTTTTACTTTTTTTTCAGGGATATGACACAAATTTGGTTATACTGCAGATAAAGATGCTCCCAACGATGCTAAAGTACAGAAAGCAAGTGAATTTTGGTAAGTGCAGACTTTTTGTACTACGTATATGAAAGCATCGCTTTTTAGGGGCAAACTGTGCATGTGTTGGCCAGAGAATAGTTCATTATGCCACATGGTTACACTGGCACTGACAATTCGACATGGCTCCGCTGGCCCGTGTGTGTGCTCACACTGTTACCGTTAAGATAAAATGTTTATGTTTTCATTGCAGGGATTGCTGTTTGTACTAAAAAGCCAACTGCCAAGATTTGTTTACGCTGGTACTCCTAAAAGTATGCTTTCCCTATTTACATGGATTTCGGCTTGCACAAAGCATAACACTTGGGCCTAGATTCACAAAGCTGTCCATGCGCAGGCCTTCATAACAGCGTTTCTTGACTTGCCTTTACCCTGTTTTCTGCAGATGTTTCGTGGGTTTAATAGTGCCACAGCATGTTGACCTCCCCCACTCTGAAATATTCGCGTTCAAAGTTCCGCAAGAGTGGGCTTAACTTTCTTGTGCACCTCTTTGCTAGTCCAAGATACTGAAGTTTTATGCTCTTACTAGAGGTGGCAGTGTTTCTAATGTTTGTATTTCCATCACATTGACCAAGTATGCGATCTTGGCTTGACTGGTAGCACATCCTCAACAAATGTCTTTGTGGCACATGTAGAAGGCAGTACAAAATAAATAGGCAGACATTCACACCGGGAGCTAACTTCTAATAATGCTTTTTTTTTTGGAAACCATGGTGTGCTTATTCCAATTTGTCTACCAAGCAGTAACCTGTTTGGCTGTGAACCAACAAGACGTTGAACTAATAAAAGCTTCACATCTTGTTGCTCTCAAATATATATGTATTGGCAAGCTATCTGTGACACTGTCAAACAAAGAATCAGAATATCTGTGCATGCCTTAAGATATATTGCTTCGTTTACATATCTCGTGGCTGTGACTTGTCAACCGAGTGAACAAATGCACCCTAGTTTTCTAAATTTAAAGCATTTTTTGAAGGTAGCACGGTCTACATTTATTTGTCTATAGTTTTGTCCAGCCGTTTGCGTCAGGTACAAAGAATTATACTGAAGATCATCTTGTAGCCTCTGCAAATGGTTGCTTTCAAGCAGGCTTTGCATGCTTGGCTTGTGCCTACAGGTATTGCACAATTCAAGACGCAGCAGCGTATGATAGAACAGTAGAATCGAGAGCAACTATGTGCACGAGCTAAATAAGTATTTTAACATGAGCGGACAGTACGTGTTATTTGCCACACACATGACCTCATTTAGAATGCCCATTGGTGAATGGGCTCATAGAAATGTCACTCAGCTGTGTATAGGAAACAAGTTAACTGAACCTAAGGGTATCTTTAACTGCTACAAATATGCCTTGTTGAGGTGCTGCACATTTTCTTCCAGAATATTGCTGTCTGAGACATCATGTGAAGAGCGTCTACCACATCAGCATTTATATGGCTTGCCAAGTAACGTTTGGCCGAACCTTCCTTTTTTTCACATTTTGTTTTGCAGTAGACATCCTAGAATGTAAGTGCTGCTGCAGTGTGTGTGACTCATTGTTATGAATTGATTCTGGCATGTTTAACCTCACACTTCTATTTTTTTTTCTTGCAGCAATGAGATGCTTCACATATGCCTGCGGTGACGTTCTGCTGCGCTAGCCTGATGGAAACACCAGCTGCGAAACTTGAGTTCTTCAGAATTGGAGAAGTTGCCCTTCTCTCACCAATGATGACACAGACTGCCCTATGCTAGAAATTCAAGATTGTTTTTCCACGGATGACGCAGAAAACCTTTGATGTAATATGGTGTTTGTTTAGTGCTGGCTGTGGTGTGGCGAAGTCTACTTTTACGTGTGGTCACACGTCGCCTCATAAAAAGAACAATAAAGCATTTATTTTCCTTTCAATATTGTCCACTTTTTGTGTTAGAAGCACCCAAGCAGTGCTCTTCCAAGGAGCTCTCGCCATGTGTTAAGCGTGTGACAAGCATACTCGAGATAAATACTCATTTCCCCAAGGAGTAACTGGAAGCATGTGCAGTTGGTTTTCAGAGTAACTGCGAACACGTGAGAGGAACGGTAAAGAGTAACTGTTGCTCTTAGAAGAGCAACTGGTGGGAGTAATGGTTGGTCGGCAGGGAGCAACTGGTGGGAGTAACTGTTGGTCTGCAGGGAGGAACTGGAGGGAGTAACTGTTCGTCTCCCGAAGGAGGAACTGAAAGTAGAGCAACGGTTCCTCCCTCTGCAGTTACTCCTTTTAGGAGAGTAATGGGAGTGGCAATGCAATTGCTCCCTGAAAGGAGCAACCCCTATACCCCTGTTGCTCCGTTTTGGCTTAGAGTGTAACATGAGTTGTGTGTCGGAGGGCCATTCTGCTGCCTGTAGAAGGGAATCAAATGAATTTCGCGGATCTATTAACCATTATACAGACAGCAGCAGTGAAAGTGAGCGATATTATTTCAGGAAATAGGCGATTTTAACCTTGAGTCGAAGATCACACTTCTGTGCGCGAGCCATTCAGACGCCTCGGACATTGTCACTGCACATGATTTTAACATTAACGGTGAGTCCGTGTCTCTGAAATGCGACAAGCGAACGCTGAACGCGGACATCGTTTCAATCATTTTTCTCTGTGTATCTCGCGAAGTGCAAAGCCCCGTCCCACTCATCGAGAATACGGCGACCACCATGAAAACGACCAGATAAGTCACAAACTGACGCGATCTAGTAGGTACAATTTATGTCCAGCAGGTGGTGGCAAAAAATCAAAAAGGTAAAGGCAGTCTGGCACCCCCAAGCGTATTCTATGTGAGGATGTTTAAATCCATGTTGCTTAAGGGGTTTCTTAATGACTTGGTGAATTGGTGATTTGTGTATTTGCATGCGAAAATATTATATGACCGTGATTGTGTGTTCTTTTATTAAATACGAACCTGTATTCCTTTTTATTGAATTATAAAGCTTTTTCAATCGAATTTCCTACCATGATGGTAATATCAGCAATGGAGAGATCAAAAATTTTTTTATTGTGGCAAACAGAATAACCTGTTTTGAACAGTATCGTATTTGAAAAAAACCCAATTTCTACTATTGATTGTATTGATCTGACAAGATGCAGCCAGAACGACTCAAGTACTGCTCACGCATTAACAAATTAGGAATATGTGTTTAGTGAATGCGCTTTTCAAAGGTTCGTATCATCGTCTCTGCTTGTAAAGCGCACCATTGCTTTTTACAGACATTCCTGCAAATGCCAGGTGTTCAAGTCCGCGGGAACATTGAAAAAATATACCTAGACTCCCGTGTGACTACGTTGAGACGGAATCATATTGCCAGGCCACAGAGGCCACGTTTCGATGTTGGCACAATGCAACAACACCAAAGTGCTGAGACTATGGCTTTATTCAGAATTTCTATGCAATGACGTTCGTGTTAGTCACATCGTGGTATTCCTTGCTAGACTCCTAAATTTTTGTAATTTTTTTCGCTGATACTATGCAAGTTGCATATTTTAACCATCTTTTTGTCCGTTCCTCGTGTTCATTTGTAAACAAAAAGCGCAAGCACTTATACAGGCTGAGTGCTAAACGTAAATGCGTCATAGGAGAGCGACTGTCACGAAAGTTTAGAAAGCTAAGACACCAAGGCTGTCACAACCCCTCGTGAAAGCAGCGTTCACATAACCTCTCATGTACATCTGTGCCTCTTTTGGCGGCCGCTGTAGCTCTACGTTAAATTGAGACAGCAGTTTCGTGATCCCAAGAAGGATTGAATGACTGTGGTTATACACTGTACGGCAACATGCTCACCCGTAATGAAGTTCTTAAAGGACGCTGATTCCGCGTATCATTCCAAGGTAACACCACCGATGCCTAACGATTGGTGCGCCGTGAGCATTATAACGGGGTGGTGACGTGTCACATTATAACGGGTTGGGGATGTGTGATCGACCAAGGTCAACTTTCTATTGCGTTTACACTCCAAAGTAAAAAAGAAAAAGTGAATCTACGGTTCAGGCGTGTCGCTTTCACACTTTTCTGCTTAGTCACACTTTCGTTTAAGGACACTTCTATTTTTTTAAGGCACATATCTATGAACATTCTTCGAGCAATCTGTCTTGCGAACATGCTGATGGATACCGAGCTTTACTGAAAGCCCAAGGGTGCGTGTACAGTGTGCTACCGTAAAAGGTGGTGGGCAGCTCCACATTGGCTTGAAGCGTGATCTGCCAAAACAGATGCCACTGCATGGTTTCCTGATTATTACCAGAGCAAATTTATGCGCTTTTGCTAATTCAAAAATTATGATTATATTTGTTTCAAGCTGTATGCGGTCAAAACCAACGGCCGAAAGAAAAAAAAAGACGTGGGTGCGAGTAAAAATGTCACAATTTCGGCACAAGGCCACTGCAATGAATGCGATAGCCTTATATTGGGTTGTTATTCGAAGTAAGGCTATAGTATTTAGGATCCATACAAAGTGTAGAGAACATGATCAATTGTGCTTGAATTGACAGCAATTCAGTAACCACCGTATCTAAACAGAAGCTGTTGTTCATAGTTTACTGCGCAATGTCCGACAGGAGGCGAAGCCCAAGATCGGCATCGAGGAATGCGACAAGCCACTGTTGCAGGGAAGCCGAGCAGGCTATAGCAGATTACCATCGCACATAATTCAGCAGCATATGCAGGGTAGGAGCCAGTTTTATGCTCCAGTGCTTTTTCGTCGCCGTATCTGAGGCACGCAGGCGATGAGCAGCGACCCGTGGAGCACATGCGTGCCGCAGGCCGCCCGCGGCCGGTCCCCAGCGGAAGCAAAACTACCGCTCCTCTCTCGTCAGAACGGTCGCCGGTAACAGTGGTGGTTGTTTGTCGTTTGCCACCAGCATGTCGGTGTGGGCACTTGGTAGCAGCTCTCGCAGTCGTTGCAGAGATTGTCCGACAGGGCTACCGTCTAACGTACTGAGCGCGAACTCGCACCGACGTTGTAGTTTTCGAGCGCTTGGACGCTAATACTAAGAGTGGAGCACTTTAAATGCCTGGGCTCTTTACTGCAGCCGCATGGTGTAACTCAGGCAAAAGCACACATAAATATAAAGATGATACAAGCAATAAAATTAAAGAGACAGAGAGGAAAAGAAAAGACAGAGGAGAAAAAAAACGTAAGGCCGGCGCGGCACGTGCAGCACAGTAACAACGAAAGCTGGAATCGCGGCCTTTCAGAGTCTTTTTTTAAAACACTTTTTCAATAATTGCCGCAAACACACTAGCAGCGTACCCACTACGCCATCATTCAGCATGATTTAAGGTAGCACGCAGGCATTCACTGTGCAGTGCTCCTTCATTCTTCGGAGAAACGTGGCACCCGCGACACACTTGCAAAATTTTCCGCTATTTTTGACGCTTATGAAGGCTTGTGACTGGGGCTGATTTTTATGAAGAATTGTGACTGTAGCATTAGTTTATTACTCCAAAACTTCGTTACAATTGATACAATCACTGAATTCTTGGCTAATGCCCTACAGTGGGTATTAGCCACGTGAGAATGTTAACAATAACAGGAAGCATTCAAAGACACACTCGCTAAAATATTCGCATTGTGGAACGCCTGGTTGGTCCTTGGCCGCAGTAAAAGGTTTTAGCGCTTATGTTAACGCACTCGTTTCTTCACACTAAGCCTGCATAGGGTCAGTTTGTAATAGAGCTTCGCGCGTCGGTGTGACTCAGTGGTGGAACACTAGGCTAGGTGATGCAGGGTCGAATTATAACTGGTTCTTGCTGTTTTTATTCATTTTTTTCTTATTTCGCGCGATAGTGGTTACGGGCACTGGATGCGGCGGCGGCGGTGGACAGCTCTACGGTGCACGTGACCCTTGTTGTGATTCCATAAGACCTTTTGGTGTAAAAAACAATTAAACATAACGAAAGATAAGAACTACAGCGTAAACAGAAAAAGAGTAGAAAGAAAGGTGAAAAAAAAAAGCACACTGATATATTGACAGCGCTAGCTAACGGACCGCAAAACAAGGAGACAAACTAGCATACACTGAAGCTTGGCTTGTGTACCATCGTACACATGTACCTCTTTTGCGTCCTGCTAGCTTGCGCTGCCAATATTTCAGTATGAAGACACGCTAACTAGACCATTTTACAACCTTTTTGAAAAAAAAGGAAAACTGACCAAAAAAACTATTTACCTCCCCACTTCTTTTACGTTTGGCACTGGAAGTGCGAAGCTACCACTTTTCTTTATTTCTGCTTTTGTGTTGTTATTTGGTACTTCTACATTTTGTGTCTATTTTTTCGACATCTTTTATCTGTATTTGCTTTTCAGAGGATTTTTTTACTTTTTTCGCTGTTGCTTCCGTAATTTATTTTTTTTTGCTCTTTCGCTTTTTACAGGATCTTTCGCCCATTCAAGTTATCGCATCACAGGCAACAAAAATAAGTGCAGTGAGACAGCGCCCGCCCGGTGTATATGCTAGGGTACCGAAGCATAACATTACGAAATCAGCACGTGTCAGCATGATGATGACCGTTTTCATCGTCAGTCGTACAAACGGCACGCATAACTGTTCAGCCATAAATTCACCTGATTGCTCTACATGAGCGCCGCCGTGGTAGTCTAGTGAATAAGGTACTCGGCTGCAGACCCGCAAGGCGCGGGATTGAACCCCGGCTGCGGCAGCTGCCTTTTCAACGGAACCGAAAGACGCTGTTGGCCCGTGTGCTCAGAATTGAGAGCACGTTAGGAATCCGAGTTGGCGAAAATTTCTGGAGCCCTCCACCACGGCGTCTCTCATAATCACATGGTCGTTTGAGGACGTTAAACCCAACATATCGATCAATGGATCAATCAATCCATTAATCAATGCACTCGTCTACATGACACCACATGCAGTTATGCTGCTGCGTCAAATCACGTCGTGAGCAGCTCGTGTTCGTGCGCTGATCGAATCGGCAGTTCGTCCCTCCGTGCGATGATTCCAGCCCGCTAAACACTCACCACGCACCATTTCGAAAGCTCTAACAGCGAACAGATCACATCAGCGACGAGTGGAGTTGCCACTGGCCAGACATCATACATTGCCCGCGTCGGGGTGCAGCGTTGTTGTTGCCGTAGGAAGGGCGTCGGGTGTCGCAAGGGTGCCGCAACCTCCGTGACCACCGCATCAAGGCCTCTTTCATTAGGGCGCCACGTTGTGCGCGCGCCGGACAATGGTGTGAAGAGAGAGCTGTAGCATGAGTCAGGCCATTGGGGGCCCGCTGTTGCCATTTATGAAGTTTTCATTTCGTCACTGCACCTCCATTTGAGGTCTCGGTTGTCTGCGTCGACGATGATGCTCCTTCCCTCTCACCGCCATGTCTCCTTCCGAAAGCAAACATTGCTTCGAGTGCGCGTTAGATAAAGCACGACGTTGTGCGCAGAGTCTCGTCGCCAATTATTCTTCTTCGACCAGTGCGAGGGAATGAACGTTGGATTGAGCAGTGAGCATTTTACCGGTATACGGAAAGTGAGAGAATATGATTTTTCTGACGGCGCTTATTACCGCTGTCATTGGAGCAGTGCTCTGGTTTCGACGACCATGGTTTTCATCGGTGCTGCTGTATTTGTCCCGTTTCTGGACACCAGGTCCCGGAGGTGAGCGCGATGACAGCGTTAATTTTTTTAGCTAATTATAACCCTACTTTCTTCGTATCATGGTGAAGCGGACTCTACTTCGAAGCAATATTCAGTACAGCACTCATCTTCGTGATGTATATACAATGAAACAATGCGTCTTTTTGACTTCCCAACACTAGTGAACTGTATTTTTCACGTGTACATTGAGGCACCTTAGGCCAACCATTTCTTTTTGTAAATAAAACATATTTTCAAGGGGCATCCATGCACATTGGGCTCAGCACCTTATGCACGTTCGGTCGGTATTCGTGTAGTGCTTTCAGAAATGAAAATGTATAAGTATGGTTCAACTGAAGAGTTATACTTGGCATGTTTTACATCGAAACATACTGCTAGCTACGATAAGAACTCGTGTATGAATAAATACCAAAAAATAACTGATTGAATTCGCTGAAACATTGTGAACGGCTGGTCCTGTACACGCTCTTTTTTGCAAACCCTCAAATAAGATTTAATGCAAAGGCGCTGACGACGACAGAAGAATAGTACACATTGACAGAGCCTCCTGGTCGTCGACTCGCTTTACACCTCGGATATGCTATACCAACACGCCTAGTCTGCATTCTCTCAGACCACTGTTGCAGCGCGTGCCAGGCCTGTACCAGGGCACATAAAGCACGGAGCGCGAGGGAGACTATGAGACAGTTAAATCAAAAGTAACGGTCATCTGCATGTTTTAAACGCGAAAAACTTCCTTTTTAGTAACGTAAAGGCACCTTGAGAGCTCGTATCTAACGCCCCACATATTGGCACTTTGTCGATCGTTTTCCGAGCTTCGCACGCACCACAACTGTCCTACAAGAACTTGTGTTTGTGAGAAACACGACACACAGGCCATGTTTAAACGAACAAAACTTGCCTGTCGCTTACGTCATGAAATTGTTTCCATAAGTTCCGTGTGTCACATAAACCCATGCCATGGCCCTTGGTGAGCCGGTACGCGCCACGAAGGGTTGCCTCTGGTCGGTACTTTCGCCAAATCGAAGAAAATGAGAGGCCCGGGGTGACTTGAAATTACGAAAGGTGACATGGAAAATTTCGGCAATTTTACGCCTTTGTCTCGACTGAGTTATGCATTCTTAGTGAACTGTCTTCCCAACAAATAGCCTACATCATTCTCTCTGTTTCATGGCTTCAGACAAATGAGTATAAAGTGCATATTACGCGCCTTTCGGTACCTGTACCTCCACTATTTGTCAAGATCTAGGAGGTACCCTTGCGTCCGCCAGGGTGATCTCAGCAAATTGTGTCGGTGGTTACTTCACGTGCCACATTGCACTGATGTATGGCTATAGTTGATCGCTCGGGCATTTGAAGTATCTCTACTGTTTCGCTCCAGAAGTGGCACGACGACACGTTAGGCGCGCGTTCCAACCGCCAAAGCTCTAGTTGTTTCGATTAGCTTCGTGATGCTCCCTCAATGCTGGAAGTTCCCTTAATTCAGTAGACAGAGTTAACATTTGTTAAAAGAAACTTTTCGGGTGGACCAAGTCATCGGCTTCTCTGTTCGTTCATGCTTCAAAAATTGCATATTATTGGAAGTGCAGCGAAAGCATAACCAGGCTAAATTACGGTCAGCTTTGGGAAGGCTGCAGAGTACTTTTAAATAACTTATTCGCACTGCTTAGTAGTTCGGTAGAGTCCTGACATAATTTACAGCTGCGAAGACAATATTTATTTACCGACAACAAGTAGGTTTTGCGTGCCGCCCATAAAGGCTACAAATAAGGGAATGACGCTGCAAAAAAAAAAACAAAAAACTTCAGGGATCGATAGTTTAATGATATGTGTTATGTAGACAGGCTTTGTGTGGTTATGTTCGACTTGAAGGATGATTTTGTCATATTTATCAATCTAGGGGGCGGGAGGGCTCCCTCACTTGCCATTGGTGGTACATCGTGGTTTCTCTATTCACACTAGCTATACATGACATAGGTTTGCGATGTTTTAAAGCAGGTGAAGGAATATATATTTGACCAATACGAGTGAATTATTTCACCGTGGCATCGTCTTATCAAAATGAAGTTTGGGAATATACGTGAGTATATTCTTATTTTTGGATATGATATATTTTCCAGATTGAATATCGTCAACAAAACGCGGAAAAACTGAGAAGTGCAAATTATACAACTCTTATATGATGTTCTCAATACACGGATCTCCTGGAGCTCACTGACCTTAAGAAACAGAGATAGTGCATTGTTCCTGCCACACACAATCTCAAAAAGCCCTAACCTCAAGTTAGCAATTCAAATTTTGAGCAATGAAGGCATAAAATTTGCATTGAATAGTGCACAGTTCCACGCGCATCTAAATAACCGGTTGGAGTGCTTAGAATTACTGTTCAAGATAATTCTACAAAACAACTTCGAAAATGTGCAAGCCTCACCAATGATTGCTCTCTTCAATATCTCTGTCCTCCTACCTTCATCAAACCGTTCTAGTGATACATGGGGACGTAACGCTGTCTGAAAACGACGTTTCCTTGGTATTCACACCAGATTTACTGAACTTTTAACTTGAAAGTATAGAGCATAGACGGAAGGATATGAAGAGGATACCACATACCAGAGAGAGAGCGAGAGAGAGCGAGAGAGAGAATAAACATCATTGAAGTATCCCTGGTGGGGTCGAAGTTGGCAAGTGGTCGGGAGATGGGCTGCTCCGTTCCTCAGGCAGAGAGAGGGCTGGCCTTGATGTGACCCTTGCAGCATAAATCTTCCACGCGACTAATCGGAGCAACAGGTGCACCAAGCAAAACCACAGTGAATCGGATGATCTGACTGGCATCGAGAAACGTCAGTATAATAGAGGGCTTCGAGTCAAACTTTTATCTACGAGGCTTTACGTAATTGAACATTTTTATTTCTAGGTGCGCCGGACATACCTAAGTTGTCAATATTTTGGCGAATTCGCTAAATCATTTGCAACTTTTGGCGACTTCTTGCTCCTCGTTTGGCGCAATTCCCCCGAAAGTGAGTGGCAACCATGGCGCCACAGGTGATTCAGTGTATAAACCATGGTGTGAAGTAAAAAAAGCACAGAATATCCGCGGACTGAATGCTGATGAGTTAGGCGGAGAGTCCGTCAGTCGGTCCGCGCTTCTGTCCATCCTTTCGTTCTTGCTTCCGTTCGTCGGTGCGACCATCTGTCCGTTCATGCGCTCGTCCATGCGTGCGTCCGTGCGTGTGTCTCTGCGTTAATGCATGTATCCGTACGGTCGTGTGTACATCTGTCTATCAATGCGTCCGTCTGTCTGTGCGTTCATCCGTCTGTCCATCCATCCATACGTCCGTTTGCCCGTTCATATGTCTGTCTGGCCGTCCGTGCGTCCATCCATCTATCCGTTTGTGTGTCCTTCCATGTGCCAGGCCACGTGCCCGTCCATGCGCCCGTTTGTGCATCCGTGCGTGTGTACGTCCATGCGTCCGTTCGCGCATCCGTGCATGCGTCTATCCGTGCGTCTCTCTTTGTGTAAGTCCATGCGTCCGTTCATGCATCCGCACGTGCGTCCATTCGTCCGTCTGTGCAGGCATCTGTGCCTCCGTGCACCCGCCCGTCTGTCCATCCGTGCATCTGTATATCTGTCAGTCCACGCATGCGGCCATCCGTCCATCTAGTGAACACTCCAAGTACCGTCAGCTTGCATCTTTTCATCATATAGAAGTACCGCAATCCAGCAGACATTCTAAGGACTACCTACTACTACAAAGACTACTACTGCTACATACATCACGGGCGCATGACGCATGACATAAGAAGCCTCGCCCCTGAAAAGTTAATGCAATTCAACAGCTCATACCACAGAAAACGCGGTCTGAATGTTCGATGGCTCAAATAACCCAATAGAAGCGAAAAGCAAAACTTTCAGCGCAAGCCTGAACCGAAATCGGCCGTTCCGCATGGCAGCCAGATATTCACGACCGAACCACACCAATCATTCCAACTCTTTCGGAAAAAAGAGGTCTTTGCTAACGAACAATAAAAGCGGGGACCGTGTTGGCTGGGTGCATGTGTTAAGTTCGTAAACCCTAGCTACCAACGCGCCAATGCGCCTGTGACGACATTCTTATGATGCGCATGTCCCCGCACTTTAGCCTGCACGTCGTGGTGATAAAAGTAACGTTAGTACCAGCGTGTTATCGGACCATGAGCTGCCCCTTACACTCTAATGTACACAGCATATCTCTATGCCCACAATATGTGCAAAATTACTCAATTAACACGAAGGCGTCAATCCACCTTGTGACACATGGCTCAAAGAAATGAAATCCAGCATAGAATTTGCTAATTACTTAGCACATATATGACATTTATTCCAACAATGTGGGACACCTGTCGATTTTTCGGCAGTTTTCATTGGAGCTTTAGCCGCAAGAAATGATTATCTTTTGTTTTTGAATGCTGTACTTCCTCACAGTAGCTTTAACCACACTAATATCTGCAGAAGTTTACTCGAATTCCGTGTAATTTCTGTGAAGCTTCCTCAATCCAGTGCTCGCGCACCGACATACAGTTGCTATATTTCATGATTCGCGCTTTGCCATGTTTTAGTTCCAATTTTCTTAACTGAGTCATTATAAAACACTGACACAACCCGAACATTCCTACCAAAAGATCTCGCTCGAGAGCTGCTCTTCTTTGACTTCAATGACATTGGCAGAGGTGTCATCCCTCCACTAACGAATACAGGATTTTAAAGAACAAAAGAGAGGGAACCCTGAACTAAAAAAAAACCAGGAAAATTTGCCAGCAAAAATGCAAATCGCTGACTAGCTACCCTATGTAGGAAAGATGATCGGAGACTTAAAGGGGTGGTCACACCAAAATTGTGGAGTGCGTGTCCTTCGCTGTAAGCGTTTCCTTCAGCTCCAGGAAACAGGATACACAAATCAAGATACGTGTAATTTCGCTAAATAAATTATTATTGCTATACTTATATGGACCATTTTCGTTTTCGGTTTTACGATGCTGAGTTGGGCAGTGACGTCAATACATAGGTAGCTTGGCCACGTGACCACACGAAGCTGTGACGCACATCGTTCTGAGTTTTGTCAGCTCTCACACGCACGTGCTATACAAGAGAGAGAAACAAATAATATGAAGAGACAGGGAGGTTAACCTAGATGAACTGATTTGCTACCCTGTATGGGGGTGGGGAAAAGGGTCGGAAAGAGGATGGAAATATAGAGATAAAAATAAATTAGAAAAAAAACCACATGCGCACACATTCAGGGAGTTCCGATCACAGCCGTTTGGACAGGCCGGTTGAACGCAAGAAGCGCAGGAATGCCTTCACAGCCTTCTTCTGCGACATAATCTCCTGTCGGCAGCGCAGGATTCTTTCTTCTGAAAGAGGCTGGTTGTCCAGTTCATCTAGTGCAATGCAGAGTGACTGTCTCTGCGAGCAATACTGTGGGCATTCACACAGAATGTGCCAAGTTGTTTCATCACTGCCACAATGGTCGCATGCAGCAGTGTCAGCCATTCCTACGCGGAACGCGTACGCATTGGTAAATGCGACGCCCAACCATATTCTGCACAGCATAGTAGCGTCTCGTCGGCGTAATTCCGGAGGAATTCAAAGACTAAGAGTTGGGTCCAAAGTACCTAACCGTGCATGGATGAAATGTGACTCGTTCCATTGTGACGAGGTGCGCTTGCGAGCAAGCATGCAGAATTTCCGTGCAGCGTCAGTTCTGGAAAGCGGAATTGATATTTCATCGCTTTCAGTATGGGCAGAACGGGCAGGCCCGTTCATAGCCAATTATTCCACAATGACTTGGGAGCCATTGAAAGGCTATTTCATGTCCTTCCTCAATGAGTTGGTGAGTCTTTTCTGCAATCTCAAATACCAGCTGTTCGTACGAGCCGTGGCGTAAAGGTGATAGAAAGGATTGCAGTGCCGCCTTTGAGTCACTGAAAATTGTCCATTTTTGTGGCTGTTGGTCGTTGATGCAATGCAATGTGGCAAGAAGAGCTGTGAGCTCTGCTACCGTTGATGTCGTGAGGTAAGAGGTCTTAACATTTCTTGTCGCGTCTTTTATCGGTATAACAAATGATGCCGTTGAACTCTTCTGTAAAACAGAGCCGTTGGTGTACACGTGTATACAGCCTTGATACGTCTCGTATAACAAGAGCAGAACAAGCTGTCTAAGAGCAGGTGACGACAAATCTGTTTTTTTCTCGATGCCAGGTATAGTTAGCTTGATGTTAGCCTGAGTCAGGCACCAGAGAGGAGTCGAAGGCCTGGCGGCGGGTGTGAAGCATGTTGGCAAAGAATCGCGATATATGGTGACCGTTCGGCAAAATTACGAACATGGTCCGTCTGCTGGTAAAGAGGCTAGGTGGTGGCAAGGTGTCCGAGCAATATGCCTTATATGTGTCCTGAGTGCCTCAACGTCGATATGTGTCGTGATGAGGTGGTCACCGGCGATAGCTATAGTAGCCATTGTCGATGCACTACGAGGCAAGCCGAGGCAAATCGGGAGTGCCTGAGACTGAACACTCTGTAGCGTTCGAAGGCTTGTTTTGTTTGCATTGGTCAATGCCGGTAAATTGTACCGCAGAAAACCGAGAAAAAGTACTCTTTACAGCTGTAGCATTGCACTGGGAGACTATCCCCAAGTTTTTCCTGCAAAGAACTTCAGTATATTACAGATGTTCATTAACCGTTTCTTCATGTACGAAACGTGATCGCTCCATGAGAGAGTCCTGTCAATTATGACGCCCAAAAACTTGTGCGATCGAACGTATAGTACAGTTTGACCATTGATGCTTATAGTGTACTTATCCATAGACTTTCGTGCAAAAGCTACGAGGGCACATTTCTCGGAAGAAATTTCCAAGCCTCGATTTCGTAGGTAGCGTAATGTTTCAGTGGCAGCTTTTTGAATTCTTCCTCGTAACTGCAGGCGTGTTACAGCCGATGCCCAAACGCCGATATCATCTGCGTACATTGATAGCCTGACCGTGCATGGCAGATGCTCAGTGAGAGCAATTAACGTAAGATTGAACAGCACAGGGCTGAGTCCGCCACCCTGGGGGACGCCATGGTGGCAGTAATGTGGAGAGGTTGGACCGTCTTCAGTGCTGACAGAGAAGGATCGCATGGACAAATAAGTACGTTTCCAGCGATACATCCGCCCACCTACTCCTATATCTTCGAGAGCGGTGAGAACAGCTTCATGCGTGACGTTGTCATACGCCCCTTTAACGTCTAGGAACAAAGATGCGCAGAGACGCTTACGGCTTTTCTCGTGTTGGACGTAAGTGACCAGGTCGACTACGTTGTCAATCGATGCTCAACCGTGCCGAAAACCTGCCATGGCATATGGGTAGATGTTGTTACACTTCAAGAACTACTCTAGGCGTCCCAGGATCATCCTCTCCATAACTTTGCCTACACAACTAGCCAATGCGATCGGGCGATAAAATGAGAGCTCCAACGGTGACTTGCCTGGTTTCAGAAGTGGAACTAAGCGACTTGTCTTCCAGCTTGTCGGGAGCGTTCCATCTTGCCAGGATTTGTTGTACAACTCCAAAAGAAGGATTCTCGTGCGTTCACCCAGATGACACAAGGCCCTATAAGAAATTCTATCGGGCCTAGGTGCCGACGTGCGTCCACACAAAGCTAGTGCTGCTCTGAGCTCCCCGATTGAAAAAGCCATATTTATGAGGGAATCCAGTGTTTGTGGACCGTTAGTCGAGGGCAATAGTCTATTGGGCCCTGCGAGTGGCCCAGATACCCTGGCACAGAAGTCTTCTGCCACGTCAATGCCGGATCTCTGTTCAGAAAGCGCGGGAGCCCTGAATGGTGACCATTTAGTGGGTTTTGTGCGGAGACCTCGTACCGTCTTCCACAATTGGGATAAAGGTTTTCGTGACTCAAGTGACTCACAAAAAACAGTCCAACGTTGTGACTCGAGTTTAATTATCTGGCACTGAATCTTTTTTTGTATACGTCGAGCATCACACAAGCGCTGGAAAAACCAAACGTGCTGACAGAGGTCATGGCTAGTTGCAATAGCATCGAGGCAGTGTCATGGCAAAAGGTAGCCAGAAGGAAACAAAGCGTTTATATTTACAACACACTTACAGAACGTAGACGAGGAAGCCACCTGACGCTAGATGCATCGTCCTATTATCGGCGCCGATGGCTAAAGGAGCGCGGGGCAGCCCACTGTTGGACGCTTGTGGCGTCTCTGACGAACAAGGACGCGTTGAGTGGCTCTTCGAAAGCACCCAGTGTCCTTGACGGACGCACAGTTTCTCTGCAAGGGACGCCAACACACTCTTCACTACAGATCTGGTGTGACGTCACGCCAACTGTCCTTGCTTTTCCTATTCTGAAATGTCAGTGTTCCGGCACAAGCAATGGGTCTAAATTGTAAGAGTGGGCATTGACCTTCACTTTTAAAACTGAATTAAAATATATCCTACGCATATTTATCAGCGCGAAAAGACAGAACTTATAGACAAGAAAGACACACACAGCGCTGTGTGTTGGTTTTTCTCGAAAAGTTCCATCTTTTTTACGCTTATAAAATTGTCTAAATATTCATGAACCAACTCGCCCAAGCAGCAGTTTTAGCGAAGTATATTTTACGAATTGTTTTTGTCCAACTTTCGTGTGGGGAGTCCTTTTATACCGAGAAAACCCATATCAGGCTTGGATAGCCTCAAAACTTGGTGACACCACCCTTTCAAAGTAGGGAGAAAGAGAGAAAAAGAGACACTAGATGTTAACACAGAATAAAAAAAATTAAGAAAAAATTTGCAGAACCTACATACAGTGGGAATCGAAGGTATGCGAAGCACGAATGAGAGAAGTTGTTATGTCACATCAAAATCAGCACTACGCAACGAGTTGGAGGTAAATGATGCCGTACATGACTTCTGTGTCATGATTATCATGCTTGAATGTGTCGTTTACCTTCGCCGTCTATTCACGTCCCCTGATACCAAAATTACTATATGTGGAGCTAGCGAAACGGCCGCGAGCACGCTATGAGCGTGGTATGCTGTCATGTAATACATGACGCGCTTGTCAGGATTATCATGTTTGCACCAGCCATGTATTTTGTCGTTCGTTTACGTCACGTAACACCAAATTCGGTATATGTGGAGCCAGCAAAACGGCCACGAGTGCATCATAAAAGGCCCAATATACTCCAATGTAGCATGGAGCCGCGCGCACGCTGGGCACAGCGACGCTACCTTATATAGCCAAACGCGAGCATTCTATAGTCTGACGCCATGCGTGACCGGCGCGACAAGCATCCGTCGGCGCGCTGCCCGACGGAAACCAGCCGAAATTTGGCATATGTGAAACAAGCAAAACGGCCGCGAGCGCATCATGAGGGTTGCATGTAGTCATGTTGTTACACGACACGCATGTCATGATTATCACGCTTGGATGTGTCATTTACCTATGTCGTCCATTCACGTCCCGTATTACCGAATTTGGTACAAGTGAAGCTAGCGAAACGGCCACCAGCGCATCATGAGTGTGGAATGTAGTCATGTTGTTTCATGACACCCATCTCCTGATTATCATGTTTGCACCAGTCACATACCTTCGTCACCCCTTCACGTACCGTAACACGAAGTTTGGTACATGTAACGCGAGCGAAACAGGTGCGAGCGCATGAGCGTGGTAAGTAGCCATGTTGTTACATGACACTCGTGTCATGATTTCAAAGTTAGGATCTGTCGTTTGTGTTCACCATGCAATTATGTCATACCATACCAGTTTTGCAACATGCCGTGTGAAGGAAACCACCGCAAGAGCTGCAGTATCATAAAATATAAGTTATGACATTCACGATATACACTTCATGATTTTTAGGTTATGACTAGTCAGATATGTTCCTCATACAGTCATGTTACGTCATACTAAGTTTGGTATCAATACCATTATCGGAATGGCCAGGAGAGCTAAAAGTCGTAGGCGGCTAGATAGATAGATAGATAGATAGATAGATAGATAGATAGATAGATAGATAGATAGATAGATACGCTCAAAGTCGCCGAAGTTCGCTAAGAAATGCTTCGCATTTAAAAAATGTCCCCGCCTCCCCGAAAGGAATCGTGAAGAATTGCGAATACATCGCTTAGCGTCCATAACGGCGTTTGGCACGTGGGAACCGGAGAGTTCGGTTGGAAATTTCAGCGTGAGAGGACGTCCCTCTTTTCGCTCTTACCGGCCTTTCTACTGTTTGCACCGCCGTTTCGCATCTCCGTGCGTGCAGCCCTTTTCAGGGCTCACCATGGCGACTGGACTGACACTAGGGGATATCTTCAGGGATGAGGACCCACACTCAGTGGCAGCCTACCGCACCCACTCCCAGCTCCACTGGTTCTTCGCTCGGGGCTCTGGATAGCAGAGAGATAAGGCTGTCGCCCTGCACAGGCAGAAGCTCGAAGTTGCTGCTGCTATAAGAAGGCAGAGATAGAGAGAGAGATTCAGCAGACAACACCCACAGCGGGAAAAAGTCCACTTCAAGCCGTCTCCGAGCCTCCTGAATTTGCGGCTCCTGTCACTACAGACCACCTCATCTCAATTTCTTCGAATTCCACTAACCTGACCCCATGTCACGTGCAAGAAAAGTGCTCTACTCATGGCACCCCTTCTCGAGCGGACTCTGCCCAGACCGACACATCGTCCATCTCAAGCTCCTCATGGGACCATACCACGCCTCCCTCGTCGCCTGCAACAAAAGACACGACAGGTGCGCCGAGTGAGGTCTCTACTCCGTGCTTCTCTGCCCCTCCTCCTACCCCCTCCCTCATCCCGGCCACCAAAGTCAACACGATGATGGCGCCCGAGCGTGTCACCCCTCCCTCTTCCACATCTGTGGGAAATCGCGGTGGCACCATCATTTACAGAACCGTGGGGAAGCAAGCCAACTTCCTCGCCATGACTCGTGACTCGATCGCGGCGTTCTTTTCCGGTTTCACTGCCACCCGGCGCGTCCGCGTCAACTTCTGACGCAACCTCGTTGCCGTCGACATCCCAGCGGTGGCAGATCCAGTGGAGCTCCTCGATGACTGGCGGATCTCTTTAAACGTCAAGTCCAAGTTCCTCATGGACAGCACGTGTGTTGTACTCATCTATGGCATTGACCAGGACCTGGATCCCGCTGACATCGCGGCCAACATCGACTCGGCCGTTCCGGTCCTCTCGTGTATACGTCGTGGTGGGTGCGTCACCGTCACGTTTGAGGGGACCACCATACCACTGGAGGTGTTTCTTTTCAAGCTCCGCCGGCCGGTTCGTCCGCGCCTCCAGCGGCCCCTTCAGTGCGCCCGCTGTGGTCGCTTCGGCCACGTCACCGCGATCTGTTCATGCGACTAACACTGCATCCGCTGCGGCGGCAGCCACCCTAAAGCACCGTGTCCTGCGGAGCACCCTCGCTGCAATAACTGCAGCGGCCTTCATCCGGCTAACGAGCCACGCTGCCCTTCCTGCCAAATTCAGCGCAAAGCATCCGTCATTATCGCCTATTCGGATGGCCGCGTGGTGCGCCTCCAAGCACTGGAGAAGGCCAGGACCGCTGTCAACAACATCGACAAGCGAGACAGCGCGGCACTCGCCAGGGCCGCTCCTTTCGGGACGCTATCACCTCCGGCCGTCGATCGGCGTTGGGATCTCCTCCTCGCCCTCTACTTGCTTCCCGTAAACTTAGACCAACAGTCGGATGGCTTCTGTCTTCGCATATTACATATGAAGTAGTGGGGTTTCCCTGAGTGTTTGTTGACTCCTTCGTTGGTGTCTCACTCTTCACATGTGCAGTTTCTTTTTTACCTCTAGCGAGGTGGCTAAGACCGTGGGCTTCGAGGTATATATAAGCTGTTTTGGCCAAACTGTCCAAATCGATGCAACATCGCTCCTTCAGAAAAACAGCAAGCTTCTGGTCACACTAGAGTGAAAATTCGTCCGGAACAATCCAGTGTCGCAAGGCGTCATATCTTTCCTCGGTTTTCGTCATCTCTCACCAATGGTCGAAATGCCTGCACAGTGAGAATGTTAAAGTGACGAAATATGGTAAATAATAGTGCTTTAAAGTATAACCCTGCCTTTTTAGTACACTTTGGAAGTCGTACGAAGAGCCATAAAGCATCTCTTTCCAATAGAACGAGTGGCCGAAGCTTGTAGGCTTGTGCACCTGAAAAAAGAACGCAGCCAAGCTCTCTCAAAGGTCAGACATACATTTTACATATAATCAAAAGTGCCTGCATTCTAATACTTCATCTACAATTGCTCAACTTCCGCAATACACTGATTGTGCGAACTGCTTTGGTCGCGATATATTCAATGTACTGACCCCTGAAGTACTGACCCCTGAGGTACACTTAGGGTTTGCTTGTGCTTAGAGGAAGAGAAACCGGCTTGATAACAGTAGAATTCTCTTCGCCTGAAAATCCGTCATCCATGCTACTATATAAGGTGGAAACTATGACTCTATAACTGAATAATCAAGATAAGCTACTCTGCACTATCGTATGCTTTACATATGTCTAACGTTACTAAAGCCACATACTGCTTTTTGTGATGGGCAATGTGAATACGACTTTCGAGATTTACATGTGCATGCCATATGCAATATCCAGATCTAAAGCCAATTTGAGAAGAACTCGACGGTTGTTTCTAAATATTAAACCTAATTATATGAACATGAAGTACCCTTTCAATAAGTTTTACTACATTAGATGTTAAGGCTATCGCTCATATCTGATGTAAATTACAGTCTGCTCTTGTTTCTTAAGAAATGGCATAGTTTTTGCAATCTTCCATTCATAAGTGATCTAAGCTCTTCTAAGGAAATAATTGACGGGAACCAAAAAGATCATTCGGATATTTCCTGCGTAGTATTTTAGCACTGTATTTGTTATTACATCGTGGCCTGGTGCTGCATATGGCAATCTTTCAATACCCTTATTTATTTCGGAAGTCTATATTTCATGGTAGTCATAGATGGCTGGTGTGTAAGCCGAAATATATGATGACGCTTTGAGAAGCTGTTTTCTAAACCTTCAGCTAATTGATTTAATGATTCCTGTACTTCTTTTGAGGTGTGAACTACTGAGTCAACATTTCCTGGTATAGGGATCTTCTTCCTACCACGAAAGATAATGAATAAGGCATGTTTGTAATTCAATTTAAACAGGTTCTCGAAATGTTCTTGTTCATAGTGTTCTTTCGCTCGCTATACAATGCGTTTAAATGTTGCCGCAATGAACTGATAATTCATCCGATTTTTGAACTCTGATTACTCATAAGTCTTTTCTATGCAGCTCTTCTTCTTTTATAGTCTCGTGCGCAATCAGTGTTCCACCATCTGCTAGGTTGGGCACCTTTGGTTTACGCCGAAGCAATCACAATGTCTGAAGTGTTCTTCGAGACTTCTAAAGCGGCACCTCTTCCGAACTGACTAACATCACTTATCAGCTGGAAGTGTGGCGTCATGGCCTGCAGCTTCGCCTGAATCGCCTTTGGGTTGTTGAGCCTAATATATCCACCACTCGAGGGCACCAGCGTAACAGGGATGCTGCCAACATCACTGTGGAAAAAATATACCTATGGCAAGTCATCATTAGACAAGGAGGCTGAACAAAAGCTGTGCCCTCGGCCAGGGAAGAAATTAGACATTACCACTGATTCGATCACCTTAACAAGTAACATGCAACGTCAGCTAGTTTCAACAGGTGAAATTCACCCAAGGCTCAACCAAACCACCGTCTGAAAGAGTCCGAAGAGAACGGCTGTCGATGAAACGGCGCCGAGAACTGCCTGTGTGGCCAGGCTCCCAACTTCTGCATTCTTTTTCCTTTTAAAGACAATATTTTTTGGGGACCTTCGACGCAAAAATTTTGGTCTGCCTGTCTGAACATTTGTCTGTTTGTCCATTGTTAACGACATTGGGTACTTGAAACGGCCGACACCATTCGCAGTGCCCACCTATGTTGCTCAAGATTGAGCGTTCATGCTTGTGCAATTGTCAATTGAAAAGCAGTTAATGCGCATGTCTCGGGCACTATAACAACACGTATATATTCTGTATGTGAGCCTTTTACTAGAAAAGGCATACATAAGTAACTTTAAGCACCATAGCGCTTATCAGGGTGCGCTGACCATGCAGTGCTTGCATGAAAAGACGAGTGTTTCCAACGCTTTGCTAAAACGAGACGGTCGTGGCACCTACCCGTCGCCTTGCGTTATACACCTTATCACCTGTGAGATGGGCGCGCACACTTGTCTCAGAGCCACGCGCTTTGTTTTCTGAAAACAATGCCAGATGACGCTTAGGTCTCACGTGTGACATGACTTGATGCGCTCCTTCGCCTCCGCTGCACGCTCGCGGCACCCTAACGCAGCGCCTTGAGAATACCATTAACCGATGTTCTTGCGCAGAACATCAATGTGTTGTTTACTCTCTGCACACGCAAGACTATCTTCTTTCGACGACATTTGCAGAATACTTGCAGATACGGGGCCAATTTCTTTTCTTCAACACCATCACCACGCGCTCTCTTTTTGGCCGCTGCGTGCCGAATTCGGCGCTGTGCTCGTCGTCTTGATGGTGATGATGGTGATGATGATAGTGATGATGATGAATAACTAGCACGTAATTCATGACACTACCAGTTATCTCCTAAAAATGACGAAAAACGCCTTACTTTTTTGCAATGAAGAAAAACGTTTATTGATTGTAGTACTAATGAAGGGAATGACGCAAACGGAAGTGATACACGAGTCAGCCAGTCTGTGGGCAGCACCGGCAGTCCTTGTTAAGAATAAAGATGGATCTTTGAGACTTTGAGTCGACTATCACCGACTGAATGCCGTGAATAAAAAGAACGTATCCCCCACTCCTTTAACACTCTGTTACGTTTAAAAGAGCCCAGCAGAGTGGGAAATTAGCCGTTCGTTAGGTCGTGAGGAGCAGCTCAGAAGTGGCCGACAAGTTTGAGATCCTCTTTATCTTCTTCCTCCTGTTTAACTCGGGGCGATAAAAGCGTTCGCCGTAGGCTTCGTAGTCTTCATCCGTACTAACGCGGCATTGTTAAGGTGCTCGTTTCACTCAAATTGAAGGGCAGGTACCGTTGGTGTTGAGCGAAAATACAGCGTTTTCGATGGGCGTAAATTCAAGATAGACGCCAAGAAACAAAACATGAACAAAACCTGCATCATACAATTCGGTATTGCACGAAAGTAAAACGTAATTTCATAGAAGTAGGACTTAATGCGTAGTAATATAGACAACTTGTACAACGTCGTTGTTTCATTATTTAGCAGTGTTTGACTAAGACGTACATACCCACTTTGACGCCTATTGGAACATATCCATGGCGACGACTAACCCTATTGATCGTGTTTTACCTGGTGGTATAGCTGAAGTTTTGAACATAACCTTGGACACAACAGATCGTGAATCCCGCAAATACAACCAACAAGCACACAATAAACAATTATTCTGAATATGCGCATTTTTGAAGCGTTGCCAATTATGGAGAGAAATGGCACGGTGTGCGCTCCTGAGTAATAGGGTAACCTACCCCTGCGCTCGTACGTACATCATCGCAGTGTACTTCAGCAGTGTGGGAGACAGAGGTTCGCAGCTTGAGACCGCGTGCAAGCCTTCTACGCCCGCTGGCCTCTGTTTCTCTCTACGAAGGCACAACATTCACAGCTTCCGGTATTGTTGCCTTGCTGCAGTCCTTATTCCAGCAGTTTTACTAGTCTCTGCCAACACACCCTAAGTAGGGGGCTGTGGAACACCGTTAGTGCATGCGGAAGCTGCATGACATCTACAATCAGATCTCATATGTTAACACAAAGTGCAAGGCAGGGAGCAGCAGTGCGTTGGTGACTCCGCAACGCTCGCGTGGTCGACCTTCTCACTACTATAGACAAATCTTCAACCATCGCCTCCGGCATTGCATGGCGTCGCAGATCGCAAGCCCCGGAGCGAAGTCTTGGACACCATTTTTTAGATGCGTCGTCGACGAATCCTTTTAAATCAATGCAAGTAAGTGTTATGCTGCATTACTTATCTTCACCGCTTCGCCAACAGCGAGCGCCAAGCGAGAAGAGGGGGGGGGGGGGGTAAACAACAACAGGGAAGGCAGAGAGGTTAACCAGGCACATGCCCGGTTTGCTACCCTACGCTGGGGGAATAGGAATGGGGCATAAAGATGAGAGAGAGAGGAAAGAGAAGAGAAAGAGAGAGAAAAAAAAGGAGAATTGTCAGTCAATCAGCTGGCGCGTATGCAGCGGTGGCACTACACAAAAGTTAAAGTTGGTCACATAGGCCTGCAGTCCTCGAAAAGCACAAGACAGCTTTGACTGCTTTTTGGGCCGACGAAAGGCGATGACGGTGTTCCAGTAGCATCTGCACAGAGAGTGGCCGATCGTCCAATTGTCGCAATGCGTCCGAAAGCTTCTGTCGTTCAGAGGCAAATCGAGGGCAATGGCATATCAGATGGTCGATGTCCTCTTTGGTGCAGCAGACGTCGCTTTCCGCATTGTCGGTCAATCCGATGAGGTTTCTATATGCTTTTGTGAAGGCAACCCCCAACCAAAGGCGACAAAGAAGTGAAGCTTCACGTCGACGAAGTCCGGATGGAGGTCGAAGTTCAATCCAGTCGAGGGTTTATTTGGTATAATCTCGTATGTCTTATGCTTGGGGTGTTCCACTCCTGCAGACTCAGACTACGTGCCAGGTGACGAAGTTGCTGTGCAGCGTCAGTCCTTGACAAAGGAATCGGAAGGGTGTGTTCTTCTTGGTGCGATGTGCGAGCCGCGTTGTCTGCGGAATCATTGCCACTGATCCCACAATGGCCAGGAAGCCACTGAAACTTGACCTGGTGGCCTGTTTCTGTGACGTGGTGAACGAGCTTGACAACTTCGTAAGTTAATTGTTCATGGCAACCTCGTCGAAGGACAGACTGCATGCTCTGTAGGGCTGGTTTTGAGTCGGAAAACATAGCCCATTTACTCGGTCCTTGGGATTTGATGTACTCTATGGTGCAACGCAAAGCCGCAAGTTCTGCCGCTGTGGACGTAGTGACGTGTGACAGCTTGATTCGCAGAGTGATTCCTCTAGCTGGAATCACCACCGCACCTCCAGAACCAGACGCTGTGGTTGAACCATCGGTGCATATGTGCACGTGGTTGTTGTACATTTCGTGCAGATGGCTCAAGCTCCATTGTTTTAGGGCTGATGAAGGCAAATTTGATTTTTTCTGTATTCCTGGAATTGAAACACGTACTTGTGGAAGTGTCAGGCACCACGGAGGATACTCCAGTTTCTCTGCAGGCGTAAAACCTGACGTAAACGACGCACAATGAGCACACACAATTCCACTAAATTTCGTGCAGGGCCTCTCAGTAGCAAGGGTTGCCAAGTGGTGGGAAGGATTCCTTGCATGTTGTCTGAGGTACGTACGCATCGTTTCAATGGTGGTGTGCGTCATGATTGAGTAGTTTTGTGCAACGGCAATTGTTTCAGCTGTCGATGCGCAGCGGGGTAAACCAAGGCATATCCTAAGCGCTTGGGCTTGAATATTTTGGATTGTGCGCAGGTTTGTTTTGCACGTGTTAGATATAACAGGTAGGCTATACCGCAGGAATCCAGTAAATAATACCTTGTACAACTGTAACATAGACTCGACAGACATTCCCCAACTTTTCCCAGCAAGAAACCTGAGTAAGTGACAAATGGTAGTCAGCCGCTTTTTCACGTAGTTTACGTGGGGTGTCCAAGACAAGTTTTAGTCGATTACGACTCCCAAGAGCCTGTGACTCCGGCTGCATGATACCAACTGCCCGTTAATTGATATGCCGTAAGCGGACATTGGTTTTCTGGTGAAGGCCACGACTGCACACTTCTCACTTGCGATTTCAAGCCCTTGTTTGCGTAAGTGGTACGATGTCACTGATGCTGCCTTCTGAAGTCGAGCGCGAAGTTGAAGTCGAGTCACACCTGATGTCCACACACAGATGTAATCAGCATAAATGGAAAGTCGTACGCTGCTTGGTTGCTTGCCAACTAGTTCAATGAGTGTTAGGTTGAACAGCGCCGGGCTTAGCACTCCGCCTTGCGGGACTCCTCGGCTGCAGTAATACTCGTGTGTCGGGCCATTCTCTGTCTGCACGTGAAATGATCTATTCTGTAGATAGCTCTGAACCCACGTATATATCCTGCCACCGAGTCCCACTCCTTCTAGTGCGTTGAGAATGGCTTCGTGGGCCAAGCGAGAAAGAAACTATCAGAGATATGAGGCGCGTTTGTAGAGAGCCTCGCAACTGCTGTGATAGTTTCATCGATACAGCACAACACAGCGAGTTTAATATATTCCGCCACATTCCGGCAGACGTCATGCCATTTTTGCAAGAACGGCATAGCAACACCCTGAACTGCCATGCTAGCCGATGCTCTTTAATTCAAACGCGATACTTCCCAATCCGAGTCAAGCACTGAGCACGTTTTCCGCTTATCATCTCCATGTGTGCAGCTTTCTGGTGAAACATCTAAAAGACCTTTCTCGACAGTCCGGAATGTTTAGTGCACCTAAACTACAGTCTGCTGAAGCAACTTTATCCATTGCCCATTGTCGCGATGAAAAGAAATGTGAAAAGCGGGAAAAGCGGGAAACGTGGCGGTACACTCAGTTGAATTGCGACTTGCCTTGACTGTCACTAGAACCCCGCTACGCTTTGGGCTCATGCACCGCATGTTTTAAACCTATGCCAGTCATGCCAAGCGCTAGGAACACACGCGCGGTGGGAAAGGCCAGCCATAACATGATTTTATAGTGGTGTGGTCACGCTGACTGAAAGAACAGATTCGCCTAGGTACTCTCTAAGCATGTCTAAGTTCAAAGCAGTCGAACGCCATGCTTTCGAGGGTTCATGTTTTTTTAACCCGTGATTGTAAGTCGTTACATTTGTACTCAACGCGCGCAGTGTGTGTATGGGCGCGGGAGTCGTAATGTTCTATTATTGGTGTGCGGCCTGTAAAATTATTTGGAAAAAACTTGGATCTGCATACCACACTGCATGCAAAACAGTGATTTGAAGCTAAATAGCTATTGTTACACTTAAACACACAAAGTAGCGGTTCTTGCTCGTATACTTTTGCTGTCCTCATTGTTTTCCCTGTTGATTACAAATACCTATTGGCAGCGGAGCTCGGCATTTTCCTTGGTGGGTTGAAATATAAGCAATCTGAAAATATCGCACCTACACGACTCCCGCGTTGTGTTGTGATCTTCTCAGACAGTGCTGAGTAATGTCTTCCTTTTTCACTGCTTGTTTTAGCAACCACAGACGGCGCTTTCTCGTATTTTGAACTCCCGAACACGTTTCCATGTTAACATGGCGCTACAAATGCACGCCTTACTGCTTAGAACTAAATGGCTCTTTAGGTGCGAGATAGGCGTGCTCTGGTCTCTAAAGCTTTGGCAGCTTTACATCATGCCGTCCAAGAGGTTCCATTTTCGACGCCTGAAGGGAAACTTTTTCTTAACGTTTTCTGTTCTCATTTTGTAGGGTAAATATACAAAAAACTATACATGACAAAATACGTGTCTAGGGTTTCAATGGACCCCAGCATAAAACACATTTTTATAAAAATGGCCCTATCACAATATTCGAGCATGCATGTCTTTATCATTGGTTATTCTGGTGCTGTGGAATGCGTCGATATGATCGTACTGGTGACAAAGCCGAAATCGAAGAAGTTATAAGTTTATTTCACTGGACGAAATACCTTGGTTTCGGACTGTAGCGACTTGAATCGGCTATCTTTTTACGGCAAGTGTTATCATGTTATGTGACGTAACGACAAAGGCCGTTAGTTTTTTAATGGCTTGACGCTACAAGTACCATTCATTACTCTTATGGTGGTAACCAGGTCATAGGAGTGAATACAAATACCAGTAAAAATCCCTTATATCCCTATTAAAAAAACGTCCACCCTAGGAACGTTGGATTCTACCATCCACCATTCTGGTGAATTATGGTGCTAGAAATGTTGGTGCCACATGGTGTATGGTGGCGTATGGTGGAGCGGATGGTGGATGGCGCGCTCCAGCGGGCAATGCTGGATAGCGAAGCAGTGTCAGAACCACCGTGACGAGCTTCTACTGATAAAATAATAAAAATAATTGTATACAAAAACGATGTAGAAAGCACCCGTAAAAAAGGATGTGCAGCGCGGAATCGTACATGCGACCTTCGGTTTCTAAACTGAGCACCCTAACCAATGCGCCCCGGTGACAGATGGTGTTGTTGATGTTAAAGAAGTAGTTAACTCTCAAACACGCTGGTTAACTTCAGTAATGTTTGTCGTTTATACCAGATGAACGGGATCTGCACCTGCAACTGAAAATTGCACACTTGATAAACAAGAACAAGTGCTACCTGTAATGATTACCACTATGATAATGGCAACACGCTATGCTTTTGTTACAATTTATAACCGCAAGAAAAAAACAACTCAGTGGACTGAGAAGAAGGTAGAGTTTATCGACGGTTACTGCCAAGTTTAAGACCCGTTTCTCGCTCCTTCCAAAGAACGATATCTGTTCAGGCTTTATGAGGCTTCTATGCTCTTTTGATAGATACGCCCACACAATTGATTGTGATGTTTTTCTTGCAACGCACAGCGCAGTCGTGCCAGCGCACCGCTGTTGCACTGTCGTTAGGAACAACTACATAACAGCTTCACGAAAACGAATGCAGTGCGCCATAAATATTATTCTATCATATTAGTTCAGTAAGCATACAAACTGACGTGTCTATGCTCTAGCACAAGAGTCAGTAAAGTGCCGGCGAGTGCGACCGACGGCTGTCGGTGAGGGGAGGCGTACATTTGAGAGAAATGCTGCAAGCTCGTCGCATCGATGTTTGTCACTTCTTGAGTGGACACCGTACACAATTAAAAACGCTCACTTAGGTTAAATGATGCCACAGCTGTGCTGTATTGTCATTTTCATCCGTAGAAATTGTGTATTCTGAAACCAAAAAGTGCCGATAACACTTGTACGGGCTCGTTTGGTAGGACTAACCTTTGGTGTAAATCATGGTGGTAGAACGGAAGGGTGAAAGTCAAACTCACTGAGGCTCGTCTCGACGCCAGTCGAAAGTGAAAGTTTATGCATGTTCTCACGCACTTTGTTAACCTTTAAGTACGGCTCAAGGAACATTGAGTGCAAGAATTGCCAGAGTTGCGTTTCTAGCGTTGCGACATCGAGTGACCTCTGTGTTCTGCTCTAGCATTGAAAGGAGCAATTGTGAACTGGAGCTCATTTATTTGTCGACAACTGCTCGCCGATGTAAAACATTTATTGTCATGTTCACACTGGCGCCTCTTGTCTTCTAAACATCACAACAAAGAAACACATCGCGAATGTCAAACTGATGTAAGTACGTGAGTGAAAGGTACACATATCCACGGCCCCATATTCTACGCTCCACAACAACTGAAGCGTTGTTGACACCAAAGTAATAAAAAAAATAAGCTTGCTAGAAAGCATACTGAGCAGCGTTTGTTTCTTTTGACCATAGACATATATCTCTGGGCTGTTGCGCGTCGTGGCACCCGCAGTCTGCGGGTAGCGGGGCCGGTCGCCATCGCTCCGTCGAGCCAAGGACTAGGGGAGAGCTTTGAGCAAACTCAACGGATTTATTTACATCTTTACAGTGAGTTGTCGAGATGAAGACAGAAAAGAAGAAAGTTGGGCGAGGCGCTGCACGCCCTTTTTGTTGACCCCCGTTCCCTAGGTCCCTAGGTTGGGGATCACTACACAAAACAATGCGCACCAATGGTGATGTGGAAGTTCGTCTCAATGAAGTACCACCCATCATGTATGTTCATAGAGGCACAACACAGGCTTGCACATACACACACACCCTTGCCACTAGTCGCAGCGCTGCCGTAGAACAGGGAGGGTGAGAGCGGAAGACGCACGGGCGCCTCGACCCTTTTGGTGCCGGACTCGGGCTGCGTTCCCACGGAAAGATCTTAGCGTGCGCTTTCGAGAGGTGCCAGGTTCGTGGAATCCTCTGGGGAGAGCCCTTTGACCAGCGCCGTCGTCGTCTGCTGCTCATCGCGCTAACGATGCGTGGCCCAGGTAAGAGATAGAGCGGCGGCTCCAAAACCCTCTTTGGCAACATTCCACACAGTTGGCGCCGCTGTCAATCAGTGGGCGCCGTCTCGTGTAGTCGGCCCCTGTTGCTTCCTCCGTCCAGCCGTGGCGAGACTGTCCTTTTGACACTAATCTGGCGTGGCGAATGACCCGCTGGGTCAAGGCATAGCTTGATAGCTACAGCACCTCCGCCGACGGGAAGATCTCGGACGTCGGGTAGTATCAGCTGCTCGACGGGAGAGATGACAGTAACCGCAGTCTCCCAACACCAATGAAACCACAAGGACCAACCGCTAGAACCAGCAAGCGCCGGCAATGAGTTTTTGGCAACCAGGCCGGTCTTTCAAGTGTGCCAAAATGCACCTACGCTTTTTTTTAAATGGCAACCACACTAATACTCTTGCTAATAGCTAAAAATTTCGATTACTCAAAAGACCCCTTAAAATCATTACAGAAAAACGTCCCTCAACGTTCGGTATAACATGACGCTACGCTAAAGAATTCACCTGATCCCTGAGCACATACTAAAATAATAAAGGGTAATGCAATTCGTGTACTAACACGCTTATTTGCTGAATGTAGTTTCGTGTCAGCCCATGTTTTTAAAGAACCCACAAGACTTTGCTGTGCGTCCTAGCACGACATCATACTCTCATTCAAAGAACGCCAGCACACTATTACACCCCTAATCATAGGTCATACTGCGATAACCTATAGCCACCACTCATTCAAATTTAGCGGGCGTACCAAATCATCATCCCTGACCTACATGCTTTTATCTCGAAGAGAACTAATTTCACGCAGTCGGCAGACCGATGCGGGCCACTGCTTCCTCATAACTCTTAACAATTCAACTCGAAGCCCTCACAAGGTATCCGAAAAAAATGGTGGAGTGAAAAAACAACCAAACAAACAAGCTGTGGAGACGGCACAGGAAAACTACATTAAAACCAAAACTAAGCAAACAAATATGCTTTTAAAAAAATTTCTTTGTCCAACTCTCCAGCTTACAGTCGGCCCTCACTTCAATCGCACACGTGGCGGTCGTGGTCTTGCTGGATTTCGAGGACGCCCGAGTCCACAACGAGTACATGCTTCCAGCTTAACTGCAGCGTAACACCTCATTCGCGATTTTGGCGGGCTTCTGTCAGTTCGGCGTAGGGGACCCGAGAGATGCGTGGGACAGAGGGGCCATGCCTTTTTTGGGCTAGCTCGCGTGTGGTGTTTAACTATTGTGGCCTTTCTTCTAGGAGCCCTTCGACAATCCTGTCCCCGCAAAGCTTTAAATCTCCTGCGTACATTCCGTTGCGAGGATGCGCGCTGTGGCCTACCCTTTCGCTGCTGGCGCCTTACTTCCCGCCACAAAGGCCTCTTCGCTGAACTGGCCGATGAGCTACCCTCTTTTCTTTCTCCCCGAGGCTTGCTTCCTCTTTCTTGCCTTCGCTTCGTCGCGCGCGTACCTTTCACTCCTCTACGGCGACGTCTACGACCGACTTTTTCTGCACCGTTAGGAAATTGGCCTCGGGTTGCGTCATCGGTGGTTTTACAGCTCAAGGGTGCTTCCGCACCACCTGCCACAGTATTTCGGCACTTTGATTTCTTGGCTCTGTCGCCTTGTCCGGCCGATTCACCTGTGCTAACGCTGTACTCAGGTGCGCCCTGAAACGTTCTGTGGATAGAACGGAAAGACCGGCGCTCTCCACGCAATTCCATTCGCGAACCCGCTTTCCTCTTACTTTTCGTCCGGTTGCTCGGACGCATGCAATGCAGTTTTGACGCTGCTGCAAAGCTCTTATTTGCTACGCTGACAGGTTTTGCGCCTTCTTTTACACGCGTAGTACTGTTCGTCTTTCTCGCGGCTTTGCGGCGTCTCTTTCGTCTGCGCCACTTTTTGCGTCTCGTTTCCGAGCCTCCCGATCGCATCTCACACTCGTGAACCCTCTCACAGCTTTCGTCAGCTGTCTCAGTCGCGCGGTCTAAAAGATTTTCGACCAAATCATCTTTATTCTCACCCTCTAGACCGGCGGACTGGTTAACACACTTAAGAACAATGCAGCTGCTTCCCCTTGAAAAATCTTGCTCACATGCCTGAGAGCTGTCTGCAACTGCACTGATACCATTCTCTAATTTCGCTGCTTCTCCTGAGCTTTTTCCGGTGTTCTTGATCTCTTCAACCTCCTTTGCAAGATACACCGTCGCGACAAACACAGTTGAGGTCTGTCCCAGCCTTTTTACAGGTACCCTAGCTGTTTCGCTAACAGCTAACTGGCACAGCACCTCGTCGCACTCGCTTTGGCCTTCGTTGGCCTCTCTACTCAGTGCAGCATCTTTCGCAGCACTCGAATTCAGTTCTTCATCGAACCTGCTGCTGTCTTTAAACGTGCTAGCCTTCTCTAAAGCTCTGGGCTGCACCTCGCACTTATCGTGCGCTACACTTGCAGATGGCTAAATCTTCCACCGCGTTGCCTCGACTTTTTGTTCCGACAGTTCAATATCTATGGTGACTGCTCGCTCAAGCTCTTCACCTCGCTCCCGTTTTTCTATCTCCCATTTCCGCTCACTATTCACTTTGGTGCTATAAGAGACACGCGGACCTCTCTCAGGCTTGGTTTTAATATCAGCACGCCGTCGCGCGTTCTTCAACGGAGCGGTCGTGAGCTTGTACTCAATTTGCTTTCTGTCAACTCTGATGCCGAAGCACCGCAGTAAGGCTGCCTTAGCTACATTGTAATTATTGAACTCCTCCACGGAAAGGTACCCTATTCTACCAATTAATTTGCACGGAAAGACACTCATTAAGGCGATAGACCAATAGTCTTCGTCGAGCCCTAGGTCTATGCAAACATTCTCGTAAGAGGTTAGGTAACTCTCTATATCCTCGCCCTCTTCAAATGCATGGATCCTCGAATTTACTTGAGACCATCTAAGGCACTGTATTCATGTTCTTGTCTCTTCCTGTTTTACCTTTAGGCTTTCCTTCCACTGCTCTCTCTCTCTTGCTCTCGCCTTTCCTGAGGCTCCTGTTCCTCACGCCTTTCCTGACGCTCCTGTTCCACACGCTTTTTCTCGCGCTCCTGTTCCTGTTGCTTTTGAATCTCGTTCCACGTTTCTTTAATATCTTCACTGCTCAGATTCAAGCCATCGATAGCGCTAACAATTGCGTCTTTCTTCATCCCCGCATCTACTTCTGCTCCCAGCTCCTCCACCAGAATCAGGAGCTGATTCTTCAACAAACGCTTCCAATCCATGACAGAGAACTAGTGTGGTGCAGCTCACTCTCTACCCAGAAGTTCCGTAAATAACTGTTTCGGTGGTAGCCTCTACCATCGAAAAGATTACACTTCTATCTTATCAGCCTGGCAACCAAAAAACCAAAGCCAGCACTCACCAGTCCACAGCTGCCAGTCTCTATGATCTCGGCGTGTTCATTCTCTGTCCTCCAGGCTCACATTCAACCGCTTGCCATCCAGTTTTGCGCGCCGGAAGGAAGGTCGCTGATGGCATCCCACCGCTGCCACCAGTTGTTGCGCGTCGTGGCGACCGCAGTCTGCGGGTAGCGGGGCCGGTCGCCGTCGGTACGTCGAGCCAAGGACTAGGGGAGAACTTTGAGCAAACTTAACTGATTTATTTACATCTTTACAGTGAGTTGTCGACATGAAGACAGAAGAGAAGAAAAGAGAGCTGGGCGAGGTGCTGCACGCCCTTTTTGTTGACCCCCGTTCCCTTGGTCCCTAGGTTGGGGATCACTACACAAAACAATGCGGACCAATGTTGATGTGGAAGTTCCTCTCAATGAAGTACCGCCCATCATGTATGTTTATAGAGGCACAACACAGGCTTGCACATACACACACACACCCTTGCCACTAGTCGCAGCGCTGCCGTAGAACAGAAAGGGGGAGAGCGGAAGACGCACGGGCGCCTCGACCCCTTTGGTGCCGGCCTCGGGCTGCGCTCCCACGGGAAGATCTTAGCGCGCCCTTTCGAGAGGTGCCAGGTTCGTGGAATCCTCTGGGGAGAGCCCTTTGACCAGCGCCGTCGTCGTCTGCTGGTCAACGTGCTAACGATGCGTGTCCCAGGCGGGAGATAAGGCGGCGGCTCCAAAACCCTCTTTGGCAACATTCCACACAGTTGGCGCCGCTGTCAATCAGTGGGCGCCGTCTCGTGTAGTCGGCCCCTGTTGCTTCCTCCGTCCAGCCGTGGCGAGACTGTCCTTTTGGCACTAATCCGGCGTGGCGAATGACCCGCTGGGTCAAGGCATAGCTTGATCGCTACAGCGCATACAAGAATGAAACACTACAAATAAGGGATTACACATACTGTTATGTGATTTTCATCATACCACCGTCAACCAACAAACTTCCATCACGCCACCGTCATCTGCCTTGCTCACAAAGCTTTTCACCAAGCCTTCCACCAAGCACGTTTTGCCTCGCCACTATCAGCCGGCATTTTCCCTCGTCACCACCATTAGTTTGCCACCGCCACCTCCATCTGCCATAATTTCTTCCACACTCGCCATCACCAGCCATTATGCCCTCTACAGTTTCCACCATGCCCACTAACATTTCCACCATATCCACTATTATTTCCACCATATGCACCAACGATTCTAGCAACCACCAACCCAGTATTTACAATAGAAATGCTTTTTCAGAGAGAAATCATTTCTGTTTAAACGATTTATTTTCAGAAGAACGTGAACAACACTTGGTCACTGATCGAGGCTATGGTACCTCAGAGTAACATAGTAAACGTAAGGAGCAGGCACTATCAATAAACCATGCGGGGCCCATGACTGCTAGGTGACCGACGCTAGCGTTGACGCAAGGAACGATAATGTTACTAGTATCATCAAAGAGTGTGCAATGAAAGTCTGAGGTACAGTCGCTAGACAAGACACTGTCAATCTATTTCAGGCTACAAAAAATATCATCAAGATGACCATTTATGAAAGCCGGCACTAACATACGGAGCAGAATTCTCGAGGTATGCAAAGAACGTTCAGTTTAAATTGAGGATGACACAGCCAGCGATAGCAATGAAAATGATAGGTGTAACCTTAAGAGGCTAGAAGACGGTAGAGCGGGTCAGAAAACAAATCGTGGTTAAGGGTATCATAGTTGAAATCAAGAAGAAATGGGCATGTCGCACGTGGTTAGGATAATCGGTGGTCAATAAGGGTACTGACTGAATACTTAGAGAAGGCAAACGTAAAAAGGGGCGAGTAGTAAGATAGTTGTGCCGGTGAGAACAAAAAGTTTGCAGGTGTAACCTGGCAGTGGGAAGCACAATACCGATTTGATTGGTGGACCGTGGGAGAGACCTTTGCCCTGCAGTGGGCGTAATTTGGCTGCTGATGATGATCTGCCATGCTTGACTAGTGATTGTAGTACTCGGCTGCTGACCCGCAGGTAGGGATATCGAATCACGGCGGCGGCGACTGGATTTTTTGATGCGGAAGAAAATGCTGTAGGCCCGTGGGCTCGAATTGCATGCACATTAAAAGACCCCTTGTGGTCAAAATTTACGGAGCTCTTCACTATGGCATCTCTCATAATTCTGTGGTGGTTTTGCGACGTTAAACCCCACACGTCTCATGAAGAATATGATGATGCTGACAGTGGACAAAGAGCATCCAGAAGTGGACTTAAAAAGGCTCCACGAACAGAATAATATGTAGTGTCGGCAGCGTTGACAGCTATCAAAGCGACCTCCTGCTATTGTCTGGTGATTTGTTATCGTGCGCGCTTTATTCCCATTTACCGGCCTGAGGCTTATCGCTTATTGTTGACGCACAAGTAATAGAAGCAAGAGTTGGGGAAGGTTGGCTAGCACTCTGTCATCTCTTCTTCAGTTCTTGTGTCTATTTTCATGCTGTTTTTACATCTCAAGCACAATAATTTCAGAGAGTTATTCTATTTTTCAGTTGGAGCGAAGGTAGATTCACGTAACATAACATAACGCAATTCGAACGAAGTTGTCAGTGCTCTGTCCAGTATTTTGCATGTTCCTTGTTTCATTGACCTCGATTTGTGCAATGGCATTGTTTCTATGTCACCGCACAAGCTGTTCGTAACACTGCCAAAGGTACAATCTCGTGCAATCAGAACTGTACGTGCTTCGAAAATAACCGCTAAAATATTTTAGCAATCGGGCCTAATCTTGAGCCTACAAACAAGAAATTATAAAGCGTAGTATGGGTGGTTGTACCATATTTATAGAGAGAGAATGAGTAGTTAAAATAATGCACACAGGCTACACGAACACCCCAATGCGATGGTCTGTTGCGAAGTGATTTTACAGCGCCTTTCCCACAGATGGCGTCGTGAGAGCCAGCTGTGTAGTTGCATCGTTCGTGGTCGAAGGTTTATTGAGAAATTTCTTCCGGTAAGTGGAGGCTGCGTGCGTACATGCTGTGGAGTTTATTGTTCTATCCAGTCTGGCATCGAAACAAAAATTCTCTGATTCTTACAACGTAAGTATTTGAAAAACACTGCAGATACCTTACAGTTGAATCTGTCTTCGTTGGCAGACAGGGTTTGGTACAATCCTCACCTTGTGTAGAGGGCACCTTTTTTTATTTTCAAGTTATTGAATTTCGAGTACTTACCAAGCTTGGCTACTTTTTTTGAAGGGCCTCATTTTTTATTTCAAAGTTTGGTACGCGGCAGACAGCTTGTGCTGCTGAGAGTGATTTGACTCGACCACCTTGTTATGAGCTTTAGACTCGCTCATAAGGCCACAAAACTTCCGAAGTGCAGGAGTCCTTGTTTATCCAAGATGAAGCCAGCTCCCAAAAAACGCGTTAGTTACGGCTGGCGGTAGAGTGAAGAAAAAACACGCGATATTTTCTTTCTTTAGGGTGAGAGCTACTCTTACTCTCAACCCATTATATGCAGATGCATTATCCCCGCTTCCGAAGAAAAAGCAATGAAGGCAAAAGGAACACGAGAGAAAAAGAAAAAGACATGAAGGAGAGAGCTTCGCCCTAAACCTGTAACGTAGGCGTGTGCAGGAAAAAAAAAGAATCATAAAACCCAGATGAATAGAAAATCGAATATAAAGAGCGTGACATAAAAACAAGTCAATGAACGAACAACCAAGCTCAAAAAGACAAAAAGGATACACAAATATTGGTGAAAGTATACAACGCTTTAGAAACGCTCAATGAATGGTTTCATGCGCATAAGATTAACTACGTCCGGGACCACTTCGTTGTTCACGTCACTGACGCTGCGTAGCACTTTGTACTGGCTGAACTACCGGCTAAGCAACCCTTCACTGAGACCTCAGCAGCGAACGGGCGTCAACACCCAAATTTGGTTTCTGGGGTTGTAGAACATTTCCCTGTGGCGGGTATTATAGTGTCGTGCGTCTTCCTGCTACTGCTGCTGACCGATGTGTAGCCACACGAGTTGCCGAGCTTCCTCAGCACGCTCTGCGAGTTCCCTAGTGCCAGTTGCCAACTCGCCTTTGTTTTGTCACGGTAGCTTGGAGTCGACCATGGTATGAATTTCGCTGCCGCAAAAAAGCCAAAATGGCGTGAATCGCGTGCTATTTTGCTTGGTGGGATATGTGCGGAGGTCAAGAAAGGCAAGATGTGGTCCCATGTTTCGTTGCCTTACACGTCGATGTACATTGCGATCATGTCTGCGAGTGTCTCATTCTGCCACTCGGTAATCCCCGTGGTTTGCGCATGATACGCCGTTGTCTTTCGGTGCCTGGTCTTGCTTATTTCAAAACCTTCGTCCATAATCTGTGCCTTAAATGCTGTGCCTCTGTCTGTAATTACGCTAGAAGGAGCACTGTTGCGCAACACGATGTGGCGCATGAAAAATTGCTGCACCCCAGAGACCATGGCTCGTGGGATCGACGGCGTCTCAGCTTTGAGTGTAAAATAGCCGGTCGCTACGGTCGGCCATTCGTTTCCATCTGCAGACTGGAGAAATGGTCCGAGAATGTCCAAGTGAATTTGATCGAATGGCATGCAAGCGGCTGTAATTGGCTTAAGTAAGCCAGCCAGCTTAACAGAAGGTCGTGTCAGCGCTGACACTTCCGACAGTCTTTGGCGAGCTGTTTTGCGCTTGCCGAAAGTCCGGGCCAATAGTACCTCTTGTTCACTCGGGTAAGTTTTTGTGAGTAGCCTAGGTGGCCAGACGTGGGTTCTTCAGGGCAAGCGAAAAGAAAGTCGTCTCGCGCGCCCTGATGAACCTCCAGGACGTAGGCATGGTCATTCGAACGGGCGTTTTTCTTTTGTAGCACGCTGTCTCGCAGACAAAACGACGTTAACGAGTGAGACAGATGACGTGGTATGGTTTTGTCATAGCTCTATATTTGATCGATGACTGGTCAAACTTCTTCGTCATCGCACTGTCGTCCACTGAAGTCCGAAGAGCTATTGGCTCCCAGGAAGCCTTCATTGTCCTCTGCTTCCTGACTGACTGAGGAGCGCGTGACAGTGTGTGCGCATCTTCAAGCTTACGGCCGGACATATTGCCACGTTCCATTTCCGAAGTTTTTGTTATCGTCCCAAAACACCACACCATTCTCAGCGCGAACCGCGCCTGCAGTTTTCGAGAAGGTTCCGGACTGTAGTAGATCATTTCGATAAGATCTCGCCCACTGTGCGAACGGTACAGATTGTTCTGGAACCTGCACCGCCGCCAGCGATAACGCTAGAACATTCGACGGCAAGAGTATAAATGCCGACGCGCTTCGCCGCTTGTCAGTTGTTGATCGAAAGCCGACGCTCCGTTCGCCGCTATTAGTCCGAGACTGTTATCTGTGCAAGACTGCTGCTGTAATTGGACTTTCCGTTTACCGGGCACAGGTTCGCCCAAATAAACAGTTAAATCCCAACACGAAGTCTCCTGTCTTCGGCCGCGTCACGACCCCGTGACATCTGGTGGAGGTGCTGCTTCGTTCATGTACCGGACGCCCCCGTCAAGCCGTGAACCCAGCCCACGTCGCGGAGAAGACACCGACGCCAACCAGGAGCAGCGAACAAGCCGCCGACAGCAAGGGCTACCACCGGAGTACGGAATTCTAGAAGACAAGGCGCGGAAGACCAAGGCCATGACCGCGACTGCAGCGACAATGACAACCGCCGCATCCCAGCCCACGATGGTCATGCATCAACCCAGGGAACCACCAATTTTCCATGGGTCATCGTTCGAATACCCGGAGTCCTGGGTAGAAACATACGACCGTGTGGCCGCCCTCAACCACTGGGACAACGAAGAAAAGCTCCGTCGTGTGTACTTCTACCTGGAAGGCACCGCAAGAACCTGGCTAGAGAATCATGAGTCCACGCTTCGAACGTGGGATGTCTTCTGCGGCGCATTTCTGCAAACGTTCGCGAGCGTCGCTCGCAAAGAAAGGGCCGCTGCTCAACTAGAGACCCGGGTTCAGCTACCAAATGGGAAGGTTGGAATTTTCACAGAGGAGATAGACCCGCCTATTTCGTCACGCTGACCCAGACATGCCTGAGGAGAAGAAAGTTCGTTTCCTTATGCGAGGGGTCAAACAGGAGCTCTTCGCGGGACTAATGAGGAATCCACCGAACACCCTCCAAGAATTTGTATCCGAGGCAACCACCGTCGAAAAAACCCTTGACATGCGCACCAGACAGTATAATCGTCGCCTGACTCCAGAATGCGCTGCTGCTCAAACCAGTGACTCCGAAAACCTGCGTGAAACGATCCGAGCGATCGTGCGGGAAGAGCTGCGCAAACTGTTGCCTTCGGCGCACCCTCAAGTGGATTCGATCGCCGACATTGTGCGAGAAGAAGTTTGGCAATCACTTCGAATTCTCCAAACACCGCTGCCCGAGCCAGATACTATGAGCTACGCCGCTGCAGTGCGCCACAACGCTCCTCCCCGTCCACGCCAAAACGCCGCGCCGTCGCACTTCCGTCGCCGGACACCACCGCCGCCACCACCCCCACCGACGACCTACCATTCACCAGCGGGCCAGCGCAGTGCGCCGAGGAAAACCGACGTTTAGCGCACCCCTGACCACCGCCCACTGTGCTACCACTGCGGCGAGGCCGGGCACACTTACCGCCGTTGTCAGTACCGACAGATGGGACTGCGTGGCTTCGCCGTCGATGCACCACGTCCGCAGCCAGGGTAACGGCCACGTGACATGGCCGACTACCTGACAGGAACTCAATGGACCTCAAGACTGGCTATTGGCAAATCAAAGTCGACGAAAGAGACCGAGAGAAGAGGGCGTTTATAACACCGGACGGCCTCTTCGAGTTTAAGGTGATGCCCTTCGGCCTTTGCTCAGCGCCTGCAACTTTTCAACGCGTTATGGATACAGTACTGGCAGGATTGAAGTGGCAAACTTGCCTTGTGTACTTGGACGACGTCGTCGTGTTTTCTTCGAGTTTCGACGAGCATCTTCGGCGCCTTGAAGCTGTACTTCAAGCCATCAAGACGTCCGGACTCACACTGAAGCCAGAAAAGTGCAGATTTGCGTATGAGGAGCTCTTGTTTCTGGGACACGTTATCAGCAAGTCTGGAGTTTGTCCCGATCCACGAAAAACAGCCACCATCGCCGACTTCCCGCCGCCCACTGACAAGAAGGCCGTGCGCCGATTTCTGGGCCTGTGCGCCTATTATAGGCGGTTCGTGAAAAACTTCGCCCGCATCGCCGATCCTCTCACTAACCTTACCAAGGCCGACGTGAAGTTCAAGTGGGAAACGCCACAGGAACAGCCTTTCCAGGAGCTTAACATCGCCTCCAGACGCCTCCGTTACTTGCCCATTTCGACGAATTCGCCGAGACAGAAATACATACTGACGCAAGCAGCGTAGGTCTTGGCGCCGTTCTTGTGCAGAGGGCTAACGGACTTGAAAGGGTTATTAGTTACGCCAGCCGATCCCTATCCAAAGCAGAAGCAAATTATTCCACAACAGAAAAAAAGTGCCTCGCCATCATCTGGGCTACGTCGAAATTTCGCCCCTACCTCTACGGCAGGCCCTTCAAAGTTGTGAGCGACCACCACGCCTTGTGTTGGCTAGCCACCTTGAAGGACCCTTCAGGTCGCCTCGCACGATGGAGCCTGAGACTTCAAGAGTATGACATTACTGTCATTTACAAGTCCGGCAAAAAACACTCTGACGCCGACTGTCTCTCTCGTGCGCCTGTCGACCAACCGCTACCCAACGACCCGGATGACGAGTACTTCTTGGGAACGATAACTACTGACGACTTCGCTGAACGACAGCGGGCCGACCCGGAACTTAAGGCCCTAATAGAATACCTCGAAGGCAGGACCGCCAAGTCCCGAAGGTATTCAAGCGCGCACTTGCGTCGTTCTTTCTGTGAAACGGTCTTCTACAAAAGAAAAACTTTTCACCGCTTCGAGATAAGTACCTCCTTGTGGTGCCTTCAGCTCTGCGACCAGAACGCCTGCAGGCCCTGCACGACGATCCAACAGCAGGGCACTTCGGTGTTTCTCGCACGCTCGCGAGGATACAAGAAAGGTACTACTGGCCACGTCTTACCACCAACGTCACTCGTTATGTGAGGACATGCCGGGACTGTCAGCGACGCAAGACACCGCCGACAAGGCCAGCGGGACTTCTGCAGCCAATTGATCTACCTTGCCGACCTTTCCAGCAGATTGGTATGGACCTACTGGGGCCGTTTTCGACGTCGTCTTTCGGAAACAAGTGGATCGTGGTAGCTACCGACTACCTCACCCGCTACGCCGAGACAAAAGCCCTGCCAAAAGGCAGTGCATCCGAGGTAGCTATGTTCTTCGTCGAAAATATCGTCCTACGTCACGGCGCCCCGGAGGTCCTTATCACCGACAGAGGAACGGCATTCACTGCCGACTTAACTCAAGCGATCTTGGCATACAGCCAAACAAACCCCCTCCGGACGACAGCGCACCACCCACAGACCAACGGCCTCACCTAGCGGCTTAACAAGACTATCGCCGACATGCTGTCAATGTACGTCGATGTCGAACACAAGACGTGGGACGCCATTCTTTCGTATGTGACCTTCGCATACAACACGGCGGTGCAGGAGACGACGCAGATATCTCCATACAAATTGGTCTACGGAAGGAGCCCGGCAACGACGCTCGATGCCATGTTACCCAACGTCACCGACGAAGAAAACCTCGATGTGAGCGAGTACCTTCAACGCGCCGAAGAAGCCCGACAACTTGCGCGTCTCCGTATCAAGAATCAACAGAGGACCGACAGCCACCGTTACAACCTTCGACGACGCTTCGTGGAATACCAGCCGGGTGAACGTGTTTGGGTGTGGACGCCGATACGCCGACGTGGACTAAGTGAAAAGCTTCTGCGACGGTACTTCGGACCGTACAGGGTGGTTCGACGTCTCGGCCCACTTGATTACGAGTTTGTCCCCGACGGCATCATGAACTTTCAACGATGCCGACCGCGACCTGAAGTCGTACATATCGCGCGCCTCAAGCCGTTTCATGCGCGTTAACAAACTGAAACAGTGTTTTTTTTTGTATTATAGTTGTATCGTAATTTATTCATTGTACTTTCTAGCATTATTATTGTACCTTCATCTTTAGTTAAAGCATCGGGACGATGCCTTTTTTTCAGAGGGGAGCAATGCCACGTTCCATTTCCCAAGTTTTTGTTATCGTCCCAAAACACCACACCATTCTCAGCGCGAACCGCGCCTGCAGTTTTCGAGAAGGTTCCGGACTGTAGTAGATCATTTCAATAAGATCACGCCCACTGTGCGAACGGTACAGATTGTTCTGGAACCTACGCCGCCGCCAGCGATAACGCTAGAACATTCGACGGCAAGAGTATAAATGCCGACGCGCTTCGCCGCTTGTCAGTTGTTGATCGAAGGCCGACGCTCCGTTCGCCGCTATCAGTCCGAGACTGCTATCTGTGCGAGACTGCTGCTGTAATTTGACTTTTCGTTTACCGGGCACAGGTTCGCCCAAATAAACACTTAAATCCCAACAAGAAGTCTCCTGTCTTAGGCCACGTCACGACCACGTGACAATATATATACGTGTGCGCATGTTGTGGTATTGATACAAAACGTAAAAAAAGTGTAAGAAAGCCTACTTGTAACTTGTGCCACTCAGGTCAGTCGAAATTCGTCTTATTATTTTTTGTTTCGTCGTATTTCTTGTTTAAAACGGCTTCCCGATAATGGTAATCTGTGAGCCGAACTCATCGACTATAAGAATATAAGAATATGAGTGTTCCGTTCCAACCACGAATGGAAAGAGCAGCAAAGTTATCGTTTATATTCGCAAGGACCTTACTTATTTCGCCCATGCTATACCGCCAGATGACAAGAACCAGTAAGTGTGAATTACAGTAAAAAAGAAGTGGTTGTTTTTTAGCCTTATTGGCATATATATACATCCCCTGAAAGTCTCTTTATTGTAAGAGGCTAACAGACAATATGGCAGCTGTTCCATGCCATTACATTATAACAGGTGATTTCAACGCACATTATTCAATATGGGGAAGCTTGAGGGTAAACCCGAGAGGGCGCTCACTGATATCGTCAGCGTCAGACGACAACCCGCGCCTTCTAAGTGATGGTGACCCGACATACCTGCGAGGAACGACGTACAGCAGCTGCCTCGACATCACAGTGGTGTAGTGTTGCCTAAGTTTAAAAGTGCGGTGGTTTACAGATATCGAAACTCGTGGTAGCAATCACATTCCGTTTTATCTCAGCATTGATGGCCAAGAGACTTCGTCCTCGCCGATCAATTGGTATATAGATTGAAGACTTTATGAAGATCAAGTAAAATACACGCGCAGAAATGATTCCTCGTGTGGCTTAGAAGTAATTTCAGATGCAATAGAAAATTGTATGCACCATTTCACATGCTCACAGAAGCGCACGAAGCTTGACATAGGCTTAGAAAGGCTTCAGGCGTTGCGTAGACGTACTGGGAGAAAATACAGGCGTACCAAGTCGATTCTTGATCTCAGAGAAGCAAGGCGTATGCAGAAAAAGTACAGCGCCGAAACGACTAGCTTCAGGATCGAAGATGGGAAAGCTTTTGCAAGTCATTAGACCCACGCAAGCCATTGTCTCATGTATATAGAACTCTACGGGTCCTCGCTCAACTCAGGCGCCATGCAACGTTGTCCCTTCAAGGCTCTCGCAGTGCATCTAAATCACTGTGAAATTGACATTGCAGAGGGTTTTTCCGCCAGCATCACCAGCGAGACTGTTATATATTCTCGTCTCTGCTTTTATTCCATATCCCCGGTCCACGAGATATAAGTATGAATGCTCCATTTTCTATGAAATAGCTAGAAGCTGCACTGACACAGTGTTGGCATTCTTCTTCACCACGGCCCGATGGGATAACGTATACTGCTCTTTGTCACTTAGGCCAAGCAGCTAGATGACAACTGCTACATTTATTTATTCGGTCATGAAAAGATGGCGTCGTATCTCAAGATTGGAAACACAGCCGTGTTGTGGCCCTTCTAAAAGCAGGAAAATCCCCTCTGGCGCTGACACCATACTGGCCTGTATCTCTCGCCACTTGCGTTGGGAGACTCATGGAGCGCATGATTCTCACGCGCCTGGAATGGTTCCTTGAAGGGCACAGCGTTTACCCCGACTCTATGGTGGGATTTCGACGAAGCTGTTCATCTATTGACCACGTCATCGATTTTGTGTCATCAGTAGAACAGCAGAAATTCTGGAAATGACTAGCAGATGCGCTATTTCTTGATGTAGAGGTGCATATGACAATGTTTCCCATTAAGCGATACTAGACGCACTACTGTTTGATGATGTTTTGAATGATCGGAAGCTACCTGACATGAAGATCCTTTTTTGTATATACTGAAGATAGTCCGACCTCAAGCCACTACACGCGCCATGGCGTCCCGCAAGGTGGTGTTTAAGCCCAGTTTTTTTTTTCAACCTTGCCTTGCTTGACCTGGTGGAAGCTCTTCCAGAAACAGTGTTTCAATATACGCTGAAGCTATCTGTGCCTCGGTATCAGCATTGGCACGCGTAGAATATCGAGCAAGAAGAGAACAGAAGAGAGCAAGAAAGAGACAGAGAGCACCGTCGCTAGCATGACTCTTCACAAACAACCTCCAGCAATCTCATTAGAAAAATGTGCACTGGTGGCCTTCATGGGCAAAGTGATGACAAGTTACCCGATAAGCAATAATGGCTAGCCCACATTCTTACAAGCGCAGCCATCGTTTTCTATGTGTCATTGTTTACCACACACTTCTCCCGAAGCCCTAACGTGACTAGCTTGAAAGCGAAACTGGTATCTATTTCCCTCGTCCTGAAAGTCATCGCTGGAGAAAGATGGGGTCCGTCACTGAGTTCAATGTACAGCTATACCAAGCACTTTTTATTGATGTATTGCATTACAGTTCTGCTCTGCTTACTCTAACTTGCAAGTCAAACATTCAAGCACTTCAGTGCATGCAAGCACAGGCACTACGTGTTTGTCTAAGCCTACCACGAACTAGCCTAAAAGCTGGAACAGTTATATTGACTCGCGACAATCTAATTAGGACCTACGTCACAGCCGGCGTGCTCAGAACACATATTCGGCACATTTCACGAATGGTATTGAGCCATTTGGCATTTCGTTCAGAACAACGACCGCAGGCGTCGTTTTCTCAAGTTATCAGCTCCCACCGCGCTGTGCTATTATCCGGTTTTATGCAGTTGGTGCGTTCACTATCCGCCTTGTGGGGCCTACGACAACCCGACGTGCGTCTGTCTGTAAAAAATAGGAAAGGGAAATAAAGAAAATAAATAAATAAATAGGAAAATAAATAGAAAAATAAGAAACAGGAAAGTCCTTTCTACTTCGGCCTTGAAGCAAGCAACTCTAGACTGTTTGCACACTTTCTGCGCTGACAGAATTCACTTTACACGGATGGATCTACCACCCGGACTAGCTCCACCAGCGCCACTGTCATCCAATCACGACACACCAACATCACTTACAAACTTTGTCACGTGACACACCGCCTGGCTCGGAAATCCTCGCCCTGCGAGGTGCTATCAATTATATCAAGCAACAACGGGCTAATCGATGAGCAGTATTCTGCTACTCGAAGGCGGCTCTACAGTGTCTCTCGTCGGCACTTTGTCGAGGGTAGTACGAACAGCTGTTGTGGGAGATCAAGAAAATGCTGCACTGTGCGACCGAACAAGGGCACAACGTTCTGTTCCAGTGGATACCAAGTCATTGCAATATCTCGGGCAATGACCATGCCAAAGAAGCAGCCAGACATGCACACGTACAAACAAACCCTGTTTTTTTACCTTTATCTAGGATTGACGCGGCTTCATACCTGAGTAAGCTGGCACAGAACATGACGTTCCAGAATCGGCAGTAATCGCAGTTCGCACGCCATCGACTGTACTCTCTCAACCCAGCGCTATAACTGCGGCTACCCTCTGGTCTCTCCAGGGAAGTAGATACAGTGTTGTGCCGTCTGCGCCTGGGCATAGCCTTCCCCAATGCCGACTCATTTAAGATTGGGACGGCCTACAGCACGGAGTGCAACGACTGCGCCGTCGATGAGGTGATAGAACACCTCTTATGCTAGTGCCCGGCATACACAAACGAAAGGCTGCACCTGCGCTGTGTTCTGATTCAACTGGACAGAAGTGATTTTATGGTCGAGAAAGTGTTGGGACCATGGCAGTGGCCATGCTAATTTATAAACACAACGAAAGCGCTGTTACGTTTTCTCAAAGATACTGGCCTATTTCTTAATTTGTGATGTGAAAGTGTTACGTGGTGGGCCAGTCATTGATTTTTTTCCTCCTCCATAACTTTCCTTCCCCATCTTTCTTTCCCCAGTGCAGGGTAGCCTACCAGGACTCAGTCCTTGTCTACCTGCCCACCTTTTGTGCATATTTTCATTCTCTCTCTTTCTATGTGGCTTAAGTGTGAAGTTTGCCAATCGAATAAGCTTCAGCACACTGCGCAAGCGGGGAAGATGCTGCTCGAACGTGGCGGGAAAGACCACCATAGAATAAAGGTACTTCAACCTTGCGAGGACAGCGTCCGTAATTCGCTGGAAGGTTGCCGGCGCTGAACAGAAAAAATCACTCAAAATTGGTGGAGGCCGTCTGGAGTCACGAAGGCTGTTTTCTCGCGGTCTCAATCATCTACCTCGCTTTGCCAATGCCGACTTTTCAGATCCTGAGAAGAGAAAGATTGCACATGGCGAAGCGCATAAAAGAAGTCCTCGGTACGCGCCAGCGGGTACACGACCTTTTCGTCACGTTGTTAAGCTTCCGGCAGTCGACGCAAAACCGTGGAGTACCATCTTTCTTTTTGACAAGGACGACGATAGACAACAACAACGGAGTCTTGGATGGTTCGAACAAACCATCGTCAAGCATCTCTCGGACTTTCGTACGCATTGCTTCGCATTTTTTTGTCAACACGCGGTAAGAATGGTGGTTGATCGGGCGTGCGTCGTCGTACGTGATTATTCCGTCCTGAGTTATGGATGTCTAGCGCGCTTTTGAGTAACTATCGAAGCAGGACCGGAATTCAAACAAGAGCGTGCGCAGCGCTGTCTGGTTATCGGTGGACAGTGCATGGGTGATGTAAATATAACCGAGTGCCAAGTATATAATCTTGGTGAGCTTCGACGTGAAACAGTTGTCAACGTGTTCTGTTATGTTGGCAAAAGCGATTCAAGTGCCACGGAGGAGGTGTCGATGCTCGTTGCTGCAGTTGGTAACAAGCAACTGCTATCAGTCACCCCGAAGCTGTGTAACTCTTCTGGGTACTGAAATGTCTTGTTTTAGTATGTGCTTCAAGTTCGTTTCGGCGAGCGCTTTGCAATTGCGCAAATTGCAGCATGTGACGTCGACCATGAATCTTTGCTAGAGGAGGAAGCGTCACGTTGTCTGCAGGAACAGGAAGTACGTCGAGATGTCGTTCATCGTCCTGTACATCGAATGCTCGACCAGCTGAAAACGTGACACGACGCTCTTGCAGGACAGTAGTAGTGCCATATTCATGAGAAAGTCAACTCCAAAAATAATGTTACGGGAGCACTCGCGTAGGACAAGGCAGCTTGCGACGAACGTATACCCTTGGATCTGAGCTCTACTAGTGGCATTCGATCCAAACGTAGAATCAAGGATCACGGCGGCCTTCTGCAACTCTTTGCGCACCACGGAACGAATGAGTTCTCGTAGGCTTCTAATGGTTCCAGTTGAGGTTGAAAAGTCCGCAGCACACATGCCATTTACTTGTCTTTCATACATGCTATAACGTTGCTGCAGCATCTTTTACAAGGTCATAGCCTCGGTCAAAAACTCCGCGTTAGTCTTGGGTGCGCTCCGCACAAGGCCGGCAAAGAGCTGCTCTTTAAACCCACGCATCAGACGGCGCAATTTCTTATCCTCGGCCATTCTCGGGTCTGCTCGTCTAAAGAGGCTGCCGTGTCTTCGACGTACGTTGTGACCATTTCATTTGGCAACTGGACCCAGGCCTGAATCACTCCTTCCTCTCGTCCTTGACGTTCATCACTTGTGTAGATCTCCAGAAAGCTATGACGGAACTCACGTCACGACGTCAGGGGCTCCTCGCTATTCTGGTACCAAGTACTCGTTCCGTCCTCCAGGTATAAATATACACGTCGCACCTTTCCCGCGTCATCCCATTGATTTTAGGTGGCTACACACTCGAAATGAATCACCCAGTCTTCGAAATCTTCGCGCTCCATGGCATGGAACTTCATCGAAACTTGGAGGTTCTCCAACGTACGTCGGGTCAGCATCTCAGTTCCCATGTCGGTTGAAGCTTTTCGAACTGAAGCACTAGTCATACCTGTCGAAATTATGGCATCCGTATTATTGAATTCTGGAGTCAATCTCCTGATTCAGCGGCTGGCCTGATGCACGGGGGCGTAAACTAGCACTGGACTCATTGGGCGACACCCTGGAGGGGCCTGCAACATTCGTGAGGGCTAACCAGCACCTCCACCGATTCGTCACGACACTTTAAAAGTGAAGGAGCTTCCTATTTAACCAAGATGAAACCATATTTCCAAAAGTGTTTCCGTCGATGCTGGCTCTCTAGCGTGAAGCACGCGATCTGTTTTTTTTAAGAGAGAGTCGCTCTTGCTTGCAACCCAATACGAACAGACGGCATTACGAACAATTTCAGATTTAAATACACTGACAGCATAGCCTATGTCTTTAAGGTTCCTTTTTATACTAACTATAACTCGGTTAACTAGTTCGTTCAATCGGTGCTTGAATAAAGCTTCTTTTTATTCATTCGCTCACAGAGTTCAGAATTCATCGGCAATCTGAAAGTGACAAAATATGTGAGTACAAGGTGAGCATACAAGCAGTGAAAAATGGTGCTATCAACTATAGAACCAGCAGTTGATAGTTTGAATAATTTTAGGGAAGTATGAAAAATGAAAGCGACCAACCTGTGAAACCAAAGAGGTTAACTTAGGTTTGTGCTTGCACATACAACTGCTGCTGCGACAGCGATGCTATCGCTGGGAGGGCTCTTATCACCTAGTGATAGAGTAATCATCGATAGTAATTGAGTAATGTTCCTGCTGTCTAATGTTCATGAATTGGGAGATATAATAATTGCGGCCTCGGAAGAGTTTGATTGTGACTAACTCGTTTCGTTGTTTTCATGACGGCTGTCGTGGCGTTGGCTGTGTATCGTTCTTCGTTCGTCGTAGCTAGAAGTTCCATTCCACTTTTAAAGACAGATTTTGGCATTAAGCTTTGCGTTGGCAACAGAGAGGCTCCTAGAGCATATCAGCTCTTCGACACTGACATTTCGTTGTGTCGTTAAAGGCTCTTGTGTGTAGCTGGTTCGTCGTCGTTCGTTGCCATCGATAAGCCTATACTACCCTGCATACATCAGGTGCGACACTGTGAAGGCTAGCGAAACTTCTTGCACTGAATGCATTTGCACTAAAAAATAGTTCAATATTTTTGTCGTCTAAGATATGATTTCACGTCTTCTTTGCACCTAATAATAAATGGAGGTACTTCGTGCGTCGGAGCTGAGCACCTTGCTATATACTACTGTCCATAAATAGTTCTGGATCACCTAACGTCTCCTCGTTTTAAATTCTTGGTGTTCTATTTGCAATCTGTCATGACGCTGTGCGTGCGCGCTCGTGCTTAATTTGCACGAGCGTTTACCAAAATGAAGGCCAAGGGCGAGACGCATTCAGTCACACACACTTGTGACCAAACGTCTTGCGTATCTGCCATAGCGTGGCACGAGATGCACGAAGCGTTGAATAGTTGCAAGGTTGTGTTTTCTGCCAGCATGAGGATTGCGCCTTTGCTTGAGTTCATCGGCAAGCTGCCTTGTGTTCGCATCTGAGAGTGCAGGCCGGCACGCGGGGGACAATTTAAGAGTCAAAGGACCACCAAGTTTGATTTCGACAATCTGCCGTTGCGGTATGCACTAGGAAAAGACCCATTGCGTAATGTAGTTTATGTGACTGGTTTTAGCTTGCGCAATAGTCTATGTCAGACAAATAATGAAATAATTTTTAAAGTTGAAGATTTTAAAGAAAACTGTATTGAAACAAAGGTTATATGTTTATTCTCCTGCCTCACTATTCACCTCACTTTTTGTTTCGAAGCGAACTGCCTTTCCAGGTGGCTCCAGCCTCATTATTCGGTCGAGACGCACTTTTCTGTATTTCATGGGGGAGGGGGGTGTACAAGAGCAAGAAATGCGCAGCCGGAATCGATAAAATGCCCACGCACATGCGTTCGGAGTTGCCGCAGCGCTTTGCACGGGAGCCACGAAGCTGGCATCTGCCCAATGGTCCCTCGTATACAACCTAAAGTCACCAAGTGTGCCAGTACGAGACACTTGTCTATGAATTAGGAGAAGTGTCTACCTAAGGGCTTGTTTTTTTGTGTTTGATACAATATTAATGAGATCTAACAGACAATACTGCCATAAAAGTATAGGAAAAGATATCAGACCAAATTGTACTGTGAACGTGAAGAAATAAAAGTGGGTGAAAAAAGGTAACTTTCCCTACGCAGGAACCAAATTAGTGACCTCAAATAACGAATTCAATTCTCTACCAACTGTACTATCTCTCTCTCTCTCTCTCTCTATATATATATATATATATGAGATCTAACAGACAGTAATGCCGAAGAATCTTTTCACCCACTTTTCTTTCTTCTCATTTATATTACAATTGGCCTAATAACTTCCCCTGTACCTTCCTTGGCATTATTGTCTGTTACATCTCATTAACATTGTGTAAAACACGAAAAATGAGCCCTTAAATATACACTTCTTTCTCTTATATATATATATATATAAAAGTAGTGTATACCTAAGTGCTTGTTTTTGCGTTTTGACACAATATTATTGAGATCTAACAGACAATAATGACAAGAAATGTATGGGTGAAGTTAATAAAACCAATGATATGTAAATAATAAGAAAGAAAAGTGGCTGAAAAAATGACTAATAAAATATTATCAGCGATTCAATCCTGTCAGTTATACGTCGCTCTTCTTGCCCGCCTCTCGAGACTTACTGATCCACTCGATCAGTGTAGCTTTCGACAGCATGGTCGAAGCGCTGCTTGTACGATGGACAAATCGCGAAAGGCAACGAAACAGACGTGGAATATTTCAAAATATCAGTACGCCCACCCCAATAAGATTGTCAACGTGCAGCTATATTTTGCGTGCGAAATTAGTTTAGGAGAAAGGCAATGTAAAGTTGTGGCTTCATTTTTCGTAAATACATGCAGCCAAAAAACAGTTATTTGGCAAAAATAGATGAAACTGAATAAAGCACGCGGAAAAGCTGCCAACGTGTAGTAAGGAAGCAACACCGACGAGTTTAGAAAGCTGAGTGTACCACTGCCAAATGTGCCGATGAGAAAAACGTGACGTTTGCGCAAAAGAAATGAAAAAGGGATATTTCATTGTTGCTTTACTACTGGTGCAATCGCAAGCAGCATTGAACACTCGATACCGCTAACAGAACGTGTTAAAGTAGATCCCCTCCTGCATCTACACAGTACTGAGCCCACTTTAGAACATCCTCAGTTGCTTTTTCGATGACCGACGGAGAAATTTCGCTCCATAAATTCGTTATCACGGCCAGAGGTCATCTGGAATCTTCTTCTCGGTCATGTACACACCATCTTTCACATATCCCTTCAGAAAGAACTGCAGTGTAGTGAAAAAATAAAGTGCAGAATCAGCTGACATAGCCAGCCAGAGGAAAGGCCCGTGCTTTTCAATTCAGTGTTCATGAAGAGTTGCATCCAACAAGCTTCGTGCGTGGCTGCTGGTATGTGCTGGCGCGCCATCTTGCTGGTACCAGAAAAGTTGAAGACGTGATGGAATAATTTAACTGCGATATATATATTCACTGTTTCTTCAAGGAATTCATCCACGTAACGCTGTCTAGTTAGCGTGTCATCGAAAAAGGTGGGGCCGATTACACATACAGTGTGAGTTTGGCACCAAGCTATAAAAGTCCACTGGTACTGGTGCCGAATGCGTTTCAACAAGTGTGTTGCTTACTGACACTCCCACATAGGCTTCCTCGATGCGCGCGCCCCTCTTACGCCTTGGAGGGTGGAGAACAGGGAGGTATAAAAAAATGCTGGAGTGGAAGCTCCCGCAATGAATCGTCAGCGGTGGTGAAGGCAGTTTTTTGTCCTCGAAAGAATCCAGAAACATGCAATGTTGTGGTTGTGCCTACTTAGACATCAATAAGATTTGATTAGTTAGCCTAAAAGCTGAGATAATTATAAAATTAAAGATGGTTGTTTTCGAAGGAATAATCCACAGAGACTACTATTGGTGACTTTATCTCCAATAAAATTTGCCTTGAACTCAAGGCTTACTAAAGAAAACTAGAAACACAACGACGTTTTTTGAGCCCTATCTGACCCTAAAAGAATACCACGTTAAGCTCATTGGGCGTGCGAAGAAAACGCTCCTTCTCAGACTCCGAACGCCAACTGCTCATCACGCCCCTGGTAAGATGGCTGCCGCAGCACCAATCTCACGGTTGGCACGGCTTCACTCGTAGGCAAGAATTTCCACTCCAGCATTTTTTAAACATCCTTATTAAGACAATCGAGACCAGGGACTGCTTCGAACGAATACGGTTTATTAGAAGAAGTGAAGTAGCGCGCACTTGCTCCAGGTAGCAGTCTTCTTTGTTCTTCTTCTGGCGTTTGATGATGATAATTTATAGGCTCCCGCCCGCCCAAGTTGAAATGTGATAAGCTCTCGCAGGCTATCGAAATAACCTTCCATAGGGTATATGTGGTTCACCGATCTTCTTAGAAGCTCTTGTTTGCCTGTGTGAAGGAGACAAGCTCTTGTTATTCCGTCTCGCCCAGGGCAGAATTTTTCAATCCGGCACATTTTCAAAAACGTTCTTGGAGCCTTGTCCTCAACCAGCACGATGTCACCCTGTGAGAGTGGTTTTGGTTGCCGCGTCTTAGCTTTGACCGTAGCTCCTATTTCCTTGATGTATTCTTGATGCCATCTTTTCCACCAAGCGCGCACGAGTTTGCATCTGCGTCGCCATGCGTCTTCAATGTCACCGTTGTACAGTCTTGTATGTCCGTCTTGAAGCTGTCGCCGTCCACCTATGATGTTTGCCGGCGTTAGTGGCATTGGCTCGTCAGATTCTCCGTATACGTAAGTCAATGGTCGATTGTTGTGTGTTCCTTCACCTTCTGCTACAATAGTGCGTAGCTCCTCTACCGAAGCTGTGCTTTTCGATATTATTTTTCGCATCAACGTCTTCAAGCTTCTTATGGGGTGCTCGTAAAATACTCCCCACCATGCGCGCACTCAGCTACCACTTTCCACTGAATTTGTTGGCCACTGCAGTAATTCTTTAAGACCTGGTTTTTAATTGTTTCGAGCATTTTGTTGATTTCCTTTCCAGCTTTTATAAATGTTTTGGCGTTGTCCGAGTAGATTACTGCTGGCATTCCCCATCGAGCTGTAAATCATCGGAATGCTTGTAGAAAACTTCACGATGACTAATCGTTGGTTACTTCCAAGTGTACTCCTCTTGTTACCGCGCAGGTGAATATCAGTACATATTGCTTCACAATCTGGTACTTGTCCTTTGGGTAAAGAAGTCCTGTGAAGTCAACTCCCGTCACTTTGAATGGCTCTGCTTCAGTGACTGTGTCTGCCGGAAGTGGAGGTATGTCTTGAGTCGCCGGTCCGGAGTTATGCCTCTTGCAGACGACACATTTATTTAGAACTCTTTTCACTGCTTGTCTACCCTGCAATACCCAGAACTTAGTTCGAAGTTGTGCTAGCATCACTGGAACTCCTCCGTGTGATACCATTTTATGCACGTGACGCATTAGCAGTTCCGTGAAATGCTCATCCTTTGGGATTACTATTACGTGCTTGTTGAATTCTTGGCTGCACTGCAATCGTCCCTTCTGCCTGATGATTCCATTGTCATCAAGGTAGACTTCATGTCCATTAATTTCAAATGATTGAGTGTTTGAACAGGCCTCACCCTTTGTTTGCCTCAGTGATATTTGGGTCTGTCTTATCCAGTATTTCTCTGCATTTGTTACCTCTTTTCTTGTCGAAGGCCCTTTGTGATTTTCCTTTTTTGTGTTGTTTATGAATCTGAACACTCATGCTGTCACTCTTATAAGCCGTCCGTATGATGAATACCTTTCGATTTCCAAGATTGGCTCAATTTTGGCTCTTCTCATGCATTGGTGACATTGTGTTTTATGCTGGTCTTCCACGTCTGTATTTGTGCCAATTATGCTTACTAAGTTCTTTTCCAGTGATGTTATCCATTCGGGACCGTTCCACCATAACTTTGACGTTATCAATGCCTTTACGCTTATTCCTCGTGTAAGTAGGTCAGCAGGGTTGTCGTCACTTTGAACGAATGACCAGCTTGCTTGAAGTGTTTTTCTCTAATTTCTGCGATTCTGTTGGCAACAAACGAATCCCTTTTGCTTGTTCCCTTGATCCATGGAAGCACAATCATCGAGTCCATCCAGCAGTGTATTTCCTGGATTCTTTCGTTGAAGTGACCTTTGATGTAGTCGCATAATCTTGATGCTACCACTGCTGCCATCAGTTCGAGTCGCGCCAATGTCAGCTCTTTAATTGGAGCTACGCGGCTTTTAGCTGTTACCAGCATTGATTCTTTGCTTCCATCGTGGTATACTGCTATCAAGTATGCTGCCGCTCCATATGCTAATGGGCTCGCGTCGGCAAACACATGCAGCTTGTATGCTTGTACTGGTTGATTTTTGCTTGCGTAGTATCGTGGGATTTCTAGAACACGAAAGTCATCCACTTCAGACATAAGGTTCTTCCATTTGTCGCATTCATCTTCAGAAAGCTGGTCATCCCACGTGACGTTCGTTTTCCACAGTCTCTGCAGTCCTATTTTCGCACGTACTGTGAATGGCGACAACAAACCAAGTGGGTCAAATATCTTCGCTGTGGTTTGAAACACAGCCCTTTTTGTCAAGTACGTTGTATCTGTTAATAAATTACACTTTTCCATAGGGAAGCAAATCATGTCCTTTGAGTGTTTCCATATCAAGCCCAGAAGCATTGTAAATCCTCTAGATCGAATATCTATGTGAGAATCGTCCCTTTCGTTTTCATCAATTTGTAGTGGAGCATACGCACCAACGCGTATGCGCCTTCGGAAGACAACAAAAAGCCCGTGCTCTGCTTGCGCGAGAGTTTGTGCCGCCTCTGCCAGACTTGCCGTACGCCCACTTTCCGTTGCGACCTCGCTGCGACTTCTCGGCTCGAATAAACGTCATCACATTTGGTGGAGGGTGCTGAGATCCCCAAGACCTGGAGCTCCGCTCTCGCAAGTTGCCTGAAAGACTACCGCGAAACATGACTGACGCAGTCGCCAACCAGCCCGTCCCAGCCCAGCCAGCACCATCGGCTGCCCCGTCTACCTGCCCCGGCGCTACCCGCCAGCGGGACCCACCAATCTTCAGCGGAAGTGGTGAGCAAGACGTCGAAGACTGGCTCTCCTTGTACGAACGCGTAAGCGTCAGCAACAAGTGGGACGACGACTCTAAACTCGCTTACGTCATCTTTTACTTGGCAGACGTAGCTAAGCTTTGGTTTACCAACCGAGAAACCGCCATCACCAACTGGTCCTCCTTTAAGACCCTCGTAACAGAAGCGTTCGGCCGACCAGAGGTCCGCAAGCTCCGCGCCGACCAGCGTCTGCGCCACAGAGCCCAGCAGCCTGGCGAAACGTTTACGAGTTACATTGAGGATGTTCTCGACCTCTGCAGGCGTGTTAACCAATCTATGCCCGAAGAAGAGAAAATTCGGCAGATTCTCAAGGGCATTGAGGATGGCGCATTCCAGATGTTGCTAGCGAAAAGCCCGACCTCGGTGGCAATTCTCGTAAGCCTGTGCCAGAGCTTCGATGAATTACGCCGTCAGCGTTCCATCGCCCGACAGAGTGTCTCACCACCAGATTCGATCTCGGCTGTCGCACTCGCAAATGTCAACGTTCGCCAAGAAAGCCTGTCCAACCAGATCAAAAACTTCATCAGGGAGGAAGTCGCCCGACAGCTCTCCCTGCTGCCGCATAGCGACGCGCCCACCGCAAGTCTGCCTTCGACACTGCAGCAGGCCATACGCACTGAAATTTGCGATGCCCTACCTACAGTGCAGGCCCCTTACGCATGCACTTCAGCAGCATCTAATCTCTCAGCTGTCAGCTACGCACCACCTGCACCATCTTCACCTCTCAGCTACGCAGCTGTGGTTGCGCGACCCCCACCGCATCCAGTATCCTTATCGGCTCCAACTCCTCCGGCAGCGCCACCGGTTTACAGGCCCTCACCTCGCTTTTTCCGTCCATCTAATGAGTGGCGCACCCATGACAACCGTCCTATCTGCTTCGCGTGTGGCATCGCTGGCCACATTGCACGCTACTGCCGCCGCCGTCCCACACCTGCGTACGCCTCCTTTGGAACTCCTACCTATGCGTCGCAGCAGGCCACCACGTCTGCATACGAACAGAGGCACTCTGACTCGGATCGTCGCCCATCAACTTCTCGTTTCCCATCTCCTCGTCGCCGATCACCATCTCCTATGCGTCGTAGACCACCTCCTGAGGAGGGAAACTAATCAGTGCAGTTCCAGAGGCAAGAACTGCAACTTCTGCGCAATTATCAAGGCCTCCATTTTCGCCGCGAAATGTTGTTGATGTCAATGTTGAGGGAGTCGCCACACAAGCGTTAATTGATACTGGGGCCGCCGTTTCTGTGATGAACGCAAAATTTTGTCGCAAACTGAAGAAAGTGACCACATCTCTCTGTGGCATCGTGCTGTCCACGGCTAGCGCGCAACGCATTCAGCCCTCGTCTGTGTGTACGGCGCGCGTCGTCATCCAAGACGTTTTGTACATCGTCCAATTTTTCGTACTACCATCTTGCTCTCATGACCTCATCCTGGGTTGGGATTTCTTATCAGGTCATGAAGCTATCATCGATTGTTGCCGTGCGGAAGTGTCCCTAGTGCCAAGTTGTGAGTTTCCATCGCCCGACCATTCACCACTGCTCTGCAAACTCATCGCTGACGACGACATCACCTTGCCCCCGGAAGCTTCAGTCCCTATTAGCCTTTCATGTGTGGCGCAACGTGACGCCACGGTGGTATTTACGCCATCCCCTGTTTTTACTGAACGCAAGGGCATCGTGCTCCCATTTGCCGTTCTTACTATTGCGTCTGGTTTAACCGTAATGCTGGTTACCAACCACTGCAACTACCCCATTGGCTTGCTTCGTGGTGAAACGTTAGGATATTTGCAACCTGTCGACCATATCAATGATATTATTCTTCCCGACGAAACGCCATGTCAGATTGCCGCAATCACTCAGGCGTCTGAGCCATCAAGCTCACCAGCCTTCGACGATGCTATTGACGCAGACCTTCCCCCCTCACATCGCAGCCAACTTGTTGCTCTCCTTAACAAGTTTCGCTCTTCTTTCGACTTTCAGAAACCTGCTTTGGGCCGCACCACGACTGTCACTCATACTGTTGACACCGGCTCACATTCGCCTCTGCGACAGCGTCCTTACCGCGTTTCTGCCGAAGAGCGCCGCGTCATTACGGAGCAAGTAGATGACATGCTTAAACGTGGAGTCATACAGCCTTCTCAAAGCGCTTGGTCGTCACCCGTGGTTCTGGTAAAGAAAAAAGATGGCACCGTTCGATTTTGCGTGGACTATCGCCGCTTAAACAAGATTACAAAGAAAGACGTCTACCCGCTACCACGAATAGACGATGCTCTTGACTGTTTACAAGGCGCCGAGTACTTCACATCCTTGGATCTGCGTTCTGGGTATTGGCAGGTGCCAATGGCTGAATGTGATCACCCTAAAACAGCCTTTGTAACGCCAGATGGCCTGTATGAGTTCAAAGTCATGCCATTTGGGCTCTGCAACGCGCCTGCGACGTTTGAACGCATGATAGATACCATATTGCGGGCCCACAAGTGGAAAACTTGCTTGTGTTACCTAGATGACATCGTGGTCTTTTCAGCTGATTTCCCGACACATCTTCGTCGTCTCCACGAGATTCTGGCGTGTCTAGCTTCTGCAGGCCTACAACTTAACACCAAGAAGTGCCACTTCGCAGCCCGCAAACTAACCATCTTGGGACATGTCATCACAAGAGACGGTGTTCTTCCGGACCCCGATAAGCTTCGAGCTGTCGCTGACTTCCCAATGCCCACATCACTGAAAGCCCTAAGAAGTTTCGTTGGTCTTTGCTCTTACTTTCGTCGCTTCGTGCGCAACTTCGCGTCCATCATTGCACCTCTGACTAGTCTGCTTTCCAACAGCAAAGGTATATCTGCATGGTCACCTGCATGTGACGACGCATTTCACGAGCTGCGCCGCCTGCTGACCTCGCCACCTATTCTTCGCCACTACGACCCCACTGCTGCCACAGAAGTTCACACTGATGCAAGCGGCGTTGGTCTTGGCGCAGTTTTGGCACAACGGAAAGGTACCCAAACCGAATACGTAGTCGCTTATGCAAGTCGCGCTCTTAAGAAGGCTGAATTGAATTACTCCGTGACAGAGAAGGAGTGTTTAGCCATAATCTGGGCGCTTACGAAGTTTCGCCCGTACCTTTACGGCCGTCCTTTCGATGTGGTCACAGACCACCACGCTCTATGTTGGCTGTCCACCTTGAAAGACCCGTCCGGACGTCTGGGCCGTTGGGCACTTCGATTGCAGGAATACGACATCCGTGTCGTATATCGTTCCGGTCGCAAGCATGCGGACGCCGATGCACTTTCCCGATCGCCATTAACACCAGATGTGGCTTCTCTGTCACCCCTTTTTACCACCTTGTCACCACTCGACAGCACTGACATGCTTTCGGAGCAGCGTAAAGACCCATACCTTGCCTTGTTAATCGACTACCTTACCGATCCGTCTTCTGTCCCTTCCACGAGAGCGGTACGCCGGCAAGCAGCCCACTTTTCCTTACGTGACAACATTCTGTACCGCCGCAACTACACGCCTGGTGGTCGGAAGTGGCTCCTTGCTGTCCCAACTCATATGCGCTCTGACATCTGCATGAATTTCCATGCAGATCCCCAAAGTGCTCACGCAGGTGTCCTGAAAACCTACGAACGGCTGCGCCAACGCTATTACTGGCGAGGAATGTATCGTTTTGTGCAGAAATACATTCAGTCTTGCACCACTTGCCAACAGAACAAAACACCTCCGCGGCACCTTACCGGCATGTTACAGCCGCTGCCGTGCCCGGCTCGCCCATTCGACCGCGTGGGTATAGACCTCTATGGCCCACTCCCATATAGTAGCTCTGGAAACCGGTGGATTATTGTCGGAGTCGATCATCTGACACGCTACGCAGAGACTGCAGCTCTACCGGCAGCGACCGCCCACGAAGTTGCACTCTTCATTCTCCGCAGCTTCATTCTACGCCATGGTGCTCCGCGGGAATTACTCAGTGATAGGGGTCGAGTGTTCCTGTCGGAGGTCATCCAAGCTATCCTCGCTGAATGCAACATTATCCACCGGAAATCTACCGCATACCATCCACAGACAAATGGTCTTACTGAGCGGTTCAACCGCACACTTGGCGACATGCTGAGGATGTACATCTCCTCCGACCACACTAACTGGGACGCTGTATTGCCCTTTGTTACCTTCGCTTATAACACCGCGACGCAAGCGACTACCGGTTTTTCTCCGTTCTTTCTATTGTACGGCCGCGAACCTTCCCACCCCCTCGACACTATACTACCGTACCGCCCTGATGCATCTGAGTGCTCCCCGCTTTCGGAAGTCGCCAGATACGCTGAAGACTGCCGTCAGTTGGCTTGGTCTCTGACAAGTGAGGCTCAAGGTCTACAAAAGACTCGACACGACGACGCTCACCGCATAGCTCCTACATTTCGTGCTGGCTCCCTTGTGTGGCTTTGGGTGCCCCCGCACGTTCCTGGCCTGTCTTCTAAACTTCTGGCCCGGTACCATGGTCCGTACCGTATCATTGACGCGACCTCCCCGGTGAATTACATCATCGAGCCGTTAACACAATCACCAGATTTGCGCCGTCGAGGCTGCGAGACCGTACACGTCGACCGTCTCAAGCGCTACTACGACCCCATCATTGTGCCTACTCCCTGAGTCGCCAGGATGGCTACCCTTCATCCCGGGGGTATTGTAGTGGAGCATACGCACCAACGCGTATGCGCCTTCGGAACACAACAAAAAGCCCGTGCTCTGCTTGCGCGAGAGTTTGTGCCGCCTCTGCCAGACTTGCCGTACGCCCACTTTCCGTTGCGACCTCGCTGCGACTTCTCGGCTCGAATAAACGTCATCACAAATTATTTTGTTTAATCGCTCTTCATTGGGATGTCCATTTTCTCAAATTCATCGCTGCCTCTCTGAAAACTTGCTTTGCCTTTTTGTACAACTTGACTGCTTCATCAAGCATTGCTGCTCCCAAAATGACATCATCCACGTAGATCGCTTTTTGCAGTGTTCTCGTCGTATCAGAAAACTGGTCTTCCACTTGTTTCAAATGGTGTTTAATTGTAGCTGCTAGTATAAACGTGCTTGGTGTTGTTCCGAATGTTACTCTTGTCATGCGCCATGTTTGTAATTCATTCATTAAGCTTCTTTCAGTGTCATGCTTCCACCACAGAAATCTCATTGCATCTCTATCCTCTTCATGTATAGAGATTTGTAGAAATGCCTTTTCAACATCTTCAACTAATGTCACCTTTTCTTTTCGGAAATTGATGAGCAGCAATAGCATGTCCTCATTCAAATTGGGTCCTGCCTCTAGGTTCTCGTTTAAAGACATGCCTCATCGAGAATGTGATGAGGCGTCAAATACTACTCGAACCTTTGTTGTGGCTCGGTCCTCTCTAATGATCACATGATGTGGCATGTATTAGCAAAGTGCATTTGGCTGTTGTGATTGCTCTTAGACCTCCTCTGCGACTCCTAATGTCATATACTCTGATATAGTTTTGTCGAAGCAATTTAGCATGTCTTCATTTTTCTGCAGCCTTTTAGTCAGTTGCTGTAGTCTTTTTATCAGATTTTCCTTGTTGCTTTCCAAGTTTACGTCCTGTTTTCATGGCAAGCTAACTTGATAGCGACTGTTTTGTTATACAATCTTGCGCTTGAATTCTTCGACCACTTAATTTCCGGTGTTATCCAAACTATTTCTTGTGATCCCCATTGACTCCAGGCTCCATAACTTCCGTAGCTCTTGCTGGAGTTCTGTCTCCGCAGCTTCGACCTTCAGAACCATGACTGCTTGATTATGTGTTAGTTTTGTCTGGCTTTGCTCTGACGGCCCTTGCAGTACCCATCCCAGTGTAGTTTCTAAAGCCATCAGTCTGTCCTCCATTCTTTGAGTTCTACCAGTAAAGAATTCTCAATAATAGTCTGATCCGATCAGTAGTTTTACAGAATTTGTTGCAGTCGTCTTAGTCCTGTGATCAGCCACTTGCACCTTTAGCTGTTTCATTTTCTCGCTGAGTTGCTTAGTTGGAGTGGGTATACAACTGTGCGAGATGACGTCGACTTGTAACGCTTCAATCACTGTTGCCGTGCTTGTTTCTCGTGATCCTGGAGTCACTTGCACCACGTTCATTAGTTTGACCTTTTCGTCTCCTCCAAATAAACCAATCGTCAGCTTTTCCTGTCGAAACACTTTCGCACCTATTTCTTTCGCTAATCCCGCTTCTATAAATGAACGTTGACTTCCGCTGTCTAATAACAAACGGCAATGTCGGCCACATGTTTCTACTCTACGCACGCTACCGCCGTCTGCAAAAGCACAAACGTATGCTTGATACTTTCGGTTGCGTGTAGCGTAGACGTCGTCGCTTCTGCTTGCGCCGTTGAGAACAGCTCTGCCCTTGTTTTCTACATCACCGTTCTACACACTGACGTGGCATGTCGCCTTTGCATTGCTTGCGTTTTACTTGTGCCTTGCAAATGCGTGCAGTGTGGTTTGGTCGCGTGCATCTGAAGCATGCTCTATTTTCGGTAAGCTTAGTTTTCTTTTCATCCATTGGAATGCTCCTACGACAGTTTTCGGTTGCGTGGGTTTTCTGCTTGCAAAATAAGCATATTCTCTCCGCTGAGCTATAGAAGCTTGAAGTTGTGCGCATCTGTCCACGGTTCTCTCTTGGTTTTGCAGTTATCCTCTTTTGTTCACGTTGTGTTTCTTCACCAAAAGCCGCTTGCTCTCTCAAAAATAACATAAGCTTGTCCAGGTTTTCCTTGCACGCTTTTCCCTTCGCGTTGTTTTGCTCGCCGTTTTCTGAAGCTGAGCTGTTTCTCATAGCCTCTTTTGCCTTGAACTGCACTGATATTTCTGGTGGAATTACTCTTTTCAATACCGGTAACAACATCGGCACATAGCTCTCGGTTTCCACTTTTAGTGACTTGAGTGCCAATATGTTAACTTGCACTCTCTGTACTAGCCTATTTAAGTCATCGCTATCTTGAACAGACCTCACTTTCTCCAAACTCAATAGCTCATTCATGTGCATTTCAATAAAATGTTCTCAAATGCCGAACGTTTTTTGCAGTATTTTGATTGCGTCATCGTAATTTTCCTCTGCTGAGTACTGAAGTCCGTCAATAGCAGCGGCCGCTTTTCCGGTTAGTAATGCTAACAAGTAATTGAACTTCTGTTCCTTGCAAATGTTCAGTCTCAGGTAAACTGCTGACTCGTACTGAGACCGAAAGCGGTTCTACTCCAAAGCTTTTCCCCCAAACTTTATCATTTCAAGCTTTTTAGCTTAACTAGTTCCGTTGCTTCTTGTCCTGTACTTGAGGGCGTCACCTGCCTTCTCCTATCGCTTCAATTCGATTGTTCAGGCTGACGAAGTCTGAATTCTATTGCAGTTAAGATCGTCGTTTATTTCATGTCGTACTCTATGACGCTTTCGAATTCAGCTTCGACATTGTCTTCTGTTAGAAACTTTTCTATTTGCTCGTTCGCGCTCTTGATACTGTCGCTTATTGCTTTAATCTGCGCCTGCGTTGTAGGCAGCTGCTCCCGGTTAGCTCCATCATTATTTTGCTGCTCGGCTGCGTTAATCTGTGGCGTGATCTGGGAGCAAAGCGCTTTCCTTTTCTTCGTTATCACTTCTTTGCTCGTATTTAGGCGGTTAACAATGACTCCTTACTTGTCAATCGTTCGTTCTGATGCTCGTACTGTCTACCGTGGTCTCGTCGCTCGATCCAGGTCGATCCTCTGCTCCTCCGCCGTCTTCTTCTGTGCTGCTCCGTGGCAGGTTGACCTTTCTTGCCGGCGAGGAGGTAGTATCCTGGTTCACGGTGCCATTATTGAGACAATCGAGACCAGGGACTGCTTCGAAGAAATACGGTTTTTTAGAAGAAGTGAAGTAGCGCGCGCTCGCTCCCGGTAGCAGTCTTTTTTCTTCTTCTTCCGGCGTTTGATGATGATATTTTATACTCCTTGACGGATGGACGAACGCAGGGATAGACGGGCGGGTGTACGGTCGGACGGAAGCACGGACGGATGGGTGAACGCAAGAATGAACGGCAGATGGACGGTCGGACAGACTGACGGAAGCACGGACAGACTTACGGACGCTTAGCCTCACTCATCATCTTTTACCTCGTAGATACGCTGTGACACTGTTTTTATTGACATGTAAAGCAACTTGACGACATATTGAGCACCGAGAGGCAAGGGCATCAGAGAGAGGATGACACAGTGTGCTAAATTCGACGGTTTGAGGCATGATACGTGTACTGTTTCACGCCCACGGCAGCGTTGGTCCGAAAGTGTATCAATGGGCTCAACTTTATTGTTGACAGGAGATGTTTGCCGCACCACACGGTAGGGGCCGTGGTATTTCGACGAAAGCTTCGGCGAAAGACCGGGATGGGTAGACGGGACCCAGAGCCAAACCAGCATTCCTGGGTTATAGTGTACAGTAGACGCAGAGGAATTGTGGTCAGTTTTCTGGTGCCATTGGTCTTGTGCGGTAAATGAGCGAGCGAGTTGACGACACTCTTCACCATAAGCAGCTGCTTCGGAAACAGGCGTCGCTGCAGAAGCATCAGGCCTGTAAGGGAGAATGGTGTCCATGGAGCATGATGGCTCACGTCCGTACAGGAGGAAGAAAGGTGAAAAGCCAGTGGTTGTTTGTGGCGCAGAGTTGTACGCGTACGTGACAAAAGAAAGCACTTGGTCCCAATTAGTGTGGTCATCAGAGGCGTACATGGCAAGCATAACTCCAAGGGTACGGTTAAAGCGTTCCGTCATGCCATTGGCTTGAGGATGGTATGCCGAGGATTTCCGATGGACAGTGCGATATGCCTTGAGCAGCTCGTCGACGGCGTTCGAGAGAAACACGCGTCCACGGTCACTCAGTAATTCACGAGATGGTGAAAAAGAAAGGATGCAACGTCTTTCGCAGTGGTAGCAGGCAGCACAGATGTTTGAGCGTAGCGTGTCAAATGATCGACGGCGACGATAATCAACCGGTTGCCTCCAAGAGAGTTGGGTAGAGGACCATAAATATCGATTTCGACGCGGTCGAATGGTCTCGCTGGGTAGGTTAAGGGTTGCAAAGGGCCAGCAGTGCTGTGAGAAGGCGTCTTGCGTCGTCGACACGTGGTGCATGACCGAACGTACTGGCGAACGTGTCGATACATGCCGCGCCAGTAGTATCTTAGACGAAGGCGAGAGTAAGTATTAAATACTCCAGCGTGGTCACACTGGGGGTCATCGTGAAAGGCAGCGTAGATGTCCGAACGCAAATGACGAGGATCACAAGGACCCACCTATGGCCATCCGTCACGTAATTGCGGCGTTACAACAAGCCTTCATGGACAGCAAAGTGTTTTGCTTGACGAGAGAGGGAGCGTGAAGTCGTTTGTGACGAACGGTGAGAAAGGACGTCGAGAAAAAAATTGATCCAAGGATCCTTGCGCTGTTCGAATGGCATGTTAGTGATGCTAAACGAGGACGAATCGCAAATGGCAGTTGATAAACAGGCAAGGTCAGGAGGCAGTAGAGAACGGGATAGTGCATCGGCGTCTGAATGTCTGCGTCCTGAGTGATAAACAACACGAATATCGTATTTCTGAAGGCGTAAAGCCCAACGAGCGAGGCGGTTAGTAGGATCTTTCATGGACGCTAACCAGCATAAGGGATGGTGATCTGTGACAGCATCAAACTGGCGTCCGTAAAGGTAAGTGCGAAATTTTCCTTTAGCCCAAATGATAGCCAAGCACTCCTTTTCCGTGACGGAATAGTTGGACTCTGCCTTCGTTAGGGTACGGCTGGCATAGGCGACAACCTACACGTCGCAGCCATCCTTGCGTTGAGCGAGAATGGCACCGAGGCCGGCACCGCTTGCATCCGTGTGAATTTCAGTGGGTGCATTGGGATTGAAGTGGCGAAGAACTGGCGGAGACATGAGTAGCTGGCGCTGCGCCGTGAATGCGTCATCGCAGTGGGAATTCCAGCCACAGAGGTCCACGCTACGGGAGAGAAGCTGAGTCAGAGGGGCAATTATACAGGCAAAATTTGCGAATGAAACTCCGAAAATAGGAACACAAGCCTACGAAACTACGAAGCTCTTTTAGGGTAGTAGGCATAGGGTACTCGGCAACGGCACGCAGTTTGGCAGGGTCTAGCGATATTCCTTCTTTTGAAACGACGTGGCCGAGAATTGTGAGTCGGCGGGCGCCAAAACGACATTTCTTGAAGTTTAGTTGCAACCCGGCTGCCTTAAGGCACTGGAGAACTTGTTCCAGGCGGGAAAGATGAGTTTCGAAATTCGCCAAGAATACATTTATGTCGTATAAATAGCAGACAGATGTGCCATTTAAGTCCCCTGAGGACACTGTCCATCATTCTTTCAAAAGTCGCAGACGCATTGCAAAGACCGAAGGGCATTACAATAAATTCATATAAGCCGTCAGGGGTCACAAACGCCGTTTTTGGACGGTCTGGTTTTGCCATTGGCACTTCCAATATCCAGAGCACAGATCCAGTGAAGAGAAAAACTCCGCACCTTGAAGGCAATCCAAGGCGTCATCAATGCTTGGCAGGGGATAAACATTTTTGCGGGCGATGTTGTTTAGTCGACGATAATCCACGCAAAACCTGATGAAGTCATCTTTTTTTCGCACGACGGCCACTGGCGAAGTCTAAGGACTGTGTGAGTGTTGAATAACACCATGTTGCAGCATCTCGTCGACGTGTTAAGTGATGACGTCACGCTCAGCCTGCGAGACGCAGTAGGGGCGCTGACGAAGTGGAGTATGATGACCGGTTTCGATATGGTGAGCGACACATGACGTGCGTCCCAAGGGAGGTTGTCCGTGGTCGAAGGAGGCGCTGAAATGGTCAAGTAGTTGAATGAGCTGATTGCGCTGGTTTTGCGTAAGGCCGGTGTCTACGCTGCGCAACAGAACGTCTTCGTCAGGTAGTGAGGGCGCGGTGGCAGCTGTGACAGCATCCACGGACATCGGTGTCGTTCAGAACGGGCATCGAAAGGAAAGATGTCATCATAAGTGTCAAGACTCTCAGTACATTTGCCTTGCAATAAGGTAGCGGGACAAGAGAACGGATTGCACACGTACACGGCACTGGAGCCATCGGCAAGTGTTATGGCGGCAAATAGGACGACAAGGTTCTGGCGACGAGCGCATTCTTGTGACGGAATAAAGAGGGCAGTTGAATGGGAAACGGAGTTGCACAAAAGAGATACCGCGGCGACCGAAAAAGCAGAAATGACGACGTAAGCGGCGACGATCTCTTTTTTGGGTGAGCAAGGGAGATCTATGAATGTCGTGCTGAATGGAAACAAAACGAGTTGAGCACGAGCGCAGTCGACAACCGCATGATTAACGGAAAAAAAGTTCCATCCCAGGATGATTTCATGAGACGCATACGGAAGGACGACAAATTCAACGATGTAAAGCACTCCTTGAATCACAACACGAGCAGTGCATGTGGCAGAAGGTTGGACGTGTTGTGAACTCGTGGTGCGTAAAGAAATTTCAACCAGTGGAGTCGTCACTTTGTTCAGTTTGCGGCATAACACTTCACTGATTATACAAATTGCGGCACCTGTGTCGACAAGAACAGTTGTGGCGAAACCGTCCACAAACACGGCAATCTCGTTAGGGGGCGAAAGATGAGGCCTTGGAAATTTCGTCGGTGGCGCAGCTCTTGCCTCAGGAACTGCAACTGTTAGTATTCCTCCTGGGCGTGGTTGGAACGGCGAAGCATGGGGGAAGGAGACCGAAGACGCGGTGAAGGAGATCGACGTCGGCTGAATTCTGGTCGACGTGAGCGGGGGTCATGTGAATCAGGTGTCACATGCCATTCTGATTGCCGAGGTATGTTGCCGGAATACTGAACATTATTAAAATAGAATCCACGGCGACGACAGTAGCGCGCGACATGTCCTGGAATACCACAGTTGTAGCAGACGGGCCAGTTATCTGGAGTACGCCAAGAGTTTATAGGTGCTCGAGGGGGTGGAAAGGGCCGATTTACCGTATAAACTGAAACTGGTGACCTGTAGTAGTTGGTGGCTGGACTGTATGATGGGAGCGGCGGTTGGGCAGGAGGTCGGCGGACGGCTTCTGCATAAGTCAGCGGTGCAGCCACTGATATTGGGGACGCGGGCGAAGGGAAAGCCTCGGCAACTTGCGTCTGAATAGCACGGCGAAGTGAGTGGTTCAGTGTTGTGGGGGTCTCGTTGATGGTGGCGACAAGAGAGAGCTGTCGAGCAACTTCCTCCCGGATGTACTGTTAAGTTTGAGGCATTAACACGCTGTAGTCGGGGCCACTGCTTTTGCACTCCAAAGCCGAAATATCAGCTGTTTGCGTATTAGCGCGACGTGTAGAAATTCGTTGCTTGCGCAGCTCATCAAAACTTTGACATAGCTGAATCACGGCCGTGACGATTTGGCCACAAGCATATGAAAAGCGTCGTCATCAATGCCTTTCAATACATTCTTTATTCTGTCAGCCTCCGTCATCCTCGCATCAACTCGCCTATAGAGGCTGATCACATCCTCAATGTAGCTCGTGAAGCTCTCACCATTTCGCTGAAATCGTCCCCGCAGGCCCAGTTCAGCACGAAGCTTACGCATGGCTGGACGACTGAAAAACGAGGTGATGGCCTCTTTGAAAACCTGTCGGCTTGGTGGTTGGTGAACCATAGGTTGGCCAAGTCCGTCAAGTAGAAGATGACATGAGTCAGCTTCACAGGGTCATCCCACTTGTTAATCGCGCTGGCATGCTCGTACTCTGCCAGCCAGTCCTCGACATCTTGATCTTCAGTGCCGTTGTATACTGGTGGGTCACGCAGACGAAGTACACCAGAACACATGACAAGTGACAGCGTGGAAGAGCCTTGTGGGGGATCGACGCGCTGGGTCATGACGGACTCAGATGGTAGCTGATGGCTGCGGAGCTCCAGGACGTTACCCAGCACGTTTCCACCAAATGCAACGAGCAAGGTTGCGTAAAAACACAGGTTATTATTCGAGAAACGTTAGCCGTAACAAGCTGGTACAGGCAGGAACCCGGCAAACATGAGCCACACATGGACGTCAACGTCTTCGTTCACGCTGGCACAGAGCTGGCGCCACTATGCTTTGGTACAATATATATATATATATATATATATATATAAAGTAGATCCTATATGAGCGGTCCCAACAGGGTACACTTTGTGTGTGCTCAGCTTTATGCAATCTAGAAAAAGAGAGAGTACACGAAAAAAACCAAAGAGCATATGAGTTAGAACCCCCCTCCTTCCAGCCGCCCCTTCAACCCTTTTTTTCCGATGATCACCTTTAAGATGCCCGCGGCCTGCATGTCCATCCTTTCACTAAGGTATTGTTTCGATTGAGATGGCGCCGCTTTGCTCCAGTGGCTCGCTGTGGGAAAAAAGAGCCTTTTTAAGAAGTTTATGCCTTTAACTACTCAGTGCCTAGTGGATGTCCCGCGTTGAAGGAGGAACGCTGTGCATTGCCGCAAGACTCGCAAACGGGTGCAATGTTAATTCTGGCTTAATCCTGAATTCAGTAGGAGCCGCCTGATTGTGCACAGTGTAGCTGTTGGACGTATTATGCTTGGCACAATTGATTGGATAGTAAGGTACAAATGAAAACAGACCACCGCTGTAATCAGGAAAAGTAGTTACTCCTACAGGTATTATCAATTGTCCAGTGACCGTCGCAGCTGCAGTGCCGTGAACTCATTTGTTATTGTCATTGTTGCCGTTATTGTTTTCTAATCTTTTAATTGCTGCAAGTCTACCTGGATTCCAGTTCATTCCTTTATCAACGGTGTTAAATTGGTGGATGAGGTATGACTCTCGTCGTTCGCGTTTGCGGTTTGGCTTAAATTCCGTTTCTAAGAGTGTTACTTGTAGTTTGTCGAATTCATGGTCAAGAAGAGTTCAAATGTTTTGATAGATGTCGACTTGGGGCTTATTTTGCATGGGCTCCGTGATAATTGAAACAAATCCTAAACGGTGTTTTTGTATGTTCGAAGTACTGCATACTGGACACGTTGCATTTGAGCAGGTATACCACATTGGAGGAGTCGCATGTGAGGTTTCCACGTATGCGCATCGAAAACTTGGGTTGTGTGCTGGTTACATTGTCTGTTTTTCACGTCGCTTAATGTGCAAGACATTGGGACTTTGAACACGGTCGGCATAAATTATTAAGGGGCGAAGTATTTTTTGAGAGTGGACAAGTGTGTCTTTGAGTTTGCATGGTCGTCGGTAAGTGAGGCCAAGAGCGAATGGGAATGCGCGTTTCAGATGTTCACTTTCTTCCAGATTGTTGCAATGTCGTTTAAGGGTTTTGTTTACATTGGGGAAGTTTGTGCTGTAAGCTAGGGAGAGGTTTGCTCGTTGCGGGTTTTTTTTTGTGTGGTGGTCGCTTCTTAAGTAAGTCATCACGCTTCAGTATTCTAGCTTTCTGAAAATTACTTATAAGGGGAATTTTTTATAAAGCATACGTTTTAGCCTCTGTGTGTTCGTGTCAAAATCAGCGTCTATTGAGCAGATTCGCCCAAACCGGTGAGCGTGGCTGTATGGAAAACTATTCTTACTCTGGCGCGGGCGATCACTTTGGTATCGAAGGTACTGTTTTCGATCCGTTGGCTCGTGGTATAGGGTTATAGAAAGCTTGTCTTCTTCTATTGTTATGGTAACATCAAGAAAACTTACGGTAACCTGTGAGTAGGTGTGTGTGAAGTGTATATTCGGATGTACAGCGTTGTAAGTGTCGATAACGCTGAGAAGTTCATTCTCGCTTTGGGTCCAAATAAAAAAGATATCGTGTATGTATCTCCTGTGTAAGAGTGGTTAACATCGGGTGCCTGCATAGCCAGACTAATTAATGCATTCGCATTCAATTGGTTTTCCGTCTTACGGAGTCGAGCGCACGACGTCTCTGCGTAGCGCGTAGCCTTGGGCGCTGAGTCACATGTGGCCAAGCTATTTGCTGCACTGACGGCGCGCTCTTTACATACAACATTTATTCATATATGGAAGGTTATAACAGTGTGTTTTCAGCTTTTCCAGAAAAATGGCTCCAAGGGCGCGCCCTCCATCAAGTTCTTTTTTTGTTTATTTTACGCAGGCTTCTCATACTTCTGCAAATGGCTGCTTCTGAGACTGCCAGTATCACTGTGCAGGAGAAAGGAACGCTTCGACTTGTACACTTTTGGTTTTAAATACGAGCCACGACGCTTCGGCATACTATGTCCGGAAGAGGAGGCTACCCTGGATGACATCTGTTCTTTTCCGAGTTCTGACGTCATGAAGGCAAGTGGAAGGACACTAAAACTTCGATTAAACTGCGCCGTGTCTAGGATATGAATAATTATTGCGCCACAAAGCACGCAGTTGTTTTGAGAGATGCAGCAGTGCCGCTATCATTTGCAACCAAAGAAGTATGGATTCTTTCAACCACGTTAGTTTCGGCTTCTGGGAATAACATGTCTTTGAATACTTTTGGGCTATCTTGTCGCAATCGATATCCTAGCATAAGGGCAAATTCGCAAGGCATGGGGTCAAATCACGGCTACGACGACTTCACTGAGACGGTAATTATAATTTTATATCTGTGAAATTTTGGTTGTAGTTCATAGATGTCACGAGTAGACCGGGCGGGAACCCAGTTTGCTGTGAGTTCGATAACTAGGTCTTAGTTGTAGCAATGTGTAGAAGTTGGACTGTCAGACTCGATGCTACTTGTACAAAGTCAGCCAGAAAGCATGAAACACCAGAAAAAATAAGGGCACATACGAAGTCCCTGGGCGCTGGTTTCGTACATGCCAAGTTTTTGTTTTTTCAAGTAACGCCCAAGTCTGTTTCTATGAATAGATGGGAGCGCAGAGACCGTCATCGTCCTAGTTGCAACAGAATATTTAAGAGCACTTGTTCATCGGTGTCATACTATCGATTAATAATACCTTTGATACTGCTTCATGAAGATGCACATTATCTGCAATAGTCATGTGCCGTTCATTTTATCAGGCTTTGATTATGCACCTGTATATGCAGGAATATCACCCCGTTCCGCTGTCTTGACTGATGGGGCCTCCTCTTTTCAGGGTCTTCACTGATTAAACGACTGTGGATAAACTTCTCGCGTGCCACTGAGTTCCATTTGAAGTTTTTCTTTCTTTTTGCTGCATGGTTTTACTCATAGTGAACAACAAAAAAATAAGGAGTATAAAATTGGATGTTATGTGTGGTTCGTTTTCTATCGAGAAGCAGAGAGACGCGTGGAATCTAGCCACTTTATTCTCCAGAATAAAATCAGAGCGGCAATGGCTGCCTGCGTCCTATTCGCTAGGCGCGAGGGCACGTTCTTCTTCAGCGCGCGCCTCGACCTCCCAGCATAAGTAGATCGAGAGGCGCAACGCTCTTACCAATAAACGATAATGACGATGAGTGATGAGGACGAAGGTGCTAGGAATGCTCGCCCCTCACAGAAGTCAACCCGGAATGAACTATGGGGCGGATATGCATGAAGGGTGGAGGCGCGACACAAATTGTCCCATTAACAGTTCAGTTCATCAACGTGAATCGTCTACAGAGAACGAGTGGGTCTCCAGCGAGTGGCTCTGGCAATGGCGCTGCAGGCGAGGCTCACAACAAAGACACACTCTTGGCTGTAGCGAGTGCAATCAACAAGGTGGCAATCGTTGGGAGGCCGTTAGGTTCCATAGTGTGTTGCAAGAAAACTTGTGTAGAGAGAGCTTGTCACGATGATGACAGTTCCTTGGCACGCTTTAGTAAATTTTGGGGAGAAACGTAGCGTGGTGTAGACGTAGTTTAAACCAGCGGGTTTAGCCATACGTTACTGTAAACGTCGCCGGAGTGAACATGCGACACAGGGTTCATGATGATGGAGTCGGTGACGGAACTGGAGGTGAAATTCTACTGGCTGAGGCTGCTGTCTAGTCTGCAGCGTAGAGTGCAGAAGAGCCCCAAGTCGAGTGCTGTGGATATATATGGCGCTATCAGTCATGGTTTGGTGCGTCTTGTTGGAAAAACTGGAAGTCATGTGCGCTGTATACTCTCAGAATCAGTAAGTGGAGGAGAGCGTGGGGTTAGGCCACAGGCGGGCTGTCTGCGTGCGTGTCCTTTAGGGTATACACGACCTGCTCTATGTTTTTGCGGACAACACAAGTGGTCTTCAGGATTTTTCTTCATCATCGCAGCCACGAGCCCACGAATGTGGGCGGTAGGTGAGGCCGTAGCAGGCGAGCACCGCAGCAGACAGCATCTTGTATGGCAGTGGCCTGAATGTAGATTCGGCAGCGCGGTGACGCAGCTCCACCGGTAGGGCATCGAGTAGAATGGCGTGCATACGGTTGTGCCACAGCACTATTAAGCGCGAGAAGAGCGTCAAGCTGCATGAACCATACATTGATGTAGTCCGAGTGGAAAGGCTTCGATGGCTGGCAGCATCGTGAGTGCATGGCAATGGGCCGCTCGATGAAGGGCGCCTTCCTCGGGTCACCACTTGTAGCGAGATGCAGAGAGACGTGTGGAATCTCGCCATTTTCTTCTCCAGCATCAGAGCGGAGTGACGACAATTGCCTACGGCTTAGCCGCCAGGCGCGAAGACGGGTTTTCTTTCAGCACGTGCCTCGATTTCCCAACACAAGTAGCGCAAGGGCCACAGCACTGTGTTAAGAAGTGATGATGTTGATGACTGATGATGATGAAAACGCTACAGTTAAGTTGTTTTAGGGATGAAGCTCCTTAAGCCGTGGGTTAAGCCTCACCGATGTATGTTGTAGTAGTAATTGTAGTAGTAGTAGCAGCAAGTCGCCACGTCTCGTTTAGTGCTTCAAATGTTTGCTAGATGGCAGCAGTTGCGTATGATGAATATATGATGGAAATATGCGAGATGGCAGTACTTGGACTGTTCACTAGACGGACGAACGGACGCGTGGACACACGAACAGATGCTTGTACAGACGGACGGACGGATGCACGGACGGATGCAGAGATAGACAGACAGACAGACAGACAGACAGACAGACAGACAGACAGAACGACAAGCGGACGGATGGACGAACGGACGCATGGATTGACGGACACACAAACAGGCCGACAAACGCCTGGACGGGCGGACACATAGGCAGTCAAATGGTCGCATGGATGGACGAATGAATGGTCGCATGGACAGATGCACAGACGATTGGAAGCAATAATGAACGGACGGACGATAGCACGCACGGACTGACGCACACTTGGCCCCACTAATCACCCTTGACTCCAAAATGTTGTGAGTTTTTTCATGCTTCGTAGGTAACGCGCGAGGCTCGCAAGGCGTGAGACACGGCTTCGCGTCGGCTCCGTGAAATGACCACTTTTTCACCCGGAAAGAACAACAGCCAGCTGGTAAAATGCTGTGTGTGGTTGCGGACGTGCTCAGGATCTTGTGGCTACCATTCTGAATACTGTAGGTAGATTTTAAAGGATTTTATTGCGTCTTCGGTGTTCGGCAACGTTGCGCGTCTCGCCAAATCCGCCGTTAAGCCTAGCACCGAAGCGGTCATGTTGGCGTTCGAGGCTCCAGGCGTCGGCTCGTAGAGCGTCTGCGGAGGCCTATGATGGTAGAAGTGACTGTTAATGGTAGAGATGCCGATCAAGAGGAATCGGAAAGCTCGGACTGGGTGACGAAAGTGTCGAAACGTGTGGCGGAGCTCCAAGAGAGTCAACAACGGGAATGCGATGGGGCCACCAGGGCGGCGTCTACCAGCAGTGGATGCGGAAAAGAAGGCAGGACGATGCCGGCCGGCTTCAATGGCAACAAGAATGGTGTAAGTGGGAGACCCTCATATAAAGCGGCGTGAAAAAAGCTCGCGGAGCGGTCAGTAGCGTCGCATCTACCGCGTCTTCCGAACACGGATCACAAGGTTATTATCAGGCCCAAAGAAGGACTGACGCTCACCAGACGCTCGGCACCTGTGATTGGTGTGGCAGTAAGGATGGCAGCAGGCATTCCATGGCAGAAAGGTCGGGAGGAGGACACGATCGTTATCGACGACAAGCGAGGAACATTGATATACAGTACGCCCAGGGAGGATGATGCCAAGAAAATGTTGGACCTGAAAGTCATAAAGCTCGACGGCAAGGAGTACGAGGTGAAGACATACATGGCTGCGCCTGAAAGCTGTGGCAAAGGAGTGGTACGTGGACTTGATATCAGACTCTCTGAGAAAGAATCGGAACTGGCTTTCTTACACGAAGAGAATCGTCCTATTCTTGGTGTGCGAAAGATGGGCAACTCCACTTCGGTAATCATCACCTTTGTTGACGACTACGTGTCGAGATAGATGATCTGCTTCGGGACGCCGATAAAATCCTTTCTCTACAAGAAGAGATATGAAGTGTGTTACAAGTGTGGTGAGCTGGGCAATCGATCCGACGTATGTGACAGCCCGCACGAAAAATGCAGAGGTTGTGGGGTGACCTCCCCACCCAACGACCATGAATGTACGCCGAGGTGCCGTCTGTGTGGCAAGGAGCACGTGAACGGAGACAAGAGGTGCTGAGAACTTTTTCGGACACCTTATATAGTGAAGAAGCGACAGTGGGAAATGAAGCTTGAAGAAGCGCGGGGGCAAGAAGAACGACGCAAGGCCGAAGAGGGCACGCAGCGCCACAGCAGGACAGACAGGGTTCAAGATCGTTCGAGGCGCAAATCCAAGCATCGAAGTAGATCGAGAGGGCGCTCGGAATTTTTCCCCCAATTGACACCGCTGGAGAAGCCGGGAGTTTCTCACAAGGCATCCCATGATGGTGGTGATTGTGCCCAGGAGAAGTCAAAATCCACAGGACCACAGGTGGGTTGGGTAACTAAGGTCTCGCAGGATGCTAATACAGAGATGATTAATGTTCCTAAAGAGCAAAACAGGATATTAAAGGAGCAAAATGTGGAATTACGCAAACAGCTTGATGAGATTAAGGCTCATTTAACCAGTAAACCAGGGAAGGCGCTGGAAACACCCCAGGTAGCAAACCAACCGCCTTTAAAGAAGAAGAGGGCTAAAGAAACCGAAATTGAAGAAAATCATGGAGCGAGAATTGAAGCGCTTGGGGTGGAAACAAAGTCATTACAAGGTATGCTATAAGCTGTACTAGAACAGATGAAACAAGTAGGCAACGCTATTGAGCAAATTAGGGCTGAATTTGCTAGCAGCGACCGACAGATAGAATGGCTATGCCAAGTGCTCAAGCTAAACCATGATGGCTCTGTATCCTTACACTAATACGATTTGGCAGTGGAGCTGTAGGGGTTTCTCGCGCAAACGTGCGGTTTTGCAATCTTTTCTTACCGACGCCGATCGACCGGAGGTTATTGCGATCCAGGAGTGTGGGGAAAATGCAAAATTAGCAGGTTACAAATCTTTTGCCGGGTCGGGTAATGATACCCAAGTTACGACCTTCGTAAAGAAAAACATTACGACATTGTAGCCCGAGACGGGTAACTCGCAGATCGATCATGTTTTAGTCGAACTCGTGCCTCGAAAGCGCAAAGACAAGAGTCTTTTTATCCTTAATGTGTATAGTTCCCCCAGGCAGCGCAAAATCAACTGCGGTGATCTTTTCACGAAAACAAGGGTTATTTTAGCAAACGGTCTACGATTGATTTTGGGCGACCCTAATGCGCATCATACGGCATGGGGTTATAAATTCACCTAGGTTAAGGGCAGAAATTTGTGGAATGAAATTCAACAACATGAGCTCATACTTATAACAGACCCAATGCAGCCAACCGGGAAAGGCAATAGCGTATCTCAAGACATGATGCCAGATCTTACCCTGGTTATCAGTGCCACCACCGCAACGTGGTGCAATACCGGCGAAGACCTAGGTAGTGATCATAGAATTTTAGAGATTATCGTAGCCAATGGCCCGCTGGTGATCAATAAGAGTAAAGTTAAAACTACAGACTGGGTGACCTTTAGAAATATCAGGTCGGAACAAGACCCCATAAATGATATTAACGATTGGAGTAAAGGGGTGATCCAGTCGATTCAGCACGCTACCGAAGAGATTGACGCTGGCAATGAGGAAGTTGTTGATAGACATCTTGTAAGCATGTGGAAGAAACAGAAAAACCTAGAGCAAAAAATCAGTCAGAAAAGAGGAGACAGGAATCTACGAAAGAAAGTTGCTGCACTGAATAGAGAGATCAAAGATCATGCATTGGAACTTACCAAGCAAAAGTGGGGTAGCATCTGTGATCAGATGGATAGAGAGATTGGCAGTGCTAAAACGTGGCATCTACTACGGCATCTATTAGACCCAGAGAAAACCAAGTCGGAGGCCCGACAGCAACTTCAAAAGCTTGTGTATAAATATGAAGGTCAGACGACGGAATTATTAAAGGAGGGTAGGGATTGATACCTCTGCTGCGCAGAATCGCAAAAGCTCCCTGACTACGCTGGTTCGGAAAACCCGGACCTAGACAGCGCCATCACGGTTGGAGAAGTTAGGGCTGAAATTAACCGTCTGAAAACAAAAACGGCTGCCGGTCCGGACAAAATCAACAACAGAATGCTCAGGAATCTTGACGACGGCTCTATTTGTCAACTTGCAGCTTATATGCGAGAATGCTGGGACAAGGGAGAAATACCGCAAGCTTGGAAAACGGCCAATGTAGTCTTCATTCCTAAGTCGGGGAAAAGCTCAGTCTTGAACATCCCTGACCCATTTCCATCACATCTTGCGTAGGAAAATGGATGGAGCACGTCATCCAAAGAAGACTGACTAGGCTCATGGAAGATGAAAACCTGTACCCTGATACTATGATAGGCTTCAGATCCCACCTATCAACTTGCGATATTATGCTCCAGCTAAAGGAGGAGATAATAGAGAAAAAGACAGTTTACACCAAAGTAATTGTGGGTCTGGACGTCTCCAAGGCGTTTGACAATGTGAAACATAAAGCCTTACTTAAGAACCTTAGTGCGCTAAACGTAGGCGTCAAGACATACAACTACGTGAGGGGCTTTCTCTCAAATCGTACAGCCACTATCAGAATGGGAGGGCAGTCGCTCAAAAACATTAAATTGGGGAATAAAGGGACGCCACAAGGGTCTGTACTCTCTCCGACTCTTTTTAATATAGCGATGATTGGACTTCCTGAGAAGTTGGAAGGAGTCAAAAATCTGCATCACACAATATACGCAGAAGATGTGACGCTGTGGCTAAACAAGGGCAGTGACGGATATATTGAAAGCGCACTTCAGGCGGCTATAGATGCCATCGAACAATATCTCGAACCACTAGGTTTAAAATTCTCGGCAGAAAAATCAGAGCCTCTTTTTCTACCATCGCAAAAAAGGAAAACAAACAATCCCCTCGGAAGGGGCTGTGACATCGCTTTGCGAGTGAATGGTAATGCTAATCCAACCGTAGACAGTATTAGAATTCTAGGGATGCGCATACAAGCAAATGAAAAAAAAAACACTGAAACTATCCGGAGAGTCGAAGCTAGTGCGAACCAGACGTGCCGCCTGCTTAAGTGCATTTCTAACAAGAATGCGGGGATGAAGGAACCCAATCTTTTAAGATTAGTTCAAGCTTTTGTGATAAGCCGTGTACAATACGTTGCCTGTTATCTTAAATTAAGTAGAGCAGAAAAAGATAAAATTGAAGCCATAATAAGGAAAGGCATCAAGACGGCGCTAGGGCTTCCCCCGAACTTCTTGGGCTGGGTGTCTCCAACACTTTAGATGAACTAATAGAAGCCGCCATAATGTCACAGCACCAAAGACTTCTTAAAAGTAGAACCGAACGAAAAATCATGGAGCGCTTGGGGTTCGAGCCCACGGAGTGTTCCAGGCAGACCGCTAGCATACCTAAATCAACAAGCCAAGACTGAAAATTATACCGCTGCCGAAAAACATGCATCTGGCGTTTGACGAAGGCAGACGCAAAGCTAGAGCTGTAGCCCTGCAGGTGAAACTTGAAGGTCGATCTGGCGTGCTTTACACGGACGCTGCAGAATACGAAAGAAAGGGAGCACACACAGCGGTAGTGGTTCGCGAGAACGGGGACCTGGTCTCATGCTGCACCTCTAAGAACACAACCACCACAGAGGCAGAAGAACTTGCGATTGGTTTGGCAATAGCTCAAAGCGGCACACGAGTGATTGTTAGCGACTCTAAGTCAGCCATTAAAAACTACGATATGGGCAGGATCTCTGCTACAGCCGCCAAAATTCTAAGACAAGGACCAGTATTCCCAGAGCTAATCTCACTAGTATAGTCCCCGGCCCATCAAGGTCTCAAGAGGAATGAGAAGGCGCACGCGATCGCCCGAGGGCTCACTTTCCGGTCGATCGACACTGACCCGCCGCCTTCGCGCGAGCAGCCCCTCTCCACAAGAGACGAACTACGAACGTTTCAGGAAATCACCGCACACTATAAACGCCACCGTAAGATTTATTCAGAGGCAGCTAAACAGCGGAGCTAAAAGGAGGAAATTATGTGGCGAAAATTGCAAACCGGGGTGTTTCCAAACCCTCACCTGTACAGTAAATGGCACCCGGAAGTGTTCAACTCCAGATGTGCGCACAGCAACAGCACTGCGGGTTTAGTGCACATGGTATGGACCTGCCCATCTTACAATGATCCAAGTAGAAACGTAGAATCCTGGGAGGCCTTATTACACAGCCGTGACGCCGAAGAACAGCGTCAAGTCATCGGTCTCGCCCTGACCGCCGCCGAGTCCCAAGGGATTCCGGCCGATGGCTAGGGGGATGATTGGGGGCAGAGGCCGAAGCCTCCTCCCCGTCATTCTAGACGTGTGCAATAAGCGTTATTTTTCTCTCTCTCTCTCCCATGCTTCGTACTGTTATTCATGCTTAATACTGAAAAGTTATTACGGCTATCTAAGAGCGTGTAGATCGTGGAGTTTGTGCGCGCCATCACTGCTATAGAAAGAAAGCAAACCCTTCAATTATGCAGTCAGTCAGCCATAAATACTTATGTCCTGACAACTTATTTACCTCTAAGCTTCAATTATTTCACTCTCTAAGAGAGATTAATAAACATGTTCATTGTAAATGACATATACTAGAAATAATTTTCGCAACACAATGCCTCATATTCCAAGGCTCGTTATTTTATTTCGGAAATTATTTGTGTCATTGTTTGCAGCGCTTGCACGCTGGTGACGATAGAGAGAAGTGCGGCCAGGAGGTCGACGATGAGATGCTCATCTGGGCCAGCACTGAGCGCGGCGAGTGCCTGTTGGCTCGCGTGCGCCGTCAGCCTTCCAGGAGAACGGCTGAAGCGTGGCTTTACCTGCGGACTGCCGATGGTCATAGTTATGTGCTGCCATCATGCAGACAGAGCACCAGTGACTCTTCGCAGCAAGGTGTGTATGCTGCCTCAGGTTTGCGACTGGAACAGCTGGTGCCGATGCGCCGATGGAGAGTCGCTTTCAATGGACTGCTCAGGTAAGGGCCCATTTGACAAAAGATCGTAACCCTTGAACGTTTTTCCTTTCATATATAGTGCTGGTGGGAGAGAACCCTGCAGACAAACGTTTTTCACGACGGAACAGAAATTACGCGTGATAACGTCTGGATCGGTGAAACTTACGCTGCCAAAACTCATAGGAGATCCATCTCATGATCACAAGTTCCTCTTTATTGTGGTGTTCCTCCAGTCTGCCCGGGTCAATTCAGTTGCATAATAAGGCAAAAGCTCAATGTTTTCTTTCACCCATTTTTATTCGGTTATAAGGGACAAAGAAACTCTAAGCTTGAGACATTTGAATTCCGGCTATTGATACGATGCTTTGCATTGAGATATACGGACGCGCAGCTAAGGTCGTAAGAAGTTCCGTGCCGTGATTCGGCAGGCTCAACGCACATATGTTGTGTGGTGTGGAGACATAGGTCAGAAATTAACTCATGAGTCAACGCAATCAGAACTCATCGAAACTGAGGTGTTAGTCTCAGTCCAAGTGGGTCCAGTTGTAAAAAAAAAAATAAACGTGCGACTTTGGCTGAATGCACCACGCGGAGTTATATTTTCGGGAGTTAGAGCCTAGAAAGCTTTTCAAATCTAAATTCAGTTAATAGGTAATGCAACAAAAAGTAACTTCAGATGTGAAATCAAATATGTGAAATTTAACACTGAGCACAATCATTTGAACCGCTGCTACATGGCATTAAACAGAAACGTGAAGTACTGCTTCAATATTTACGCCAATTTGAGAAATATTGGTGGCTATTTTTCAAGTTTTTGTTGAATTCCGTGAGGAAGCACTGCAAATATAGACACTCGGTGTAAAATTTCTTGTGTTTTACTTAACATAATAAAGTGCTCTTTGTAACAATGAGCATCAACTTAAGATTGTTTTAAGGAAGAAAAAACAAATACAGCTACAAAAATGGCAGATCCCACGTACAGTGGTAATCAATGATATGCGAAGCACAAATGAGGTGGGTTGATATGACACCTTGAAATCAGCTCAACGTTACGAGGTGGACGTAAATATGCCGTACTAGGTGTCCATGCAACGGTTATCATGATTGGACGAGTAATTTACCTACGTCGTCTATTTACGGTGACGTGATACCAAATTTGGTATATGTTGAGCTAGCAAAACTGCCACGAGCGCGCTATGAGCGTGGCATGTAGTCATGTTTTACATGACACGAATGCCAAGATTATCATGTTTGGACATATCATTTATCTTCGTAGTCCATTCATGTCACGTAATACCTCATCTGGTATATGCGGAGCTAGCAAAACATTGGCGACCTCATGCTGAGTGTGGCATAATAAGACAGACGCTTGGGCTAGTTGTTAATTGGGAGTGAACATATTTGCACAGTGCAAGACTAAGAGTAGTTACGACGCTACTACTACAGAAGGGACAAGGACAGAAAGAGCGTTGTTTCTGTCCTCGTCTCTTCTTACGTAGTTGCGTCGTAACTACTCGTAGTCTTGTGCTGTGCAAATATGTTGAGTGTGGCATGTAGTGATGTTCTTACAGGACACGCCTCTCATGATTATCATGTATGCACCAGTCACATACCTTCGTCATCCACTCACGTGACGTAACACCAAGTTTGGTATATATGCAGTTAGCGAAATGGCAGCGAGGGCACCCTGAGGGCGGCATGTAGTCATGTTATTACATTACATGCATCTCATGATTATCATGTTTGCAGCAGTCACTACCTTTGTCGTTCATTCAGGTCCCCGTAATACCCAATTCGCTATCTGTGAAGCTAGCGAAACGGCCGCGAGTGCATCATGAGCTTGGCATGTAGCCATGTTGTTGCATGACACGCATGTAATGAATTTCATGTTAACGTCTGTAGCTTGTGTTCTTCATGCAGTCACACCACACGATACATGTTTTGCAACATATCAAATGAACGAAATCACCGCACAAGCAGCAAGACCATGAAATGTATATCTTGAACTTCATGACAGAGATATCTTGATTTCCATGTTAGGACACGTCACTCACGTTCACCATAGAGTCATATAAGATAGATAGAAAATTAGATAGAAAGATCGATAGATAGATAGATAGATAGATAGATAGATAGATAGATAGATAGATAGATAGATAGATAGATAGATAGATAGATAGATAGATAGATAGATAGATAGATACGGTCAAAACCGCCGAAGGTCGCTAAGAAATGATTCTTTGCACTTGAAAGTTAAACTAAAATATAAGAACTAGACATCTACAGCTGTGATGGGAACGCGGACGTTTCCAATGGGAAATGGGCTTCTCGTCCCTGCAACACTTTCATGGAGCCGGTTGCAACGCGTAAGCGACAGAAGATTGCACACTACCGACCCCAGCGTCGCCAGGCAAACTGACTTTGTTTGGGCTTCCCTCTCTATACAGTGGTGATGCGGCCATTCCGAGCACTCCCCTGTTCTAGCGCACGCTAACGAAAATGTAAAATCAAGTACTGCCAGATTGTCAATGTACGCGGACGACATCTGCGTTCGTGAGGTCAAGGGGCAGTCCTCCCGAGTGAAAGAAAAAGATTTTAGCCGTTCTGTCTACATTCCATATGTTCATTCTTTTTCGCACAGATTAAAGAAAGTAGCATCTAAGTTCAGATTAAACGTTGGGTTTTCAAGCAGAACGAAGCTTAAGGGACTTTGCCAGGCAGTAAACACTCGCATAGAAGGCAGGAAGACTGGAATTTATCAGCAGTGTAGTATCAAACATACTATGAAGTTTCTCCCGTGCATGCAGAATGTCGTGTACTCAACCCCATTTTCATGCGGGCGAGAGTACATTGGTCAGACCGGGCGTTGTGTCAATATACGGCTAAGGGAACACCACAGTTCCTTGAAAGGATTTGCGCATTCACATTTGTCTTTGCATTGCCGCGAATGTGGATGCCACCCACTTTTTGAAAAAACAAAAGTACTCTTCAAGCACCCAGACAAGCTTTCAAGAGAAATTATGGAGGCATTTTTTATAAATAAGAAAGGGTCTCAATGCGTTAGCCAGCCGTCTATCGCCTTACTTGGTAATGAATTATCTTTGTTAGATAGTGGCTAAAGTTCATTCGTCTGCTCATGCCCGGTTTTCTTGGCGACATTGGAATCTTATAGTTTGAAGTATGTGTTATTTTTGTGGCAAGATTGCGTGCACATGACAAAGCCTTGTCGCCGTGTATAATTTTATCGATTGAGGGGGCTGGTTTGGTCACGAGGTCTTCTGTTCTGTCTATATATATATTCTCGTGTTTTCAATAAAAATTTCAGTTGGTACCGTGTCCTTCTATCGCTCCTGTCCGGGTGTTTCGCGCTGTTAACCACGATGAATGCTCACCAACTAGCCCAGTTTTCCATCTTGCGTTCGGACGTCTGCAGCAATACGTCTACAGCTGCGAGCGCGAATTCAGAGAGCTGCAACTCAAGCTGCTATTTACCTCCGTAAACGGGGCCTGGAAATTTCCCCTGAGAAATGTGCACATGGGGCATTTACGCGAAAACCAATGCAGAACTACAGCGTTGTAATAAACAGCGAAAGGACATTTTACTTCCGAGCGTAGAAGTTTCTTTATGTTATAACTGACAGAGACCTCTCATTGAGCCCACATATATCATACATGAAAAGGCGACTGACAGCATGTGTCATTTCTTCAAGTTCTTCACTGGAAAAAATTGGGGAATGTCCACAGCCACCATGCTCCGACTATAAAGCGTTCTTTTTTTTCGATTCATTTGGCACAGCCAACCTGCGTTAACTAACGCAAGTTTAACAAGTATACGAATGCTTCAGAATGCCCAGGCTCAAGCCCTCCCGACTTGTCTAGGCTTGCCCCAAAGTGCATCAACAGCGGCAACTATCGCCATGACAAGGGACCATCTCATAAAGACCCCCATGAATGTTGAAGTGCTGAGGACACATATACGACGCCTTGCTCGAACCATCACCTGGCCTGTCTACCTTTGGACCGACCAAGCACAACTTACTGCAAAACAGTGACCGCACATGGCGAGTCGATCCTAACTTCGTTCTTTCCTGCCGCTAGACCCGTGACTCCACCATGGTGCTTCACTCAATCAATTATTATATTACCAGTCCTGGCGTCCAGAAAAAAAGCCGATTTGTCGTCACCGGTTCTTAAGCAGCTCACACTACTTCTCTTGTATGAAAAATACCAAGACTCTTTACATGTATACACTGACGGATCATTTTGGCCCAACGGCCCAACCAGAGCAGTCGTGATACGAAGGTTTACAAAAAGGGTTCAGCGAAAGTGTAGGATGACTCGGCGAGGGATGCACAGAAAAATTACAGGTGTAACCTTAAGATAGACTAACAGACCAGAGTGTATCAGGTAACAAACTAGAGTTAAGGATATCATAGTTGAAATCAAACAGAAGAAATGAACATAGGTTGGGCATGTAGAGCGTAGGCAGGATAAGCGCTTGTCATTAAGGGTAACTGTCTGCATTCCTAAAGAAATCAAGCGCGTGACGGGGAGACAGAAAGTTAGTTGGACAGATGAGATTAGAAAGTTTGCTGGTATAAAGTGGCAGGAGCAAGAACATGACCGAGTTGACCAACAGAACATGGGAGATGCCTTTGTACCCCAGTGGACGTAGTTAGGCTGATAATGATGATGATAATGACGATGATACTTGTCTAGCCGATACACCATCTTGCGGTCAATACGGTAAAACCAAAGGTGCCGTTGAGTGCTTCACATGTAGTGTACGCAACGTATCGTGCGGCGTACGTAAGTATTCCGTACGCCAACCTAAGAGTGCCTACTATTGTCAGCTCAGACAATGTGGTATGAGTGTCTAAACAAACAAGAGAAAAGGCGTAGATTCCGGCTTGATTATTGCTCACATGTTTCAGTATGAAAGCGCAGTCTTGAAGACGAAAGGGAACGTCATCAACTGGTGAAGGTACTCGGAGACGCAAAAAAAAATTTGTAGACCTGAAGCAGTACTCCAGGTGGACTAATCTAGAACCTAAAGGAGTACCGTTAACTGAAAAGGAAGACCTCGGTCAAACACTACATAAGGTGGCCACTTGTCTGAGTGTTCTGCTTTTGGATCATGACGTGGATGTGGTGCATCGTGTCCCCCCAAAAGGGGGTGGGCTGACAAATATAATCTTCAAATTCTACTCTCGAGCTACCCGTGACAAGCTTCTGTTTGCCGCAAAAAAGAAGCGGCTGAATGCGTCCCGGCTGGGTTACCAAGTAGATAACCCAGTATACGTGAATGTACAGTTGTGTCCCGAAAACAAAATTCTGCTCGGAAAAGCTATCCAGTGCAAACGGGAAAGGAACGGGAAATTTGCATGGGTTGCTGAAGGAAAAATTCTAATGCAGAAGTCCGAAAACGCGAGAGTTGTACACAGTTGTACACGTCACATGCAATGACGACCCGATGAAAATAGTATAAATGGAGGTTTGCAACTACTGGTACTCCTATAACTAACATCATGCCACACTCTGTAATCCCACCTTACAAAGAACCTAAAAACAACAATATCTCTGTCTTCTACACGAACATCCGCAGTTTAAACAAGAATTTGAACCTTCTCCTTGCGTTCCTTTTTACGTATGTTGATGACATGTGGGGTTTAACGTCCCAAAACCACCATTTAATTATAAGAGACGCCGTAGTGGAGGGCTCCGGAAATTTCGACCACCTGGGGTACTTTAACGTGCACCCAAATATGAGCACACGGGCCTACAACATTTCCGCCTCCATCGGAAATGCAGCCGCCGCAGCTGGGATTTGAACCCGCAACCTCCGGGTCAGCAGCCAAATACCTTAGCCACTAGACCACCGCGGCGGTGCTTCCTTTCTATGTATGCCCAGCCTGTCGATGTTATAGCATTGACGGAAACATGGCTAAAAAAGGGCAAAAATTGCAACATCGATGGGTACACATTCATATCTAATCCATGAGTCACGCACGCGTGGTGGTGGTGTGGCCGTCTTTGTAAAATCAGGTTACTCGTTTTCGAAACCAGAATCAGTCACATATATAGACACTCCAATTAGATGATCAGTGATTCAATATCTGCAGCGCAGATATTGAATCACTGATCATCTAATTGGAGTGTTTTCTTATCATAGGAATTATATACCGTCCTCCGAACTCATCTTACATTTCTTTTCTAGATATTCTTGAAAAGGCGCTATATATACACTTGCGGCAAACTACAATACTCCCATTGTCACTACGGGAGACTTCAATCATGATACCTGCAGTATAGCGTCTTCTGATTACGAGTTTTTGCTTGCTTCTTTCAATCTTCGAATCTTGATTTCTACACCCACACGTTTAACTAGCACCTCAGCGATGATCATAGATCACTTGTTGACAAACATATCCACCCTGATCAATGCAAGTGTGTATGACGAACCGATCTCTGATCACCTTCCTATTTGTATTTTAGTTATAGACCTGTCCAAGACTGCACCTAAAATCACCCTGTCATTAGAAAAATAGATTATACCCTATTAAGAAACGAACTTCTATCTCTCGTACCAAACAGTCTGTACCATGATGATTTAAATACTGAGGTTGCCAATCTATTCGAAACTATAAAGACTGCAATCAGTAACGCTAGTAGTACCGTATCTTTTCGCTCTTATAACGTCCCGATCTGCCCTTAGATGACCCAAGTCATTCTTGCTATCTAAGAAAAAACAGTTCTGGTACAAAAAATGAAAACAGCATAAACATAATCATTATTACTTATGGCAGTATAAAAGGTTACGGAATGAATCTGTGGCAATAATCCGCGTACGCAAGAACTACTACCCCAGCTTGATTCAACGTGCGAATGGGAATACAAAAACAATAGTGAAACTTGTACAAGGAGTTGTAGGAAATTCTAGTGCGCATCGTATTCTCCCTTTAACAATAGACGAAGAAACTGCTGAAAGCTTCAATTCATACTTCACTAGTATTGGCCCGTCCTTGGTATCTAGTCATCCTGACTGTAATTGCATGTGTTTAGCCAGCTCCATATCCAATACCTTCTTTACTCATGATATAGAATTAGGAGAGCTGTTATCTACCATGAAAAAAATTGTGTAACAACAAAACCCCAGGGCTGGATGGAATCACAGTCCATCAGATCAAGGATAACATAGACATATTACCCCCACCTAGTGCAACATTTTCAATCATTCTCTAGCAACCTCGTCCTACCCTGATCCTCTAAATGTCGCCAAAGTATTTAAAGACGGTGATCGCTATGACCCTTCGTGTTACCGCCTGATATCAGTTCTCAGTATAATAAATTACATCTTCGAAACGCTACTTTCTTCTCGAATCAAAAAATTTCTGGAAAAATATCGAATTTTATGCCCGCAACAGCACGGTTTCCGTCCGAGATATTCTCTTCCACTGCAGTTCAAACATTGACAAAAATGTCAACACAGCTTTAAATAGCCATAAACTAGTTTCTATTGTATTTCTTGACCTACAGAAGGCATTCGACACTATCGACCCCAGCATCCTCAAAAAAATAAATAACTATGGCTTTAGAAACAAAAGCTTTGAATTCTTTTCCAGCTACTTCATTCATCGTAGTTAAATTGTTTCTCTAGGTGCCATCACTTTCTTGCCAAAACCGATAAGCACCTGGGCCCTTTGTTCTTTATAATATATTTAAATAACCTACCACTGGTTATTAACTCTGCAGAGCTACTATTGTACGCGGATGATGCAGCTTTAATTGTTACGGGGGAAAACATGCAAGAAATTGAAACAAAACCAAATGCTGAACTAGCAAATATATCACATTGGTTCAAGGCAAATAAAGGTACCGTCAACGCGAAAGAAAGAAAGTACATGATAATCCATTCCCGACATATGCCAATAAATCTACACAGCATTTAAATAAAGATAAATAAATATGCACTCGAACGCATCAATTCATTTAAATACCTAGGTGTAGTTATCGACAACCATTTCCACTGGCAACGCAATATAAAATCAGTGTAATCAGTGTGCTCGAGGTTATCATCGGGCTGTCATGCATTGTTGCAAGCGAGAAATTATTTCGACCTTGCTATATCACGGATATTGTACTTTTCTCTCATTCACTCTCATCTGTCCTAATCTATAGATTCATGAGGTTCGGCTTACACTACATACCTGGAGCCTTTAAGAAAACTACAGAAGCGCTCACTAAAAAGAATAACGCACTCAAGCCACGATCATTCCAGTGCCCCCCTGTTTAGTAAACTACAAATTTTACCAATGGACAGTTTGCGTCAACAGAGAACAGCCATTGCCATTAATAATATCATAAGGTATAATCGTCCTGTTCATTCGTTCATTCTTTGCTCCTCATCCCGCCCTACGAGGAATACTGCTGCCGGTAAATTTAACCTTCCTCCCACGAACAACGTCTATGGAGAACGGCGTCTGCAGTTCGTTGGTACCAAAATCTGGAATAGATTGCCCCAGGATATAAAATCCGCTGTTACCTTTCTTATGAAAATAAAAAAAACACTTCCTTATAATGCTTAATGTGTCTCCTGAATCCCCTTAATAGTAACAAAATCGTTCAATCCTTGTATATAAGTATCACTACGTTTACTGAAAGTTTACTGCGTAGTTGTTATTACTCATTGTTTTTCTTTTGTTTGTGTATAAAAATTACATGTTTCTGTTATCTTACCCAAGTTCGAGTATCTGAATATATATGTCTGTACAATGCCTAACCTTCTTTACTATATCCGCAATGTTTAGCATCTTGTATTCTTGTTCAATGCCTTGTTCTATTGTTTTGCTACATGTGCTATTGTTGCCTTGTGCTATCGTTTGGATACTGTGCCGTTTTGGATCGCATCATTGGACCCTATTCTAGCCTTTGGCTATGGGTCCAAACAGTTTTTGATTTATCATGTTGGAATGGAAACTAAAGTGAAATGAAATGAAATGTTGCGTTATTTTATAACCATTATCTTATTTTTTTTTGCAGATGTACAACACGTGCAGGTGCTATGGTTCAAGTTCAGCTTGGTCTTGTGTAAGTGTTCTTGTTAGACCATTTAGTATCGTCTGAGGGGTACAATATATGAGCGACTGCCACCCTGTGTCTTGTTTGATGAAATTGTACTTCTTTGAAGTTCTGAACCAGCCTTAAGCTACATGCAACTCTGTGCAGGTGCAAAACATCTTCCCACGTTTTCGAACACCAAGCCCATTTCCCGGCGAATTTCGTGGCGCGGCAACTGGCTGGCGAGAGATGGACCAAGAATGGAATACCCAATGTGCCCAGGTGTGACATTTCTATAGAGCGAAGTTGCTAGCCTACCCAGTTGGAGCTAATTCATCCTTTAGCACCTTTGCACGTAACAAAATGAAGCGAAAGAAAAGAAAACTGAAGGACTGGCCCAGTCTCACAGCTGGTTTATTTTATGCGAGGAGTAATTTAGCGGGTCAGGCTGTCGTGTGCTGCTGGGTGTTACGTCATCGCTTTGCGCAGAACTCATTGTGCGGCATAATAAGCGTGTGCTCATGCTAATAACTCTTCTTGTTAATGGAGCACCTTGATGATGCTCATTTATTAGGAAAAAAGCATCAGAAATACTACTTCGTTTAGCGTAACCGAGACAAAACCACACATCAAACTAAAAAGATTGAAACAAGGAAGAAAGAAACAGAAAGCAAAATATAAAAACAATGACTGATAAAAAAGGAGAAAAAGAACTGAGAGACAAAAGGAAAGAAGAAGGCCGAATAGAGAAAAAAATCAGGATTTTCATTAACTAACCTATGTGCAGTTTGCAATGAACCAGAAACAATAGATCACTTTCTTCTCACATGCCGCCGCTTCGCCTCCCTGCGCCGAATAATTCTTGAGAGACCGATTCGTATGCTCGGATCGCCAGTTAATGTGTCCACCCTATTATAGTTTGGAGCCAGTCAGTTGGGTGCGGGCCGCAGTGCTATTCTGTCAGCGCTACATAAATTCTTTCAGGTAACCAGAAGGATGCGCTGCTAGCGGTACTGCCAGATATATCCAATTCTTTGTTCCCCTTCCTCATTCTCGTTAATTTCTTTTATATATTCTAGTTTATCAATTTCTTCTGCACGTTTTCACGTTTCTTCAAAGGAACATTATTAATGTTCTTATCTAATTTCTTCCTTTTTTTAGCAAGCGTTGTACAAAAAATATCTATTATTAGGTACAGTGTGGCCAATCCCCCTTGTGGGTATGAGCCAAGATCTCCTAGGCGACAAGACAAGACAAGACAAGAGGGCTTTCTAAATCCAGCCTTTCTTCAGGCCTGGAATTCTTACACGACAAGAGCGCCTCAAGTTTTTCTTCAATCGCAGAGTGCATAGCGCCATTGTTGCTGGCAAATGAGTGATAACATATTTCTTACCGTTTCATCAACGATTCTCTTCCAGACTTCTGGACGAGGTCGACGGCTACACGCAGCATGTCTTTTGCACGGGTTCTGTCAGTGTGGACAGCGAAACACCGCGAGAGTTGTTCCTTTGGGGTTTTCGCATCAGGAGCATCGGTAAGCAGCACTAGAAAACTATATTTTGTGTTTTTGCTGTGAAGTTCTGCAGAGTGGCGCTGCTAGCCGAGGGCAGCATGCGCCGCTGCGATCCGGCTGGCCCGGTCAAGCCGTCTTCACATGCCGTTAAAGGGCCCGTAAACCACCCAGAGGTCCAAATTCAGTTGTGGTGGGGAAATTGTGCACGGGTGTACGACGGACACTGTGCCGTGAGAAGTTTTCGAAACGGTGCAGTAATGACGGAGTTGGTAAAGTCTCATTATCAAAACCACAATAATCGCTCCTTTCACTTTCCCCAGCGCTTCCCTGCACTAGTATCTTCTCCCAAGCCGCTTTGCCTTCTGGCCCCTCTCATCTCACGTAACCTACGTCGTCACTGACCCTGCACTAGTATCTTCTCCCAAGCCGCTTTGCCTTCTGGCCCCTCTCATCTCACGTAACCTACGTCGTCACTGACGCGCTGCGCGAAACACCGTTGTAGCGCCTCGGAACGCGGCGCTCGTCAAGGAAGAAGAAGTGGGCATTGCGCCGCGTGGCGGGTGCAGCGCGATAATAAATAATCAGTCTGAACTACTGCACAGAACGCCCTTGTTACGTGATTATCAGCACCAACAGAAAGTTCTGCACAGAGAGATAGGGAATCTGGTATTATGACAGCTGATGTAATTGCTGTATCTAACTTGCGTAGGGCAAGCACTACTGCCAGAAACTCAGCCACAAAAACAGGTATGAAATCGGGTAGCCTAAGGGAATCAATCCAATTTAAAATCGGGCTGAAAATACCAACCCCTGACTTTTTGTCGTATTGCGATGCGTCTGTAGCAATAATAACGTTCGTTGTAAGACGCGCAAGTGATTTTGTAGTAAACCATCCAAATTATTATGGGGAAGTAATTTGGCACTATTAGGAAAAATTTCGTCGAATTTAATTTCCACCGAGGTTCAATTATCACGACTCGGCATGATGTCGCATATACGTACGTTTAGAGGCTCCAGTAAATTTTGCACAAATATAGTTTGTGGCGTGTGAAATCGCGGATATCTAGCAGCAAAAAATGATTCCGGAGTGGAAATAAAGGCTGTTTCTGAATGTCGTAATGAATGCCGTAATGTCGTCTGAATATCGCACTAGTACCTGTGCATTTGAGAAAAGTACGATTACTTTGGGTGCCTGGACATAAAGGTTTGTTTTTGAAGGAAATAGCCGATTCCTTAGCTAAGTCGTCAATCAGCGAACCAATTCTACCGCTCTGTTCATCATCCGCTTATGTGACTGCTGCTCGGTTCCGCAGACGCACGCTTATGCAAGTCTTTAAAGGTTCAGCACTAACAAACTCTACAGAATATCGCCATTTATTATATCCCTGGCGAAGAGACTTTTGCCGAACTTGAAAACAAGAAGTAGCTATCACAATGCTGCGTTGCCGGGTACCAAATATAAATTTCTATAAACGCAGGTCGCTCAGGCACCTTCGCCACTGTGCGCATTCTGTGATGAACTGGAAACAATAGACCATTTATTTTTGACCTGCAGGCGGTTTAACACATTAAGAAAAACCCTATTAGAAATGCCATTGCATGGTATTGGTATGAACTTATCTCTGCCTGTCATTTTGTCTTTTGGAACTTCCATTTTGTGGTTTCTCTAATGGGAAAGTATGCGCGGCCGTCCGGGACTATATTGATGAAAATAATAGGTTGATTGATTAACAAGTTTCATTATCCTAACATGTCCACATAATTATATACGTATAAAATCAGATTCTTGCTCTATTCTAAGAATAAATTCGTTTATGTAAATATTTGTATGCCTTACATTAAACACCACACTTGCCTAGGCTATCGGTAATCTTTCTGTTATACCTCCATCATTCCAAATCTGAACAGTAAATTTTAAAACCACTCGATTCTTGGCCGATCCCCCACAGTTGGTATGTGTCACTAACAATAGGAGAACAACAACAACAACAACAGTTCGAACAACGAACGCTGTCAGGGCTGGATCTTTCTTGTGTTAGCTCCGACACCGTCTACTTCCGGCTGCCGCGATTCCGGCCGTCCGCTCCGTCAATTGCGTTCTAGCTGCATGGCCAAACTACATGGGTCAAGAAATTTGGACAGAAAGGTGTCGAAAACCCATTGCCACAGGCATCAACACCAGCCGATGTTTAAAGCGCGTCGATGTGAGAATGGGCTCTATAACCACAACTAAAAAAATCACAGCATGTCTACGGACTTAATGGGAATGAGTGGGGCCAAGCGTCCACCAGTCCGTTCGCGCATACGTCCATCCATTCATGCAGCCGTGAGTCAATCTGTGCGTCCGTGCACCTGTCTGTCCGTGCACCTTTGGTGTCAGTAAACGCGACACGATGAGCAACAGCACGCGGTATTCTATATATGGTTGCCGAAGGTATATTTTCAAGGCCGCTGCCTCAATGGAGTGGTTTTTTTATGATTCGGCAATGGGAGTTTTTGAAATGTAATGTTATTGTGCTCGTGTGAAGTTCTGTCGCAATTTCACCTGCGAAGTTTTTCGTGTATGTTGCAACTACACTATTTGGCTATAAAAACAACTTTGCTTCCTCAATCTTTCGTGTTGGTCTCTCTTTTCTCTCGCTCATGCATTAGCGAAGCATAAGCCGCAATAAATTCACCTATTTGTAACGGTACATAAAAGGTCAGCAATCAAGCAAAAATTTAAATTTTGTGCCATGTAGGGCGAATGCACAATGTTGCTACCGCTTTTGGTTGCGAAGTCATATTTCATTCTTTTATTTTTTGTTAGCTGTTAGCTGTCCCATTTATACGCAGATGGCGGTGGTGACAACGAGCCACCAACTACAGGATACCTGGAGGTCTATGGAAATCGCACTAACAGTTTGCACATACCTTAGTAGCTGCGTGCTTGTTGGCGAACCTTAGCTATACCGTAATCGCACCGGTGTGGACCCAGCTTTGCGCGAATGGCTTGAAAGAATCACCAACACGATGTACCAGTACGGGGATGCGCTGTGCCAGACAACCATTGCACGAGATTAGGAGCCGCCGCCTTTTCCATATTAGGGAACCTATAAGGAGGACAGGCTAAAGTTCGCACCGTGCCGTTCACCGCCCTAGCGGAAAGAGGACAAAGTTCCGGTCACTCGGACGGGCAGCACTTGGTGGGTTTTCCCATTGCGCGCGGGAAACGTGTTCCTTGTAACACTTATCTCGCACTTGCACGCTATGGGCAGCGCTCCTTCGTCATTCTGGAAAGCAGGCACGCACTACTGCTGAATTGTGAGCTGGTACAAAAGTTTGAACATGACGAAGACCTGAAAACTGCCCGTAAAGTTTTATCATTTCTAATGCGAGCAGTGGGAGAAGTACAGGCGTCCAGAGTGGATTACTCCAGTTCGCCGATACTCCATGGTCTCGTTACTTTGAGAATGTCTTGTTGTGTACAGTACTGCAAACTATTATTTAACTGAAAGAAGCATGATGGCCGGACTCATGATAAAAGGAAGTGTGTTTGTAAGCTGGAACTATGGCAAATAGACAACCAGTGCACATTTAACTATTGGGCTCCGGCTTTTCGAGACAACCATTGGTAGCGCGAAAGCGGTGAAACTTAAGAACTTGGTACACCTAAAGCACCGTACTGTGAGCCGAACAAGTGTTTTATTCAGATGATGGCTGTAGACTTCTCGTCAACGCTTATGTGAACATATTTCTGCTGCTGGTTCACGCTAAGCGTTTATTCGTACAGGTCTTGCAAGCATCACCCACCATTAGGTTAACATGATTATGTGTTGTGATGCTAGGATAGAAGTCATGAGTTCGATTCCCACAAACGCCAGCGGCACTTTCGCGGGAGCGAAATGCAGTAACAGTGCGCTCAGATTTTGGCGCAAGAATAATAGTCAGGGCGTGTTGGTGCTGTATATTTCAAGCGTACTGTGGTATGATGCTCGTCAAATAAGGTCAGGTCCACGTTAAAAAAAAAAAAACTCAGGTAGCCGGAATCAATCCTAAGTCTAAAACCACGGCATGCCTTCTAACAACATGATGGTTTTGGCACGTAAAGTATTATTTGCATGCGCCTGAGTCGCGGGTGATATACAGCAGCCGCTATGAAAACCATTTGAAAAAAGAACCAATGCATATGTAAAATTTTCGATGGTTTCGTGGAAGTTGATGTGGTTATCAGGGGCGAATCTCGGCGTATTTAAAAACATGCTCAACCGTAGTGGTTACTCCGTGATATGACGACGACCTAGTGAACTGTCATAACCATCCAATCGACATTTGAATCAGTGAACACGCTGCGTGGTCAGGCGTGGATATCATCCGAAATAAAACATGCGTTGTAAGAAACGTGCATGGTAGAAGTGGACATAAAAAACTGTTTTGTGCGCTTCATTACACTTTCAAAAAAGCTGAAAAAATCAAAGGTGTCATTGAACTTACGATACGGCCTTGTTAATATGCGATGAAAACATCGGCAAAAGCGAAACTCTTATGAAACTGAACACACCGCACTGAAATCGTGCTAGAGACTGAACAGGGCAGATGTAAGTTTAGTCTCGTCAAACTGACCTTCTATTAAACTGAAAGCCACGTGACGAGTTTGGCATTCAAGAAATAGAAATCCGAACGCTATATACAAATGCACACGAAAGCGTGGTGGTAGTTTGCGGACAGCTCCTACCTCAAGACACCAATGCCGCAGAAAATGCGCGTTTTACCGGTAACACGCATATAAAATTCGCGCCATCCCCTCATTTTTAATGTCATGGAAAGCCAGCTGTTCACCATCGACATTCCAATTCCACTCGATCAAATACAACGTGCTTGGCTCGCTTGGCCTGCAAAGGTTGTCAATGATTAGCTCTTGGTTCAGATAAGACTCACACCTTAAAAATGTTTTTGTAATTTTTTAAACCCTTCAAAGCAAGCCACAGATGACGCTGCGCGTGGAGGGCGACCAGATAACAGTGTGTGTAGAGCGCGTGAACGTGCTGAGGTAGCACAGGCACAAGACGGGAGCGGGGTACCGAGCGATCTACTTTTGCTAGAAAGGCGGTGAAACGCACACAGCGCAGCGCCCCCTGGCCGAGCTTGGGAGGCCCATAGGGGAAGGTGACTCTGCCTATATTGTGGCGACGATATGGCTTGGTACATACGTTCTGCAATGCCTGCCCACTTATTGTTACCCGTCACGCAATAATGACATTAGTGCAGATGTGAGTGTGGCCTATTTGTGGCTATAGTGCTGAGATACAAATGCTGAAAAGAATGTGCGCTGCAAGGGAGGGGAGGAACTCATCGCGAAAGAGAAAGATCACTATATTATTACGAGGCAGTGGGCATGGCTCTACCGTCGTGGACAACAGTTCGATGAAAAAGAAGTGGACTCGCCGCGCGAGAGACTGGCAGCTCTGAAGCGTCACTTTGGCATGTAAATATAGGAAATACGCTGATTCCTCTCTTCCGTGTGTTTGCGAGCTCCGTAACAAATTGGTGGGAGTGCTGGGTAACGAAGCGCCATACAACGGAGCTCCGCAGTGGTCGTCAAATCGGAGTTTCCGTGATGGAACACGGGACTGATCCCACGGCCACCTCTCCATCGGCTTCGGCGACGCCCGCACCATCCACGGCAACGCCTCCACTGGCCCCACCCCCACCCACGTACGTCCTGACGCATCCGAAGCATCCTGGAACGTTCTGCGGTACGGACCAAGTTGATGTCGACGACTGGATAGCCGACTACGAACGCACCAGTGCTCTCAACCGGTATGATCCGACTCTTATGCTGGCCAATGTGCTGTTTTACCTGAAAGGCACGGCCAAAGTCTGGTACGAGAACCATGAGGAGGAGATCGGCAGTTGGGACACCTTCAAGGAAAAGCTTCGCGACTTATTTGGGAAGCCCATCGGTCGAAAGGCGGCTGCAAAGAAGGAGTTGTCTATACGTGCTCAGACGTCCACAGAGCCGTATATCTCATATATACAGGACGTGCTGGCTCTATGTCGTAAAGTTGACAACGACATGTCGGAGTCTGACAAGGTTGGCCACGTCCTCAAGGGCATAGCGGACGACGCGTTCAACCTGCTAATGTGCCGGAACTGTGCGACCGTCGACGAAATTATTGAGGAATGCCGGCGTTTTGAACTGGCCAAAAGCAGGCGGATTTCAAGATCATTTACTCGACTGCCGAACACCGCAGCGACGTCCTCCTGCGAAGATGGACTGTCCTCCCATCGGCAGTCTTCACCAGCGTCTGAAATTACGCGAATTGTCCGGCGGGAAATCGAAGCAATTACACCTACTCTTCCCGCCAACGGCCACGTCGATTTGCAAGTACCTCAGGTTTGCTTGGTACAGTCGATTGTGCGGGAAGAACTGAGCAATTTGGGCTTCGATGTCTGCGCCGTTGCTCAGTCTCGACCAATTGGCTTCCGTTCAAGGTCGCCGCCTCGCCCCAGGTCACCACCCCAAGAAAGGTCTTATCCACGCTCTCGCAATCCGGCCGAATGGAGAACTGCGGATGATCGGCCGATCTGCTTTAACTGCCGCCGCATAGGTCACGTCGCACGGTATTGCCACAACCATTGGTCTTCGTCCCGAAACCAGTATAACACTGCTCGCCGCACCGATAGCTACCGTCGTTTCCAACCTCCTGAGCCGATCGCCGACAACTACCGCCGGCCTCTGCCCGTCGATTCCTACGCCTGCGATGCCCCTGATACGCAGCACAGCCGCTCACCGTCGCCTCGACGTCACCAGTCTCGTTCGCCGCCAGGACGTCGCCCGTCGTCCCCTTCTCCTCTACGACGACGCCCGACCTCCCCGCTCAATTCTCACCAGGGAAACTAAGCGGTGCAGCTCTTGGAGGTGAAGCTGCATCCTCGGTACCGACCTCAAATCCTCTCCTTGTACTGCCGACACGACGAAATTTGATCGACGTCGACGTTGACGGCCTGACTGTTTCTGCACTTGTTGACACTGGGGCGCATATTTCTGTGATGAGTGCCCGACTTCGTCGCCGCCTGAAGAAAGTGCTCACACCGGCTGCCCCTGGCGTTATTCGTGTCGCCGACGGAAGAAGTCTTGCCATCACAGGAATGTGCACAGCACGCATCACTATCGCCGATCACCCCACATCTGTTCTCTTTGCAGTTATTGAGCAGTGCCCAAATGACCTAATTCTTGGTTTAGATTTCTTGTCCACCCATGCTGCTCTCATCGACTGTGCAACCGGCGTTCTTCAACTTGAACTGCCTCGACTTGGACCTGTGCCGTCCTCACCGTCACACCGCTTGTGCGCTGTTGATTATGTTCGGCTGTCACCGCAAGCCACCACGTGTGTTGCCTTAACGATATCACCAGCTCTTCCTGACGGTGACTACATAGTGTCTCCATTGGTGGATGTGCTCTTGGCTCGAAGTGTTGCTGTGCCGCATACAATCGTGACTATTGTGGACAACTACGTTCAGCTTCCGCTCCTTAACTTCAGTAGTTCGACCCAAGTTCTCCCGCAAGGCATTTCGTTAGCCCACGTTTCCCCACTTGATGCATGTAGCATCGTGGCATTGGACCCTGAAGACTGTTCGTCCCCTACTGCAGCCAGCCGAGCAAACGCACCTAGCGACGAAATCACGATGATGATCGCCCCTGATCTTCTGCCCTGTCAGTTGGCGCAACTTCACCACGTTCTGACTACCTACCGAGATATTTTCGACTTCGATGACCGCCCTTTAGGGCAAACGTCCTTCGTGCGTCATCAAATACATACCGGCGATGCTAATCCTGTTAGACGGCGACCGTATCGTGTTTCCCAGTCCGAACGCCAGGTCATACAACGAGAAGTCGAGAAAATGCTCTCCAAAGGAGTCATAGAGGCCTCTTCAAGTCCATGGGCGTCACCTGTTGTTTTAGTGAAAAAGAAGGATGGCAGCTGGAGATTTTGCGTTGACTACCGTGCCTTGAACAAGATAACCCGCAAAGACGTATATCCGCTGCCACGAATCGACGACGCCCTTGATTGCCTTCATGGCGCGCGATACTTCTCATCTATTGATCTGCGTTCGGGCTACTGGCAAATTTCTGTCGACGACTTAGACCGAGAAAAGACTGCCTTCATCACACCGGACGGCCTTTATCAGTTCAAGGTTATGCCTTTTGGGCTGTGCAACGCCCCGGCAACGTTCGAACGCATGATGGACTCTCTTCTTCGTGGTTATAAATGGTCCATCTGTCTTTGCTACCTCGACGATGTGATTGTTTTTTCCCCAACATTTGAAACTCACTTAACTCGTTTGTCGACCATTTTAGCCGTTTTTCGTCGAGCAGGACTCCAGCTGAACTCGAAAAAGTGCAATTTCGGCCGACAACAAATCACGATCCTTGGTCATCTTGTAAGTGCTGCTGGCGTCCGACCTGACCCTGACAAGATTAGCGCTGTCAAGAATTTCCCTCTGCCTTCTTCAACCAAAGATGTTCGGAGTTTTGTGGGCTTATGCTCGTACTTCCGCCGCTTTATACGCGATTTCGCTACAATTGCACGACCACTAACTGATCTTCTCAAAAAGAACGTGCCCTTCTCGTGGGGCCAAGACCAAGCAGCTGCGTTTTCCACGCTGATCGACCTGCTCATTTCACCACCAATACTGGCTCACTTTGACCCGTCTGCGACGACTGAAGTACGCACAGACGCCAGTGCTCACGGAATCGGCGCCGTCCTCGCTCAACACCAGGGAGGCCAAACGCGTGTTATTGCGTATGCCAGCCGCCTTCTCTCCACATCTGAGCGAAACTATTCGATAACAGAGCGCGAGTGTCTTGCGTTGGTCTGGGCTGTAGCGAAATTTCGCCCCTACTTGTATGGCCGCGAGTTTTCAGTTATTACGGACCACCACGCTCTGTGTTGGCTGTCGTCGCTCAAGGACCCAACTGGTCGCCTAGGTCGCTGGGCTCTACGTCTCCAGGAGTATAACTTCGACGTAATTTATAAGTCGGGCAGGTTGCACCAAGATGCTGATTGTCTCTCGCGTTATCCGGTGGACCCTGCTAGCCTCGCTGTCCATGAAGGCGATTCTTGTGTGCTCGCCATATCTGATTTGCACGACATCGGCACAGAGCAGCGCCGGGACGCAACCCTCAAGAAGGTCATTCAGCGAGTATCTTCAGGACATTCCGACCCTTCTCTCCGTCAATATGTCCTTCGCAACGACATTCTGTATCGTCGCAACATGAAGTCTGATGGCCCGGAATATTTGTTAGTTATTCCCCAACACATGCGTGCCACTATTCTTCAACATCTGCATGACGCACCGACGGCGGGACACCTGGGTTTTTCACGCACCTATCACCGCGTGCGGCAACGGTTCTTTTGGCCTGGCATGTATAAATTTGTGCGCCGTTATGTCGCTGCTTGCGAGCGCTGCCAGCGTCGGAAACGTCCTGCTCTCCGTCCGGCTGGCCTGCTCCAACCTATCGACATTCCCCCGGAACCATTCTTCCGCATCGGCCTCGACTTGCTCGGACCTTTCCCGACGTCCGTGTCAGGCAACAAGTGGATCGCTGTCGCAACCGACTATGCGACCAGATACGCGATAACTCGTGCATTGCCAACTAGCTGCGCTACAGACGTCGCAGACTTTCTCCTAAATGACGTCATTCTGCGGCATGGAGCTCCGCGCCAGCTTTTGACGGATCGGGGCCGCTGCTTCCTCGCAAAAGTTATCGACGAAATCCTCCGGAGCTGCTCTACCGAACATCACCTTACTACTGCCTACCATCCCCAGACTAACGGTCTCACGGAGCGTCTCAACCGAACTCTTACAGACATGTTGTCTATGTACGTCTCTGCTGACCACCGTGACTGGGACGCAATGCTCCCCTACGTTACATTTGCATATAATTCGTCAAGACATGACACCGCCGGCTACTCTCCATTCTTTCTTTTGTACGGCTGCAACCCTGCGTTGCCATTCGACACACTCCTTCCTTCTGCTACTATCCAACCAACGGTGTATGCGCAGGACGCTGCTTCTCGAGCCCGCGTCGCTCGCCAAATCGCGCACACTCGGCTCAGTGCTTCTCAGGCCGCACAAAAAGTCCGCTACGATGACTCGCACCGCGACGTTGACTACCCTGATGACTCTCTTGTCCTACTCTGGACGCCGTATCGACGTGAAGGTTTGTGCGAGAAGCTCCTCCCACGATACACAGGACCCTACAAAGTTCTCCGCAAGGTCACCGACGTCGACTACCTCATCACTCCCGTTCAACCGCACTCATCCTCTGCTACACCATCTACTGATGTTGTTCATGTGTCGCGCCTAAAGCCCTACTATACTGCCAGTCCTGATTGACTTAGGGGCGCCGTGACGGCGCTTTGTTCGCCGGGGGTGATATTACGAGGCAGTGGGCATGGCTCTACCGTCGTGGACAACAGTTCGATGAAAAAGAAGTGGACTCGCCGCGCGAGAGACTGGCAGCTCTGAAGCGTCACTTTGGCATGTAAATATAGGAAATACGCTGATTCCTCTCTTCCGTGTGTTTGCGAGCTCCGTAACAATATCACAGAGCAGATGTATTTCCCGAGCGTTTCCTTAAATCGTGACTCCTATCTGACGCTTTGGTTTTGCCGTAAGTCCGATGCACTGAAGCCAGGCGTTTCGCAAGGTGGCATCACGAGGTGACAAGTGTCGCATCTTTTCGTTTTTCTAGTCGGCATTCTTCAAGCTAAGTACTGCACACGGATAAATAAAAGCTTTCGCAAAACACTCGAATTTGGTTCGCGCAGCTGCTTTACAGGCCGCAGTAGCGGATTCGTGAGTGGGCACACGCACACCGGCCACACGGCGAATCACAAGCAACGCGAACAGCTGCTTGCAGGCTGACCGGAATTCGTAGACTTTTGCTCGTCCTATCACAGCAGATATGGCTCGGCGCGTCAGAGATATGGAATGGTGGGTCGCGTGGCGGCCCGAAAATGCCAGAAAGAAGGAGGGAAGCCATATCAAAATCAAGTATTCAAATACATGTATAAAAACTACAGCTCGGGGAGCCTGGTAAATGTGCGCTGCAATACGTCGGCCATAATGAGCTAAAATATTATACCTAAAATCTGAACAGTTATGCTCAGCCTAACACAACTATCTTCCCTTTGTACAAAAATGGTCATGCAAAAGACAAATGTAATCGCAAAGATAATGATCAGCCGAAATCATTTATCACTGAAGCGAATAAAGTAGAGACTCCGACCCGGGAATAGTAAAGGTGAGGCATTTATTTGTGGATAGCCGGTGCTTTGAGTGCTTCTATCTATCTATCTATCTATCTATCTATCTATCTATCTATCTATCTATCTATCTATCTATCTATCTATCTATCTATATATATATCTGTGTGGTCTACTGACCGCTTCTGTAACTTGATGAAGACAACGAGCCATGATAAACGTGAATGCGCCGCAGGACATCGACAGTTTATAGTGTGGTTACAGGTTTCCTAAATGAGCTTACACTACAAATCGAACCGTAACTTCAATGTCATCGCCAGAACAGACGCTGTGACCGGGTTCGCCGACTCTCCGACACGGCGCAGTAACGGTACACAAGGCAAGTCACCAACAAACCGTGTTTAATAACTCAAAATACAGCATGGTGTGACAATCACGGCCTTGAGAGCCCACAGGCAAACTCCACCAGACAAACCGAGTGAACGCCTGCCGGTAGGCGCTAGGGCAGTTACACAAAGAGCAGGGGCAGATCGCACGAACGAGAAGGCGCCTGCTGAAGCATCTGCCGGAGTGCACCAGTGCTGGGCGGAAGCAAGCTGAGGGGAGCAGGAGTCTTGATTGCCAATGAGAATAGGCAATATCAGTGATATACGCTAGCGTTACGTGAGGGGAAGGCATTTTCTCGGTATGTTGGGCTCGCATCTCCGTGCAAAAAAAAAAAAAAGACTCACTCAGAGCTTGCTGCACAAAAAAATAAGTTTCGAGAGGAACGGCAATCAACAGCAATATCGACAATGAACGGTGGTATCTGCCACTCGAGTAGGTGGCGCTGGTGGAAAAGTATTCTAGTTTATTAGAGTGAGAGTTTTGCATGCCCCCACTGTTCGTATCAGACCTTACCATTACAAACCCACGAGAAAACAATACCTTACTATTGTTCACACCATTAAACACGACCTAGCCGACCGCATACTCGGGGAACTCCAACTCAATGCACCAAGCGGGTGTGTCTCCCTCGAAGGGCACCTGCACCAACATGACAAGGATGTCTGTTATGGCGTCGTTATTGTCCGCAATGCTGACACTACGGACTCGCTTCGTACTAGGCCTCAGTGACAACACTGCACCTTATTAGCAGTACGTAATTTTCGGAACTCTAACAAAGCAAGGCTCACTATCGCCGGCACAGAGAAGCACGTTTCGTGCATTATAACTAGCAGCTAGTGTAAGTTTGGCCTTATCAGCAAACGATACCGGCATGTGGACATTGGGATGTGGTCGGTCACCGGCTGGATGCCTGCCTCGGCGAAAGGCCGAACCGGTGGGGCTTGTCTAAGACAGCCGGCCACTAGAGAAGCGTGGGGTCAGCACTCTCGCTACCTGGGGAACCGGCGCACACGGGGAAGGACACGCTTGATTCCCACAATATTCTGCCTGGAATGGTGAGGACAGGCACAAAGGACTTAAAAGCCAGAACGTTAAGAGAAACTGGCATCAGCAGCGTAGTGCCGACGAATGCTAAGATAAAAAAAAAACAGGGTATCATAAGCAATTTAACCCAAGCATTTGGCGTGGCATTCAGCTATTCTACCGCAGATCCATGCGAGATCTTGAAACTGCTTTGAAAAAAGAACATGCCAGGGTAAAATTTTGGTTCTACTTTTAGCTACCTGACTTGATAACAAAGCCATATTTATTATATCGAAACACCTGCGACGCAAACGTTGCCGAGTTAACGTGCACTGTGGTTATATTGATGGCTACAACTCCATAGTACTCTAATGAACCTCACTTTTGTATTGCTCTGATTCAGCAAGATACACTCACGAGTTGCTCGACCTCCCGAGAATAAGCTAATAAGTGCTGGCATTTGCACCTCATTGTCAAAGTGTAAATCACGCTTCTTGTCAATAGTACTAACGTCCGTGCCTTAATGTGTCTGCTGACGTTATATCAGATGATCATTCAGCCAGTGTACTTACTAGAAGACGCCTTGGCAGTGGGCGTTCGTAGTAAGCCCACGACGCGCATACAACTACTACACTTTACGTCGACCCACCAAATACCACTTGGCTCAAAGCAGAAAATGTGGCATACGCTTCAGCATTGCGCTTTGCATAAAAAACAACTGGGGCTACTACAAGAACAATTTTGAGCACCACAGTTAATGCTGGTAGTGCTTATCTTTGATAATCGTATAACTTAAGGGTTCATGTGGGCAGTACATAGGATGGGGGGGGGGGTTAGTTGCAATACTGTGGGGTTAAGTTTACATATGAACTTTTACGCATAAAAAGAATAGGCAATGAAAAATATATAAACCACAAGAAGTCTGCATACAAAGAAACCATAGTAACGCAATGTAACACTGAGTAAAGCATGAAACAAGGTATGTAATACTACAGGTGATATAGGATGTAAACTGAACAAAATCAAGCTACGAAATTTTGCATTTCAACATTCTAGATCTCCTTTTTTTTGCTAAGAAATGTGTCACAGATGCAACGTCACTCAGCTCATTCCACTTGCAAGAAACCGTGGTGAGTCACAAAGAAAGTGCGCTCAAACATGTGTAGTATTTTGTATGCATGATCCAGGCGTGAAAAAATTCGATGGGCTTGTTTAATCTGCGACTGTAAGAACGATGCATCAGTGAAATAAAGCAGGTGGAAATGCTACAACAGACTGAAGAGGCTGCGGTTTTGTAGTGCAGGAAACATCAATGAAGTTTTAATAGCAGTTAAGCTAAATACTGGTGCATAATTTCTTGCTATAATGTGGGCTGATATATATTTTATTTTATTTTATATTTTTATTTGGGCATAACACCTTCAGGGTTTGCCCGCGAGGTAAGGCAAAAGGAGGCCTTAAACCCCCTTACTAGGCCGTACCTCGCTGGGGCAGCAGACACAGCGGATTCGAAAGTTGCAATTTCACTAGACCGAAATAAGTCAACATGAACATAATCACTAGTGCAATAAGAACGTGATCGCTAATTACAGTAAGAACGTAATGACAGTAATGATATAGTACCAGCAAGAACATAATCACTAAGCAACAAGAACATAACAATGCAATGACCAGTAATGCTTACTTACAGTAACACTTAGTACCAATGCTAATGCAGCAACCAAAGATATTAACATTTACACAACACAATCAATTTCGAAGCAAGAAACATGTTCATTATTGACTGTTTAAATTGATGAATTGTTTTACAACTTCTGCCTATTTTAACAACATTAGGATACATACTACATAAAGACATAGTTTCATACTCAATGGTTTGCATACCATAGTTTGTCCTGGCCTTCTTCATTACTATTGATGTGCGGCGTAAACTGTACCCTGTATCTCGACTGAGGTACCGGTTTGAAAATGTCTCAAAGTTGCTGGAAACTTCTTTAAACAGCCGAATGCAAATCTTCGATCTGTAAGAGTTTCTAATGTTAAGGATATTGTAGCGCATCATTAATTTAAAAGACCTTATGCATTTATTTGAAGAGTTAAGCTAACGAACAGCTCGACGCTGTAGTACTGCTAGGTTTTCTGTATCGGTTTTGTTTCTGTTCCCCCATACTAATAAGCCATAGCTAAGATGCGAATGTACAAGTGAAAAGTACAGTTGTCTGACGAACTTGGCAGGCAGATAGCATCGGATTCGTCGTAGTAGACCAACAGAGCGTGCTACCTTGGTGCGGACCTTATTTATGTGCTCTGACCAGCTTAAATTTTTATGAAATATAACACCTAGAAAAGAATGGCTTGTCACATGCTCTAGTTGCGATTCACAGTATAAAAATTTTACATCGTAGCTTATTTTTTTATTCTTAGAACAAAAAACCGTAAACTTTGTTTTCTTCGCGTTTAGGTTAAGCTGATTGGTGAAGTTCTTTTAACCAAGAATTTGCAGTAACTTCTAGTTCCTGAAGGTCAGCACCAGAAAAAAACACACTATTGTCATCAGCGTACATGATCATTTCATCTGTGAGTGAAATGTTTACTATATCATTTAGGAGTGCTAAGCTCTGGCATAAGTGATCATTTGCCGATACTTGCTACATTACCATTCTCAATGCGCATTGATAGAAATCACAACTTCAAGCGTGTTATAAACAGTCGAAGTATACAGCTATTTCAAACGTTACTTTCCAATGCAGATTGGTCTGATGTTTATGCTGAAGGAAATCCCTCAGCATCGTATGATCTATTCGTGTCCAAAGTGAAAGAAATATACAATGTAGCATTTCCTTTCTGCCCTGTGGTCCGGCCTAAAATAGCTAGAAAGGAATGGGTTAATCATGAACTATATAAACGGATTCAGAGACAAATTATTCAGTCACTTCTTAAAGACAAGAGACTCCCAAATAATCAAAGAATTCAAAAAAGTCCGGAACAAACTCCACAGTGATCTGAAGAAAGCAAAATCTGAATACTATACGCATAAATTTGAAACTTCAATGAGTGATGGTCATAGAATGTGGAGCATATACCGCGAGCTAATACGTTCCTGTTCGCAAAATGTGCCGTCAGAGATTGTTTTAAATGATGTTAAGTACTGCGGTAATGATGCAGCTTATCTCTTTTATAATCATTTTATCAATGCTGGTGCTCGAACCTCTATATTTTCTTTTTCCCAAAAATGAAATTATGAAAGTTACATTGGTAATCGTGTCAGCGAGACAATATTTCTTACGCCTACATCTGAAAGTGAGATTTTTTCTATTATTAGCTCCTTGAGTAACAAGTCAGCCGCTGGAGAGGATCGCATCAAATTTCAACCTAATAAAGCAGTTGCTCACATAATATGCGGTCCATTGGAACATATTTGCAACAGTATACTCTCCACTGGTATTTTTCCTGAAAAAATGAAGTTAGCTCGTGTTGCAGTAATCTTTAAGGGTGGGAATCACAATAACTTGAACAACTACAGACCAATTTCGGTACTCCCATTATTTTCAAAAATAGTTGAGTGCATTATATATAAGCGCCTAATAGCTTTCTACTGCAAAAAGGTAATTTTTCGAATAAACACTATGGCTTTCAAAAGAATGAGTCAGCCGAAATAGCATTATTAAGAATCAGACACACAATTATAAGTAATATTGACGAAAAAAAACTCACCATTGGTACATTTTTAGACTTTCGAAAGGGCTTCGATTCTGTAAAACATGAAATATTGCTTAACAAGCTCCACGTATATGGCATTCGCGGCGCAGCCTTAGAACTTATGAATAGTTACCTTGATTCTCGATTGCAGTATACTTCCCTGCAGGATTACAGTTCAGACAAAAGCTCGATTAAATATGGGGTGCCACAAGGTTCAATTTTTGGGCTATTATTGTTTATCGCGTATATATGTGATATAGTAAACAGTTCTACTTGAGTAACCTCAAGTTTATAAATAAGGTGTCACTGGTTAGGGCTCCATATAAGGGCAAAATATTGGATCTTCGAGCAATCATAAGATATGTATGTGCACAGTTTGATTCTCAGCTGGGTGCTAATAACGTTTCATGAATTGTAGAGCTCTTGAAGGTTTACTAGCTATGGCCTCAACGTGATCATTTCAGGAAAATTTGTGTGCAACAAGAACACCTAAGAATTGTATTGTAAACACATTTTGAACTGGCATATTAGGAAGGATGGAAGAATGCCACTCAAAGTTTGTAGTTCTTGCAAATTCATCATTCTTCATATTTGACACATCAATTTTCATTTGTCATTGATCATACCAGCCAATCATTTGGTTAATGTCAGATGGGTGGGAGTGCGCTGCAGTCTGATACGGTTAGTAGTAAGACTGTAAAAAGAAAATTTGTCTAAAAAAGTTCTGACTGTGGATGACAGTTGGTTGCTTACATCGTCGACGTAAATTAGGAATAGAATTGGTCCTAATACATTACCTTATGAAATACTTAGTTTTACCTTTATTAACCAAGGCAAAAAATTATTAACAAGAGCAGGCAGGTAGCAATCAGAAATTAAATTAGCAATTCATTTAGAGATTGTACAGTTGATTTTCACGTCTCTAAGTTTCATACTTAGGCGTTTAGAGGGGAATTAGATGAGGGCTTTGGCAAAGTGTATAAAAAGAGCTTAAACGTTTCTTTTATTTTGTGTGGCTTTACCAATGTCAGATAATGTTTCAAATAGTTTAGTTGCACATGAATGGCCATGCAGCAACAAAGCTGACTATTATGCTTGCTAATTAAGATAATTTGTCTTTCGTTACAAAGCGTAGATGGTTCACTTGTACAAAAATAGGAAGGAAGTGGCCAATTTTTTGTTGACACATTCGCTATCAATGAATTGAAAACAATGAAAACAGTGAAAACAGCTGGTAGATTGTGCGAAGTTAGAGGAATAGTTATTTTTGACATATCAGTGCAGGTACCATTCGCCCCAGTGCCAGAGTTTGGTATTGGAACTGGTTATTAGTAGCCTTTGAATGGCGCGTTTGATACCTTTTCATGAAGTATTTAAACCATTCATGATAGACTTGAGAGTTGTGAGGTCCAGGTCAGACGGTATGTGATTTACTTCTATGAATATGGAACCCCAAAACACAATTAGTTCTATTTTAACACACGATGAATAAGTGTACGATCCTTCAAAATTGACGCTTGGAATGACAAGGAAGTTTTGGAATCCATTACCTACCATAATTGTTTAGTATTTTTAAATGCATTGGTATACTATTGCTGAAGGAATTATCTTTAGCTTATTAGATCCGATTCTTTCTTCTCTTAAAGTTGTAACAGTAACGAACGAGCTTAGTCGTTTTTTGTGTTTTATTTCATATATAGAGCGTTTGACATGCAAGTTTGACTATTTCTTCTGGGTTTACAATGTTCCTCCAGGTAAAAAAATAAGAAGAATCAGTTCTAGAATTTGCATGATTTCTATATACGTGAATGCGTATGAAATTTCGACATATGCTTACTCGGTGTTACATTTATCTGTCTATTTATGTATCTCATAACGTTCTGTTCATTTTAAAATATGCCACCCAGAAAATCTCGTGATGCCTGCTTATCTTATCATTGATTCCTAGAGTGTGCGTGCTCTGACAATTTTTTTTACTGTTCGGACTTCGACATCATAGAAAAAATGAATGCAAACATTACCACAATTTATGCTTCAGTTCCTGCTAAAGTGAGCTTATGTACTCCGCGCAATCATTTTTGTTCTCGAAAAAGAGTCGTAATCTCAGTTACGCTGGAGCTTCGTTTTGTTGAACTTGGAAAACAATCAGTTTGCAACGAAATTTCAGCAATGGTAATGGTAAACGGAACATGCAGTATTTGTTTACATTTTCATCAGATGCTTCCTAATTTAGCCGTTTAAATCATAGCGTTGAAATTTTAATCACACACGCGTGCCTACTTTCGGTAACTTTTATTGCCCTTTGCTCAAGTTGGCTCCTTTTTGTCTACTTTGACAATTTTTCGCCTGTGTTTTGAGCTTGTTTTTTTATATTGTCTACTAAGGCTACAGGGCCCTCAATATTTCTTCCGGCCAGTTTTTGTAAACATTCTTTACATGCAATGCATCTCGAACATTTTTGATGGTGCCTGGTGAGGTACTTTCAAAGAAGTGTAAAAAAACATCGCTGAACCATCCGCAACAGGCATCGGTATAACATAAAAAGGAAAAGTGTCTTCAAAGAAGTAGCGGGTAGGGTGTAGTGATCATTATTTTCTACAATCCCTATTCATGTTTGGCACCTATAGGATGTTTTGACGTGGATACATACATGATGACTTATGGTGGCGCATCTTTAACGCCACGACAACCAACAATGATTATGATTTAGGCGTTGGCTAGGTGTAGTTTTATACATATACCTAGACCATGGGGGAACAACAACAGAAGGTGAAACTCCGGGCCGGCGCAAGCGCGAGCGCGCGCCGCGATAGTGTCACCCTGAGAGAGGGCAAACGTGCGCGTACCGATCCTTTTGGCGACGCACAGAACTATTGGTTTCGCGCCTGGGGAGGGCGACTCGCTCGCTGGATTCCGGGCCGACCGGTTGTGCCCTCGCGATCTCCGACGTCAGCGTAGCTCTGGCCGACTGGGCTCGCCCTACGTCATCTCCTGACGCCGACGACCTTCGTCGTCAGTGTAGCTCCGATGGATGGATGGATGGATGGTATGGCTGTACCCTTTAGATCGGGCGGTGGCTAGCGCCACCAAGCCGTAATACCAAATGAACCAAAAACGATATTTACTTTTTTCCCTTAAAAAGTGAGTTTGAGGATTCGTACTTTGCAGTGAAGAGTTTAATTTTCACTCGTGCCTTGACTTTAGCCACCAATCAGATAATATCCTTCTAGTTAAGTCTACCCGCTTAAAGTTTATTTTGCCCTCCCGGTCCCTAAACCCCAGTGCTTTGAAAAACTCTGCGCCATCATCCTGAACTATAGGATGAAGCCCTTTACAGAACATTATCAAGTGTTCGGCAGTTTCTTCTTCCTCTCCACACGCACTGCATACTGTGTCTATCCCTTCGTATTTGGCCCGGTATGTCTTGGTTCGCAGTACTCCCGTCCTGGCCTCAAACAGTAGAGAACTACCCCGAGTATTATCATAGCTCCTTTCCTTGGCAATTTCCTGCTTAAAAGTTCGATAGATCTCTAGTGCGGACTTCTTAATAATGCCCATTTTCCACATGTCAGTCTCCGTTTCCCTCACTTTCTTCTTAAACGATAGTTCTTTTTGGTTTGGCCACCTGCTGTTTTCTAAGTATTTACCAGTGAACTTCCTGGTTCGCTTCCTTCATTTTGTATCGACATTCTTCATGTACAAGTAGCTGAAAACCTTCCTAGCCCAACGCTCTTCCCCCATTTCTCTCAATCACTTCTCAAATTTTATCTTGCTGCTAGCTTCCCTGCCCTCAAATGATGTCCATCCCATATCACCTTGTACTCCCTGATTTGGTGTATTCCCGTGAGCTCCTAAAGCAAGCCTACCTATTCCACGTTGCTTAATTTCTAATCTTGCTTGAACTTCTGATCTCATGCACAAGACCGCATTGCCGAACGTCAGCCCAGGAACCATGACCCCTTTCCATATTCCTCTCACAACATCATACCTATTGTAATTCCACAGTGCCCTATTTTTCATCACTGCTGCATTCCTGTTACCTTTAGTCGTCACGTATATTTCGTGTTCCCTCAGGTACTCGGTCCCATTGCTTATCCATACGCCCAGATATTTGTATTTATCTGTTATCTATAGCGCGACCTCCTGTATTCTAAGCTCACTACCTTCGTTGTCATTGAAAATCATGACTGCTGATTTTTCCTTACTGAATGTAAAATCTAACCTATCTCCTTCATTACCGCAGATGTCCATCAATCTCTGCAAATCTTCCTTGTTGTTGGCCATTAGCACTATATCATCTGCGTACATTATTGCTGGTAGTGCCTGAAAGAAAAGTTTTCCTTGTTTGACTAAAGAGAGGTTGAAGCCCAGTCCACTTCCCTCTAATTTTGCCTCTAACCCTTGTAGGCTCATCATGAATATTAAGGAAGACAGGGGACACCCCTGCCTAAGCCCCCGTGTTACCTCTGCAGGCTTGGATACCTGTTTTTCTTCTGCCAGCCACTGACCTCCCTTCCCTCTAATATTTTCATTGATCAGAAGGGATGCATCCCTTCTACAGCTTAGAAAAGTTGCCCATTTTCTTTCAACATCATCTGTCAGTTCACCCCGCTGCTTAGCATGTCTGTGTTCCCTAGAGGCTTCCTGACGTTTTGCTATGGCTCTCTTAACTTCCTTATCCCACCAACTTTTGGCTTTGTGTCTTCTTTTCAGGGGTGACTTGTCACGCGTCTTAGCAAGCTCTAGCTCAAAGAGTCTAATTAGATTCGTGTATGTCCACACTGTCTTATTATCCTCCGTAATTACTTTCTCAATTTGTTTAGTGGCCATTTCAATTTGCCTTTCTGGATAAAAATTTTCCTGTAGTTGCTCATCTTGTCTCCCTCCCACTTTCACTGCTCTTCCAAAACTTAGCTTGATACGTTTGTGATCACTACCCAGACTTCTGGAGCCACCTTCATCTATGTGCATTCCCCTGAGCTTATCCTGCATCCTATGTGACATCAGTGCATAATCTATTGTCGACTGAAGCCTTCCTACCTCCCATGTCATTTGCCCTTCACACTTCTCGGTACTGTTGCAAATGATCAAATCAATCCTTTCACACATATCCATGATCATTTTACCTGTCGGGTCGGTATACCCATCTATATCTTCTGTGTGCGCATTCATGTCTCCTAGTATAATTATCTCGCACTCTCGTCCTAACTCCTGAATGTCCTTTGATATACACTGTACCATTGTCTGGTTTTCCTCTCTGGCCTTTGCTCCTGTCCACAAGTACACGAAACCAAGGAGTGTCATTTGACCTGCCACTTTCACTTTTAGCCATAAATGTTCCTTGCACTTCTGCTTGACCCTTTGCCAGTCTGTACTTTTATGAATGAATGCCCCAATACCACCCCCCTTTCTGCTGCCTTCTGTTCTATTACAATATTCCCACGCGTAGTCCGGATTGTTCGGAGGTTGTTCCATGTCCCTGAGATGTGTTTCTACAAAACCGTATACCATTGGCCTCTCTTCCCTTAGCTGTTCTTCTATTTCTTCCCACTTCAGCCTGTTCCTACCACCCTGCATGTTAATATACCCTATGTATGAATTGGCTCGGCGCTCGTGGCTACGTCTATTTATGCCCCGGACTCTATCTATCTTAGATATTGGTGCCACTTTGGAATCGTATCTGTTCATACCACCTGTCGAAGAGTCTCCCTCGTTGTTTTCCTCGTTACTAGTTATTCTGCACCCCAAAGGGCTCGCTTGCCCCCCAAAAAATCTATTGCGCGTCCTGCAAGTCACCAACCCACCTCATGACATAGCCGCCCATCGAAGTGAATTCTGTCTCGTTGAAACCCCCCCCCCCCCACCTATGCACCTCTCTAATCATTTCCACCTCCTCAAAGCCTTTCTCTCGACTCATCCGCCATATCTCTTGGTTTGCGTTGACCACCGCTCTTTGCAGGTTGCTATCACGCACTGGTACCTCCGGTATCGTGCATATCACTACCTGTACCTTAGGAGAAGTGGCGCGCATGTCATCGACACCTTTCGCCAGTGTGGCTGCTAGTCCTGCTGCATCTTCATTTAGGACATCGTTTAAACCACCTGAAATTATCACGAGGTTTCGTCTATTAGCTGTCGTTTTGAGCTTTGCGCTCGCTTGCCTCATGACTGCTTCCAGCTTGCGTCCTGGGAACGCCCCTACTGCAACCCTCTTGTCACCTCTTACCCTCTCTTTGATGGCTTCTGTGCATCGATTTAAATTCGAGTCCCCGGCGATTATCACATGCTGTGACTTTTCAGCTGGAGCGTTCTGCCCCTGGGGGCTACTTGCACCTGTGACGCCGGCTGCTTTGTTCCCTCCCTGCCCCACCACTACCTCGCTGAAGCTGGGCCTTACGACAGTTGAACCGGCTAAACCTGTTTTTTCCAAACTTGCTTGCTTTTCTTTCTCCACCGTTCTGGTTGCCGGTTTCCTACTGTTCTCTCGGTAGGTCGCTTCTTTGTTCAGCTTCGCTAGCGCTTCCTCGGCGGACTTCAGTCTTTCTCCCATTGCCTTCGTTTTCTCTTGCTCTGTCGCCAACGCAGTCTCGAGCTCGGCGATTCTCATCAGCAGTTCACTCTGGGCAACCATCATTTTCTCCATTTTTTCCTCGACCTCACATTGCCTACACTTTGCGTCAGCCTCTTCTCCATCCGCTTCTACGCTTGGGTCCACTTTGAAACCCACTCCACATCCTGAACACTTTACAGTCTTTTTAACCATGCCTTTCTGACACCAATTGTCTCTATACTCGATAATTACTAAACTCGAGCCCTGCACTACGAAAAAAAAAGTCTAAGCTCTACTACAAAAATTTGCGTGTTCAATGTACGTGCACCTCCCCCGCGGGGTGGCAAAAGAAAAAAAAACAACAAAAAAATTCAAACACACACACCTAAAACATACCTGGTGACTGGCCCCCGAAAAAGCCGTACCATAAAATAAGTGTTACGAAGATTTCAACCGCTGCCTTATAATTACAAAGACAAGCTCAAAACATCTGCGCAGTCGATCCGGAGCGCTCAAAAAACACGTCCATCCACCTTGACAGCCCGAACTGAACCGACTGAACCCACTGGACTTGCTCTACGCCATCTACTGACGCCGACAGGAACTTTCGCAAGTGGTGCCCCGTCCTCGGACTCCTGTGACCGTGTTTCCATCTTTCCTATCTCTCCTGTCCCCTCGGTGTGTTGTCGCTGTCTCTGGCTCACCACCTCAAGCCTCTTTCTCCCTCGCTACACCTTTACTCCTACCCTTTTAATCCCTCCTCACCCCCATTTCTTGTAACCTACTGTAGAGGTGTTGCTCGCTGAAGCAGACAGTTACGGGGCGCATTTTCTCTTCCTTTCTCTCTTAGAACCACTTAATAGTAGCCCGGAGAGAAAGAAGAGTGCGCACGCCCACGGCGCTGACGGCCTCCGACGGCGCCCAAGTGTATTCTGCTATACGTCTGCTATACATACATGTGTACATCTGCTTCTCGCTGACTCTACTATGCTACTAGATGCAGCTACAAAAGTTTTCCCCGGCTCGGTTAGGCAAAACAAAATGACGCAAGTAGAACGTGTTAGCCTGTTTAGTTATATATTCTGGATCAGACCCTCTGCGGACAACGAAAGAAATGAAATGCTAGAATAAAAAACAAACTAACAAAACAGATGATCTGTAATCGTAGCTAGGCACATGCCTAAAATCGCTCATTATGTAGCTTGAAGATAAATTTAGGACATTCTTCGACACAACGCTGTCATACAGAACTACTGTGTGAAAGAAAAGACAGACATTGATGAAGCACGCTTGAAGAGACGGCAATTCATTAGAACAGAAGAGCGGAGACAGCCTCGAGCTGTGAATCAATTCTGCGTAAAAAAAAGTTCGACCTTTCAACGCTTCGTCTGACCAAAAACAGAAGCAAAAATGTGAGAGGGCTAATGAGGAGGAGATAGGCAATGGAAGAGAAGCGACTGCGTCTAGGAAAATTGTTTTCGCAGTGGAATGGTCGGCAGGCGTAACACCACGCTAAGTTTAAATTTACAGACATCCCTTACCATCCAAAATTCTTGTTACTCGCTGAAGCGGCGCCTTAAGCTTTCGAGCGGAGGTTTTAATATGTCATGCCCAGAAATGAAGCCGAGAACTGGTCAGAATATCGCTGAATTTAGCGATAAAAGCAGCGCCAAACTAGCTAAGGTAGACGACACTCGACACGAGTCAAAAGTGTTCGGCGAATATTTTACCAACCTCCAAACTTCCAGCTAAGCTACATCGTGAAAAAAGTGTGCTTCTCAGTTTTACGTGTTTGGTTGTTGTAGCTTGGCATAAACGATTGGTTCTTAGGAAGTTTTAACATAAATCAAGCTTCAGAACAGAACAGTCACATGTCACTTATGTTTTTGCTCTTTATCATTTCTATTTATATATTTGCTTTTATATGAACCCCCCCCCCCCAGGCTGAATCTTTTTGATTACTACATTTTGTATGTCTTGTGAACAGAAATAATGTTTTTGCCCTCGCATGCCAAGGTGAAAGAGTAATAGCGAACCTGTTTAGTGCTTGTGGACAGCTTCGCCTTGGTAGTTTGCAACTAAACGAGAGCAAAAACTCGTCTTAACGATTTGTCCTCTCGTTTAGCGAGTGTATCTGAGTTATGCACTGATACACTGAGCGGCGAACACAAGTGTGCACGCAAACGACGCTTCCCGCGTATGATGCTCCGGTGCCGCAGTTCATCCGTGGTTCTGTAGGTGGCGCTTTCACGACATTTGCCGCGATACCAGAGGTACCAGTGCGTGACGGCAACCTGCAAAGAGCGGTTGTCAACGCAAACCAAGAGTCGAGAGAAAGGCTTTGAGGTGGTGGAAATAAACAGAGAGATGCATAGATGGGGTGGTTCGCAACTACACAGAATTCACTTCGATGGGAGGCTGGGTCATGAGGTGGGTTGGCGACTTGCAGGACGCGCAGTAGCTTTTTTTTTTGGTGCAGAATAGCTAGTTACGAAGAAAACAACCAGGGAAACGCTTTGACAGGTGGTATAGACAGATACGATTTTATAGTGGCACCAAAATCCAAGGCACGTAGAGTCAGGCGCAGAAATCGACGTAGCCATGAGGGCCGAGCCAATTCAGACTTAGGGTATATTAACATGCAGGGTGGCAGAAATAGGCTGAAGTGGGAAGAGATAGATGAACAGCTAAGGGAGGAGAGGCCGATGGTACCTGGTTTTTTAGAAACACATCTTAGGGACATGGAACAACCTCCTAACAACCCGGACTACTCGTGGGAATATTGTAATAGAACAGACGGCATCAATAAGGAAGGGGGGGTATTGAGCATTCATGCATAAAAATCTAGACCAGCGAGGGTTCAAGCAAGAGTGCAAGGAACGTTTACGGCTAAAATGAAAAGCGGCAGGGCAAATGACGCTCCTTGATGTTGTGTACTTGTGGACAGGGGCAAAAGCCAGAGACGAAAATCAACAAATGGTGCAGCGCATAGGAAATGACATTGACGAACAAGGTGAAGAGCGCGAAGTAGTTATATTAGCAGGTATGAATGTGTACATAGAAGTTATGGATGAATATACTGACCCAACAGGCAAAATGATAATTGATATGTGTGAAAGGCATGGTTTAATTATTTTCAACATCACCAAGAAATGCGAAGGGCAAATAACATGGGAGGTGGGAAGGCTGCAGCCACTGATAGATAGCGCAATAATGTCACATAGAATGTATGATCGGCTATGGGTGATGAACATAGATGAATAAGGGTTCAGAAGCTTGGCTAATGATAATGAACGTATAAAGCTGAATTTTGAAAAAGAAATGAAACTGGAAGGGCAGCATTACGAGCAACCACGCGGTATTATTTATTCACAAAGACAAATAGAAATAGCAACTAAAGAAATTGAGAAAATAATCACCCGGGATACTAAAGCAGAGTGGGCGTACACAAATCTAACTCGATTGTTGGAGTTAGAGCTTGCTAAGGTACGAGTCAAATCAACCAGGAAAATCGGACACAAACCCAAGAGTTGGTGGGATGCACTCTTAAAAAATGGAGTGACGTTCTCTCCATTTAGGGGGAAACGGCGATGTCCCCAATGTTCGTCTTTAAATATAGAAACGTTGCTCCCTCATCCAGGTAGAAATGTGTTCCTCCCTATGAAAATCAACTTGGCTGACCCCAGGTTAGCGAAGTGAGTAGGCTTAGCAAATGCATTGATTCTCGACTGATCAGGAGTACACGGCACTGAAAGTTACAAACAACGTTACCGCTGAGCTTGATATCAAACGAAATGATTATAAAAACAAGCAGACGAACCTGTAATGACGAAAACATTGCGAAAGAAAACGATGGAGCAAGTTGGTTTCTTTCGGCTAGTGAGGCGATGTTCACTCTGAAAGACACGGATACTGCAGAGTCCTCACGCGAAGAGTGCATGCTAGGCTTGCTGTATTTATTTCTCGCAGATTCACATAGTGTAGCGACGTTATCCATGCGTTTACGGGGCAGCAGGTCACGAGATGTGCTACCAAACCCTAGACTCGATCACTGCGAAACCATTCCGGCTGGGTAGTACAGCTTTGATATTTAGATGTTCAATGTTATATCAGTTGCTGGAGGTGTGAGAACGTCATAGCCGTGAAGTAGGTGGTAGCTTTCGCCATCTGGAGGAGCTGAACGATACTAAAAAAGAGGGTCAGCTGCGGCGACGTTGTCATACCCACCATCACGGCTCCCTTGCGGATAGTTAACGCTTCAGCCCATTCAAGAAAGCTCACTGACACCAGACGCCTAATATGTGCTGACGCAATGCATATACCTACACATGCACAAACAAGGACGCATACTACACATAGTAAGCATATAGGGTGAACTCAATGACAACCATTCACAACAGCGGCAAACACTTCGACGTGTTTACTCTTTTTTTTCTTTATTAACAGTTTTGCACAAGGTACACACATCAATATAAGTCGCTGTAAACGGTAACATACAAAGAGAAGTGATGACAAAACAGTCGCGGAACTATTAGTGATTACAGTGCTAAAGTTCCTTCAGGTTCACCAGGGGTTCGACCCTGGAGAGCCATTCCGGAACAAAATCTTGTTGTTTGAGTATATCAATGTACTGAGCAATGCTTTCGCGGAAAAGCATACGGGCCGGACGCCTGTCAGGGTCACAGTAGTAACCGGCCATTCTCCCGCCATGGACAATGAAGGCCAAGCAGCATTATAAGATCAAAAGGCAGTCCCTCCTCTTTTTCTACTGTTAAAAACCTGATACCCAGTGAATGTAAGAGAAGTTATTTTTTTAGAGTTTTCTGTAAAACATCCCAAAAGTAAACCCCTTCCCAACAATGCAAAAAAACGTGATCTATTGTCTCCGGCTTTCGGCAGATCAAACAGTTCGAGCCCCATGGCATATAAACTCCTCTATCTTCTAAAAAAGTCTTAACCGGTAGGGTCCCGGAGTGTAATTTCAAGAAAAAGCTTTTTGCACTAGGCTGAATTTGCATTTTCTTAACAGGCTTAAGAACATCATTGCCTTCTCCCTCGCTATTATTTACCCTATACATAGGAACTGGAAAAATCTTGTCGCATATGTTTTTACGCAATTTCTTTCGCCCGACCGAAAAAAGGTATTCATTGGAAAACCAAACTGACAAGAACCGGACACTGTCTGCAACTTCCTTAAAGAAACCTCGCGTAGCTCCCGGCATGCTTGCGGTGCTAACCACAAAGTTAGGCAGAACACGACAAAGGCGTAACTGGCATACCGTTCTTAAGAAGGGGTGTTGAACATCTCGAAAGAAAATAAAACGATTAACCAGTTGTCGCACGAACAAATGCAACAGGCTTAGTCCCCCCTGTTTTACTCTTCGGAACAGATTTGTCCTACTACATCTTTCCCAAGTAGACCCCCATATAAACACAGCAATTATCCTATGCAGCTTTTGCACATGCACCTGTGAGCAACACAAAACCTGCATCACATATCATAATTTGCTCATTAAAATATTGTTACGGGGGTGAGAGAATGAAAGAAATAAATATATTTACAAAATATACAGGGAGAGTCAGAGGCAGCTGCAGCCAAGATGGAAGAACAGCAGCAAGAACAACACGAACACGGTCGCTTTCATCATCGTCGTCGTCTATGATGCTCTTTCGTTGCCTAGGTCGTGTAACTTATAACCCCCCGCTGCTGGCAGCGCCGTCTCGGCGCCCAAAGGAGGGTAGGGTCATATGCGGATATATACGGTTTGAGGTGGGTCATGTGGACGACGTTACTAGCGGGTGCGGACGACGATGACTGACTGTCCAACGGAGCAATCTCGTATGTGACATCGGTAAGCCGGCGTAAAACCTTGTAAGGCCCCGAGTAGCGAGACAGGAACTTCGAAGAGAGGCCAACGTGGCGGCATGGTGTCCAGAGGAGGACCAATGAACCTGGAGAGTAGGAAACTACCCTGTGATGGCTATCGTAGCGGGCCTTCTGAGAGAGCTGCGAGCCGAGAAGACGTTCCCGTGCGATTTGGCTGGCCACTTGAGCCCGAGCTGTGGCATCCCGGGCGTACTCTGTAACCGTTTGCGTAGTTGATGGGAGAAGAGTCTCGAAGGGTAGCGCTGGATGGCGGCCAAACAATAAATAGAAGGGGGAGAAGCCAGCGGTGTCGTGGCGTGACGAATTGTACGCAAATGTCACATAGGTCAAAGTACTATCCCAATCATGGTGATCTTTGGAAACGTACATGGAGAGCATCGTTGTCAATATTCGATTTAGGCGCTCGGTAAGACCATTTGTTTGTAGGTGATAGGCCGTAGGGAGCTTGTGACGCGTCGAACACGAGCGAAGGATGTCACTTACTACTTTTGAAAGGAATGAGCGACCACGATCAGTGAGCAGCTGTCGAGGAGCGCCATGGTGAAGAATTACGTCATGAAGCAAGAAGTCCGCGACGTCAGTGGCACAGCTTGTCGGTAGCGCTCGTGTGATAGCGTGGTATCACAGTAGCCACAATGTTTCTAAGAGTGGTCTGGACCACTCTTAGCATTTTCTCTTAGCCACGCTGTTTTCACGCAAACTTTTGCTTCGTAAATTCACTTATGAGCACTTTTCAGTGACGTAAGCAAATATAGAAACTGCACACCATCGCTGACATGTTACTGGGCAGTCACAGCGCACTTTATTGCAGCGGCCGATGTGACAACATTAGCCTCTTACCTCTTTTTTTTTGGTTTCGTGAATCGACTTACGCAACAAAATTTATCTTGCACAAAAATGTTTTCGCAAGTGAGTTTTGTGTATCCGGCCCCAGAATGTTAGTACGCCTCACATCTCCTGGTGATATGCACCAAAAGTGCAAAAAGACCTTAGTCTGCGCATTCTAAGATAGTTAAGAGGAGAATAGCAAGCTCGTGTCGAGAATCGGCCCTCACCAAGTCATGCTCGCATGCCATGCATGATAGCTTCTCTAGGCAAACCAATAAGTTGCGGTCAGCAGGCTTCCCCTCCGCGATCCTCACGAATGTGGCTGAGAAACTTCTCAGAAAGATAAAGAAAAAAAAACCTCGGCAACAGCACAAAGCTATACTGCGCAAAAAGGATGTCGCAGTTGTACCATATATGCGAAAAGTTGTGCATAACATGAAGAAAGTGGCAGACAGGCATGGTGTTCATGTGGTTTTTTTCTGCATCAAAGAACCTATCCGGCCTTTGCCCAAGGATTGGTACGAACGGAAATCGGCGAAGCGGATGCGGAAGAAAGTATGCTGAAACGTTCGTGAAGTGCGCCACAGGAGTGTTGTACCAAATCTCACTCCCGTGTGAAAGTTTGTACGTGGGCCACACAGAACATTGCATAAATGATCGCCTGGTATGTGGTATGTAGAGTTTCGCATACAATTGGACGAACACAGGAAGTAATGAAGCGTAAACGGAAAGAGCGCAAACTATCAACTGGCTTTATTCCGTTCGTTACTGTAAACATATGCACATTTAACACACGTGCAAAAAAAACTGAAAGAAGGTTGTAGAAAAGGAGGAGGAAACACACAGCAAAACACACGGCATGCGGCATCAGTTAGGAAAAAAGAAGGGGCGAACTTGCCCATGCATTGCAGCACATGTATAGGTTAAAGGCCAGATCTAAAGAATATAAAAATTGTATGCAGAAGCAAGGAGGGAGTAGCGCATGAACTTTTAGAAGCTTTTTATATTAAGGAATAGGGAAACAAGTGTGTAAGCAACACATCTGTTGCACTGTGTAGCGCAGAAAGCAGTTTTCAGCGCAGCTTTTGCCATGTGTTTCCTCCTCGTTTCCTACAACCTTCTTTCAGATTTTTTTGCATGCGTGTTGAATAGGCATGTGTCTACAGCGACCAACGGAATGAAGCCAGTTGATAGTTTGCGCTCTGTCCGTTTACTCTTCATTACTTCCTATGTTCGTCCGATTGTATTCGCAACTTTACATACCACAGTTATGCATTGCATGTTCAATCTGTGACAAGCTGAAGTGACATGTGCAAAGTGCTGGCTCCAAGTAAAGCTTAGTGAAGAATATAGAACAACAGCTAAAGCGCCATTTTTTTCCTTTCCACTAAAATCTAAGATAGCTTCAACGTGGGGAAAAAAGAAATATATATAAAGAAACACTATGCAAGGAATTTTGCTTTCACCATTTTTGCAATCACACTTGATATTTAGTTTTTCTGTACATTATGCTTTTGTTCTCATTTGTATGCCACTGCTTGTGACCCATTTATTTTTAGGTAGCGGGAGCTAGTCAAGCTGTTTTAGTGCAGCTTCTACTCCCGCCATCCTTCATGTTGTACCAGACATGAAAATAAAGATTCAATTCGATTCAATTCAATTTAGTTAAAACGCACACACTAATGGTATAAACTGGTGCGTTTTGTGAACGATTTATGATTATTCTTCTTTTGGTGAATGTTCACCATATATTTCATTTTTGTATTCATTTGCTGCAATAAATAATTATTCAGCCGTTCTTTCAAAGAATGCAAAAATAATTTTTCCAACGTGGGTGTAGAAACAGCGTTAAATCAAATGTCCCTAGTTTGCTTCTATCATTTTTTCATGTTGGTTTTACACATATTTTCAATGAATACTGTTGTGGTGTTTTAATTTCACTATACTGTTATTTTAATGACTTGCCGTGTGCCATATAGGAACATCTCATTTATATTCAGCAGTAGTATGTGCCAAAAGTTTGATGTGATTACGATGCATGCCATAGTGGGGAGCATGAAGTTTTCTGCCTGGAGTTTCTGTCGTGCCCCTTTGCATGACTACATGGATGTTCTTGCAGTTCGCCACATCAAAACGTGGCCGCCGTGGCCGCAGGTGTTGTGTCCTGGTCCAAGGACTTAACAGCGAAACAGCTTATCCACTTATCTACCACCACGGACAAACTAACACTTCGATGCATGTACACACCGCATTTTCCGTTCGATCACCCGCTAAAAAGCACCAATCAACATCGATAATAATCATCAACTACTAACATTTACTAGTGGGCCCGAGCCCATTCTGGACACGAATAAGTAGTAGCCCTGTATAACACACTAGTGGCATCAACACAAAGTAGCCTTTTTTATCCGCCATGAGAATACGTGGTCAGCTCGAGAAAAGATCGGAGGCAACTAGATCAAGTTTTTTTATCAATCCTTTTTAACAACGAGTTGTAGTTTCTTGATTTAACTCTGGACGTACAATTAAGACACGCATGCTGGGTTTGTAATCATCGGTTAGTGAAATCTCTTCTCAACTGTAGCCAGGCCATTGCGAAATAGTAAATGGATGTAATCGCAGTGTCTTGTTAAAAAGTGCCTCGTCTAAGTCTTTCATTTATACCGCGAATTTAGCATTTTCACCGCGTAAAGTCCACCATCTAGAATTGGCTGCTTACCCAGACAATGTTGTGTGCAGAGCTGTTGCAGAGATTATTAAAATTTCAAAGGTTGAACCAGAGCACATGTCTCAAACATACAACAAAAACGCTCTGCTGTTCTACAATACATTCACTGGTTTTTACTCAAGATCAAGCATATTACCTATCGTATTGGTGTAAAGGTTATTTTCAGTGCGCCCAATAAGGTTCAACTACTCTGTCGTGCGGTGGACCGAAAAAAGGACCGAAAAGGTTAAAAAGAAATTGTTTGCCTTTCAAAAGAAAGTGTAAAGTTTATGAGGTGCGTGATAGAGGCAGTTTATTGCCCTAAACCTGAAAACGTGTTTATATAGATCACACTGGCCGATTATTAAAACTCACCCAAATGCACATATGTAATCTTTGGACAACAGCAATCAATACAATATATTGGATCATTGCAGCAACTACCAATTTTATTCTGTTTGGTGTAACATGAACATTTTGTTTGATCAGAAAAACCAGCTAACTCCGAAAATAGTAGAAGCTCTTCATACAAGAAGGTGTGCTGCATTATCCGTAATCGGCGCAGCACTAACTGACAAGGAGTTCACATTTTCAGCACTATATTCTAGACTATTTCTGCTGAAAGTTGTACGTAGAGACTACTTATGTTGAATTATTTTCGTGAGGTGTTTTTTTGTTTTCTTTTGCTTTGCTTGTTCGTTCGTTTCATACTTTTTACGCACATGCGTTTTTGAGCCACCTCAGGACATATGTTTGGTGTGCTTTTTTCAATCAACTGAGTTGTGGGTTCACGCAGGTTACTCTTGTTGTCTTTCGTTCTTTTTTTCTATTGTGAGCATGCCCTAAAGTTTTATTTATAGGTAACGCATATATGAGAAGTAGCACAAAACGGTACTGAGCCATACACTGATAATGTGGACTGCTTTAATTAAAGGCCTGAAAGTAAGAGCTGGAAGCAGCTTTTTTTGTGAAGGTGTGTTTACCCGCTGACAGGTGATAAAGAAGCAGCATCACACATGTGTCAATGTTTTGTGACAATGCAAAGGAAGCGATCACAGAAAGCTTGAACACTGCAAACAATACTTCAACCAAGACTGAGAGGCAGGCGAGTGGCTTGTGAAATAAGTAGAATATGTGTGTTCTTTCTAAGAATTTAGTTCCTGCTAACAAAGAGTGACTGCACAAACAGAGTCACTTGACAAACACCCATAAAAATGGCATTTCTTTGCGTTCATTTCTCACTGAACAGTGTACATGACAGAATAAAATATCATTCCTCCGATGACATTTGCCTCTTTTGAGCCTCTTTGGGTTAGCAAAATCTGATGGCTAATTTTTTAACGAAATTTAATGTCGTTCTCAGTTATTTTTTGCATTTTCTATTGATGAAGAGTGGCCTTGTTATTTCATTTATCAGCAGCAAATTCTCTGGGCCATAATGAATACTATTCATAAGTCGCACCATCTGAGCCTTGACAGCTCTTCTGGGCTATTGAATGAAGGATTTTTTAAAGACGACAGTCTTTCTTGTAATACTTCAATGCAGAAATGTTGGTCTGATTGATTAATTGATTGATATGTGGGGTTTAACGTCCCAAAACCACCTTATGATTATGAGAGACGCCGTAGTGGAGGGCTGCGGAAATTTCAACCACCTGGGGTTCTTGAACGTGCACCCAAATCTGAGCACACGAGCCTACAACATTTCCGCCTTCATCGGAAATGCAGCCGCCGCAGCCGGTATTCGAACCCGTGACCTGCGGTTCAGCAACCGAGTACCTTAGCCACTACACCACCGCGGCGGGGCAGAAATGTTGGTCTGTGTGTCAGTCTGACTGTATTTCTGTCTATCTGTCATGCGAAACAATTCTGCCACCCTACCGAAAATTAGTCACTTCCGCAACGTCCAGCCATCTTTGTGTGAAGGCTGAGTTCATACTTGTGAACATTGTAGATTAAAAAGCAAATATATTGCATATCTGGTGGACAACATTATTACGTTAAAGTTACTATGCGTGTTTACTTCAACTAGAAATGACAGAGATACGCAATTTGAAATGACCTAGCGTTTCTTTTTGGATTTATATTGGGTTGTATTGGGTTATACTGTTTGTTTATTGGGTTTACATGTTCCCATGTTTAAATTCACATATAAGCTTTATTATGTGGTGGGACGGATAGCCCCCTTGGTATCTCAGTGGTAGAGCATCGAGCGCGTTATTCGAAAGTCGCAGGTTTGGTTCCTGGTCACGGCAAGTTATCTTTTCACCCACTTTTCTTTCTTCACATTTACATTACCATTGGGTCTAATAAATTTCCCTATGCATTCCTTGGCTATATTGTCTGTTAGGTCTCAGTATTGTTGTGTCAAAAACACGGAAAAACAAGCCCTTATACTTACGAACTTCCTTCTCTTATATATATATATATATATATATATATATATATATATATATATATATATATATTGTTAAGGCGTTTATTAGCCGGCAACGAGCGAGAATATACAATGGCGACAGTCACAGCCAAGCACGGGCTCTCAGCGCGAGCGGCGTCCTTGTTGGGTAGCCCCACTAGAAGGTACTCAAGAGTTCGACCCATTTCATAGTTCGGAGGCTTCGCTACAATTACCCCGGGGTCGAAGAGGGAGCCGCCTGGCGACCTAACAGCTTGTTATTATGAGCGGGTCATAATAAGGCTTCAGGCGCTCCACGTTGACGATGTCTCGCCCACGGCGGCGCATGTCCGAAGATTGTTCAACGGGTTCGATCAGATAGTTGACGGGTGAGGTGCGCTCGATGACACGGTAGGGGCCTTCGTATTTGGGACGTAGTTTGGAAGAGAGGCCAGCGGCAGAGGTCGGGATCGAGAGCCATACAAGCGCACGAGGAAGGAACGTGGGCTCAGAAGTGGTGGAGCCATCACGAATGCTCTTCTGCCGCTCTTGCTCTTGCGTCGTAAAAGTCTTGGCAAGCTCGCGACACTCTTCAGCAAGCCTGGCTGTCTCGGAAATAGGTGTACACTCAGATGGATCCGGCGTCTACGGGAGTATCGTGTCCATGCTGTGCGACGGGTGCCTTCCGTACAGCAAGTAGAAAGGTGAAAAACCAGTCGTGCTCTGAGGGGCGGTGTTGTAGGCGTAGGTGACAAAGGGCAGTATATTATCCCAATTAGTGTGGTTGGCAGCGACGTGCATAGAAAGCATGTCGCCGAGGGTGCGGTTAAAGCGTTCGGTGAGGCCATTCGTCTGTGGGTGGTAAGCAGTAGTTTTGCGGTGGACAGAATGGCACTCCGTCAGAATGGCTTCGACGACTTCCGACAAGAAGACACGGCCTCGATCGCTGAGAAGCTCTTGGGGTGGTCCGTGGCGCAGTATAAATCGATGCAGCAGGAAGGACGCAAAATCGCGCGCAGCAGCCGCAGGGAGAGCGGCGGTTTCGGCGTATCGCGTTAAATGGTCAACGGCAACGATGACCCAGCGGTTACCAGCCGATGTCAGAGGAAGTGGTCCATACAAATCGATACCTACGCGCCCAAAGGGACGGTCAGGGCAAGGTAACGGTTGTAGACTGGCGTGCGACATGTGGGCTGACGGTTTACGGCGTTGGCAAGTGAGGCAAGAGCGAACGAACTGCTGCACATAGCGGTACATCCCGCGCCAGAAGTAGCGTTGTCGAATGCGATGGTAGGTTTTGAATACCCAAGAGTGCGCGCATTGCGGATCAGAATGGAAGGATTCACATATCTCTGACCGCAGACTGCGGGGTATCACGAGTAACCACTGCCGGCCGTCGGCGTCGTAATAGCGTCGGTGTAGGAGGCCGTCACGAATGGTGAAAAGGCGAGCTTGACGACGCAATGCACGCATGGATGGCGTTGCGGATGGATCAGAGAGCATGTCGATGAGCGGGCCGATCCAATTATCCTTTCGCTGTTCGGTAGCGATGATGTCAACATCAATGGCAGAAACAGCAGCCGAGGATACTGAGCAGAGCACATCACCTTCAGGCAGAGGGGAGCGCGAGAGGGCGTCGGCTTCAGCATGCTGGCGTCCGTTGCGGTACAGCACGCGGATATCGTAGTCTTGTAAGCGAAGAGCCCAACGGGCGAGACGGCCTGAGGGATCCTTCAATGATGAAAGCCAGCATAGTGCATGATGGTCGGTGACGACATCGAATGGGCGACCATACAAATAAGGTCGAAACTTTGTAAGAGCCCAGACGATCGCCAGGCACTCTTTCTCCGTGACGGTGTAGTTTTTCTCGGCTCTCATGAGCGTACGGCTTGCATATGCTACGACATATTCACAGAATCCGGGTTTTCGCTGCGCCAGGACAGCGCCGAGGCCTACTCCGCTGGCGTCCGTGTGCACCTCCGTTGGGGCTGTAGGGTCGTAGAATAGGAGGCGACGTCAACAAATGGCGGAGCTTCGCGAACGCGTCGTCGCACTCGGATGACCACGAATTGAAGGGCCCGTTGCTTCCAAGGAGCTTCGTCAGCGGTGATATGATCGTGGCGAAATTTCGTATGAAGCGTCGGAAGTATGAGCACAGGCCCACGAAACTACGCAGTTCTTTGACAGATGCAGGTTTGGCGAATTCGGCCACGGCCTGAAGCTTGGCAGGATCAGGAAGAATGCCGTCTTTGGACACGACGTACCCCAGTATGGTGAGTTGGCATGCTGCAAAGCGGCACTTTTTCAGATTCAGTTGTAAGCCGGCATTGCTCACACGTGCGAAAACTTCTTTCAGACGTTGGAGATGCGTGGAGAAATCCGGAGCAAAGACAATGACATCGTCGAGGTAACACAAGCACGTGTACCATTTCAAGTTGCGCAGAACGGTGTCCATCATGCGCACAAAGGTTGCAGGTGCATTACATAGACCAAACGGCATGACGTTAAACTCGTACAAGCCGTCTGGCGTGACGAAGGCGGTCTTTGGTCGAGCGTCGTCAGCCATGGGTACTTGCCAGTACCCCGAGCGCAGATCGAGAGAAGAAAAAAAATCGGCTCTATGAAGGCTGTCAATCGCGTCATCAATGCGTGGCAGTGGATAAACATCTTCAATATAGCTGGTGAATGACTCACCAGCCTCCTGAGCACGTTCACGCAAGCGCTGCTCGGCTTGCAGCTTGCGAACAGCAGGGCGGCCGAAGACGTTGACGATTGCGGTCTTGAAATCGGACCAGGTGGCAAAATCGGACGCGTGGTTGTTGTACCACAAACTGGCGACACCGGCAAGGTAAAACACCAAGTTGGTCAGCTTGCCGTCCTCGTCCCATTTGTTCGGGACGCTCACGCGGTCGTAAATGGCGAGCCAGTCCTCCACGTCAGTGCCATCAGCGCCAGTGAAGATGGGTGGATCGCGGATTCTGGGGACACCGGGACAAGGGGGTGGCATTGGAGGAGGCGTTTGCTGAGAAGCGTCTTGGTACATAGTAGATGGCAGGGTACGTGATCGTAGCTCCAAAGGCATAGACCGGGATCGCAGCGCCTCCCCCAAATTGTTAAAACGTTTATTAGCCGGCAACGAGCGAGAATATACAATGGCGACAGTCACAGCCAAGCACGGGCTCTCAGCGCGAGCGGCGTCCTTGTTGGGTAGCCCCACTAGAAGGTACTCAAGAGTTCGACCCATTTCATAGTTCGGAGGCTTCGCTACAATATATATATATATATATATATATATATATATATATATATATATATATATATATATATATATATATATATATATATATATATATATATATATATATATATATATATATATATATATATATATATATTGTCGCAGTACCACGCGAACGAAGCACAAGTACGCCTTGAGGCAGCGAAAGCAGTGTGGTCTGAACAGCTGAGCCGCAAGATTTTCTACTTCGTTCTCCAGTCAAGCCAGAGGCCCACTATCTGGTGTCCATTAAATCCCCCCATCATCGTTTTTGTCCACGTGTAGACATGGGTCATTCGCCTCCCTCTCAAAAAGCATCGACCCGATGCGAAGTCAATAATGCAGTTTTTTTTAAGAAAAGTCCCACGCAATCACTCGCTGACGTAAGGCTTCATGCGCACTACGTGAACGAGTTCAGGATGGTGCTGGCGACGCTTGGTACTACATGAATTGTCGGGAACGACTTCGTAAGTGACGTCAATCAGTTGTCGCAGCACTCGGTATGGCCTAAAGTATCTTCTTAAGAGCATTTCTGATAGTCCTCATTTCCGTACGGGTGTCCAAACCCATACTTTGTCGCAGTTTGATAGACAACTGCTCTGCGGTGAGCATTGTAGCGGCCTGCATTGTACTCTTGCTGCTGGCGGATCCGTAAACGTGTTGGCGTCTGGCTCGATGTCGTCACTTTCGTGCGGCAGCATCGCATCTAACATAGCTCGTACTTCTCGTCCATGAACGTGGCTGAACGGGGTCATGCGGGTCATTTCTCGCTTAACCGTGTTGTACGCAAACGCAATGTATGGTGAGATTTCATCCCAAGTTTTGTGTTCTATTTCTACGTACATCAAAAGCATGTCTTAAATGGTTTTGTTCAGGCACTCCGTCAGCCTTTTGTTTGTGGGTGGTAGGTGGTGGTCTTACGATGCGTTGTTCCACTCAGCATCCGGACGTGATCCAAAATAGCTGCCGTAAATGCGGTTCCTCTGTCTGTGATCACGACTATTGGTGCACCATGTCTGAGTACAATATTTTCGAAGAAAAATCTTGTCACCTCTACTGCTGTACCTCTATGGATAGCCTTTCTCTCGGCATAACGGTTCAGATAGTCCGTCGCGACGATAACCCAGCGGTTCCCTGCAGTAGAAGTAGGTAGCGGGCCCAAAATGTCCATCCCTATCTGGTAGAATGGAGCTGTTGGGACCTGCACAGGCTGCAGGAGGCCAGCTGGTTTAGTCGGTGTTGACTTGCGTCGCTGGCAGTCGAGACAGGTACGAACGTGGTGCTTCACGGCTGTGGTTAGTCTCGGCCAGTAATACCTTTGCTGTACTCTGGCCAACGTTCTCATGTAACCCAAATGGCCAGAGGTCACCTCGTTGTGGCATGCTTTGAGTACTTCGGTACGAAGGGCTGCTGGTATGACGAGCAGATAGGCGGATCCTGTCGACGAAAACTTTCTTTTGTAGAGTACTCCGCCCCATAAACAAAACCATGACAACACTCTTGTGAAAACTCTTGGCGCCTTCTGAGATCTGCCTTCCAAGTAGTTAATTAGGCCAAGCAACTCGGTGTCGTCACGTTGTTGCTGCGCAATGGCGGTCGTGTCGAGGACACCGAGAAATGCTGTTTCCTCCTCCTCAGGTAGAGTTGCCGACTCAATGGGTGAACGGGACAGACAGTCAGCGTCCATATGTCGCTTGCCTGACTTGTGCACGACCGTCATGTCAAACTCTTGCAGTTTTATGCTCCAACGCGCTAATCGGCTGGTGGGGTCTTTTAGATTAGTGAACCAGCAAAGGGAGTGATGGTCACTAATAACTTTGAAGTGCCGGCCATACAAGTACGGGCGAGATTTCAGTACTGCCCAAACTACAGCGAGGCATTCTTTCTCTGTTGTTGAATAGTTAGCCTCTGCACGTGTTAGCGTTCGGCTTGCGTAGGCGATCACTCTTTCTTTGCCTTGTTGCCGTTGCACAAGCACAGCCCCAAGACCTACATTCCTAGCGTCTGTGTGAAGCATCGTCGGGGCTTCTTCGTTGATGTGGGCAAGCACTGGGTGCGTTTGAAGACGTTGACGCAGGTCATTAAAGGCAGCCTCCTGTTCTTCTTTCCACTCCAAGGCAACATCTTCTCTTGTTAGACGAGTTAGTGGCGACGCGTTGCGGGTGAAGTCTCCGATAAGCCGGCGATAGTAGGCACAAAGGCTCAGGAAACGCGTGACAGCCTTCTTTTTGGAGGGTACTGGGAACTGTGGGACGGCGGCAATTTTTCCAGCATTGGGCCGGACTACTGCGTTGCTGACGACGTGACCGAGAAACTGAAGTTCGTGAAAACAAAAATGACACTTTTTTGGTTTCAATGTCAGGCCCGCGAACGTATGGCACGTAAAACAACTTGCAGCCTTTTGAGATGCTCATCAAAAGTAGTCGAAAACACTATAACGTCGTCCAGATAGACTAGGCACGTCTTCCACTTCCATCCCGAAAGTACCGTGTCCATAAGCCTGTGAAAAGTCGCGGGCGCGCAGCACAAACCGAAAGGCAAGACTTTAAATTCGTATAAACCATCTGGCGTCACAAAAGCGGTTTTCTCTTGTTCTCTTGGGTCTACCTCAATCTGCCAGTATCCATTCCTCAAGTCCATGGAAGAAAAGTAGCGAGCGTGCTGAAGTCTGTCAAGGGAGTCATCAATACATGCGAGTGGGTACACATCTTTCTTGGTCACCCGATTCAGCTTCTTGTAGTCCACGCAAAAACGCAGGGTGCCATCTTTTTTCTTTACTAGCACTACAGGTGATGCCCAGGGGCTCTGTGACGGTTGAATGACGTCATCTGCAAGCATTTTCGCGACTTGTTGTTGTATGGCTTCGCGTTTCTTTGAAGCTACACGATAAGGGTTCTGGTGGACAGGTCTCACCGTGTCCTCGGTGATTATTCGGTGCTTTGTCAAAGGTGTTCGACCAACTCGTGATGTCGTTGAAAAGCAGTCGCGAAATTCGGCTAGCAGCTGAAGAAGCCTCTGTCGCTCGTCCTTCGACAGGGTGGTGCCAACGTCGAGAACGGGTTCTGGTTCTTGATTAGGCGCTTCGTAAAATACCGACAAACATAAACTGCCTCGCATTTCCACAATATTGTCATACGAAGCGATAGCTGTGCCCTTCGGAAGGTGCCAGCGCTCAGCACTAAAGTTCGTCAGAAATAAATTCGTTCGTCCACCAGTGAGACGGACGATACCTCGTGTGACTGAAATGCCATGACTAAATAGCAGCGAGCCAATTTGGTCAGCAATGCCTTCGCCATCAAACGCTTCGTGGCCTTCCACCGAAACAAGAGTGCATGACCGGGGCAGGACGACCACATCATGATCAATTATACGTAAAGTGTTACGTATTGCGTCTGAACAGTCAACTAAACCATGGCTGTTGCTGAATGTAATTGAACGGTCCAGGATGTTGATGACGGCACCATATTCTCTTAAGAAGACCATCCCTATGATCATGTCCTTGCAACATGAGGTGAGGATAACGAACGTTGCCACGAAAGAAGAGCCACCGATGTCGAGTCTTGCTGTACACCTTCCGACAGGCATCAACAGCTGGCCGCCTGCTGTCCTCAGGTGAGGTCCCGCCCACGTAGTCTTCACTTTTTTGAGGCGTATGGCAAGGTTTTCACTTATGATAGAAAAGTCGGTGCCGGTGTCAACTAAGGCTGTTACTTGCTGTCCGTCTTCCGAAACGGTAAGATATGTGATCACAGTTTCGTCGGTGTTACAACTTTTCGGCTTTACGGCGTCCTGTGGTACAAGTAACGGGGGCTGTTTTTCGTCGCCTTCACGGCCTGCAACCTCACCCCCGGAGGTCGCCGCCTTCGGTTTCTCCGGCGTGGACTCGGTGACCTCCTTCTAACGACGTTGGCTGTAGTTCGGTGGCTCGACGAAGGCGAATATGCCGGAGACGGAGAGCGTGGTCGACGTCCCAAACCTGGCTGGTAATCAGGCACACAGTCGTCATTATTGGCACGGCGGTTGTCAAAATGTGACTGATACAAGGGGGGTCCTTGAGAATGAGTCTTCCGGCGTGGTGCGTAGCCGTCGTTGGCGCGTCGATCGTCAGACCATTGCTGAAGAGATCGAAACATATCTACGCGGCGCCAGCAATGACGGGAAATGTGGCCCACACCTTCGCAAGTAAAACAAAGCGGACGCCTATGTACAGTGCGCCAGGCGTCTGTTTTACGAAGCTGTGGACGCCGCAACGGCTCGTAATGTGGCAAATGCCGTGTCTCGTTCGGAGACGGCTCTGGGTACGGCGACATTTAGTACGGCGGCACGACGGCAGGGGTGTCTGTTCTTATGGTGGCGACCAAGGAACGGCTGCCTATGGCTGGTGGTACGACGGCGGAACGGGCGGTGGGCGGCGAAGCGCGGCTGCCTAGCTCATAGGTTGCTGATCGTCAGTAGGATCAGCTGTTGAAAACGCTTGGCGTATTTTTTCGCGGACGACTTCAGCTACAAACGTTGTGGGTGGTTCCGTGACTAGAATCCGCACCTTCAGCAGCTATTCGCTAACAATCTCTCTTATTAAATCGCGCTACGAGCTTTGTTCGTCAGATGTCGTAGCGGCGACTTGAATGTGGGCGCTGCCGGACAAGCGATCGTATTGTCGGCATCGTAGGTGAAATGCCCGCTCGATAGCCGTAGCTTCTTTGATAAAGTCTGTCACGGTGCTTGGCGGGTTCCGCAAAAGTCCGGCAAACAAGTGCTCTTTAACGCCGCGCATGAGGTAGCGCAACGTTTTGTCGTCGGTCATGTGCGGGTCAGCTTTACGGAAGAGACGGGCCATATCCTCAGCGAACATTGCGACCATTTCATTGGGTTTCTGAACCCATAGCTCGAGTAAATGCTGCGCATGCTCGCGCCGGTCGACATCGGCAAATGTGTCAATCATCCCTCTTTTAAAGTCATTCCATGTTGACAAACTGCCTTCTCTGTTTTCGTACCAAGTTCTAGCGCTGTCGTGGAGATAAAAAATGCGCGGGAAAGCCTTTGTTCAAGAGACCACTGGTTGGTGTTGGCGACACGTTCATAGTGATCAAGCCAGTCTTCGACGTCTTCATGTGCTTCACCACCAAAGCGATCAGGCACCAGCGGGGAAAAAAGGGTTACCTGAGATGGTGTTTGCAAACTACTGTCTCGTAGTAACTGTTGTGGACTGGCGGTGGCCATTGGTAGATGTGAGCGGTGCCTTGTAGAGTGTTCCTGTGAGAGAGTGAACTCTGGAAGGAGGCCTCGCAAGCGACGACTGAAGCGATGCACGGTAGTGTCGACAGGTGCTTCTGGGCTGGATGAATGGCTCCCCGTGGGAGTGTGGAGCATCAGGCGGGGTCGCGGGCCAGCACTTGCACCAGTGTGGCAGTACAACTATATATATGTTGCCACGTTCCATTTCACAAGTTTTTGTTATCGTTCCGAAACACCACACGATTCTCGGCGCAAACCACGCCTGCAGGTTTCGAGAAGGTTCCGGACTGTAGTAGATCATTTCGATAAGATCACGCCCACTGTGCGAACGGTACAGATTGTTCTGGAACCTACGCCACCGCCAGCGATAACGCTAGAACATTCGACGGCAAGGGTATAAATGCCGACGCGCTTCGCCGCTTGTCAGTTGTTCATCGAAGGCCGACGCTGCGTTCGCCGCTATCAGTCCGAGACTGCCATCTGTGCAAGACTGCTGCTGTAATTAGACTTTTCCTTTACCGGGCACAGCTTCGCCCAAATAAACAGTTAAATCCCAACACAAAGTTTCCTGTCTTTGGCCACGTCACGACCCCGTGACATCTGGTGGAGGTGCTGCTTCGTTCATGTACCGGACGCCGCCGTCAAGCCGTGAACCCAGCCCCCATCGTGGAGAAGACACCGACGCCAACCAAGAGCAGCGAACGAGCCGCCGACAGCAAGGTCTCCCACCGCAGTACGGCCTTCTACAAGACAAGGCGCGGAAGACCAAGACCATGACCTCGACTGCAGCGACAATGACAACCGGAGCGTCCCAGCCTGCGATCGTCAATCATCAACCCAGGGAACCACCAACGTTCCATGGCTCATCGTTTGAAGACCCGGAAACCTGGCTAGAAACATACGACCGTGTGGCCGCCCTCAACCACTGGGACAACGAAGAAAAGCTCCGTCGTGTGTACTTCTACCTGGAAGACACCGCAAGGACCTGGCTAGAGAATCGGGAGTCCACGCTCTTAACGTGGGATGTCTTCTGCGGCGCATTTCTGCAAACGTTCGCAAGCGTCGCTCGCAAAGAGAGGACCGCTGCTCTACTCGAGACCCGGGTTCAGCTACCAAATGAAAAGGTTGGAATTTTCACAGAGGAGATGACCCGCCTATTTCGTCACGCTGACCCAGACACTCCTGAGGAAAAGAAAGTTCGTTTCCTCATGCGAGGGGTCAAACAGGAGCTCTTCGCTGGACTAATGAGGAATCCACCGAACACCGTCCAAGAATTTGTATCCGAGGCGACCACCATCGAAAAAACGCTGGACATGCGCACCAGAAAGTATAATCGTCGCCTGACTCCAGAATGCGCTGCTGCTCAAGCCAGTGACTCGGACGACCTGCGTGAAACGATCCGAGCGATCGTGCGGGAAGAGCTGCGCAAACTGTTGCCTTCGGCGCAGCCTCAAGTGGATTCGATCGCCGACATTGTGCGAGAAGAAGTCCGGCAATCGCTTAGAATTCCCGAAACACCGCCGCCCGAGCCAGAAACTATGAGCTTCGCCGCTGCAGTGCGCCACAATGCTCCTCCCCGTCCACGCCAAAACGCCGCCCCGTCACACTTCCGTCGCCAGACGCCACCGCCGCCACCACCACAACCGACGTCCTACCATTCCCCAGCGGGCCAGCGCAGCGCACCGAGGAAAACGGACGTTTGGCGTGCACCTGACAACCGCCCGCTCTGCTACCACTGCGGTGAGGCCGGGCACACATACCGCCGTTGCCAGTACAGACAGATGGGACTGCGTGGCTTCGCCGTCAATGCACCACGTCCGCAGCCAGGAGATCGGCCACGTGACATCGCCGACTACCTGACAGGAACTCAATGGACACCACGAAGTCCTTCCCGTTCGCCGTCGCCCAGCCGCTGCATGTCACCGCACCCACGGCAGTACTCTGGCCCAACGCGGGGCCGGTCTCCTAGCCCGTATCCGGGAAACTAAGGGCAGCAACCGATTGAGGTGCGGTTGCTGTGCGACGAACTACCGAAGATCCTCCGACGACGACGCCGACGCGACCGAGCTTTTTGAACACAACACCAACCAGGCAAAGCCCTGAAGGCAAAAGCTCACTTACCGAAGGTGGCCGGACGACGCAACATGGAAGCAGCGGAACAAGCCGACGCAGCCGTGACCCGACGCCACGCCCTAACTGTAATGCGAGACGGCGAACTAGCGACCTCGACGTTCTTATCGACGGCCACAGTTTGACCGCTCTCGTCGATACTGGAGCCGATTATTTTGTCGTCAGTGGGTCGTTCGCCGCGAAGTTAAAGAAAGTTAGGACAGCTTGGAAAGGCCCTGAAATCCGCACAGCCGGAGGTCATCTCGTAACGCCTGCAGGAATCTGCACAGCGAGAGTCACCATTAACGGCCGTATTTATCCTACAGACTTCGTAGTCCTACAGCGTTGCTCGAGAGATGTCATCCTTGGCATGGACTTCTTATGCCTCCATGGTGCTGTCATCAATCTAAAAACAAGGTCGATAACGTTATCCACAGAAGAAGCACTACCGCCGCGCACGCCGTCAGGACACCATGCCTTGAATGTGCTGGAAGAACAAGTCCCCATTCCGCCTCGCTCAAGCGTCATTATTTCAGTCGGCGCTCCTAAATCACCTGA